>NC_067138.1:99377657-100034803 GCF_903995435.1 Acomys russatus
CTGCACTGCTTTGAAAATAGTTATAAGGAGCTTATGGGGTCTAATCATTTACCGATGAACTACTGACTCTGGGGAAGGGGAGGGAATCAATGTTTTCAGTTCTGTACCACAGCTAAGTCTACCAGATTCCAGTGGACAGATACAAACCCATGGTCACACAGATTGCCCTGGTGAAACACAGTAGGTCACAATACCAATGACAAGGCATGAATATGAGAAAGAGACTGCAGGAAAGAAGGGAGAGTAGAGAGATGAGAAGAGAGAGCATGGAGGATGGAGCGAGTCAGGAGGATTATGCACATATGTGAAACTGTCAAAGAAAATATTTAATTACTGAAAAATAAACAAAAATAATAAAAGAAACACTATTATTTAAGCAAATCATCTATCTTCAAGAAATGGAGGAGCAAATACAGAAGAAAGATGGGGCCTATTGAGATGGTTCAGCAGAAAAAATCATGTGTGCATCACCAGTCCTGACAACCTGAGTTTGATCCACCGGTCCCACCTGGTAGAAGGAGAAACCTGACTTCCACAAATTGTCTTCTGACCTTTACATGTGCACCATGACATAAATAGACCAGCATACATAAATCTCACACTTACACAAAATAACAATATAATTTAAAATTAAAAGAGATATTGGACTGGGTGAGCTACCATATATGTCTGGCCAACAACATCTTAAATACCTGAGAGACTGACTATTTCCTTATCTGATCTGCCATAATAATCATTAAGGCAAGCAGATATCATCTGAAATGAAAAAGAAATCAGTTCTTAGCCTGATCATAGTGGAGAGAAAAGGAAAGAGAAGACTGGGGAAGACAAAGAGAAAAAGAAGCGAGGAGCAACAGATGACAACTCAACATGGATCCATCCCGTTATGCTTCTAGCAGTTTCAGGACATGCGATATCTCAACTTTTTGTTCACCATAACAATTTGTGAACTCCATATAATTTATTTCCCATAACAATTTTTCAGGTGTTTTTACTTTTATTTCACAAATGAGTAAGCTTAAAAAGTTAGAATTTTTAAATAATATGTGATAGAGGTCACAGGGTTAAGGAAACACCATACACACACATGCACACACACACTCACACACATACACACACACACAAACACTCACACACACACACACACCAAACAAAACAGAGCAAAACAAAAGACAATGGCTTGGATTTAGGATGCTCTGACATGACAACCTGAGTTTCTTCTATTTTATTAAAGCATAACTTGAAGTAACGTCCCTGTACTTACCCATGCCAATTTCCTCAGAGGTAAGACATGAAGACATTGGTGCATGCATCCTTGAAAAATTAGATCAGAGTATGAAAAAAATCTTCAGTGGGTTTATCTAGGAAGACAAAAGGAATGTTCTCATTTTATTCTGCATGCCTTAATATTATTTAAATGTTTTATTTTGGTAATATGTTAAATGCTGCTTTTATAATAGAAAATTAATTTTTCACTTTATAAGAATACATGCTTAATGGGAGAATAGCAAAGTAGAGGATCCAGAGGGTCCTAGAAACCTACAAGTAGAACATTATGATAGGCAGATTTGGGCCCACGGGTCCTGCTCAAACTAAGGCACCAGACAAGAACAATACAGAAGGTAAACTTTAAACCACTACCCAGATCTAGCCAATGGTCAGAACATTCTCCACAGTGGAGTGGAGAGTGGGATATGACTTTCTCACATGCTCTGGTGCCTCACATTTGACCATGTCCCCTGGAGGGGGAGACCTGGTGGCACTCAGAGGAAGGACAGCAGGTTACTGAGAAGAGACTTGATACCCTATGAGCAAATACAGGGGGAGGTAATCCCCCTCAGGAACAGTCATAGGGGAGGGAATTAAGGGGAAAATGGGAGGGATGGAAGAATGGGAGGATGCAAGGGATGGGATAACCATTGAGATGTAACAAGAATAAATTAATAAAAAAAATTAAAAAAAAAAAAGAATACATGCTTATGCATTAGCCTCAGAAAGATTTGCCAAGATTTTTAAACAAATTTCTTTAATAATAAATTACAAGGCTATTATTGCCAAATTCAACGTCAATGTTAATCTGCTAAATCCTGCCCTAAAGTGTTACCAGTGAATGTGGATTCCAGATGGGTGGAACTCCTTATTATCATTCAAAAATATTAGGCATCCAAGAGTTTTCTCTGTCCCTTAACTCACTGCACCAGGAGGTGTGATGCATTGGGAGGGGCAGGACTCAGCTTATTAAGAACTTCAGCAGTAAGAACATCTCTATTATACATTAAGAAATCATATCAAGGAAACTCTTCTCTGGCACAGTTCCCTATAAAAACAGATGGAATCATAGGTTTCATTATCACAACTAGGACAAAAATATAACATTTCTCAGAATTTAAACATTTTAAGTTATTTTATTACCAGTCTAATAATTCCTAGTACACATAGATGTGTGTGTGTGTTTAAGCATATTAATTCAACTTGTTATAGTTTAGTTTAGATGTGCCTTCCTTTTTAATAGGCTTATATCATTTTACCAGTTAGGTGAAAAATACTAATATAATTAAACAATTTAATCAAAATTGTTGAGTTAGTACAATAGGACTGAACCACCTTACAACTGGATCCTCAGGTTTGGGATTTAATACTGTTTCTACAACTCAGGCAATTTAATACTGTTCTCCAGCTCAGGCAATTTCAGACACAGGCAAGAAAAAAAAAACATTATGTTCTCAAAGTTGCCTCCAGTAAAACTATAAGGCTTTGGAACAAGTAGCAGACCTGATAAAAAACATGTAATAAGAGATTCTGGTTGTCCTAGCCAATTAACACATCTAGCATTTGGTATGCGACTTTGACACTGAGAGAGGAATCCATAAGTATGATCTCTTAGCAAGAAATTCTTCTTCTCTGTCATCATCATCATCATAATGGCAAACAGTCATTTCCCATAACTCTGGTGTGTTATTCAATTATTACAATTAGAATTAGATGCATAATTAAACAAAATATAGTTTTATTTTCATTTTCCAAATGCTCAGTAGGTATGCAACCACTGCCTTAGGCATTAGAGGTTCAAAATTAATTGAATACAGCCCATAGCCTCAAAGAACTAACAGTCAAATAGAGAAGACTGTCATAAACTTCCTAGTTCCCAACCAGACAATAGCTAAGCATGAGGGTCCATAATGACTTGTGAGTGTACTAGCTGTGCTGATGACAGTATGTATTACAAGATAATAAAGAATAGATCATTTAGGGTGCAGTTTCCCAGATAGGTCCTGAGGCCACCTATGTTATGGGTATGGTTCGTTCAGAGAGTTTTCCTCACCTACGTTCTGAACCCGCCTCCTTGAACCCATTCTCTGGCCTCTGTTTGCTGCTAATTGCTAAGAATCGCACAGAAAATTGCTTGTCTTATAAGCTACAGTGTGCTTCAAATAAGGACATTGAAACTGGAGGGTAGAGGTGGAGAATGGGGGCTTTCTACTTTTACTGCTTAACGTGTCTATTTCACTGCATGTTTTGGCATAGAGAGGCAGCAGAATCTATATTCTTATTTCTAATAAGATAGCAAAAATCTCCCACCTGGAGTGAGCCAAGTGAGAAATGCTTTGCAGCTTCTATATCTGAAGAAGCCAATTTTGAAAATCACATTTATATTGCATTCTAGAGGCAAGCAAGTTATCTCACAAACCTGTGCTAAAGGATTATTGACTCACTTTCAGAGTTCATACAAATCTACAAGGAAGCACACCCTTTCCCGCCATATATATGCTCTCTTGAGAGTTCCAGTCAAAGTACCCAGAACATATGTGTATAATTCTTCTCTCTTCCATTCAAAATCTTCCTGAAATAAAAACACAAATTATAGACGAGTGAACAAACAAGACATAACAAAGAAAACTATAATAGCCAATGTACTATTTTAACACATTACTTACGTCTGTATACCTGAGAAGATGGAACTGTGACTCAATGTGTATGAAAGACAGTAGTCTCTTTGTAATAGGGCAAAGGGAGGATGCAAAAAGTGCGTTCATCAACTCTGCCAATCATGAAATGGGCTCATACAGCGCCTGGATCCCTCGCTGGAAGAGAATGCGATTTCTTCTCTGGAGGAATTAAACGGTTTAGACAAAAGGTTCGTAGAGAATGACACAGACGTGGTTGGCAGGAGTCCGGGAAGGTCTCCCCAGGGAAGGACTCCCCAGGGAAGGACTCCCCAGGGAAGGTCTCCCCAGGGAAGGACTCCCCAGGGAAGGTCTCCCCAGGGAAGGACTCCCCAGGGAAGGTCTCCCCAGGGAAGGTCTCCCCAGGGAAGGACTCCCCAGGGAAGGACTCCCCATGGAAGGTCTCCCCAGGTAAGGACTCCCCAGGGAAGGTCTCCCCAGGGAAGGACTCCCCAGGGAAGGTCTCCCCAGGGAAGGTCTCCCCAGGGAAGGACTCCCCAGGGAAGGTCTCCCCAGGGAAGGTCTCTCCAGGGAAGGACTCCCCAGGGAAGGACACCCCAGGGAAGGTCTCCCCAGGGAAGGACTCCCCAGGGAAGGACTCCCCAGGGAAGGTCTCCCCAGGGAAGGACTCCCCAGGGAAGGTCTCCCCAGGGAAGGTCTCCCCAGGGAAGGACTCCCCAGGGAAGGTCTCCCCAGGGAAGGACTCCCCAGGGAAGGTCTCCCCAGGGAAGGACTCCCCAGGGAAGGTCTCCCCAGGGAAGGTCTCCCAGGGAAGGACTCCCCTTCTTAGAAAAACAATTGTTGAAAAGCAAAGTTTTGACTAAAAAAAAATTTGATGGTTATATATTATTTTGATTTTTAGAGTTTTTATCCTGTTAAAGACTTAATTATTTTTAGTTGTTTGTATGTGTAGATATTTGCAAATGAGTGTGTGTGCACTTCAGCTGCTCAATTCACCCTGAGATGTACACCATTATGGCTGTCGGCATACATGGACCACCATTTTGAGAATTACATTTTTCACAAAACAAAGCAGTTGCAATTGCAAAAAAATGAGATGTTCCTCATACCTGCCAATGTTATCCTGAAAGAGTATTCCTAGATGTATGTTTGAACATACATTGCACTTGTGAAGGAGTCCTTTCAAAATTAGGGGACACAAGCATGGCAAAAATTATCTATAAACTTCAAGTCTCTGTAGTGCATGTGAAAATCTCATCAGACCACTAGCCACCTCACAATCCCATTGCTAGGTCTTCTGCCAGAAAGTAAATGCTCAGTTTGGATGGTATTGCTTTAGATAGAACAAGGACAGAGCCATGTTCTGCCTGGACAGCTTCATGGATTGCAGATCTAAAGGTGTTACTTTCTGTTGTTCAGATGTCTCCTGCTGCCTTTCAGAAAAAGATGAAAAATTAAAGAAAAGGATGGGGTTGTTTTACCAAAACAAGAATCTATATAATTCATACTGTACACATATTAGATTCTAAAATATTAGGGTCATGTGTGCCATAACATACACATACCTTAATTAAGAGTATGTGAAAAATATAATCACCTACAAACGAATCATTCACTAGGTCAAACCGACCCTCCAAAAAGTTGGAGATGGTTAAATTTTTCATCTCAGAATCTGTTTCATTTATTCCTAATACACAATGCAGCATATTCAAAAAAATACGTATTCAATCACAGAAATGGCCAAGATACTCAATTTAATGCTAGAGGACTCAGCTTCTCTGTTTTCCATGAAGTAACAGTTATAAAAATTGTGCTGGAGAGAGAGGCGGGAGAAAGAGACCTGGAGTCCAAACTTGACTCTTCTAGTCAAAACAAAGTGAGGGCACTGTGACATGGGAGGAGACTTCCAGCCCTGCACAGTCTCTTCTCTTTTCTGGACAAGGGACTAGTAACATGTCCAGGAGTCATAATTGTCTGGTAGTAACATAGCTATGTGCCAGACTCACAGACAATGGGGTATGAAATGGACCAGTGAGAAATACCACTGGACAAGCAGCAAAGAACTGGACGACAGTCAACCATGGAGGAATCTCACACTGCCGTGAGAAGAAGGGCATGCCATATAAAATACTGACATCCTGGGTATTCAGGAATAGGCTCTCCAGGTAACTGCCAAGCAGGGAGCTAAGCAATCTCACTGGTTTCTTTGTCAATCTGAAGCAGACATGCCAATCTGAAACATGTGACAGAGTCAAACAAATGGCAAAAAGGAAACATCAAATCGATACAAATGGCAAAAGGGAATCCTCCAAGGAAACAAATAGAACAACTAAACACAAAGCAAATAAAGATTCAGATATAAAATAAGTAAAGCTAACAAACACTGAAAAGTCAGTCCTCTTTTGC
Source organism: Acomys russatus (assembly GCF_903995435.1). NCBI lineage: Eukaryota > Metazoa > Chordata > Mammalia > Rodentia > Muridae > Acomys > Acomys russatus. The sequence goes on from NC_067138.1 coordinate 99,383,969, forward strand.
TAGTGTGGTGTACATGTGCAGATGGAAACAGACAGAGGAATACCTTCTTATTCTCCGGCCGAACCTGAAAGATGAAAAGGAGGAGAGTGAGTGTAAAGATTAGGAAAGAGCTTGAACTCATGAAATATGTGAAAAAGATAGTCCACACAGCTAACACATTTTTGAACTTTTAGAGAAACACAGAGAACACAAAGAACCATGACTTTCATCTTGTTGTCCCATGTTGAGGAATACCAAGCTTTTCTTCTATTGTTTTCATGGTCATGTTACCAGATTTCTGGCCCCAACCTATGCTCCAGAAAGCCAGGTTCAACCATTCATCTTCCATAAGCCAATTAGAAAAGGCAATTTAATAGTTAAAAAGCGAGGGGGAGGGGGAGAATTATTTAATGTGGCCACATAGAGAAGAGGGACAAAGAGATCCAATGTCTCCCTCCTCCATTTAAGTCCTTTCTCTGGTTCTAAAGTGAAGTTAAAATGTAAGTAGTGGGCCTGAGTTAAATAAACAAGCCAAACAGTGTCCCCAACTATTATTGTCGGGGCTTGAGCCTCTCCAGCAAGGTTGTCTGGCTGTTAGCACTGTAGAAAAGTCTCTTTTCAGGAGAAAAGTTTCAGTTCTGGCTGACCCAAACTTTGTCTTCTCCCAGCATGAAAATATTGAAGCAATTCCAATTTCTCACCATCCTTCTTTTACAAAAAAAAAAAAAAAAAAAAAAAAAAAAAAAAACCCTGACAGACAGATTGAGGAACATAGTATCTCTGTAAAATATATTCATCTTGCTAAGCCAATTACAGTAATAGCAAATGATTTTCTGAGCATCATATAGAGCCCTACAGCATGAACAGATGAGAAAGGCCGGAAAAAAATATACAATATCCTTATGATTTGTATATGAAAATTGATCTCATAGATCTGAGTTTTGAAGCCTAGGTCTGCACTAAGCACTGTATTTTAGAGGTGATGTGGACTTGAGCTGCTAGGGTCTAGCTGGAGGAGGCAATCACTCTGAGTGTGTCTTTGGAAGTCATGTCTTGCCCTATTCTCTTGTGTTTTCTCTCTACTTACTGGCAACCATGAAGTAAACAGTTGTCCTCCACCATAGTCTTCTTCCGTGATGCTGCCCATGCACAGGCCTAGAAGCATTGGCACTGAGTAACTATGGACTGAGACCTTTGAAGCTGTCACTGTGAACAGTATGTTCCTCCCTAATCGGTTCCTTTTGAGTTTCTGGCATAATAACCAAGGGTCTGGCTAATTCAATCTTCAACAGAGGACAATTGTCAATTTATAAATTTTTCTTCAGAAAAAAAAAATTGAGGAGTTGATTTTATGCATAGCTTCTTGACCAGAAAAACCTTGATAATTTTCAGTAAAAATATAACATAAGGGATAAAGAATCTGTCTGCAAATTGAATAGCAGTCAGCTTTACTTCACCTTCAACCGACCAAATATGCGGAGCTTGCAAAGAGCACCACAACGTGCTTTAAAAGACAGCACCATACAACACCCAATTGAATTCAACACAAAAGGGCAAACAAATATAATTAGATACACACAACCCTCGGAGGTCCCATTTTTATTCTTAATAGCCAAATAAAATGAATTGATTTCCCATCCTTTGTACTGTGTGGTGCTCCACACTGTCTTGGAGAATCTGTGGATTTAGGGTGAGGAAAGGATTGATTATTCTCATCAGTTCCCTTCAGAACTTTCTGCACTTGCTGACTTCTTTCTATTCTCTCCTTATTCCTGCTGCTGTGTCTGGTTTTCTCTCTTTATTCATTGGCTCCTAAACTTGATTACTGCATACTATCTTTAGGAATCCAAAATCATTGCCACTACATGGCCAGGTCATTCGTGTGTGTGTGTGTGTGTGTGTGTGTGTGTGTGTGTGTGTGTGTGTAGAAACTTGAAGACCTGAGAGGACCAAAGAGCAACTAGCCTAGAGACTGAAGAGTAACCAGGATGAGGGTCCCTAAAAGATGACAGCTCCCAGATGCTCCTTCACCAGAGTCACCGCGATCACCCCGACAGTAGAATTTTTAAGTCAGTCCCAGTCTATAAAGATGTCCTAGACCTATTCTTTGAAAACATACCCTTTGTTACAGCTCAAGGCCTAATAAACTCATAAGAGTGATTTTAAAATCATGTTATTTTATAACACTTTTTAGCCTTCAAACTTTTTTTTTCCCACAGTAGCAGCTAGATTGTCTTTTAAGTACAGCTGAAAAAAATACATCGCAGGTACTTTGCTAAATAAAATGCCTGCCTGGGTCACATCTCCTCTAAAATGGCTGCCTGCATTGTAGCCCCTTCATTGGCCAACTGAAATCAGACAGAGCCTTAAAATTCGCTATCTTTCATTTCAACCTTGTTAACTTGTTATTCAGAGATTCCCCCTCCCGATGAGGATCATACTTTAAACAGCAGTACATATCCGGCCTGAGAAGACTCATCCCCAGGGTTAGACTAGAAAGTCCACACAATCTATGAAAGCGAGGATTAGAGTCAGTTTTAAGTCTTCCCGACTTCCCACGTTTCAGCAAAGAGATAGACAAGGAAAACAGGAAGACAAATGCTATAAGAAAATACCTAAGGTCTGAGATAGGCGTTATAAGATCTAAGCACTTCACAATTGAGAACAAATGCACAGAGTATGGTAACCGAAGCGACTGCGCTCGCGTTCAGATACGGCATTGCTGAAAGGCCATTTGGGTGGATCATCTCTGCAGCGGTAGAGGAGCAGCCAGGGTCATTTGCAAGGACTTTTGCCTCATTGACTTCTGTTTCCTCCAGGGTCCTTTCTGCCTGATCTGTCATCTGTGGTTTGGGAGGAGAGGAGTTATTTTCACTTTCTCCCTTTTTGCCTCCTGGCTTTTGGCTCTTTAGGAAAGTGTTTAGCTCAGAAAACAGCTGGCTACTGTCAGCTTTGTGTAGGGTTATGAGATACAGCGCCCCAGTGTTCCTTTCGGAGATGGCTTTGAAAAAATCACTTGTGTTTGCCTTCACCTTCGGCTGCCTGGACCTCGGTGTTTACTCATTATGAAAAAAAAAATGGAAAAAAACAAAACCCAAGAGTCTTTCTGTGCTATTAATAATACCACTCTTCACGAAGCAGTCTGCCCTGTTCATACAGAACAGACTGAGGCGCTGGAGAGGCTATTGCAGTCAGCCTGGTGTGTGATGAAGGGTCTGAGTGAGATCATGTCTGTTACCTCTGGAAGCCCAGGACCCCTGGCCTGGCCTCTGTTACTCACTTGGACTTTCACAAGAACTGCCAGTCTTCTAGGGGCGCCCTCCTGACCTTTGCTTGGTTACTTCCTCTGGGTGGTCTGCCCAATGTTCCCTCAGAAGTTGCCCTTCCGGTCACCTTCCCCTTCTCCAAGCTTTTTGTTTCTTCTCTATGTACCAAGAAAACCCAAATGAAAAACTGGCATTTTTGAGCTTTGAACAAGACATGGGCTAAAGTTCTTTATAATTCTACCAACCCAACAGAATCAACTATCCGAACAGGATCTTCAGTCCGTGTTCATTTATACAGCTTTAATTTCTTCATGTTAAAATGTCTTTTGGGGGGGGCAAGGGGGTTATATTTGGCCTTTTCAGGTAGAGGTGAAATGATATTCTAAAATGTGTTCTTAAAGACAGCAAGAAATGTAAACATTAGGTAAAGAAGGAGCCAGGACAACAGCTCAGTTAAACAAAGGCCTTTCTTTAAAACCATGAAGACTTGTGTTTGATCCCCGGAACCCACATTAAAAAACCAGATTTAGTGACTTGTGCTGTCACTCCAGTGCTGGGAGAAGAGAGGCAGGTGGGCCCCTGAGCCTCACTCATCCCTGCCAGCCTATGTGATGAGTTTCAGGCTAGTGAGAGAGCAGTTGGCTGGCTGGTTGGTTGGTTGGTTGGTTTTTCTTTCTCTTTTCTTTCTTTTTTTTTTTTTTTGTTGTTGATTTACATGTGGCTGATGATGGCATACTCAGTGTTATCCTCTTACCTCCATCCCTTTGTGCTTACACATGCACAACTCTCCAAAATAAACGTGCACGCACATGTGCACACACGTGTGCACGTGTGCAGGCACACACACACACACACACACACACACACACACACACACACACACACAAATTAGGTAAGGAGGAAAACCTACTTATGCCTGTTCCAACATGCTGAAGCACCCATGTCCATCATCTGAACTGCACTAACTAAACTATTCAGAAGTTACCAGGGTCAGTGTGTTAGGCAAAAGTCAGGGAACCTTGAGAGGCGAGTGAGTGAAAGGAAGAGCCAAGCTCCTTGCTTGTGTCTGCCGCTGGCTGGGTGGTCGGATGGGGCTTAACTTCTCTTCCATTCCTTTTCCTTCTATAAGAAAATGTGAACTATGTCACCTTCTTAACTGTGTCATCAAAATTGTATGGGATTGGCTACATACGGTTGTAATTCCAGAATTAGTAAACAATTAACAAATATATGTATTTCCCAGCATTAACCAAATATAATTCCATGATTTCTACCTACAAAGATAATATTGGGACTCAATTCTGAAATTTAAGTGTCTTTTAATACTTAAAGCCAAGTATGTCAAATTGTATATCCCAATTTAAAAACTGAACCAAGCCCCTTTTCCACCAAGCATGTTCAGAAAATGCTCAGAAGGAATCCCACCTTGATACAACCTGTGGTACAGAGGCACAGATGCTTCCTATCTCAAAGCCAAATGTCTCCATAAGAGGCTGAAGATGCGCCGAGGCAGCAAGGGACAGGGTTTTGTCCAGTCAGCAGCCTAACTGGAACCTTGTCTCTATGCGCGTTGCCTTTATTTTCTCAATTTCTTCCTTAGAGGTCAGGGACACTTAGGAGAATTTTTTATATATAGTTTTCATCTTTTTAAAAATGGCAACTGTGGTCAAAGCTACAAAACCAGGAATGAAAGAAAGAAATTGTTTCCCTATGTCCTTTCAGCTCCTGGCAGAGGACATTCCCAAATTGAGACTTGGTGAGTGCTTGTTGTTTTAGCTAACACTGCCCTCTGTTGGAAAAGTGGCTCACTTCCCTGTTCAAAGAACGGGGATATTAAAGGCTTTAGGGCAGCAGCACTGAAACTGATGGGTACTGTCTGAGTATCCCAGCTAAACATTCCAGGACCCATCCCAGTCAAAAAAGAAAAAGGGAACTGAGTAACACGAGACCACCACACACAATGTCTAGTAATACAAAGACAACACAAATACAGTTTTTCTAGTTTTTTTTTTTTTAAAGAAAAATATGCACTTTGTATGAAAAGGACTTTTAGCTTAAAACTTTCAATTTTGACCCTCATTCTCACTGTCCAGAGTGGTCAAGGAAGCTCAGACGGCAAGAGTTGGAAAGCCTTGGAATTCACATTTGCCTGCAGATAAACTGGGAAATGGCTCTGTTTTTTGGCTTTGCACAACTGGACGGTTTTTCACTATGTAACTGCTACGGCAGTACTGAAGGTAATCTAAAGAGCGACACTTTGCTGCTCCCTTTGTTTGTCTCTCAAACTATTGATAAGTGGGCTCCCAATAAATTGAGTGTCCTCAATAGTCTTACGCAGGGAGAAGGAAAAGGACAGAGACTGGTGCTGGCCACAGAAGAAGCACATCTCTAGGAAAGGGGTTTCAACACACAGTCCAGGCAACGCATCAGACCACTGCATCAGAGCATGAAGTCCAGACATCGAGGGACAGACAAGACTACTTAAATGTGCATGCTATTTACCCTCATGTCAGGATGGTGGAGATGGAAGGGAGAGGTGTCACTAGACCTCTGTGTTTCCTTTTGTTTGTAGTATCCTATTGAAGACAGTGGGTGAGACTAGCTTGTTAGAAATACCGGGGTCCAGCGAATGACACAGCAACAACCACAATGAAAAAGCCCAAAACATGAGATTTAAATGTGCTGTAATATCACCTAATGTTGTCACCCTGGTATCTTATATGCTACAAGTTTTAAAGTAAAAAAAAAAAAAACAAAAACAAAAACAAAAACAAAAAAACAAAAAACAAACCACTTAATTACCAAAAGCACATCTAAGAAAAACCAAATAAACCCCTTTATTCAGTTGCAAACTCAGGCTCTTTGCCATCTTTAGGGAAAAGGCATAAATGCATATTTTCAAATACAAATAAAATGAGCTGAAAGGCTTCATCCACGTAGCAGTATAGTGGCATTATTGTATAGATTGGTGACTGGTGGCATTTAGTAAGCTAAGACAGCATAAAAATGAAAGAGGCTGTGTAAGAGGAGGACCTAGGTGGCCAAAGGACCCCGTGGGATCCTCAGGAGAAACGGAAAGAACAAACATCTCTGGAGGACACACTTTCAGCTATGTTAAAATCCTCAGTGAGCAATCTAACTGCAGCCATACACTCAATTTTAAAATAAACTCACAGCATGCTTTTTATTATCCTGTGTATGTAATGGTACTATGGATTGTCTCCTCGGTTTGTTCAATTGCTTTGACTCCAGCAAGAGCATGCCAGACTCCCAAATTAGAGAACAGCCCTCAACAATGTATTGCATCTGTAGCCACTGAGTTATAATGCCTTTTAGTAATTCCAAACAAAATAAATCCACTGGAAAGTCTTAACTAACAACTAGAATTGAGGCTGCATTTACATAAAAAGAGTGTAATCTGATAATCCATCTTTTAAGCAGATCTGTAATAGCACCACTTACTCTATAGATAACCAGGGCATTCTAATAAATAGTCCTCTGCTCCCAGGAAGGCTTCGAAACCAATCAACCAGCCACGCCTCCCCCTGGAAAGCTGGCTCCAGAAGAGCCGAGGGAAATGGCTGCAGGTGGCTAATGCATTCCCAGAGGAGAAGGATCTAGGCTCCACCAAACCAGCTTACTTTAGCTTTCCCAAACTAACTAATCAAATCACTATTGCCACCTCCCCCAAATACGAAAGCTGATGTCAAGTGCATGGACATGAAAACCATGGGTCTGGAGAGGAGGCTTGGCTATTCTGGGGACGTTCTGCCTTTGCTAAGGCCTCAGATTCAGTTCCTGATCCCACATGGCAGTTCACAAAATGCCCTCTTCTCACTTCTGCAGCAGGCACCGGACGTACGCAGGATATATAGATACATGGATGCAGGCAAAACCCTTATATACATACTTTTTACTCATTTTACATCCTGGTCAAAGCCTCATCCCTTCTCTCCTCCCAGTCCCACCTCCCTCCCTCCCTCTCTCCCTCCCTCCCATCCCCCTCCCTTATTCCTCAGAAAAGGTGAGCCCCCTCCTTCCCATCTGCCCCAGCTCATCAAGTCACATCAAGACTGAACATGCCCTCTTCCCCTGTGTCCTGGCAAGGCAGCTGTGACAAAGGGAAATGATTAAAACAAAACAAAAAAAATCTGGCACCAAAGTCCATGCCTCCACTCCCCTTGCTAGAGGACCCACAGGAAGCCTGAGCTGCTCATTGGCTACCTCTGTGTAGGGGGTCTAGGTACAGCCCACACATGGTCCTTGGCTGGCTCTTCAGTCTCAGCAAGCCCCTTTGGGCCCTGGTTAGTTGGCTCTGTTGGTCTTCTTGTGGAGTTCCTGTCATCTCCAAGTTCTTTTCTCCTCCCCTTGCCCCTACCTTTCTGCAAGACTCCCTACACAGTACCCAGTGTTTGGTTGTGAGTCTTAGTATCTGTTTCCAGGAGCTGCTGTGTGGAGCCACTCAGAGGACAACTCTGCTTGACTCCTCCAGTCTGCAAGCATAGCAGAGTATCCTTAATAGTGTCAGGGGTTGGATCTCTCCCATGGGATGGGTCTTGGGTTGGGCCAGGCATTGGCTGGACATTCCCTCAATCTCTGTTCTATCTGTTCTCTCTTTATCCCTGCATATCTAATAGGCAGGGTAAATCCTGGGTCTAAATTATGTCTGACCTACTGTACATACAGGTTTGAAAGCTCAGACCATGCTGGATTATCTGTTTCTAGTTTTTCTAGCTCTAAGATCTTATGTGCACATAAGTTTTTGTGGGTGGGTTGGTGTTCCACTCTCTCTGCTAGGAGTCCTGTCTGGTTATAGGTCAGATATGATTTAGTTAATTATATGAGCCAGAATCTTCTATTTTAAAAGTATCTGAACAGTTCACCAGAGTCTGTGGGAGAATACAGTCACTATGGCCCGTTCTACTAGGAGTCTCTGCTAGAGTCCCCTTTACACCCTCCCAGGAGCCTACACTGACTTAGGTCTTCAGTTTGTCATAGAGATGACCCCGCCACAGTTTCTCTTTTCTCTGCAAGCCTTCTGTCCTCCTACCCTTCACTTTCCCCAGGTCACATCTCCACCTTCACATTTCTCTCTGCTCCCTGTCCTACCTAGTTGCCTCTGTTCAACCACTACCTCTGTTTTTCCTATTTCCACTTCTGAGTGAAGAGGATCCTCCTTGTTACTTATCTTCTTTGGGTCTGTAAAATGCACAGACTCATATACATACTTTTTAAAAAGAGCCTATAGGAAACACAGAAATAGAAAATATTTGCCCACACCCCTGGCCCTTTGTCTTCTTACTTACCTTTTAAGCCTGTATGCAGCAAAACTGGGTGTGAATTTATCTCTGAAGGGAAAACAATTATGATTCTATCACTTTCACAAGGCTGTTCTTAGCAAGAGCCGTTGTCAGATTTTGAAGTATTCTCCCACAGACTCTAGAGAGCTGTTCAGATACTTTTTAAAGAAGATTCTGGCTCATATAATTAACTAAATCATATCTGGCCTACTGTATATGTAGGTTTGAAAGCTCAGCCCATAGTGGGTTATCTATTTCTAGTTTGTCTAGCTGTAATATCTTAGAAGCACATCAAATAACTGGCCAACAGTTCATGTAGCAATATTAGGATATAGTGCAGGGGAATATAAAGATGTCTCAGTGGTTAAGAGTGCACACTGCTTTTGCAGAGGGCATGATTTCACTTCCTAGCACTCATGTGGAACAGATCACCACCACCTGTGACTCCAGATGCTTCTGGTTTCCTTGGGCACTTAAACTCCTGTGCATACAACCACACAGAGTCATACATACATATACATAATTTAAAATGTTTTAAATGTTAAAGCTATCATATCTACTAAAATACAAACAATGTATTATATACTATCAAACTCTGAGGGAGAAATCAAAGGTTACAGTAGAAATTTAATAATGCCTAACAACAAGATGGAGACATTCTGCCTGGCTCTATCTGTGCCTGCTTGCTTGACAGTCAATAACAACTTTGTTTACTTTTTGTGGTTAATTCTGTTTGTTTATCACACTGACCCCATGAACCTGACTTCAGACACTATTCTTTTAAATATTATCTTTGGTTTCATCTCACTTTTAACATCAGAGAGAGGAGTCAGGCTATTCAACTTATAATCTCTACAGAGAAGCCCTATATTGGAGCATTTATAAATGATTAGTTTGGTACACCTGTCTTTGGGTGGGGTCACTTAAAAATCTTACTTTTTAGCCCCCACCCCTTATTTCTGAGCTGAATATGAGACCTTTCCTTTCTGGTGAAGCAACACAAAGGATTCACATGATTATGTGCCCTCTTAGCACTATGAATTTCTTCCCTTCCAAATGGGCCTTCTGAGGAGGATTCCTTTAACATAGATGATTATACAACCAGTCCCAACTTGAGGCCCCTAACAGGAGATGCCTGCTGAGAAGTGAAAGGCACCTACATCTAAGCATCGTCCCTCTATTTTTTCCTTATTCCTAAGTACAGAAAGGAACTTGGGGCAGCTCCTCAAAACCCCTGCAACCCTGAGGCCCTAGGTTGGTGGTTTATGTCTTGGAATTGCTTGGTCTTGAGGTGGCAGTACGAGCAGGGAGTACACCTTATAGTTTAAAAACAGCAAGTGTTACCCTGTCAGTTAGACTTCAAGTACTTGAATAAATACTTTTCTCAGTTGCATCTTCGCATCCATCTGAGCTATAATTCCACTATGTATGTGACCCTGTGTAGATGATGACACCTAGTCCCCACTGATGCTTTCTTTCTTGCACAGGAAACAGTGCAAGAGACAAGGTCACATATTTTAGCATTTTATTTCCTGCAGCCAATGTACCTATGCAGGAAGGCCAAACAAATCTGTCTTGCATTGACCTAATCCATTTACAGAGCACTCGTGGGGCCCCTTGGACACCTGCATAGCCAAGTGCTTTTATGAGCTTCTTACCTACAGTCAATTGTCAAGGTCAAATGAACATGAGGATGTTTTAAAACATAGCAGTCAAAAGTGAACAACACAACTATAAAAGATGTCCCCCTGACTTGACACAAGCTTCTCCGGACTGCCAAGGTCAGAGTGACCTTTGTAATCCAAATGCTTTTCTAGATCGCACTCCAGTCCCTCATTTTGAAGACTTTCATTTTTAGAATTCATTATTATTGTCAGAACACCAAGTGTGGAGTCTCTAAGCAGTCCCCAGTAAATGGCATATATCGTCTCTGTTCCTGGTTCTGAACAAATGGAGAATAAAACTGATGAGGAAAAACAGGTATCAAAACAACTACTGCTTTACGATTGACAGTATCCAAGCTGGAAACTGTATGAGTGTCTAGCATCACTGTTCCTGCAGCAGGTTCCCAGAACAAGAAGCTTACTCATGTGCTCAGAAAAGTGATGGTTTTCCCTGACACCGAGTGAAACCAAGTGTTTCTTTCCAAGTCAATCCCCTAAGCCATTCTCTTTCTCCAGAGGCAGAACAACTAAGGAAAAGAAAGAAGAGACTCTGTCTAGGGAAATCCCATTGTCATGAAAATCAGAATAGGGAAAAATAAATATTACTATAACATCCAACACACCATGGGAATCTGTTGGTTGAAGTATGTCCCCAGACCATGAGATTCCTCTGCCCAGGACACTTGTCTAAGCAAACTTGGATCTTCATCATTCAGCATTGTGTTTGCCATATGAATCTATTTATGTGTCATGTTTGAAAGGATTTGTGACAATGTTAAGGTCTGAAAACTAACCCTTAGAGATGCCCAGAACTGGTGAGAAGTGAGGATGAGAAAACAGGGTGTCTCTACAGAAAAGATTACTATTCAAAGATAAGGCTTGCACGATGACATGATTTTGAGGTTTTGACACTTAGTTGCTACTCAGTGTGAGCAACTGTCATCACCTAGGAGCCTTGAGCACAATTTTATCATATCTCAAAAAGGAGATTAGTGGAGATCTTTGGGAAATAGAACTGAAAGCTGTTTCAGTTTGTATGTGTCAATATACGGAAAGACAGAAGAAAGAGAAGTGGACAGGAGCAAGGAGTATACAAAGTCACTGTAAAAGAGAAATAAGGAGTAAGAGAAATCAAAGGAGGAGAGGAGAGTCTGAGATGGAAACAGGGCACATATTCCTTTAGACTTGAGCTGACGCACAAAAGAAATCCATTAAAAGTATTTGCTGTTGGGAAGCTTGTAAAGAATAGCCCGGAAGTGCTAGTTTGGTTTCTGACCAAAGGCAATTTGAGGATGAAAAGGTTTGTTACAGATTACAGTCCATGACTGAAGGCAGCCAAGGCAGGAACTCAAGCAGAACCAAGGATGAGCATTGCTCACTAGTTTGCTTTCTCCAGCTTGCTCAGCTAATTCTATTATATGGCACTCTTGCCTAGGGATGTCACTCACAGTGGGCTAGGTCTTTTTATATCAAAAAAGCAATGAAGAAAATGTCCCGTAGGTATGACTACAGGCCAGTCACATGTAGGAAATTCCTCCACTGTGTCTTCTTCTTCCCAAGTGTATCAAGATGACAACCTAGATTCACTGTCGCATCCACTGACAGCCTCAGAATGTCCTGCTCTAGCCCATGCTAACATTGGTGGTGCCTGTATAGAACCATGCATCGCCAATAAGCGCCTTCCTGAGAGAAAGGATGTTGTTGGAATTATTGCATAACAAGAGGCAACCACCTGGGCTGTCCTTGACAAATCAGGACTCGATCCCCACAACTGGCCAAATCCTACAACCTTCTGTCCCTTTTCTCTCTGACCAGCACTTTCACCATATCATTTGTAGAAGAGGCCATAGTCTGTTTGGCCACAATGTAGACATAACAGCCAGTCCAAAATAGCTCAATTCAAACAACTTCCTTTCACTTCCTAATACCTTAGATGCTTAAGTCTGTAAAAATGCAATAGCACATAAAAATAGATTGCTCAATTTTATAAAACTCCCCTCTTACCACAATATTAACCTATTAGTTTCATGTTACTAGAATGTTTAAGTGGTTTTAAAGTATCTTTAATATGTTGGTTTGTTTCAAATTTTTAAGAAATGTAAAATTGCCTTGGAATCACTTTTTACAATTATTCCTCGTATCTAATATTTGGAGAACAATGTTATTCCTATGGATTCATCCTCTGCTTGGAGTATTTTTGGCTCATGCTGGGAACAGAAACAAATGAGTTTTTTAAATGTAACTTAACATTGGCAGTTTTAAGTGGACTTATGTGCATTACCTGTGTGTAAGGAGCACACCTACCAATAGTTATCTGTTCCACAATGGATATATGTTCCCAATACATTGGTTATTGAATTTAAAAGCCAAGAGCTGACGGCACAAAGAATATCATTTAAACAATACATATGGAATACAGCCTGAGTATGTACTCTAAATAATATAGAATACAGAGAATTTTAGTCTCCATTTTTACTCTCAGGATTTTAAGAAAATAATATCATAAATGATGATATTTTAAATATTGAAACAAGAGACTGGTTCTTATCATAGCCTAACGTACATACAAATCAACCTATTATCTTTGATGTACAAAATCTAGCTTACTAAGGTTAGGACCTGATGCTAGGTACTTCCATAGAGCTCCCAAGTGACTTGAGGGACATTTCTCTGAAGCCCGTGGCCATAAAATACTGGCTGACTAACATGTCTATCCTCAACATCATTTGAAAAGTTTTAACCAACACTATCTATGTTTACTACTCCACAGATTCCGGTTAAGTTTGTCTGTATGTCAGAAACTTAAAAACTTTTCAGAGAATACTAATATGTATCTAATTTTCAAAGATACTGCAGCACAGTTAGAGCCCAAGTCTTGATTTCATTTTATATATTTTATTGCAGATGGTTCTTACGATTGTTAGGTTGTGGGTGATGCATGGGTAGAGCATTGGTCTTTGTAGTGTGAGACAGCCGTGAGAAGGTGACTGCTTTTACAACAGTGAATTCTCCAAAAGTACAAAAACAATGTCACTTAACAGATTTCCTGACAAAATAGCTTCTTTTGAATAAAATTTCCACAGTCCAACAAAGTTTACTTGTTCACCAGGAGCTGAGGCCATGACTACCTGTGAGAGGTACACATTACCTGTTGTGTATCACCAATATGATAAGATCATTTATAGTTCTCAGCTGATAGAATCAGTTATTCGGATTCTCAGAAGTCAAAGCATATTTCTTTTTCTTGTGATTCAGTGCTGAGCTTAGTTCTTCTGGGGCCGATGTGAAACAATGACACCGCATGAGCTGTTCCACACATTCTCTTCTTGTAAAATTCTAATTCTCCTTCCTTCCATCTTCCTCCTTCCATGTCCTCCTATCACTATAAATATCAATATCATTGTCACACAAATATTTTAGACTCTTCTAAATTTGTTTGTAAAGCTTTACAATGCAATCTTGAGCAATTTAAGTCTTTTATTAACCATCTGTGTTATGCGGACTCCATCTTTGACAAAACTCTCAAAGTTACTTGCTTTTTGGGTCTTTCTTTGCTCCAGCTGAATCTTCTTCATCTCTCTGTCACCTCTGCTTGTGGCTGAATCCTCTACTTCTTCCTTTTACTCCTCCTCCCTTGGCTGGCAGGAAGTCCTGCCCTATTCTTTCCCCTCCTCAGTGACTGGCTATAAGCTTCTTTATTGGTATATAAGGGGACAATTGGGGAGCAGAGTTTATACAATATTGAGACAGGAGATTCTCAGAACATGAGTTACAACCAGACATGGGGGGTGGGGGTTCCAGAAATCAGCATTTGAATTACACAATAAGCTATACCTACATCGACTTGTCAAAAGCTGGAGTCAATTGGAAAGAAGAAACCTCAATTTAGAAAACGTCCCGATAAGACTGGCCTGTGGGCAAGCCTGAGCTTGATTATTGATGCATGCAGGTACAGCCCATTGTGGGTGGTGCCACCCCTGGGCAGATGGTATTGAATGATGTAAGAAAGCAGCCTGAACAAGCCACGAGGAACAACCCAGTAAGGAACGTTTCTTTCTGCTTCAGTTCTTACCTCTAGGTTACTGTTTTGAGTTCCTGTCCTGCTTTCCTTTGATGATGTATCATAATCTGAACTGGTAAGCCAAATAAACCTTTCCCTGCCCAGTTGCTTCTGGTCACAGTGTTTTATCACAGGAATAGAAGCCCTAACTAAGAGAATCTTTGTGTCCAGTGTTTTCTTGTGGATCAGTGGTTGTCACAGCCTAGGGTATACCAAAATCATAAGACTTAATAAAAGATCAGAGCCTTATACTCAGAGTTGGTGGTGCAGTAAAATTGGAGAAGAGCTAGAAAATTTAGATTTCTAACAAATTCTAAGTTATGGTGATGATGATAATGTTCAGTTTATGTTGAAAACCATTACTTAATGGTTTTTACACAAGCAGAGAATATTTTGAAACTCAAACTAATTAGGATGGTGGGAGGAAGAAGAGGTACTTAACTCCTGAGACAATAGATATTTGCATAGAAAGGATGTCACCTAACAGATACCATGGGACTTGATAAGCATGTTTCCAGAACATTTCACCTGACTCACCACACAGATGAATCTATTATGAAAATAAATTCCTTGTTTGCTGTCATGTGCATTCAGTTTTGTAGCAGTAACAGACGACAATAGAATTGCTACTCGCCCTACAACCCAAAAACAGGCCATAGGAACCAACATTTTTCTCACTCTGATGAATTACTCATTGCAAAGCAGGCTTGAGCAGTGGAAAGTATAAGCAACTGAACAAATGACCATAGAGGCAAGATGAATCCAACAGCTCTATATGCTAACTTAATTTTTTAAAAACAGCCTAGTCAAATGATTGCAATTATACATTATGTTCAGAAAGCATGGCATCCAAAACAAGGCCAACGCCTCCTTGATGTGTATTGTGAACACCACTTAGACACATGTTATCTGGCCCTAAAATCTACATTGTGTGTTCAAATTTTCCACTTTAAAATTTTGCCTTTAAGCGTAGATAAAAACAGTAAGAGAAATGATACCTTATTAGCTATTGGCAAACCTGTATCCCTAACTTCCTTCACAGCACACACCATTATGAGGAAATCTTAAGTACTAATAAGATCATTGTCACAGAAAATCATTACCTTGTGTTGACTTGTAAAATAGAATATATTCACACACGCACATAGCACACTTAGATACGCGTGAGCAAACCACAGGTACAGCATTCACAGGCATGGTACAGCATTCACAGGCATGGTACAACATTCACAGGCATGGTACAGCATTCACAGGCATGCACTTACTTTCATTCTGAGAAAATAAAGAAAGGTAAACAGTGGGATATTCAAGGGCCTTGCTTCTGTTTTCTCCAACAGAATGTGTTTGTGCGTATTTCCAGGCTTCCCAGGAACAGCCACGGCACTGAGTCGGCACCCATCTGACACTACAACTGTGTTTGCACAGGAACTCTCTCCACACCATGTGTGGGAACTTCCACCCTATTTTAAGATCAGTGTTGTTAACATTCCTCATTAGACCACTGCAATCAGCACTGTTCCTCTTTGAAAAAAAAAAAGATTTCAAAAATAGCATGAAATTCTTCAAAATGGTTTAGATGAAAGAAAAAAAGTGAGAAGTGGTTTGAAGACGGCTTGAGTAGTTTCTTCTCTGTAAAGGAGGATATTAAAAGGTTCACCCTAAAGCTTTATCAATACCTTGGAGAGTTCTCTCTGTACTCCTGTTCCATAGTTATAAATTTGAGTATTCCATGTTGCTTCCACCATGGGCATTTTTTTTTCAGCAACTTTATATGAGCAAGAGGATGTTTTTTTAATAATTTTGTTGTCATGGTAACCCCATATTCAGGTTGGAAAGCTTTATTGAATGTTTTTGGATATTTCTCCATCACAGCTTTCATTTAATAGATTTTGATGTTCAAATGTGTACATATACCACTTTGTCTCTAATACGGTTGTTTGGGACAACATAGACACACACAAATACACATGCACACAAATGCTATTTAAAGGTTTAGGTACCTACATGAAAGAAAATTGTTAAGTGTGGTATTTTGTTATTTTCCTCTGTCCTTCTTGGAACAATATATTTCTCTTATAGAAAAGAAAGGAAGCCATACAGAGGCAGTGTCAGATATAGCAAAAATACATGACCTTTTATTTGACCTCAAATCAGTACCACAATGTGTTTCAGGAGAGGTCATAATTTTTTCCATATTTCCTTTGAATTCTAAAGTACAGATAATGATCCTATAAGGCCAAGGTGCACTGAGAATCTGAGAGGACTGGCAAAGGCTATGAGAAAATAGCAAGTAGGATAGCAGAGAGATAGTCCTCATTGCTAGCGTTCTGTGCCCTTCCTGTTGCCAGCCTATCTGGAAGCGTTTTCCTAAGGGGTGTTTGCATCCTGTCAAGGGTGAATTAGAGCTTCAAGATAAAAAAGAATTTCATGGTTAAATATGCTCAGATGACACTGGATCAGATAAAGACTTTAACATGGCGCATTGTGATGCCTTTGATGGATCAAACAGTGGTACTCCAGTACTTTCTAGAGAGCCTAAGGAAGGCTTCATCACAGCGTGCTTTGAGATGTGATGCTTTCTAACATATCCCTAGCAGTTTTCTTCTGTTCTGAATGCGAGCAAGACCAGACAAAGATTCTCGAGTGATTCAGCAACCAACCTTCAGTCGTACCTTGTCCTTCATATGCTTTAGGAAACAGATAGATCTCTTAAGATAAGACCAGAGCTCACACAATGGAAGTTACAGGCTCCTTAGCAAGACACCCAACATGTGCTTGAAAAATCTCTGCAAGCAGCTGTGAAAGGCACCACAGGAACAAAAAGGAAAGTCTGGGAAAGATGAGGAGGGGCATGCACTGAAACTGAGCCTCGAGGCTGTGCTGTGCGTAGCCGTGCCAGTCTATCCATAACAGAGCAAGTCGTGTATGAGAAGAAGTGTGAAGACTTCCACCCTGTGTCAATGTCCCTCCCCCCACTTACCCCCCCCACATTGTAAACTGTGATATAAGCGTTTTTCTTCCAACATACCACCTACAACAATGGAAGCCTAGAGAATAATTTCTTCCACACTCAGGATGAGTCTTTCTTTGTCAGCTAAATGTCTCAGAAGCACCCTCATGGGCCAAAGTTGTGTCTCCTTGGTGACTCTAAATCCAGCCAAGTTGACAACAGAGATTATCTGTCACAATATCACAGTAGGTATGTCAAGATCTACAAGAAGATAGAGGCCCGCACAAAAGACTAGATTCTCAAGAGTACTCAGTATTGTTTTACTTGTGGGGCTGTTTATTGTCTCTATGACGTGTGAATTACATATACAATTCTTAATTTTATACTGCTAGAACACTCAGTATTTACTAGATCACTGACAGTCAAGTTAAGACTACGAATGAAAAAATGAGTGGAAAAGACAACAAAATCAGGAAATTAAAACACAACATGGCTTTCTAGGAGTTTCTCTTTGGGGATCACACAAGATAAACCATATTTCAATTAACACAACTTGTAGATGAGCAATTCATACTATCTTTTTTATTATCAAGTTCTTGAAATTCAGTAATCCAATAATCATACATCTTGAGATAATTCAAAAATTTTTACAAAATGATGTCATATTTCTGACCCTTGCTCATAATCTACATGCAAGAGATCTCCCTTAAAGCCACAAAAGCTTTCACTCTATAAAATGGCTTCGTGTCCATCAACAATCTTACTGAGGAGAGAGACTACTTGGCATTTTAGTAGTTTTATAGCTGCTACACATATATAATTAATTCAAATACTAATTTATCTAAACATATGAACTTAAACTCTTCAAATAATGAAAAAAAGAAAAGAAATATTTCACTGAAAGGTAGAGTCCTTAGAGTAGTTTTTTAAACATAAAGCCTAACTTGTTAATCTATAATTGACTGGTGAGCATCCAACTTTAATTGTGATTATGATTATGAAAAGGCCCTGACGTTAGACTACCTCGACAGCCTGTGACATCGTGTGGGTTTAAAAGATAGGTATTTATAAAGCCGGTGTCAATCACCCAGCATAAGCCATTTCAACTGCCTGTGCCAATCAGGGCCAGCATCCAAAAGTGCAGCAGCATTAGAATGAAGAGTTGAAAAGTACTAGGGATTTATAGCAAAATCAACGACCAGGAAAAGCCATAGAGATAGCACAAAAGTCACCTTCACACAGATGGCTATTTTAACACTGATATGACAAATTGAACTCAGAACTATAATGTTTGAAAGTGGAAAAGGGTTAATTTAACAAAATCAACAGAGTTTACATATTTTCTATGGAATTAGGGGATTTAATATTGGATTTGTTATCATAGATGAAAAGGCTCTTAACTCAGAACCCAAATGTTTTATTGCATACTAGTCATGATTTGATATAATAACCTCTGGATGCTTAGAACAGAAAATTGTGATCCATTATTATGTGTAGCAATGTTAAGTAGCTTCATTGCCATCCTCTTAATGCTACATTTGGTGATGGGAAACAGAACCCCAGTGGAGCAGAAATTGTATTTACAGTCAGAAGAAATAAATTTGCATCTTCACACAATTTATTAGGTATTTAAGATCTAGAAGAAGAAGAAAGAAGAAGAGAAGAAGAAGAAGAAGAAGAAGAAGAAGAAGAAGAAGAAGAAGAAAGAAGAAGAAGAAGAAGAAGAAGAAGAAGAAGAAGAAGAGAAGAAGAAGAAGAAGAAGAAGAAGAAGAAGAGAAGGAGAAGAAGAAGAAGAGAAGGAGGAGGAAGAGGAGGAGGAGGAAGAGGAGGAGGACGAGGATGAGGATGAGGAGGAGGAAGAAACTTCTGATGTCAATTTTTCCTGTGAAACCTAACATTGAATCATTGTACAAAAATACCTAATGCCAGAAACATATAAGCTATAATACTAGAAAATAGAAAATACTATTCTTAAAAATTATACTGAATGTGCATTACAATATAATGAATCATTCTGAAATTTAATAGGCAGAAACAAACAAACATTTTTTATCTTATCTTCTCTAGAAGTCACGATTCTGGAGATGGCCAGGTGGCTGACCCTGCATCAGCATCCTCCACAGGGGCTACAGTCAAGCTCGCAGCCTCAATAAGATCATATCTGTGCTCTAGTCTTCATGCTGGGACAAAAAAGCCCACTTCTAATCTCCCTTCCATGGCCACTGGCAGGCATCATATGATCTGTTTCTTAGTCCACTCCCAGGGTCTTCGTATATGCTTGCCTCACCATAGAAAACTGGCTTTTTTTGGTAACCAAGAAAAGTCCCATGCTTTTATCACCTAATGCCAGCTCTGACATCCCATCACTTTGGGGATTCTACTTGATACAAATAAGTAATTAAATTAAGATTCAATTCAAAAGTAGGAGTTTATCCAAGGGTGTAAGCCAGGAGAAAGCACTTGCTGGGGACAACCCTAGAGGTCTCTAATACAAGCTCAATTTATCAATCGAAGATACTGAAGGGACTTACATTCTTCAGCACAGGAGTAGATGACAATAAAAAAATATATATCCATGGATTCTGGCCATGATCTTTATCAGATTTGGGTATATGATTAATTTATTCACTTGTTCTATCTATACATATTTATTGTGTGTATTTATTATGTGTTAAGCAGTAAAAATTGTGAAAACTCATGTATCACCAGTCTTTGTAATACAGGTATATTTAGAGGCTACTTTCTAAGGCTCATTTATCCATTTCAGAGAACCCACAATGAAACACATCAACTTGATGGCATGCTTTAACTTTCCCATGGCTTCTACTTGTCCTTAGCTAACTAATTCTGCCTCAATTTGCATTGTAAACATAACCTGAAAAGTAAGTGGTTTAAATTCAGAGCCTGTTCCAGCTGTCAGCTTGCTCACTGAAGCGTCTGCAGCTATCCATATTGTAATTAGCAACCAGCAGAGTTTGATGTGGCATGTTTCGGGAGGAGGTAGTTAGCCAGGCTGCTGCTCACTGTCTTCTCACACAGAGGTCTTGGATGAAGAGTTGACTCTAAATGATAATGTGTACTGAGAGTTAAAAATGTTAAATAACAATAACAACAACAGATTTCCATCTCATTTTACAGATAGGAAAACTGAGAGCCAAAGATCAAAATGAAATGGAAATTCGAAAAACAAAAAGTAGTACACACATACACGTACACACCACACATACACAAAAACACACACATCCAACACATACACATACACTACACACATGCACATGAACACATACACACACATATGCCCACTAACATATATGTATACAAACATACACATCCAACACATACATACAAAAAACACACACATACAAATAAATGAATAAGTAAATACAATTTTGTTGCAACAAATACATCTAAAAAGTAAGTGACAGCTACTGCAACTGGTATTACTCGTTTTTAATAATTTCCAAGTCAAATAATATGCATATTTTTTCTGTCAAATACTTTTAAACTTATTTTATATTATTAAACTTACTTTAAAGTTTAATAATTCTTCTAAAACATTATAACAGATAAACTTCAGTCTGTGTTTGCTGTCTTTCTTTTATTATTTTTTTTATTTAATTAACTTATTCAGATTACAACTCAATTGTTATCCCATCACTTGTATCCTCCCGTTCCTCCCTCCCCCCCACTTTCACCCCATTCCCCTCCCCTACGTCTATAACCAAGGGGGACCTCCTACCCCACTGTATGGTCATAGGTATTAAGTCTCATCTTGGTAGCCTGCTTATTCTTTCTTTGAGTGTTGGTGTCTTTCTTATGAAAGTATTATGCACATGTTATTACTTTTGTGATACCTAAAGCATTCATAAATCTTTACACTTTTAAATGTACATACTAAAGTATTTTCTGTTCCTTTTAGCTTTTTTAAATCAAAAGTAAGAGCCTGAGTCTCCAGAGACTGATTCTTTATCAGTTAATAAATAGAATTTCGAAAGTATACAAGTTGAAAAACAAACTGATAAAGGTGATAACAAAAACTCTCATATGAGAAAAGAAAAGCAACATCTAATGGTATGAAAATACATATAAACTTGGTCTCTAAAGAAGAGGAGAAAGACCTCATGTGGTGGAAAGTAACAATACAATTACTCCTAATGGTACTCTGCTACATTTACTGATCAGTGCCCTACTCAGGCATCAACAGAGGCACATCTTCCTGTAACAGGGAAGCAAATATGGAGATGTACAGCCAGACATGCAGTAAAGGATCCAGAGGGTCCTAGAAATCTACAAGTAGAACAATATGATAGGCAGATTTGGGCCCAGGGGTCCCGCTCAAACTAAGGCACCAGCCAAGGACAATACAGGAGGTAAACTTTAAGCCCCTTCCCAGATCTAGCCAATGGTCAGAATATTCTCCACAGTTGAGTGGAGAGTGTGATATGACTTTCTCACGTACTATGGTGCCTCACATTTGACCATGTCCCCTGGGGGGGAGACCTGGTGGCACTCAGAGGAAGGACAGCAAGTAGCCAAGAAGAGACTTGATACCCTATGAGAATATATAGGGGGATGTAATCCCCCTCAGGAACAGTCATAGGGGAGGGGAATAATGGGAAAATGGAGGGGGGGGAGGAATGGGAGGATACAAGGGATGGGATAAACATTGAGATGTAACAAGAATAAATTAATAAAAAAAAAACTTGAAGGCAAGGAAAAAAAAAGAACACACAGCCTTAAGTGAGATATCTCCATCAAATCCCTTCCTTCAGAGCTCAGGGAGCTTCATGGTAGAAGGCTAGAAAGAGTAGGGGAAAACTGAGGGTACGGAGAACACCAGGCAAACAGGACCCTATCAAACAACTGAGCAAAACTCACAAAGACTGGAGTGGCAACCACAGAGCCGACATACATCCCCTGCATATATACTATGCTCTTTGGTTTAGTGTTTTTATGGGACCACTGAAGGTAGAATAATCGAGTCTCTGATCCTTGTGCCCGCTCTATTAGTTTTGATTGGCTTGGCTTGGGTAACTTCCATGTGATGGTTTTTGTTTTATCTTCTTTTCCTTTTTTGAAAAAGAGGAGAAAATGTTCTTGTGTGCTGGCGCATCTTCTGGGTATATTTCAAGGAGTGGAATAGCTGGGTCTTGAGGAAGCCTTACTCAACCATGTTCACAGCAGCCTTATTCAAATAGCCAGAACATGGAAACAGCCTTAGTGTCCCTCAGTAGAAGAATGGATAAAGAAACTGTGCTACATTTACACTATGGAATACTACTCAGCTATTAAAAACAAGGAATTTCCGAAATTTGTGGACAAATGGATTGAACTAGAAATGATCATAATGAGTGAGTTAACCTAGAAGCAGAAACACTCAAATGGTATATACTCACTGATATCTGGACACTAGCCCAAGGGGCATGCCCCATGAAAGTCTTCACTTGCCAGGAAAGTGGGACAGAGGGAAGAACATCCTATTAGGACTCTAGGTGAGAGAAGCATGGGATAATGGGGAATAAAAGGATCCAGAGGGTCCTAGAAACCTATAAGAAGAACATTGTGATGGGCAGATCTGGGCTCAGGGGTCCTGCGCAAACTATGACACCAGCCAAGGCCAATAAATGTAGTAAACTTCGAACCCCGACCCAGATCTAGCCAATGAACAGGACATTCTTCACAGTTGAGTGGAGAGTGGGGTCTGACTTTCACACGAACTCTGGTGCCCCATATTTGACCACGTCCCCTGGATGGGGAGGCCTGGTGGCACTCAGAGGAAGGATAGCAGGCCACCAAGAAGAGACTTGATACTCTAGGAACATTTACAGGGGGAGGAAGTCCCCCTCAGTCACAGTCATAGGGAGGGGAGTAAGGGGAAAATGGGAGGGAGGGAGAAATGGGAGGATGCAAGGGATGGGATAAGCATTGAGATGTAATATGAATAAATTAATAAAATATAAAAAAAGAAAAGAAAAAGAGGAGAAAGTGGTTGGAGCTGAGAAAATGAAATTATGATAAAGACTTCTCCAAATAATAAAGGAAAAAAATCTCTTTAGAGAATCAGTCTTGCTACCTATTCCAGGCTGGACCTTTTTCGAGACAGGGTTTCTCTGTGTAGCCTTGGCTGTCCTAGACTCACTTTGCACACCAGGCTGGCCTCAAACTCAGACCAACCCACCTACCTCTGCCTCTGTCTCTGCCCCATCAGGGTTTAAAAGTGTATGCCACCACACCCAACCTATTATTATAAATACTGTGATACACCTTGGTCAAAAATGCTACTGAAAATTATAAGTGATAACTTAAAGAGAATGACACACAATTCCCAGGTAGAAAAAAAGGAATGATAACTGGCTTTTCATATCAGAGTCTTAAAGTCAAAAGACAATGAAACATCAAATTCACAGAGCAGAAACGGACCAATGTAATTATGCACTGGCAAAATGTCTATCTCAGAGAAGGCTACATACAGAATGTTTCCAAGTAAAAAACATGTACTGCATCTTTAATGGCTTATCTATCTATCTGCCACATATCACATACTTATTATGCATCATTCTAATCTAATATAACCTTCCAGGCGGTGTCAGCATGGACCCCCCTCTCTTGGTGGAGGTTTTAATTTGGACTAATAATCTGTCCTGCCTGCAATATGTGTTGGCGTAAAGGTGATGCTGAACTTGTGAGAGTGACCACCCAGTGATTGGTCCAGCTTGAGATCCAAATCATAAAAGGGAGGCCACACCTATCACCACCTTGATGGCAAGGAAACAGAGGGTGGATAGCTCAGAGACCTAGGAGAGAACCAAGCACAACTAGGAAAAAAAGTCAATGAAAGGATTCCTAATGATATTTTGCTGTATTTGTAAACTGGAGAGGCTTCATACAGCAACTGATAGGAGCAGCATCAGGGACCCATAACCAAACCTTAGGTGGAACTCAGGGAATGCCTCAGAATAGGGTGGGAAAGGATTGGAGGAACCAGAGAGGTCAAGAACTCTACCAGAACACAGCCCACAAAATCAATGAATGGGCCTCGCGGAACTGCACAGAAACTAAAGCAGCAATTGGGGAGTTTATATGGTTCTGACCTAGGTCTCCAAACATGTTACGTACAGTTGTGTAGCATGTTGTTCCTGTGGGAGTTCCCACAGTGGGAGAGGGTGCTATGTCTGACTCTTTTTCCTGCTTTGGGGATACTTTTCCTTCTACTGTCCTTGTAATGCCTTGATTTGAGGTGTGTGCCTAGTCTCATTGTAGCTAGTTATGCTTGTTTGGTTGATTTCCCTGGGAGGCCTTCTCTTTTCTAAAGAGAAATAGAGAAGAAGTGGATCAGTGGGTCAGGGGTAGCAAGGAGGTAGGGAGCAGGACTGGGAGGAGAGGAGGGGGAACTGTGGTAGGAAAGTAATATATTAGAGAGAGGAAGGAAGGAAGGAAGGAAGGAAGGAAGGAAGGAAGGAAGGAAGGAAGGAAGGAAGAAAGAAAGAAAGAAATTTAAAAGTAAATAAATAAATAGATTGCCACATGGAGTGTCAAGGGTCCATCTTTCACTACTGTGCTCTGATCATTTATTGTTGCTTGCGTTATTATTGACAGTCACTATAGCTGGGGTGATATGGAATCACAAACCAGTTTTAATTTGCATTTTCTTGATGACAAAGGTTGTTGACGATATTTTCAAATATTTATTGGCCATTTTTTGTTTCTTCTTTTGATACTTTTATTAATTCATTTACTGACTGAATTATTTGTCTGATGTTGTCAGCATTTTTATATAGCCTATATAGTGATCCGCTGTAGGATTGGCAAATCTTTTTCTCTTGTTCTGTAAACTACCTCTTTGTTCTGCTGATTGCTTCTTTTACTGTTCAGAGGCATTTTAATTTCATGTACTCCTATTTGTCAATTCTTGAGTCATTTCTTGTGCTATTTGGCATCCCTTTCAGAAATGTTCTGTTTTGTTCCATCACTTCCAGGGCTTCAGGTCTTACATTAAAACCTGCCACGAGAAACGTACTGTCTGGTACAATAGACTAGCTCCTCTCTACACTAGATTTGAGAAATACTCCACAGAAGGAAATTCATGTCTGACACATAAACATGGTTAAACACAAAACAAAACAAACAAACAAAAACAATGCCTAGGGAAATAATATGCCTAGGAGAGAACTACTCTTGTTTTTCTAAATGCCTTCTAAATATTTATGTGTATTTTCTTTTAATTTAAATTTATTTTGTTTTAATTTATTCACCTTACATCCAAATTGTGGCAACCTTCCTCATCTCCTCCCAGTCCCACCCTCCCCCCTCTTCCCCACTGTGCTTCTCCCCTAGTCCTTGGAAAGGGGGAGCCCTTCTCCATACCAACTGACCCCAGCCTATCAAGTCTCATCAGGACTGACTGCATCCTCTTCCTTTGTGGCATGGTAAGGCACTCTGCCATGGGGAAGTGATCAAAGATCAGGCAACAGGGTCCATGGCAAGGACAGCCCCTGCTCCCCTTATTAGGAGACCCACATGGAGACTGAGCTGCCCATCAGATACATCTGAGCAGGGGGCCTAGGTCCTCTTCTTGTATGGGCCTTGTTTGGTGCACCAGACTCTGCTGGTCCCACATTTGTTGGCGCTGTTGGTTTTCTCTTCTTCTTTTCTTCTTCTTCTTTCTTCTTCTTCTCTTCTTCTTCTTCTTCTTCGTCTTCTTTCTTCTTCTTCTTCTTCTCTTCTTCTTCTCCTTTCTCTCCTCTCCTCCTCTATCATTATTCTTTTCAACATAGCCTTTCCAACCTTGCTCTTTCCTATATTTTTATTTATTATAATTATTCACCTTACATCCAGAGTGTTATCCCCTCCCTCTATCTTCCCACTCCCACCCTCCCTCCCTCTTCTGCCCTATTCCCTGCCCTAGACCTCTGACAATGGGGGGGGCATTTCACCCTACTTGTCTGGCCACAGTCTATGAGGTCTCATTAGGATAGCCTGCATGCCCTTCCTCTGTGAGCCAGCAAGGCCATCCTGCTACAGTGCAGTACTCAAATTGTGGGCTCCAGAGTTCATGTCAGAGGTTCAGTAGCAGCACCCCTCCCCTCTCACTTTCAGAATGAGCTGTTTTATTGGCTACATCTGAACAGGGTGTCTCTAAGTTCTCTCTGCATGCATTGTCCTTAGTTGGTGTATCAGTCTGTGCACTGCCCTTGATGGTCTCCCTTGGAGCTCCCTACACCTCTCGGTCACTCCATCTACCTACTCTTCCATACATCTCTCAAGGTTCTGCCCACCATACAGCTTTAAGTACCAGTATCTGTCCTGATGTCCTGCTGGGTGGAGTCCTTCAGAAGACATCTATGTTGGGCTAATATCCACTTGTGAGTATATACCATGTGTGTCTTTCTGGGTCTTGATTACCTCACTCAGGATGATTGTTTATACTTCCATCCATTTGCCTGAAAATCTCATGCTGTCTTTGGTTTTAATCTCTGAGTAATGTTCCATTGTGTAAATATAACACAGCTTCTTTATTCATTCTTCAGTTGAGAGACATCTCAATTGTTTCCAGATTATGGCTATTACAAAAAAAAAAAAAAAAAAAAAAAAGCTGCTATGAACATAGTTGAGCAAATGTCATTGTTGTATGGAGGAGGATCTTTTGGGTGTAAGCCCTAGAGTGCTATAGCAGGTTCTTGAAGTAGAGCTGTTCCCAGTTTTCTGAAAGAAAGTGCTGGGTTGATTTCCAAAATGGTTGTACAAGTTTCACTCCCATCAGCAATGGAGGAATATTCCCCTTTCTCCACATCTTTGCCAAAATGTGCTGTCACTCAAGTTTTTGATCTTATCCATTCTGACAGGTGTAAGATGGGATCTCAGAGTTCTTTTGATTTGCCTTTCCCTGATGACTAAGGACTTTGAGCATTTCTTTATGTGTTTCTCAGCCATTTGATAATCCTCTGCTGAGAATTCTCTGTTTAGCTCTGTGGCCCATTTTAATTGGGTTATTGTGTTTGTTGGAGCTTAATTTCTTGAGTTCTTTATATATTTTGGATATTAGCCCTTTGTCAAATGTACAGTTGGTGAAAATTTTTTTTTCAATCTGTAGACTGCTGTTTCATTCTATTGACAGTTCTTTTTCCCTCACAGAAGCTTTCAGTTTCAAGAGGTTTTTACTTTGAGAACCCTCAGCAAGTTGTGAGAATAAACACCTAAAAATATCTAAATAATATGTAACAAAAGTAGAGCATCAATGAAAGAATTGAAACCAATGTTTTAAAGATTCATATATTATCTAGCAAAATGTACAGATTAACATAATCCCTTCAAACAGTAAAAGGAAATTTAGCAGTAACAGAAAAGGCAAACCAAAAGATTGGAAGGACCCCTAAAATGCTCATCAATCTTGAAAAAGAAACAGAAGAAAACACACTTCCTGGTTTCAAATCACATTACAAAACTAGGGCATTAGAAATAATATAGAGACACAATCTCACAGAAAACTCTCTGCTTTTCTGTCTCTTACAGTATTTTTCTACTGTGATCTCTCAGCCTTGGGTGCAGGAGAAGAGGTGGCCTCCCTAGAGGTGGCCTGAGTTAGGACATCAACAGACTTGTTAGGATGTAAGGAGGAAGACCCACGGGGTCTCAACACTGACAAAAATTACAAGAAACTAAGGAATGCTGAGAACATGAGAGCAGTCTTCCCCAGGGAAAAGCCCCTCAATTGCTTATCCGATATCAAATGGTCAGCCCTGAAATCATATTCGTGCAAGTAAAAGTATATGGATTGAATAGTGTGTGTGTGTGGGTAACAACAAATAAAGGGAAAGAATCCATGAAATTTCAAGAGAGCGAGAGGAGGTATGTGATGGGTTGGAAGGAAGAACAGTTGGGGAGTTAGTGAATAAAATTTACAACCCTGCTAAAATCTCATAAACTCAAAAAAAACAAAATTGCTTTTTAAAACCAGGACAAAGGCCAGAATAGACATTTTTGCAAAGAATATATACAAATGACCGATACCCATATGTTCTTTTGTTATATGAACATGAAATACTTGTCTTTATACCCACATCTTTTAAATTCACTTCTTTACATCTATAGATAGCATAAAGCTCTTACTCTCTTTCAGAGATAAGTTTCTTCTTGCGATAGATGGAGGTTAACTAAGAGAGTCACAAGTGCAATGCATAAGTGCAGAGAGTCAGTGCCTTGGCTGGGAACGCTAAGTGTGGTCCCTAACGGAGCATTATATCATGCACAAAGTTTATGGAACCATGAAGGACAGAGCTGAGAGAATAACAGAGCCAGGGTTTGGGGTGGAGTGTTGTAAACTGGTGTTTTCTGCATGTTGCATGGTCACTGCACACATGGACTCACTGGCGCTGTGGCTACCTGAGTCAGACTGCACAAGACTGAGTCCATCATAATGTTGTTGTAGAAAGACAAAGGATCATGAGTCCCCACTCCTGCCCCAGGAAGTGCTGAGAG
This sequence comes from Acomys russatus, assembly GCF_903995435.1. Taxonomy (NCBI): domain Eukaryota; kingdom Metazoa; phylum Chordata; class Mammalia; order Rodentia; family Muridae; genus Acomys; species Acomys russatus. The sequence continues at coordinate 99,412,664 of NC_067138.1, forward strand.
TTAGTAATGGCAGAGGGAAAAGGGTCACTTTTTCCATAGTGTAGTCACCAGTAAGTTGTCCATGCTCCAGTAAGTAACCTCCACCCATACTTCTGCAGAAAACCTTAAATAAACTCAGTTATGTCAGACATCACAATGGCATGAAAGTAGGAGGGGAGGCTTTCTGGAGGAAAGAATGCTTTTGAATGAAAGAGGGTAAATAAGACAGTATACTAAGGATTGAAAAAGACCTAAATTCATTTTATATTTGCCCAAATTTGTCAAAAAACAAACAAAAATAGAATCAAAACCAAATAAACATTTTCCTGAAGAAAACATGCAAATGATCAGTAGGCATTTGGGAAAGACATCAATATTAGAAATAATTATCTTAACAGAGATTTTATCTGACACTTACTATAAAATTACTGTTGATGAGTCAACACATATCAAACCTCAGCAACACTATAGTGAAATGGGAGCACTTAACCAGAAGGGCAAGAAATAAGTACTTATTACTGAAGGCAGTATCTCAAAAATTAATATAGAATTATAAAGTAATTTAACAGGCAGGTCCACGTGTGGGTCTGCAGGGAATGGATCCATGTGTCTAACAAACATCTGCACTATCATGATCACTGCTGTTTCAGTCACAGTGTCTGAAATGTAAGCACAGCCTCAGTGGTTCTGTACACAGGCATGTGTTCCACCATTCCACCATGCTGCCACTAAAAGATCATTTTAATGAGAAGAATATATATATATACAGAAATGGAAAATATATATTTTACAATTTTATTTATATGTGAAACAGGAAAAAAGGCACAGAAAAAACTAGACTGGGATTGTCTGGAGTTCAGAGGTGAAAGTAATGTAGGGATGTTAATTTTTTTTTTAAAGGTACTGACATTCTCTTATCAAACAAAAATTCTGGGGTTCTAGAGATTTTTTTATATTTTATTTTTAAATTATAAATTTGTGTGCATATGTGTGTGCTTGTGTGTGTGTGTGTGTGTCTGTGTGTGTGTGTGTATGTGTGTCTGTGTGTGTGTGTGTCTGTGTGTGTGTGTGTCTGTGTGTGTGTGTGTCTGTGTGTGTGTGTTTCATATCAGTGCACTACCTATGGAGAAGAAGATATTGTGCCCTGGAACTTGAATTACAAGCTCCAGGCAGTTATTGAAAGTATTGGCTGAGGACCCCCAAGACCAAGTTCTCAGTACAAAGGAGAATTGTTTGCTACAGAGGCGCAAAGGGTAGGGACTAAGAGGCAAAGATAAGAGATGGAAGAGGGGAAGGAAACATGGGAGAGGGAGGAGAGGTATTTGTCTGGAGGAGGCACAAAGGACTGCCTCTGGATAGAGAGGAGAAAGTTGTAACACATAAGAAAATGGCAATTTTAAAGACAAAGGAGAAGCCCATGTTGGCATGCGGTGTTTAATTTTAAATGGGCATGTCAGTTCTGTGAGCCAAGGAGGCTTTTAATTGCTAGACTTCAATACTTTGATAGGTGAACCCTGGCAGTCAGGAGGAAGAAGTGACCAAGTAAGGGAATAGGCCATTGGGGCGAGCTTCAGCAATGGATTGCAATGCTTTTTAAAAAGGCAAAGAGATGGGGCAGAAGGGCACGATGTGCCAAAGCCATGCTTGACACTCCCCAGTTGGCTAGACACCAATGTGAGTGCTGAGAACTCAACTGAGACACTTGGAAGAACAAGAAGTGGGACCCTTCGCCATGTGAGTAGCTCTGAGTTTAGCGTTTAGAATTTACTTCTTAACTTCATTTTCAAGTTTTGCCATGCTAGTTTGTCAGGTAGATTTGGCCAGGCATGATTCATGCCATTACAAATGAAAAGATCTTTTTTTTTCCTTTTAATGAAGGGGTATAATTTTTGGTTGTGCTTCTTTTCCTGGACTGAGAGAATGATATATCCAGTATAGAGGAGAAATAGACTGATCTGCCACCCAGGATTCTAGAATAACAAGATATAAAGAGAAGGAATGATGCATATGACCCACAGAACCATGGATCACACATTTACATATTTACATTTAAGACTTAGAAATTATTGGACTACTTTTTATCACAACAAAGCTAAAAATTAATAGTTTGGACATCCTTGCTTAGGACAAGGCCATTCATATTACCTGCAGAGAGGGAATACCCTTGCTATGTGAAAATAATTCACATTTAGATAACAGGTAGCAAATCCTGAGGAATGGTTTGCATAATTTAAACATAATTTAGTCTATTCTTAATAACAAATAGGTTATGAGAGTCGCTGGTCCTTTAGTAAACTTTGGTCTCTTACTCAGGAACCTTTCTACTTCCATATTTCTCTAATGCTCAAATTTTTGTTTTGAATGTGATAGGAGGCTAAAGACCAGTGTAATTTTTGTTTGTGGAGATTATTGAATGAATCTGATTTTTAAATGGGGAAAGGGTCTCCAAAATTTGTATAAATCATTTCAGAAAATTACATTCTATAATACTATTTATAAAATTCCTCCATTGGCACACAAATACCCACACACAGAGACACTGCTACTGTTTGCTGCTGCTGTTGTTGCTGATATTACTAAACAGAGGAAATGCTAAATTAATACACTCAGTTATAATCTATGTATAGAGACTGACTGCTTTGTTTTAGAATTCTATCAACAGTCTTTCATTGCAGCAGCCATTTTTTCATGACTTTAAATATCAAAAGTAAAAATAATTTCACAGTGCACAAAATAATGGTTTTTAGTGTTGGAGCCTTATACTTGCTCACGAAGCCAAATGACTCCACATTTGGTTATTACCAAATTTAAGTGATATCATTCCTCAAAATCTGCAGTTGACTCAGAGTGACTTCTTTCATTTGCCAACCTGTCATATTTAATGAGTGTGTACTGGTCTTACAGCCTAAGTGTAGCATCCTCATTAAATACCTGCATCACTGTAGGAAGAAATTTATTTCAAATATGCCATGTAAAGATATTTTTGTCATCTCTGCTCTATCAGTAACTTCAAAACACATAAATGCAAACACATGGATGCATGCCCCACATTAGTATGCTCTTAAAGTTATAAAGTTTTGAACCATACCTCTAGGAACCATATTGTGTCCTGAAGTGCTACCTGAGGCTGTGGTGATATCTGGGCCCATGCTGCCTCTGAAGGCTTTGTCTGGATCTGTAGTCCTACTAAAACCTGGAGCCATGTTCATGGTCTGTGGAAACTCCAGAAACCATGTGGAAGCCTATGGTCTTTGCTCCTGCTTGCTGAAAGAGCAAGAGAAGGAGCTACTTTTGCAGCGATAACAATGATTGCAGATGCATAGTTGAGAAAGAAGGACACAGAAGACTTCTGTGACAGCCCTTAACCCAACACCACTCTCCACCCCACCCCAAAAAAGTATCAGGAAATGATCAAAGACAACTCTTTTTTTTTCCCTTTCTTTTTATCTCATTTGCTTATTTGTTTGTTTATTTGTTTGTTTAATCACTTTATGGCCTGATCACAGCCCCCTTCCTTCTCTCCCTCAAGTCCTAACCTCAGGGGCCCCCTTCCTTTTGCTCCTTCTTCTCAGAGAAGGGGAGGTCCCCTAGGAGTTCCAACCCACCCTGGCATCTCAAGTTACAGCAATATCCTCTCCCACTGAGGCCTGACAAGGTAGCCCAGCTGGGGGAAAGGGATTCAGAGGCAGGCAACAGAGTCAAAGACAGCCACTACTCCCATTTTTTGGGGACACACATGTTGTTCAAGGTGCTCATCTGCTCTGTATGTATAGGGGGCATAGGTCCAGCTCATGCGTGCTCTTTGGTTGGTGGTTCAGTCTCTGTGAGCCCCTGTAGGCCCAGACTAGTTGACTCTGTAGGTCTTCTTGTGGCATCCTTGACCTCTCTGGCTCCCTCTATGCTTCCTCCCATTCTTCCACACTACTCTTTAATTTAGGCCTATTGTTTGCCTGTGGGTCTCTGCATCTGTTTCTATCAGCTGCTGGATGAAGGCTCGTTGAAGAAAGTTATGCTAGGCTCCTGTCTCTAAGCATAGCAGAGTTTCATTAATACTGACAGAGGTGTCTCTCTCCCACAAGGTAGGTCTCAAGTTAAGCCATTCATTGGTTTGCCTTTCCCTCATTTTCTGACCTATCTACAGCCCTTCGCTTCTTGTAGGCAAGACAAATTTTGGGTTGAAGGTTTTATGGGTGGTTTGGTGATTGTTTTCCTCCACAGGAAGTCCCACCTGACTATAGGAGGTGGTGACTTCAGACTCCTTAACCCCCCCTGCTAGAAGTCTCAGCTAGGGTCACCTTCATAGACTCATGGGTACCTCCTCTGTTCCAGAGATGCCCTATCCACTGACTTCCATTCTCTCCCCACCCCTCCACTTTCCCCACAGCTGACTCCCACCCTTATTATCATCCCCTCCCCCTCTCCCACCCAATTTCCTCTTAGTAAAACCTTATGAAACTGAAAGGTTTCTACAAGGCAAAGGACACTGTCAATACGACAAAACAGCAGCCTACAGAGTGGAAAAAGATTTTCACCAATCCTACATCCAACCAAGAGCTAGTATACAAAATATATAAAGAATTCAAAAAATTAAACATCAAGAAACACAATAACCCAATTAAAAATGTGGTACAGAGCATTCTCAATGGAGGAATCTCTAATGGCTGAGAACCACTTAAAGAAATGCTCAACATTATTAGTCATCAAGGAAATGCAAATCAAAACAACTTTAAGATTCTATCTTACACCTGTCAGAATGGTTAAGATCAAAAACTCAAGTTACAGTACATGCAGGCGAGGATGTGGAGAAAGGGAACACTCATCCATTGCTGGTGGGAGTGCAAACTTGTACAACTGCTTTGGAAATCAATCTGGCACTTTCTCGGAAAATTTGGAATAGCTCTACTTCAAGACCCAGCTGTATCATTACTGGGTATATACCCAAAGGACACTCCATCATACCATAAGGATACATGCTCAAATATGTTCATAGCAGCTTTATTTGTAATAGCCAGAATCTGGAAACAACCTAGTTGTTCCTCAACCAAAGAAAGGATGAAGAAAATGTAGTATATTTACACAACAGAATACTACTCAGATATTAAAAAGAAAGACATAATGCAATTTGCAGGCAAATCCGGGACTAGAAAAGATCATCCTGAGTGAAGTTATCCATACTCAGACACAAATAGTAGGTACTCACTTATAAGTGGATAATAGCCATAAAGTGCAGGGTAACCAGGCTACAGTCCATGGACCCAAAGAAGCCAAGGAAATCCCAATGGAGGATGCTTGAATCTCACTCAGAAGATTAAATAAAATAGACATCTGAAGTAGAAGAAAACTCCTTAGAAGTGTGATAAAGATGCTGAAGTTATCACACAGTTGATGGCTTCTGGTGGGAATAAAAGAAGGGAACAACTCAGTTCTATTTAAGGGACAAACTACTGAGAGTTTATAGATACTGTGAGTATATAGATAATACAAATTTAACCTTAAAATTGTAAACTTACTTGTTTTTATATTTTTGGTGGGGGATGTCACAAGAGTGTGGGGATGTATATGGAAGAATGAGAAATGAGTGTGATCAGGGTGCATTAAGTGAAATTCCAAAAGATCAATAAAAATATTACATTAAAAATTTTTCTATTAAGTATATTTTGAGAACACTCAATGACATCAATATACTTTTCTCATTTTGTTATATTATAGTAATACATATGATATTTGTTATTTCTAAGTGTTCATGAACAAGATCATTATGTGTTTGTCTTGTAACATGGCTTCATAAAACATCTCCTAGCTAGAAAAAAAAATCCTGAGGTAACCCAAACTCAAAGAGAAATATCATATAGATTCTCTTAAGAGTTAAATATTGACTCTTAAGCCATTAACAGCCATGCTACAATTAAAATAACCATAGAGATTATTAGTAAACTAATGGAGTAGGTGGGAATAGAGGATCTCTCAAGAATGATAGTACATATTTCACTGACTATGGAGAATTTGAGCTGTGCCTAACTAGATTCTACACCGCTATTAACTAGTGTTGATATGCCACACACTTCTAGACCAGGAAGGTCACTAACCCAACTACAAACCCTACAATCTACATCCGTTACCTGCCCGCACGAAATCTCATTTGTAATAATGGCACAAACATTGTGGGAGTAACTGACTGCTCTCTGATTGGATTTCAGGCCCACTTCACTAGACTGAACCCAAGTCTGGCACTGCTCATATAGTCAAGAGCCTGAGAATACATAGGCCAGAGGCCTAGAGGAAAACCAAATATTACTGTTCTGCTAAAGGAACATAGCAGTGGCAACAGGTCAGAGAAGCTTCCCCTTACAGTAGATGGGAACTAACACGGAGACCCACAATTGGAAAATGTACAGAGAGTGAGAGAGATATTGGAGCACTCAGCCCGAAATGGGATGTCATCATCACACTCATTCTCTCAGGCTTATATAGCTATGCGGAAGAGGAGTCAGAAATATTGTACAAGCCAGAGTGAATGGTTGACAACAAGGGAACAGTCTCTTTAGAAACACAGGACTAACTCAGATATGATCTCACAGAGATGAAGGTAGCATGTATAGAACTTACACAGGTTCAAGCACACAGCGTCCTAGTGCTGAGAGGAAGAAGAAATAATCCCTAACTAAACAGCTATCCCCAGTTGACGTCTGCTTAGGAAGGAAAATAACTAATTTTTCCTATGGAAAATGTTAACTATACCTAAATTAGGCCCCATGCTCATCAGTAGATGACCAAAAGAAAATGAATGCAAAGGTTTTCTTAGAGACTTTTTATCTGATATGACTTTGTTTGGGCAACTTCTTTTGTCTTACTGGCCTTTTGCTTATAGATTACAGTTTCTGTTAGGGCATTTTTATGGACTTTGCTTTAGGATGTGTATGTGTCTTGTTTTTGTGATTTTCCTTTATTCTTTTCTCATTTTTATTATGGTTTGTTTTATTTGTTTGTCTGTTTTCTTCCTAAAGACAGAGAAGAAAGGTGATGGAGTTGGGTTTAGAGCCCACTTCACTAGACTGAACTGATTGGAGTTGAGGAGGATCTAGGATGAGTTAGGGGAGGAGAAATGGTGATCAGAATATATTGTATGAAAACATATTTTAATTATATACAGCAACGATTGAGAGAATGGCCAACCAATGACTAGGCAAACTAAGACCAACCTCATAAGAGAAACCCAATCCCTGACAGTATTAGTGATACTCTGCCATGCTTGCAAACAGGAGCCTAGCATAATTGTCCTATGAGAGACTCCATCCAGCAGTGGATAGAAACAAATGCTAAAACTCACAGTCAAGTGCTGGGCTGAGCACAGGGAGACGTGGAAGAGTGGGAGGAGAGGATAGAAGGGGTCAGGAGCCCCACAAGAAGACCAACAGAGCCAACTAATCAGGGTCCAGGGGAGGGCTTACAGGGACTGAAGCACCAAGAAAGGGCCATGCATGGATTGGACCTAGCCTCCTACACAGATAAAGCCAATGGGCAGCTCAGGCTTCATGTGGGTCCTCAAGTAAGGGAAGCTTGGACTATTGCTGACATGGACTCCGTTGCCTGCCTTTGGATCATTTGCCCCTATCTGGGCTGTCTTGCTAGCCTCAGTGGAAGAGAATGGGCTAGTCTTGATGCAACTTGATGTCCTGGCATGGGTTGGGGGGCTTCCTTTCTCTGAGGAGAAGGGGAACTAGGAAAGAAAGAAAAGATGGGAGGGTGGGAATGGGAGTAGAGGAGGGACAAGGCTGGATTCATGATGTAAAGTGAACAAATAAATAAATTTAATAAAAAATTACTTGTAAAAACATTAAAATATAGGATCAAAATTTTTCTAAGCTCTCTATTAATACTGATACCTCTCATTTTGGAAGTCAATTATTTTACTTCTCCCTATTTAATATTAATTAACTTTCATTACATACTTGTCCCTAAAAACCATGTCACTTAGTGTTCACAGATCCCTAATTTTTCATTAAGCAACTTTATATTTCAAGTCTAAGAATGGGTAGTGGGGAGATATTAAATATGTAAAATAGAGACATTGCTTTCGTTTCTTGCCTTCAATAATTGTTATGCCTCTGATTTAAATGACCAGTTCTTCTCTGCTTCACTCAGTGAACTGTGATGCTTTGAGAAGAGGCTCTTACACTCAGGATCAATAATTAGTCTGGCTGAATTGATCAGCCTTACCACTGAACCCCAGATCCATATTAGCACAAGTCTTTAAGTACACACGAAACAAGCAAGTCTTCGATAATGGCTAGCTTTCATCTTGTCTTTCATTCTTAGCCCTGCTTTAAGGCATATTTAGGAAACTTTTCAGGAAAATTTTAGACTTTGAATTAAAAGAATTCCATTTAATTTTGTCTCTCAATATTTGTAAGAGGAAAGTAATGTTTCAGCAGTGAAATATTTGCTTGCCAAGAGGACGATTTTACAATCATTTAACCAATCAGACTACTTCTGAAGCACCAAATGTATGCACTAGAGCCTCAAGTGTCTGGCAAAGTGGTTTCCTTTTTAAAATTGATGACATCATACTCTGGTGCGCTGCCTGGCTCAATATGAGAAGTTGCTTTCTTTGGATGAATTAATTGGAATATTGGTTCTATGGGAGAAAAGAATCCCTATAACTCTCTTTATGAGGAAATTAGTATGTTGGACATGATTTCCCATTCCCTAAATGAAATGACTTGTAAATGCACAGTTTCCCCAAACTTGTGGTAACCAATGCAGTGTTCTGCTTCCATAGTCGTGTCAAGTGCTAGCATGGGAAGAATTTTCATTGGCATGAATAATCTATGAACAAATGATCATAGCATAATGAGTATTGACTCTGTAAACAGTGAATTTTGCTTTTCAAACATACATTTTATTTGAAAGAAAAAGAATTATTTATTTATTTATTTTATTATACATTTATGATTATTTTTTAAATGTAGCTAAAAAGGCATAACAGAAACCTACAGCCTTATTGAAATGCAATAAGATGTGTATAGCTCTGCAGTGTTGGAAAAATGCATGTGTGTGTATCTTTTTGCTACCAACAATCAGGGTATATCACCAAGCTGCATGGCTCTATTCATGAAGTCATTAGTAGGGTCGTCTACATAAGTGTCGTCTACATAAGTACAGTCAACTTACATTCTCTTTTCATCAGACTTGCCAAAGTATGTCCCAAAGTATGGAGGGACAGCTTCAATTTGTGCTCACTATTTATGAAATCCATAACAGACCCCATATTCTTTTCTAAAAAGACATTTTTCTTATAGGTTCCAGAGTTAAGAACACCATTTTAAAAAAATGAAAATCAGATCCATCAGAATGTTGGATGAGGATGTACTCAAGGAATTCCAGCTGGTTGAATTTAGAGCTAAACCAAGTCCAACCTAAGAATAATCTTTGACATTAGGCCTACGACATTTTTACCTGATTGTAAATTGGACCTATTTTCATTCAGTTTGGAATTTTGCCTCTCCATGCATTGTTCCATTAAAAGACACCACAGGTTCCAATTACCATTTGAGGACTGGTGTCCACTCCATTCCTTCTGATGGCAACTGTACTGTATCCAGTCAGTGAGGTACCAGTGTCTCTGCAATAGAACTTGACGTTTTCTACAAGTAATTCTTACCTCAATGGTTCACACCTCTTTCCTGGCTACATCAATCTTACTGAACCATCATTTACTCATAGAAAAATAAACACATTTTAAATTCAACGAGTTGCTATAGATGTCATCATAATCAGAGGACTAAGCACTCCTGCTGCCTGACAGAGTTCTCTTCCTTCATCATCAGTCCTCTTCATAGTCCTCATCACTGTGACTGGTCTGTCCCTTGTACCTATTGGTCCAGGCAGTACTGTCTTTGATATAGAAAACTATCTGTGAAACTCATGCATGTTGTCTGATGCATTCAGAGATCACTCTTCTAACTGACTGATAGCATTGCCTTGTTTGCATACGCCATGATTTGTTTACCTATCCATTTGCCAGTAAACGTCTTAGTTGGCTCTAGTTTAAGGTTATTGTGGATAAAATTATTATAAGTGTCCACATGCAAGTCTTTGTGTTGACAAGCATTTTAATTTCTTTTAAATAAATACATACTTTTGCTGAATTTATTTAATTTTATTTCATGTCTTGGTAATATTGTAAATAGTGCTAGGCTTTTATTTCATAGCATATTAAATGCAATTTATTTTATATGTGAGTTTGTATCTCCTGATCCTAGTAAATTTGCAAGTTACCTATAGTAGTGTTTTGGTTAATTCTTTAGAACTTTCTCCATAAATTAGTTATTATCCATGAAAGAATATTTATTTCTTCCTTCATAATCTATGTGCCTTATTTTTCTTCCATCATTGCATTAACTAGGATTTCTGTTTTAGTATTCATAGATTATGCCAAAGACAACACTTCTTTCATTCTTAATGTTAGACAAATACTGAATATTTTACTGTAAAATGATATGATGTAGAGACAGATCCAAGATGGCAGTGCTGAACACACACCTTGTTTGATCAGGATGACAGCAGTGACTGTATAGTAACCTAAGGACCAATCTGAGACACAAAACACCAGAACTTGTAACCCACAGGTGAGAGGAGTCCAAACTGTATGGAACATGGTTAAGTGGGGCCTCGAGCCACCTAACTAACCCACATAAAAGTCCCAGGTCACTGCAGGCATGGCCATATAGACTCCAAAGGCTAGCTCCACAGACATGACTGGTGGGCAACATCTGAACTCCCAGAGCTCATAGGGAACTGTAGCCTGCAAAAACACCAGTGTCTCTGGGTTCTAGTACTGAGCAGACACCACAGTCTAGAACACAAGTGGATCTCACCTCAGGTCATTCAGAAAAGCCATAGAAAGTTTCGAGGTGCAAGCAGGCACTAGGCACACACACTCAAACCAGAGACATTACAATGGAAAGAGGTCAGCATAAGAACACAAGCAGCAATTCCCAGGGTCATTTGATACCACCAGAAATTAGAAGTTCTACCACATAACAAGTCCTAGAGATACTATCACATCTGACACACACAAAAAAAGAAAGATTTCAAATCTGAGGTTATGAAAATGATAGAGGCCTTAAAGGAAGAAAATAAATCCCTCAAACAAGAACAGGAATACTCAAGGAAACAGAGGAAGAATTTGAACAAAGGCTTAAAGACATTTGCAAAAGACAGGAAATTACTATCAAACAGGAGAAGGAAATGAATAAAAAGTTTCAAGACATAAAAATGGAGATAGAAGCAATGAAGAAAACACAATCTGAGACAATCCTGAAAATGGAAAACATAGGGAAAAGGACAGAAACTACAGACACAATCATCATCCACAGAATACAAGAGATGGAAGACAGAATCACAAGGGTAGAAGATATGATTGAAGAAATCAATTCAACAGTCAAAGAAGATGTTAAATCTACAAAGCTCCTAACAAATCTAGGACTCTGTGAAAAGGCCAAATCTAAGAATAATCAGAATAGAAGAAAAAGACGACTCCTAGCTCCAAGGCACAGAAAATATTTTCAACAAAATCATAGAAGAAAACTTCCCCAACCTGAAGAAAGAAATGCCCATGACTGTACAAGAATCCTACAGAACTCCAAATACATTGGTTTTACAAAAAGGAACCAATAGCCACTGGACACTAATAGCTCTCAACATCAATGGTCTCAATTCCTCAATGAAGAGACAAAAGCTCACAGAATATATGTGAAACAGGACCCATCATTCTACTGCATACAAGAAACACACCTTAGCAATAAAGAGAGACATTACCTTAGAGTAAAGGGCTGGAAAAAGGAATTTCAAGCAAACAGACACAAGAAACAAGATGGAGTAGCCATCCTAGTATCTAATAACATAGATTTTCAACCAAAACTAATCAAAAGAGATAGAGAAGGACACTTCATACTCATCAAAGGAAAAATAAACCAAGATGATGTCTCAATTCTGAAAATCTATACCCTAAATGCAGAAGCACCCACATTCATAAAAGAAACATTACTAAAGCTTAAATCATACATTGAACCCCACACATTAATAGTGGGAGACTTCGAGACCCCATTTTCACCAATAGAGAGATCATAGAGGTGGAAACAAAATGGAGAAATAATGAAACTAATAGACTTCATGAATCAAATGGACCTAACTGATAAATACAGAACATTTCACCCAAACACAAAAGAATTCACCTTCTTCTCAGTACCTCATGGAACCTTCTCCAAAATCAACCATATACTTGGTCAAAAAGCAAACCTCAACAGGTACAAAAAGATTGAAATAATCCCTTGTATCTTATCAGACCACCAGGGATTAAAGATGGAACTCAACAATAACGGACACAGAATGCCTACAAACTCATGAAAACTGTACAACTCCAGACTCTATGACCTCTGGGTAAGGAAGAAATAAAAAAAAAGTTAAAAACTTCCTAGAATTTAATGAAACTGAAGGCACAACATACCCAAACTTATGGGACACAATGAAAGCAGTGCTAAGAGGAAAGTTCATAGCACTAAGCACCTTTATATAGAAATTAGAGAGATACCATACTAGCAACTTAACAACACACCTGAAATCTCTAGAACAAAAAGAAGCAGACTCATCTGCCTGGAAATCATCAAACTCAGGCCTAAAAATCAATAAATTAGAAACAAAGAGAACAATTCAGAGAATTAGTGAAACCAAGAGCTAGCTCTTTAAGGAAATCACAAGATAGACAAACCCCTAACCAAACTAACTAAAAGGCAAAGGGAGAGTTTTCAAATCAACAAATTCAGAAATGAAAAGGGAGACATAACAACAGACATAGAGGAGATCCAAAGAATCACTAGGTTATACTTCAAAAGCCTATGTGCCAGAAAATTTGAAAACCTAAGTAAAATGGAATATTTTCCTGATAGATAATGACTACCAAAACTGACTAAGGTTGAGGTAAACAAATTAAATAGTTGTGTATCTCCTAAGGAAATAAAGGCAGCCATCAAAAGTCTCCCAACGAAAACAGTTCAGGGCAAGATGGATTCAGTACCTAATTGTACCAGACCTTCAAAGAAGAACTAATTCTAATTCTCTTTAAACTATTCCACAAAATAGAAACAGAAGGAACATTACCAAACTCATTCTATGAAGCCACAGTTACTTGATACCTAAATCACAGAAAGACTCAACAAAGAAAGAGAATTTCAGACCAATTTCTCTTATGAACATTGATGTAAAAATCAACTGAAAGAAAAACCCACATGATCATTCCTCAGGTGCCAAAAAAGCATTTGTCAAAATCTAACATTCATTTGTGTTTAAAGTCATGGAGAGAGCAGGAATACAAGGCATATACCTCAACATAAAAAAGGCAATATACAGCAAGCCAATAGCCCACATCAAATAAATGGAGAGAAACTTAAATCAATCCCACTGACCTCAGGGACAAGGCAAGGCTGTCTGCCCTCTCCTTATCTCTTCAAGCTGGCATCTGAAGTCCTAGCAATAAGACAACTAGAGGAGATCAAGGGGATACAAATTGGAAAGGAAGAAGTCAAACTATCATTATTCCCGGATGACATGATAGTATATATAAGTGACAATAACAATTCTACCAAAGAACTTCTGCAGCTGATAAACACCTTCAGCAAAGTGGCTGGATACAAAATCAACTAAAAAAATCAGTAGCCCTCCTGTATACAAATGACAAATGGACTGAGAAAGAAATTAGGGAACCTACACCCTTCACAATAGCCACAAATAATATAAAGTATCTTAGTGTAAGTCTAACAAAACAAGCAAAAGACTTGTATGAAAAAACTTCAAGTTTCTAAAGAAAGAAATTGAAGATGACATCAGAAGATGTAAAGATCTCCCATGCTTGTGGATTGGGCTAATCAACATAGTAAAAAGGGCCATCTTTCCAAAGCAATTTACAAATTCAATGCACTTTCCATAAAAATGCCAAGACAATTCTTTACTGATCTTGAAAGATCAATTTTCAACTTCATATGGAAAAACAAAAAAACCTAGAAAACCTAAAATGATCCTGTACAATAAAAGATCTTGTAGAAGAATCTCCATCCCGGATCTCAAGCTGTACTATAGAGGAACAGTAATAAAAACAGCATGTTACTGGCATAGAAATAGGCTGGTTGATCAACGGAATAGAATAGAAGACCCTGAAATAAACATCTATGGACACTTGATTTTTGACAAAGAAGCCAAATCCATACAATAGAAAAAAAGATAGCATCTTCAACAAATCGTGCTGGTCTAACTAGATCTCTACTTGTAGAAAATGTAAATAGCCCATATTTATCACCCTGCGCATAAGGCAAGTCCAAGTGTATTAAAACCAGACACATTAAATCTGTTAGAAAAAAAGTGGGCAAGAGCCTTGAACTCATTGAGACAGGAGACAACTTCCTCAACAGAACATGAGGCTCTAAGATCAAGAATTAATAAATGGTACATAATGAAACTGAAAAGCTTTTATGAAACAAAGAACACTATCAACAGAACAAAATGACAGCCTACAGACACCTATCCTATGTCCGATAAAGGACTAATATCCAAAATATATAAAAAACTCAAGAAATTAAACACCACCAAGCCAAATATCCTAATTTAAAAATGGATACAGAGCTAAACAGAGAATTCTCAAAAGGAATATCAAATGGCTGAGAACCACTTAAAGAAATGCTCAGTGTCCTTAGTCATCATGGAAATGCATTTCAAAATGACTCTGAGATTCCATCTTACACCTGTCAGAATGGCTAAGATCAAAACCTCAAGTGACAGCAAATGCTAGTTCAGGATTTGGAAAAAGAGAAGCACTTTTCCATTGCTGGAGGGAGTGCAAACTTGGACAACCACTTCATAAATCAATCTGGCTCTTTCCCAGAAAATTGAGAATAGTGCTACCTCAAGATCCAGCTATGTCACTCCTGGGCATATACCTGAAAGGTAGTCCACCATATAACAAGGACATTTGCTCAAATATGTTCATAGCAGCCTTATTTGTAATAGCCAGAATCTTGAACCAACCTAGATGTCCCTCAACCAAAGAATGGATAAACAAACTGGTACATTTACACAAGGGAATACTATTCATCTATCAAAAACAAGGAAATCTTGAAATTTGCAGGAAGATGGATGGAACTAGAGAAAAATCATCCTTAGTGTGGTAACTCAGACCTAGAAAGACAGGCACCATATAGACTCACTTATAAATGGATATTAGCCCAACACAGATGTCTTCTCAGAGAGTACACCCAGTGGCAGGCAGTTCAGATGAGATACTGGGACTCAAAGCTGGACTCTTGGTGAAGAGCTCTGAGTTATATGGAAGAGAAGGGGAATGGAAGAATAGCAGGGGAAGAGCTGTCAGAAGCTCCACAAGGAGACAATCAAGGCAGGTGGATCTGCACCCAAAGGGGCCTGCACAAACTGATGCACCAACCAAGGGCATTGCAAGCAGAGAACCTAGCTCCCCTGTTCAGATGTACCTGATGCACAGTTCATTCTCCACTTGTAGATGGGGAGGGGAGAGGGATTTCCAATTAATTAACAAATATTCAGAATGAATATGCTTGAAAACTGGTCTATAAAAACTCTAGAGAGAAAAGAAGAGATGGAGCAAGGCTGGTCAACGGTGAATGTGGTACAGCTAGACAGGAAACATAAGTACTAGTGTGTGTATGTGTGTGTGTGTGTGTTTGTGCATATATAGTGATAATGTATTAAACATTTCAAAAGTGATAGAAGAAAAAGTTAAATATTTTAGTTATAAATAAATGCTAAATGCATAGATTTGATTTGAATAGTACATTGTTCATATATATCAAATATTACACTATATCTTCCAAGAATATATACATTTACTGTGTAAAAATTAAGACATTTTAAATGTCTATGTTGTTACAGTATCTTAAGGCACCTACAAGGATATTTCTAAGAAATACTACTCAAAATCATTTTAAAGACCAGTTTCTAAGAGTTTTCTCTCTTGGAAATGAGTACCAATATAACATTTGTGGATTTATGCTGCCCAATATTTCTGAAAGCCTTAAAGGACACTAAATTATGCTATTAGACTCGGAGAGGGAAACAAATGTCTTGAAAACAACTATGGATGACTTTTTCTTTTATGGGCAGCATTTTGTCAGGTTGGAATCCTCAGTCTGGTATGATTTCACAACTATCAATACCAGAAAGAAGAATGAATTTGAAGAGGGTTTAAACTAAGCCTGGCTGAGATACTGAGATATTAGAGATACACAGAATGGTACATGCCCCACTCAGGAAGGAGAGAAAAGTGGCCTTGGAGAGTTTTTGTTCTGTTTTTGTTTGTTTGTTTGTTTGTTTGTTTTGTTTTAGTCAAAATGCCAAAATGCACTTACTGGCATTTTTGTAGGTGCAGCCATGTGGCAAACCTGTTTAAACTGATAAAACATGGCTTAATATTTTGTACACTAGCAAAATGAGAGAGACAGAGACAGAGAGACAGAGACAGAGAGAGAACTACTGTGACTAATAGAACTGGTAGAGTCTGTCTCCAGGCTGATTGGGTCTCTCAAAAGAAGGAAGCAAAAAAATTCCTGTTTACATTATATTATGAAATGAAAATACAAGGAGGAAAGAAGTTTGGGGATGTAGTTCTGTCACTTATATAACTTCGGTTTCACTGTATTTTGAAGGAGAATTTTGTCTCTAGCCAGTACTCTGTGTCTGGAAAAATGAAAGAAAAATCAATTTAGTACTTACTTTATTTTGTACAGTGGCACTTCACAGTTTGTGATGTGTTTTCAGAGGCATTATCCTAGTTGACCTCCATAACCAACACTGAGACAATGAGCACAATTGGCATGATGAACAAAGAAACTGAAATCAATGATGATGATAAAATCATGTAATTGTTTGTTCTTTTGTTATGACAACAACAAAAAATAAGGCCACCATTTACTTATAGGCCATCTGTTAGATGTGGGAGAACTATGTTAAGTGCTTTAGCGTGCCATTCAATTCTAATTAAAACTTTTGCAAGATGTATACTGTCGGACCTATGTTACCAAACAAGGATACTGAGGACTAAGCTGGTTTAGTAATTTTTCCAAAATCACAAGCTAATAAGTTATACACACAACTCAAAATTCAAATTCATGCCTTTTTTATTCAATGACTTCCTCGATTCTTTATCTTAAAATTATATATGCATTCAATTTATAAATATTTATTTGTATGCATTACTTACACAACTATATAATTCAAGTAATATAGGCATGAGTTTTACCTATCTTTAATCTAAAATTTTCTATTTATCCTCTAGATAGGTTGAAAACAAGTAAACAGATTTATTATTTTTCACTTTTATAATCAAGGCCAGTTGTCATTTATTAACATAAATTTACGCGAATAGGTTTATATTTGCTAGCAAATCTAAAATTTTATAAACTCTGATTGTCATAACAGGGATCCAAAGAAAAACAAAGTTATATTATCTCCTTAAAATATAATGAATGACAAATGCTTGCTGGTCAAGAAGACCCTGGCTGGCACATGTCTATTATTCAAAAAGGATCATGAGTTTAAGTCAAATTTCAGCTATATAATGCTCTCAGAAAATAAATTATTTTAGTGTTTATTTATACCTTCTTAAATTCACAGATTGCGGCCCTAATCCCCGTAGTGTTTGGAAGTGGGGCTCCCAGGAGGTAATGTGGACATGAGGTTGAATCCCTTGTCATGACAACATTACCCTAGGGAGAGCTGGGGAGCGTACGCCTGCTCGCTCTTTATCATGTGGGGGCCTTGTAAGATGATGACCGTCTGAAAACCAGCAAAAGGACCCTAACCAGTACCCAACAAGCACGCAACCTCGCCTTAGACTTTCCAGCCCTCAAAATCGTGTGATTAATAGATAGCACGATTACCAAATTTTAAATAGAATCATGAAAACCTTTCAAGAGCGTTTACCCAAAGAAACCATAAAAGGTAAGTAGAAGTTATCTGAAAAGAAGGTAAATCTACTTCAGAGAGACACGCAGCCCAGAAAACTTTCACAGGATCCTCCCAAGATCTCCACGTAGAGCCAGTTCAGTTTGAGGAATAAATTTCCCTTCTAATGAGCTTTACTCATTCACGTGCATTCTGCTTAAACTAAGCTGCTCCAGCTCTCTGTTTACTCAGCCTCCAATGTTCACGGTAGCAATCTAAATTCTCACTACAGGCTGCAATCATTCAATATATTTTAGTGACTATTTTGAGAACAAGCGTTATTTTTAGGTTTAAAACAGTACAAAAGATTGTTGCGGGTTGGTCTGTGCCCCGGTATCTGCTTGCAGTGGATTACACCTTGTACACCAGCCTTTGTAATATAAACCTTGCTCTACCTATTTTAAGGTTAATTGGTTAATAAAGTTGCTTGAAGCCTACAACTGAGCAGAAAAGATATATACGGGGTTTAGAGTCCTGGGTTTGGCGTCTCAGAGGGACCATGAGGATATAGGAAGGGGAGAATAAAGAAACAGAAGAGGTAGCAGTAAAAGGAGGGGCAGGAAGAGGAGGAGAGGAAACCAGAGAGGAGGAAGCCACCATGGGGGAGTAAGGACCATGAGCGTGTGGCCACCAAAAGTTTGCCCCGAGGACAGACTGATGGAACAGAAGTGAATCAGTCAGAACTATTGTGTCAAATAAATTAGGATGTGTAGCTGCGAAACAGCAAAACAGTTCAGAGGGATGAAACCTGCCCAATTTCTGTGCCTTAAAGGTCTATCATTTTAACAGGTCTCTGTGTCAATTATTTGGGAACTAGCTGGAGTAGAGAAGCCCTAGAGAGTCCGGGAACCATCACAGAACATAGCCTATATCATTTCTATGTCTTTCCAACCCCCATTTTCTTCTCCACCCATTTTGCCTTACTTAAGAAAGAAAGGCAGAGAAAAGAAGGGTAAAGAGAGAGATCCCTCAGTCCAAACTCCTACATCTGGTGTCCTCCCTGATCCGTACCTTAACAGTTTGCACTCAACGCCCTTTAATGATGACAAACATTATGAGCACTCATCACCCAATAGAATGACCAAAACCTACCCACCCCACCTTGAAATATTCTTTTCAAGTCCCTGAAGATTTCACTCTGATGCCTTAATAATAATAAAAACTAACTTTTTGTTGTGATAATTGATGTATCAAATTTAGATTAAATTTAAATGTGAAGGTATGTAATTGTGAATTATTTCTGACCTGTGTTTAGGAAATTAACAGTCACAAGTATTAGAGGAAAGAGTAGACATTCTTTGAACTATTTAGTCCCCTACTGAAAGAAACTCAGACATCTGGTGTTATCTGTCTCACACTGTCACAGTACTCTGGTCTTGCCTGTCTTTCAAATTTTCATAAGACTTTTTCATTAGAGATAAATAACTGCAACCTTGAAGAAAACATCTTTCTTATCTTGATGAGTCTAAAATTCTGAATGTAAATCAATATCTATCATATCTCATCTCTATCAACTTAAACTATGTAGACCTAGAAACATCTTAACCCCAAAACAACTAAACTTAATTGTAAAACTAACCTATCTGATCTTCAACCCCATCAGAGATTTGGGAAAGAATAACATTAGTTACCTGAGTAAACAGGAAAAGAAGGTTAACAGCTTCCAAAGTGAAAAAAAAAAAAAAACTGAGACAGTTTTCTACCTGAACAGTTACTTAAAACTCTCTATAACATTGGATTATCTTCCTCAGCCTTCTGCCCCAATATAGCTGACAGACATACTTACGAGGCAGGAACTATTGAGGACTTTCTTACGCTGTCTGGCAGAGTTTGGTCTTCGACTGCCTGCATCCAAGTCCATTTTTAGGCAGAATTCTGTCAGAAGCCAAAATGAGGACATTTTTCGCAGTGGCTGGTTTGCCACATTTGAAGCCATCTCCATAAGGAGATGTTCTTTGATGCTCATTATCATCTTTGAGGTAGGCTGGGTGTTCCCAGAAGTTAACCTGTCTTATGGTCAATGAATCTTTAAAACTAAAACATCTTGAAATGCCATATTCTGTAGGCCTCTGAGGTTTTTAAAAAACTTATATCTATTTTACCTTACATATCTATAGAATCATATCTATCTGTTAAACTTAGGATGTATACTCTTGTGACGAAAATAGACTAGTAACTGACATGACCATGATTTGATCAACTAACAATTAACTTGTATATAGTTAAAACACTATGAATGTAATATTTATGTAATTCCTGATTGTTTCATGGTTCTTCTTGCTGTATGTAGTTTATTATATATGTGTATATATATATGTATATATATATATACGTATGTATATATGTATGTGTGATAATATAAATGTATATGTTTAAAAAGAATTAATTGAAATTTTTTTTGAAGATAAAAAAAAGAAAGTAACAAAGAACTGTACTTTTCAAAAGTAAGTAGTATGAAAGGTCAAAAAACTGAGGCAACTTTGTAAACCCAGGATATGTCTTTCTCTGCCTCAGGTGCTTTCTGTCTGCTGGATTGGTAAATAGACAGACAGCATGGCAAGGCTTGAGATTAACATTGGCTTTGAAATTTGTACCTGGTCCCAGTGGAGAGAATAAACAACTGCTAAGTTCTCAGTCCTAAATGAGTCAAGCATATCAACCACTCTGAGGGTCAGGGAATGTTGTGGAAGAAGCGGTAGGAAGACTGTAGAAGTCTGAGGATGGGAAGGTGTACTAGAAAATACTGTCTCTGGATATGACATGGCTGTAACTATGAACACACAGCAACCATGGTCATTGTCATGAAGCATGCATGCACACACACGTGCACATACAAACAAACACACACACATGCACACACACAAAAGTAGAAGGAGGACTGGGAAACCAGTTAGGAAGAATGAGGACATCAGGAGTTGGGGAATAACAAAAAGAAGTGGGGGGGGGGAGCATAATCATGACACTGTATACAAGTATAACATTGTGAAAAAAATTTAAAAACTAATTAAAAATTGAAGAGTTGCCTTGAGGGAAGAAGAAGTCCCCTAGTTACAGTAACTTCACAGACTTAATTTTATGCAAGTATGTTTCTTTGCATTTATAAAGAGTGAATGCATGCCGGCTCCTGAGTCTTGGTTTGGGATTCTACGATGTCTCTTTTCTATCATGAAGAGAAGCACACACTTCAAGCAGGCCTGCCTGATTTCCTATCTCAGCCCGGCCGCTCATTGGTCTCTGCAAGATACCAAGCGAGTGGTAAGAGGGCTCTATGTAATGAGGTGTCTAGGAAACATAAGTGAATAAACACAGGCAATTAAATCATGTAGAGGCAGTGTGAGGATGACGACGATGACGATGATGGTGATGATTTTACAGATATTGGTAATAAGGTGAAAATAGTGCGACAATAACAGTTCCAAAGCTATCAGCAGTTACCCTGACTTTTGTCTAGTCTGGGAAAGAATTTTCATTTTTCCATTTAATGGAAAAAAATTGCTTCTATTAAAATATTAATGTTCTTGAAGTTGCAAAAATAAATTATAATTTTAAAGCAGAAATTTAAGTATGTAGAATGAGTGGAAATAGATATTTCTGGCTTCTTTTGATTATCCATGTGCCTCCAATTTCCTGTAGGAAAAGATGTCACCTTAAAAATATGAAAATTATAATATTTATGTTTATAAAATAATAATGGTCTAACATAATATTTCAGTGGAGGCCCTGGTTTTCAGAGAAATGACCTCCTGAGACACGGCGATAGTCTGCAATGGACATTTTAAAAATATAATTCAGAGCACCCCCATAATCTGAAGGGGAAAACCTGTTCAGAAGCCTTCAGTACCTCGCCAGAGACTAAGAAATCACCACCCTTCATTATTTTGTGATTCTGGATGCATTAAGTGGGATAAAATCATGCTGCCATGATATTTTCAATGTGTACCATCAATATGAACTGTATTTTTATTCAATCAACAACTGTAAATTATCTGTTTAAGAAAGACTTCAAAATAGTCCGAAGGAAATGAAATTGAAAACTGGTCTTGAGTTCAGAACCAGAATTTCTTACAGTCTGGTACACTCTCTTGCAAGCTGTCTTCACCCATACTCCTTTTGGTTGCTCTTCCTGGGCATGTACTATTACGTATCATAAAGGATTATCAAAGGATAACGGAAACCCAGACAAAGCAAGCAAAGAGTAACTCCTGCCACCATGCTCTTCCTGTCACATCCTCACCTCAGCAAATGAACCAATACACTTTTTCAGAAAACTCAGGCACCTCCTATACAGACCAAATTAGTTTTAGTGACTATATCCTTTCCAATTTTATTGTCCTCTTTAGTTGTTCCTTTTAAATACACTTTGTCTGTGTCTTGGTAACTATATCCATCCCTTCCAAGACCTGTAAATCCTTAAGAATCTGGACACTTGTGAGAGTAGTATGGAAAAATGGGGAGATGGGAGGATCTGGCAGGTTCCGGAGCCCACAAGGAAACCATCAAGGCCAGCAGATCTGAACCCAGGCGGGGCCTGCACAAACTGCTGTACCAACCAAGGACAAAGCATGCAGTAATCCTAGACTGGGGAGAGTGAGAACTGCCTCTGACAAGGACTCTGGTGCTCCCAATTTGATCAATTTCCCTTGGTGAGGAGGCCTACGGCACACAGAGGAAGCTATCAGGAGAAGCTGTGATAGGCTATGGTCATATGGTTGGGGAAGATGTCCCCTTCTGCCAGAGGTGTAGGGGAGAGGAAGAGGGCAGAAGAGAATGGGAAGATACAGGCAAGGGTACAGCAATCAGGATGTAATCTGAATAAATTACAATAAACTAAAATTAAAAAAAAAAATCCAGACATGCGACCGCCATCTTGCTATGCTAGTCTTTCCTTCTGCTGCTAATGTTTGCTTGAGCCACATCTGTATGTTCTACACAACCCAGCACACCCTGGCTTCTAGCTGTAGTACTACTCTCACACTGCAGTGAGTTCAGTCTTCAGTTCATATATAATCTCTTAACATTTCTCACATAGTGAGTGTTCAAGAGCTACTTCAGTAATGGAGTAACAGCATATTCACAGAGGATTCCGTTTCAATGACAAACTGAAAGGGACTTCGGTTTCAAAAGCACACTTTTAGAAAATAAGCTTCTCTCAAATAGAAAGAAGCTCATCTTAGAGAAAGCAGTTCAATTGTCTTCAAATATAAAAGATCTTCAAAGTCAGCGTCAAGAGCAAAAGCAATCTTAGTCGGCTCTTCTGAAATACTGTGACCTAAAGTGTAGGTTAAGTGAAGGAAACCTCGTATACAATTTGATTACCTAGCACTATTTTGAATAAATACACTAAAATCAAATACTAGAACTGAGGCTGCCAAATCAAGTTACTCAAATGTATATGAATCTGGTCCCTGCCGTTTCGTCTGTATGGCATGCTCTCTGTGTGACTGGGATGCTGTTTTCTTTTTTTAAGATTTATTTATTTATTATTTATACAATGTTCTGCCTGCATATATACCCATGCCAGAAAGGGCACTAGATCTCACTATAGATGGTTGTGAGCCACTATGTGGTCGCTGGGAATTGAACTCAGGACCTTTGGAAGCTGTTTTCAATTGGAGGTTTTTTTCTGTTTGTTGTTTACTCATCATTAAAGTCAGCAAACAAGGCAAAGATGGGAGACCTTACAGGGTTCAAAATAGGAGAAGTGAGCTTTAATTCCTATGTTCCGTTCATGGTTCACCCTGTACAGGGTTTTTTTTAACATATATTCTGAAAACTATCGACTCTTAGCAGTAAGCTGAACACAGAATGTGTATAACTATTAGGTAGCATTATGTCACAGCAACACCTTCAATGAAAATACAGCTTCAGGTTAAATCTCTGATTCTCATTTGCTTTTCTGGGTTTTCCCCCCATCTTTAATTATCAGTTTCAGAGAGATTTCTTTTTGACTCTGTCTTCCTCGTGTTCTCTAAGGCTTCATAATTAGAGCTTTCAGTACTTCCTCACCACACTGGAAACTAAGAAAACCTTGCTCAGTTTCAGTGTAAAAGTTTGAAACTTGGAACTGGGTTTATATAAGTTCTCTTGAGGTAGACAAACCTTTCAGCATGTTTTGTGAAAATCTGGGATGAATTCAAAGTCAGCCTGAGCCAATTAATTTTTTGGCAGGGAACATTGCAGCATATGACAGTCATGTCTGAGTGAGATGGCTTTATATAAAAATGGGTGACTTTGGATGGATTTGGCTTTTAATATGTTGGCTCCTTTTACCTAGAGGCAAAAAAAAAAAAAAAAAAAAAATGAAATTCAAGCTCATAGAATCCTATCCTCTCAGGTTCCTTCCAAACAGATTTGTCAGCTGCCATTTTCTTTCCAAGGCAGACTATCTCTTCATTCGATGTACTCAATGTTCCTCCCAGTTTGTGTTAACATTGGCATTTATTTCCATCTCAGGAATGTGCATCAACTAATGACGTTAAACAAAAGGGAGTAAGTTCCAAACTGTAAGTGCCACAAGAGTAGGCTTTTCCCCCTCTGTTCTCAGCATCTAACAGAGTAATTTTTAACCTATGGGATGCATCCCCTTTGGCACTGCACATCAGATATCCTGCACATCAGATATGTATATTACAATTCATAACAATAGCAAAATTACAGTTATAAAGTAGCAATGCAATAATTTTATGGCTGGGGTCACCACAACATGAGGATCTGTATTAAAATGTCTCAGCATTAGGAACGTTGGGAACCACTGATCTAATAAAATTATATACATGTATTTTTTGCATGAATAAATAAGGTCTTGTAGCTCCATAGAAAAAGTGCAGCAGTAAAGTTTCTGTGGGGAGGGACCCCTTCCCCCAGTATCAACTCAACTTACTTAGGCTTCTAGATGCTATATTGTTTGCACTTCTGCCTTCACATATCCAATTTGTCAGAAAACCACAAGATTGTGCAAGGAAGTCTATGCTATCACTGTGTTTACTTTTGCTTAAATAAAGCAGGAGGAGGAGGAATGTACAACAACTGAAAAATTCATAGAATGATTGCATGATTCTACTCACTTTGGAAAATAATTGCAAAGTGTGACAATGCTTATCTTGTTCCATAAGCTGAAAAAACTAAAGAAAACCTTATGATGTGTGTAAATAATTTAAGTTCAAGAAGATACGACATTATAGAATGCTGCACAAATACTCAGCAGAATGCGACATTATAGAATGCTGCACAAGTACTCAGCAGAATGCGACATTATAGAATGCTGCACAAGTACTCAGCAGAATGCGACATTATAGAATGCTGCACACGTACTCAGCAGAATGCGACATTATAGAATGCTGCACACGTACTCAGCAGAATACGACATTATAGAATGCTGCACACGTACTCAGCAGAATGCGACATTATAGAATGCTGCACACGTACTCAGCAGAATACGACATTATAGAATGCTGCACAAGTACTCAGCAGAATACGACATTATAGAATGCTGCACAAGTACTCAGCAGAATGCGACATTATACAATGCTGCACACGTACTCAGCAGAATACGACATTATAGAATGCTGCACAAGTACTCAGCAGAATACGACATTATAGAATGCTGCACAAGTACTCAGCAGAATACGACATTATAGAATGCTGCACAAGTACTCAGCAGAATACAACATTATAGAATGCTGCACAAGTACTCAGCAGAATACGACATTATAGAATGCTGCACAAGAACTCAGCAGAATACGACATTATAGAATGCTGCACAAGTACTCAGCAGAATGCGACATTATACAATGCTGCACACGTACTCAGCAGAATACGACATTATAGAATGCTGCACAAGTACTCAGCAGAATACGACATTATAGAATGCTGCACAAGTACTCAGCAGAATACGACATTATAGAATGCTGCACAAGTACTCAGCAGAATACGACATTATAGAATGCTGCACAAGTACTCAGCAGAATACGACATTATAGAATGCTGCACAAGTACTCAGCAGAATGCGACATTATAGAATGCTGCACACGTACTCAGCAGAATGCGACATTATAGAATGCTGCACACGTACTCAGCAGAATACGACATTATAGAATGCTGCACAAGTACTCAGCAGAATACGACATTATAGAATGCTGCACACGTACTCAGCAGAATACGACATTATAGAATGCTGCACAAGTACTCAGCAGAATGCGACATTATACAATGCTGCACACGTACTCAGCAGAATACGACATTATAGAATGCTGCACAAGTACTCAGCAGAATGCGACATTATACAATGCTGCACACGTACTCAGCAGAATGCGACATTATAGAATGCTGCACAAGTACTCAGCAGAATGCGACATTATAGAATGCTGCACACGTACTCAGCAGAATACGACATTATAGAATGCTGCACAAGTACTCAGCAGAATACGACATTATAGAATGCTGCACACGTACTCAGCAGAATACGACATTATAGAATGCTGCACAAGTACTCAGCAGAATGCGACATTATACAATGCTGCACAAGTACTCAGCAGAATGCGACATTATACAATGCTGCACACGTACTCAGCAGAATACGACATTATAGAATGCTGCACAAGTACTCAGCAGAATACGACATTATAGAATGCTGCACAAGTACTCAGCAGAATGCGACATTATAGAATGCTGCACAAGTACTCAGCAGAATACGACATTATAGAATGCTGCACAAGTACTCAGCAGAATACGACATTATAGAATGCTGCACACGTACTCAGCAGAATACGACATTATAGAATGCTGCACAAGTACTCAGCAGAATACGACATTATAGAATGCTGCACAAGTACTCAGCAGAATGCGACATTATACAATGCTGCACAAGTACTCAGCAGAATGCGACATTATACAATGCTGCACACGTACTCAGCAGAATACGACATTATAGAATGCTGCACAAGTACTCAGCAGAATACGACATTATAGAATGCTGCACAAGTACTCAGCAGAATGCGACATTATAGAATGCTGCACAAGTACTCAGCAGAATACGACATTATAGAATGCTGCACAAGTACTCAGCAGAATACGACATTATAGAATGCTGCACACGTACTCAGCAGAATACGACATTATAGAATGCTGCACAAGTACTCAGCAGAATACGACATTATAGAATGCTGCACAAGTACTCAGCAGAATGCGACATTATACAATGCTGCACAAGTACTCAGCAGAATGCGACATTATAGAATGCTGCACAAGTACTCAGCAGAATGCGACATTATACAATGCTGCACACGTACTCAGCAGAATGCGACATTATAGAATGCTGCACACGTACTCAGCAGAATACATTATAGAATGCTGCACAAGTACTCAGCAGAATACGACATTATAGAATGCTGCACAAGTACTCAGCAGAATACGACATTATAGAATGCTGCACACGTACTCAGCAGAATGCGACATTATAGAATGCTGCACACGTACTCAGCAGAATGCGACATTATAGAATGTTGCACACGTACTCAGCAGAATGCGACATTATAGAATGCTGCACAAGTACTCAGCAGAATACGACATTATAGAATGCTGCACAAGTACTCAGCAGAATGCGACATTATACAATGCTGCACACGTACTCAGCAGAATACGACATTATACAATGCTGCACACGTACTCAGCAGAATACGACATTATAGAATGCTGCACAAGTACTCAGCAGAATACGACATTATAGAATGCTGCACAAGTACTCAGCAGAATACGACATTATAGAATGCTGCACACGTACTCAGCAGAATGCGACATTATAGAATGCTGCACACGTACTCAGCAGAATGCGACATTATAGAATGCTGCACACGTACTCAGCAGAATGCGACATTATAGAATGCTGCACACGTACTCAGCAGAATGCGACATTATAGAATGCTGCACACGTACTCAGCAGAATACGACATTATAGAATGCTGCACAAGTACTCAGCAGAATACGACATTATAGAATGCTGCACAAGTACTCAGCAGAATACGACATTATAGAATGCTGCACAAGTACTCAGCAGAATGCGACATTATAGAATGCTGCACACGTACTCAGCAGAATACGACATTATAGAATGCTGCACAAGTACTCAGCAGAATACGACATTATAGAATGCTGCACAAGTACTCAGCAGAATGCGACATTATAGAATGCTGCACACGTACTCAGCAGAATACGACATTATAGAATGCTGCACACGTACTCAGCAGACTGCGACATTATAGAATGCTGCACAAGTACTCAGCAGAATGCGACATTATAGAATGCTGCACACGTACTCAGCAGAATACGACATTATAGAATGCTGCACACGTACTCAGCAGAATGCGACATTATAGAATGCTGCACACGTACTCAGCAGAATACGACATTATAGAATGCTGCACACGTACTCAGCAGAATGCGACATTATAGAATGCTGCACAAGTACTCAGCAGAATGCGACATTATAGAATGCTGCACACGTACTCAGCAGAATACGACATTATAGAATGCTGCACAAGTACTCAGCAGAATGCGACATTATACAATGCTGCACACGTACTCAGCAGAATACGACATTATAGAATGCTGCACAAGTACTCAGCAGAATGCGACATTATACAATGCTGCACAAGTACTCAGCAGAATGCGACATTATACAATGCTGCACACGTACTCAGCAGAATACGACATTATAGAATGCTGCACAAGTACTCAGCAGAATACGACATTATAGAATGCTGCACAAGTACTCAGCAGAATGCGACATTATAGAATGCTGCACAAGTACTCAGCAGAATACGACATTATAGAATGCTGCACAAGTACTCAGCAGAATACGACATTATAGAATGCTGCACACGTACTCAGCAGAATAGGACATTATAGAATGCTGCACAAGTACTCAGCAGAATACGACATTATAGAATGCTGCACAAGTACTCAGCAGAATGCGACATTATACAATGCTGCACAAGTACTCAGCAGAATGCGACATTATACAATGCTGCACACGTACTCAGCAGAATACGACATTATAGAATGCTGCACAAGTACTCAGCAGAATACGACATTATAGAATGCTGCACAAGTACTCAGCAGAATGCGACATTATAGAATGCTGCACAAGTACTCAGCAGAATACGACATTATAGAATGCTGCACAAGTACTCAGCAGAATACGACATTATAGAATGCTGCACACGTACTCAGCAGAATACGACATTATAGAATGCTGCACAAGTACTCAGCAGAATACGACATTATAGAATGCTGCACAAGTACTCAGCAGAATGCGACATTATACAATGCTGCACAAGTACTCAGCAGAATGCGACATTATAGAATGCTGCACAAGTACTCAGCAGAATGCGACATTATACAATGCTGCACACGTACTCAGCAGAATGCGACATTATAGAATGCTGCACACGTACTCAGCAGAATACATTATAGAATGCTGCACAAGTACTCAGCAGAATACGACATTATAGAATGCTGCACAAGTACTCAGCAGAATACGACATTATAGAATGCTGCACACGTACTCAGCAGAATGCGACATTATAGAATGCTGCACACGTACTCAGCAGAATGCGACATTATAGAATGTTGCACACGTACTCAGCAGAATGCGACATTATAGAATGCTGCACAAGTACTCAGCAGAATACGACATTATAGAATGCTGCACAAGTACTCAGCAGAATGCGACATTATACAATGCTGCACACGTACTCAGCAGAATACGACATTATACAATGCTGCACACGTACTCAGCAGAATACGACATTATAGAATGCTGCACAAGTACTCAGCAGAATACGACATTATAGAATGCTGCACAAGTACTCAGCAGAATACGACATTATAGAATGCTGCACACGTACTCAGCAGAATGCGACATTATAGAATGCTGCACACGTACTCAGCAGAATGCGACATTATAGAATGCTGCACACGTACTCAGCAGAATGCGACATTATAGAATGCTGCACACGTACTCAGCAGAATGCGACATTATAGAATGCTGCACACGTACTCAGCAGAATACGACATTATAGAATGCTGCACAAGTACTCAGCAGAATACGACATTATAGAATGCTGCACAAGTACTCAGCAGAATACGACATTATAGAATGCTGCACAAGTACTCAGCAGAATGCGACATTATAGAATGCTGCACACGTACTCAGCAGAATACGACATTATAGAATGCTGCACAAGTACTCAGCAGAATACGACATTATAGAATGCTGCACAAGTACTCAGCAGAATGCGACATTATAGAATGCTGCACACGTACTCAGCAGAATACGACATTATAGAATGCTGCACACGTACTCAGCAGACTGCGACATTATAGAATGCTGCACAAGTACTCAGCAGAATGCGACATTATAGATGCTGCACACGTACTCAGCAGAATACGACATTATAGAATGCTGCACACGTACTCAGCAGAATGCGACATTATAGAATGCTGCACACGTACTCAGCAGAATACGACATTATAGAATGCTGCACACGTACTCAGCAGAATACGACATTATAGAATGCTGCACAAGTACTCAGCAGAATACGACATTATAGAATGCTGCACACGTACTCAGCAGAATACGACATTATAGAATGCTGCACAAGTACTCAGCAGAATGCGACATTATAGAATGCTGCACAAGTACTCAGCAGAATACGACATTATAGAATGCTGCACAAGTACTCAGCAGAATACGACATTATAGAATGCTGCACAAGTACTCAGCAGAATGCGACATTATACAATGCTGCACACGTACTCAGCAGAATGCGACATTATAGAATGCTGCACACGTACTCAGCAGAATACGACATTATAGAATGCTGCACAAGTACTCAGCAGAATACGACATTATAGAATGCTGCACACGTACTCAGCAGAATACGACATTATAGAATGCTGCACACGTACTCAGCAGAATGCGACATTATAGAATGCTGCACACGTACTCAGCAGAATTCGACATTATAGAATGCTGCACACGTACTCAGCAGAATGCGACATTATAGAATGCTGCACACGTACTCAGCAGAATACATTATAGAATGCTGCACAAGTACTCAGCAGAATACGACATTATAGAATGCTGCACACGTACTCAGCAGAATGCGACATTATAGAATGCTGCACAAGTACTCAGCAGAATGCGACATTATAGAATGCTGCACACGTACTCAGCAGAATGCGACATTATAGAATGCTGCACAAGTACTCAGCAGAATGCGACATTATAGAATGCTGCACAAGTACTCAGCAGAATACGACATTATAGAATGCTGCACAAGTACTCAGCAGAATGCGACATTATAGAATGCTGCACAAGTACTCAGCAGAATGCGACATTATACAATGCTGCACAAGTACTCAGCAGAATGCGACATTATACAATGCTGCACACGTACTCAGCAGAATGCGACATTATAGAATGCTGCACAGTACTCAGCAGAATACGACATTATAGAATGCTGCACACGTACTCAGCAGAATGCGACATTATAGAATGCTGCACAAGTACTCAGCAGAATACGACATTATAGAATGCTGCACACGTACTCAGCAGAATACGACATTATAGAATGCTGCACACGTACTCAGCAGAATGCGACATTATAGAATGCTGCACAAGTACTCAGCAGAATACGACATTATAGAATGCTGCACAAGTACTCAGCAGAATACGACATTATGGAATGCTGCCACACGTACTCAGCAGAATACGACATTATAGAATGCTGCACAAGTACTCAGCAGAATGCGACATTTACAATGCTGCACACGTACTCAGCAGAATGCGACATTATAGAATGCTGCACACGTACTCAGCAGAATACGACATTATAGAATGCTGCACACGTACTCAGCAGAATACGACATTATAGAATGCTGCACACGTACTCAGCAGAATGCGACATTATAGAATGCTGCACAAGTACTCAGCAGAATACGACATTATAGAATGCTGCACACGTACTCAGCAGAATACGACATTATAGAATGCTGCACACGTACTCAGCAGAATGCGACATTATAGAATGCTGCACAAGTACTCAGCAGAATACGACATTATAGAATGCTGCACAAGTACTCAGCAGAATACGACATTATGGAATGCTGCACACGTACTCAGCAGAATACGACATTATAGAATGCTGCACAAGTACTCAGCAGAATGCGACATTATACAATGCTGCACACGTACTCAGCAGAATGCGACATTATAGAATGCTGCACACGTACTCAGCAGAATACGACATTATAGAATGCTGCACACGTACTCAGCAGAATACGACATTATAGAATGCTGCACACGTACTCAGCAGAATGCGACATTATAGAATGCTGCACAAGTACTCAGCAGAATACGACATATAGAATGCTGCACACGTACTCAGCAGAATGCGACATTATAGAATGCTGCACACGTACTCAGCAGAATACGACATTATAGAATGCTGCACAAGTACTAGCAGAATACGACATTATAGAATGCTGCACAAGTTACTCAGCAGAATGCGACATTATACAATGCTGCACACGTACTCAGCAGAATGCGACATTATAGAATGCTGCACACGTACTCAGCAGAATGCGACATTATAGAATGCTGCACACGTACTCAGCAGAATACGACATTATAGAATGCTGCACACGTACTCAGCAGAATGCGACATTATAGAATGCTGCACAAGTACTCAGCAGAATACGACATTATAGAATGCTGCACACGTACTCAGCAGAATGCGACATTATAGAATGCTGCACAAGTACTCAGCAGAATGCGACATTATAGAATGCTGCACACGTACTCAGCAGAATACGACATTATAGAATGCTGCACAAGTACTCAGCAGAATGCGACATTATACAATGCTGCACACGTACTCAGCAGAATGCGACATTATAGAATGCTGCACACGTACTCAGCAGAATACGACATTATAGAATGCTGCACACGTACTCAGCAGAATACGACATTATAGAATGCTGCACACGTACTCAGCAGAATGCGACATTATAGAATGCTGCACAAGTACTCAGCAGATACGACATTATAGAATGCTGCACACGTACTCAGCAGAATACGACATTATAGAATGCTGCACACGTACTCGCAGAATACGACATTATATAATGCTGCAACCGTACTCAGCAGAATGCGACATTATAGAATGCTGCACAAGTTACTCAGCAGAATACGACATTATAGAATGCTGCACACCTACTCAGCAGAATGCGACATTATAGAATGCTGCACACGTACTCAGCAGAATACGACATTATAGAATGCTGCACACGTACTCAGCAGAATACGACATTATAGAATGCTGCACAAGTACTCAGCAGAATGCGACATTATACAATGCTGCACACGTACTCAGCAGAATGCGACATTATAGAATGCTGCACACGTACTCAGCAGAATACGACATTATAGAATGTTGCACACGTACTCAGCAGAATACGACATTATAGAATGCTGCACCACGTACTCAGCAGAATGCGACATTATAGAATGCTGCACAAGTACTCAGCAGAATACGACATTATAGAATGCTGCACACGTACTCAGCAGAATGCGACATTAGAATGCTGCCCAAGTACTCAGCAGAATGCGACATTATAGAATGCTGCACACGTACTCAGCAGAATACGACATTATAGAATGCTGCACAAGTACTCAGCAGAATGCGACATTATACATGCTGCACACGTACTCAGCAGAATGCGACATTATGAATGCTGCACACGTACTCAGCAGAATACGACATTATAGAATGCTGCACACGTACTCAGCAGAATGCGACATTATAGAATGCTGCACAAGTACAGCAGAAGAACGACATTATAGAATGCTGCACACGTACTCAGCAGAATACGGACATTATAGAATGCTGCACACGTACTCAGCAGAATACGACATTATAGAATGCTGCACAAGTACTCAGCAGAATGCGACATTATACAATGCTGCACACGTACTCAGCAGAATGACGACATTATAGAATGCTGCACAAGTACTCAGCAGAATACGACATTATGGAATGCTGCACACGTACTCAGCAGAAATACGACATTATAGAATGCTGCACACGTACTCAGCAGAATGCGACATTATAGAATGCTGCACAAGTACTCAGCAGAATGCACATTATAGAATGCTGCACACGTACTCAGCAGAATGCGACATTATAGAATGCTGCACAAGTACTCCAGCAGAATACGACATTATAGAATGCTGCACAAGTACTCAGCAAATACGACATTATAGAATGCTGCACACGTACTCAGCAGAATACGACATTATAGAATGCTGCACACGTACTCAGCAGATACGACATTATAGAATGGCTGCACAAGTACTCAGCAGAATGCGACATTATAGAATGCTGCACACGTACTCAGCAGAATGCGACATTATAGAATGCGCAGCAAGTCTCAGCAGAATACGACATTATAGAATGCTGCACAGTACTCAGCAGAATGCGACATTATAGAATGCCTGCAACACGTACTCAGCAGAATGCGACATTATAGAATGCTGCACAAGTACTCAGCAGAATGCGACATTATAGAATGCTGCACAAGTACTCAGGCAGAATGCGACATTATAGAATGCTGCACACGTACTCAGCAGATGCGACATTATAGAATGCTGCACACGTACTCAGCAGAATACGACATTATAGAATGCTGCACAAGTACTCAGCAGAATACGACATTATAGAATGCTGCACACGTACTCAGCAGAATACGACATTATAGAATGCTGCACACGTACTCAGCAGAATGCGACATTATACAATGCTGCACACGTACTCAGCAGAATACGACATTATAGAATGCTGCACAAGTACTCAGCAGAATACGACATTATAGAATGCTGCACACGTACTCAGCAGAATACGACATTATAGAATGCTGCACAAGTACTCAGCAGAATGCGACATTATAGAATGCTGCACAAGTACTCAGCAGAATACGACATTATAGAATGCTGCACAAGTACTCAGCAGAATACGACATTATAGAATGCTGCACAAGTACTCAGCAGAATACGACATTATAGAATGCTGCACACGTACTCAGCAGAATACAGTTATGTGATGCAGGTCATGTGACTCTAAGCCAAGAATTATTTTCAGTCCTACACAGACAAAGTTTTTATTCCCTTAGAAAAAAAATTTTCTTCCCTTTAGAAAATGTAGTCCACCATAGCAGGGAAAGTATGGCAGCAGGGATGTGAGTGGGTCACATTGTTTCTGCGAGTAGACAAGAGGGACAGACTGTCAATGTCAAAGAA
The DNA here is from genome assembly GCF_903995435.1 of Acomys russatus. Taxonomy (NCBI): domain Eukaryota; kingdom Metazoa; phylum Chordata; class Mammalia; order Rodentia; family Muridae; genus Acomys; species Acomys russatus. Next base: position 99,448,023 of record NC_067138.1, read on the forward strand.
GGCCCATCTACAGTAAGTCACTTCCTCCAAGAGGTTCAAATATAAATATAAAATAAGCTCAAATATATATACTCTTTACTCTCCTACAAACAATGAGACCTAATTTTAATTGTATTTGTTACATCTGTAAGCTACAGTGGTCCAACACTTTGACATCACTATATGGCACTATCTACAAATGTGCTTGGCCACATTTATAGCTCTCCTGGGACACACGTAAAGCTTGCAGACTGCAGGGCAGAAATGCCAGAGTGTAGACCAACCGTTAGGGATTCTATTTCTCTGCTGAAGTATTTCATCATTTAGTTCATTATATATGTAATGTCCAAGAATGCTTATAACTTATTCATAGTTCTGCTTATATCCCAATTCTTATAAAATCAATTTATGCCCATTTATTATTGAATAGAGACCAGATAGTTTCTTTAACTTTACCTTTAAATACTAAAAGTCATGAAGAACAAGCTGTAGACACGAAATTTTGCTGTGCTGCTGTGATGAGTGATCTTTTTCCTTCTAGAACTAGATCATTTGGCTGAATTCAAATTCCAATCCCTGCTTTCCGCACAGCAGTCGGCATCCTGCACAGACCTTTCAAGTCCCAGGTGTTGAGCTTTTCCCTCCTGTGCCTGTGTTCCCACCAGCTCTGTCGGCCTTTTAGCATAGCATTAAGGATTTCAGCGATGCTAATCTGAAGAGCTCAGAGTCAGTGTGTTTATCATTCTTCTAATCTTATGGCTACTCTTTCAGCCCAAACTATTCTCTAATGTCTCAAACAAGCAAGACTGGGGTTTTCTGATGTCAAAGTCTCAGAAATATTTGGGCATGACCTCAGATAAAAAGCATCGAAATAGAAAATCTCCTTTGTCTTTCCACAGCAACAATTTTGGTCTACCTTTGTCATTATCTTCTGCCTGTGACATGTTTAACAAATATAGATTACATAAAATACACATGGACACACAGCTCCATAGTTTCCATTTATGATTCCTATCTGAAGGTGATTATTTCAACCAAATACTTTATGGTTAATTAAATATAAACATTTTTAAATTAAGAAATAACTCTTTTTCCTTTTGGAGCATGCAGAGTATTATATAGAACCATGAATGTATCAGTTTGGGTTCTACTGACACATTCTACTGATCAAATCAGCAGAGAGCAAGAACTTCTTTGATAACGGCTGGTTCCTCTGGGTCTGATGATATATGTAAGAGTTTCCTTAAGTAAAAGAGTCTTACCATAAGGTTGTAAAAAACTAAACAGTACCCTTGACAATAGTGTGTGATTAAGGGTAGCTTCATGAGGTCCCTTTGGCAATGACACAATGAGGTATAACACATTCCTGCCACTGGAGGTTTGACTTAGGGGCATAAGCTGTCTTTCAACTTGGCATTCCTAAGGTAGATATTTCCTGCCATATATCCACATGTTAACAAATCTCCTAGTAGATGCTTGGCTAAATGTTTTATTTTTACATTTAGGTTTATGATTAAAAGCATGGACAACAATTTGTTCACAAACAACAGCATTTGCATTATGTGCCATGAAAACAGAGAAGACAAACTACAATCTATTTACATCTTGGAAAACCTCAAGGATGTAGAGCAAATTGTCTTAGAAAGGAACTAATGAGTTGAAAGGTACATATTTTGCGTAAGAAAATTTCCTGATGTGTATATTCCCATACAAGGGCACAGGGAGCGGGTGTTCTTGCTTATTAGGATTCTGTTGTCTATCAACGATAGGCATGTGCTGAAATCAGATGAGCCTTGACCTTCAAAACAGCCTCCTAAGTCTTCACTTTCCGTCTATTACCTGACACAATAAGCCTGGGGCTGAACAAGCATTTGATGAAAATTCCAGCCGTATCCTCAGGGTACTAATCAATAGATTATCCATCAAGGCCAGATCCATCTATGCTAAGAATATAATGCCAGTGTTAATCCAAGTCACAATCACTTGGAGTTGAAAAAAAAGTCCACACCAGCTCAGCCTTTCATTATCTTTGTGTCCTGGAAGGATTTGATGTCTGTGAGCAATGCACAGCTCCTTGGCCTTATATATAAGAACAACTCAATGGTTTTATTGGGGTAAAAATGGGCTATTTATGAATAACTACATGAATATGATATGTGGAAAAATAAAATGTTAGACATTAAACCTCATAAATAAATTTTCTGTTCTGGACAGGCTGTTAATAACACAATCGTTTTCATAATTAGGAAAGGCTTTATTCTATTTCTGTAGAGAAAAATAACCTCCCACCTGCTGCTAAACACACTTAATTGAGATCCGGATTGCATGGCCTATACTGTGGCATATCACTTGAACTTTTGACTAAGTGTCATTCTCTCAACATCATCACAGAATCCCTGTTTATCGTAAGAACAGGGTGCTAATCAAGAGGAAATATTTAGTAATTATATTTTATTTCTACCTCTTATATTTGCATTTCTATTTTGGCTTTCACCCCCCCCCTTGTATTTCCTCCTTGTGTATTTTTGTCTAAAGACAATCAGTTAACTGTCTGTTATCTAAGCAAATCTAGATATGGCACCCCTTGCACGACATCATTTAGTGGGTGGATATAAGTTGAAATGTTTTGGAACATAATATTGAAAGATGTAATTATCAGGTGTATTCATCAGAATTATACAGAGAGCTCAAAGCTATAGCCCATGGGACAGATGGTAGTGGAGGTGTGGCAAACAACTGGCATTAATGAACATTGATGGAATCTTCCAGAGACTTCCTTCAACAAACTGTTTAATGGTTCATAAACGTCACCCAATTTAGACAGACATATGTGTGTATGTATGTATGTGTATACGAATATTAAGGAATTAGCTGAATGGATTTCAAAGCCAGAAAAACATCAGAATATTAAGTCAGGAAGCTGGAAGTCCAGAGGAGCCACTGATCTAGTTCTATCCCAAGTACAAAGACTTAAGAACAGAGAATTGATCTTGTAGTTCTATTTTAAAGTCAGGAAGAAAAAGAACACAGTATCTCAGTTCAAGGCAGTGAAGCAAGGGTCTCCTCTTCCTTATGGGAGGGTCAGAATGTTTGTTTTCTCAATACCTACAACTGATTGTTGAAGGTTCCCCATGTGAAGGTAGAGTCTGTTTACATAATCATTTCAATGCTGATCTTTTTAAAGGTTTCTGTTTATGAATTAAACTTGTTTATAACTCTTCCATGATTGTGTAAGTTCTAGTTTGCATGGTTATTTGAGTATTCATGGTCTTAATACTAATCGTGCCTTATTTTTTCTTTCTTTTCCTTCTTTTTATATTATTTTGTATTTTTGACAATTTTATTTATGTCATGAATTTCAGCCATTTTCACACATCATTGCTCTCTCTTTTCCTTTCTCCCACTAAACCCTTATTTTTCCTAATAAACTCCTCATCTTAATTTCATGTCTTTTGTTTTCATGGCCCACTGAGTTAAATCATGGCTACTGGCATGAGTATAGACAGGATTTCCTCCTGGACCATAAGAAGTGTATCAGTGGCTAACGTAAGTGAAGAAAATGACACTCTTTCCCCCTAACAACTATTTACTGCCCACAGGAGAAGAAAGAGGCCCCACTCTCTTACCCATGATAAAATGTTGACCCTAATTTTATGCAGATCTTGGGAAGAAAACCACATGCAGTTGGTTCATGAATAAAATGATCATATTGTATCCAGAAAAACATATTTTTGCAGCGACCATTTCTTGCCCTGAGCTCTTGCATCCCACTCCCTCTTCCATGGTATTTCCTGAGACTTGGAGGGGGAGTCCCATTTAGGACCAAGTGCTCAGCAGTCAAGTATTCTTGGCATTTTGATCAGTTTGCAAAAAGAGGCTTCTCAAGTGGTGGCTAACATCAGTGGTAATAGATGGGCATAAAAATAAATAAAGGCAGTTTGGCTCTGTGTCCATTTAACAAAATGGTAGTAGGTTTCTTGTGGCCTATGAGCTCTTAAGCCATAGGCTGTAGACTGAGTTAACAAACAGAATTAGGCATAAGATCTCCTGTGGAGTGGACCTTAAACCCAATCAGAAAGATATTAGTTACCACCATAACAGTTGTGTCTGTGGACACCTCTTGACTGGCAGGTTGTTACTATAGTTTGCAGGAATAACATCTGAATATGACCACCAGCTGCTCCTCTCCCACAGAGTCTTGCATACCATCTTAGCAACTATCACAGTTAGACAGTAGATAGAAATATTTCACCTAAGTCACAGCTTTATTTTTATTAAGATATGGACCCTCTACGTAGCTCCAAATGTCCTGGAACTCACTAGGTAGACCAGGCTGGCCCAAAACACAGAAATCCACCTGCCTATGCCTCTCAGGTGCTAGGATTAAAGGCATGTGCCACCATGCCCAGCCTTCAGATTGAATTCTCTATTACTTATAACCAAAATGTGTGTGGGAGGGTCTTACATTCTAATCCTGGCAAATAACCAAGAACAATAGCAATATATGTATCGTTTGGAGATAGTTTGGGGCCTCCTTGATGTACATCTCTGAAAGATGCGCCCCACATCTGGTGCTGGGGTTTTCATTCAACATCCTATGCCTTCTAAGAGAGACATTATCCACTTATACTATGTATCATTGTCTAAACTCTTTTTAAATTATGTTTTTTTTTCCATTTTCAAATGTTTCTTTTTTAGCATATACATTTACACGTGAATAAAATAAACTACATACATCAGGAAGAGCCATGAGACAATCAGGAGTTATATAAATGTTACATTCATATTGATTTGGCTATTTGTATTTGACAAACTTAAAGTAAACATCTTTCCTATCTAGTTGGCTCTAAATTTCTGAATGAAAATCAATATCTATCATATCTCATCTCTATTAATTTAAAACATCTATCTTGATCTAAAAACATTTTAACCTCTAACCAACTAAGCTTAATTGTAAGACTAAACTATCTGGTCTTTATGCTTTAGTAGTATTGTAATAAAAATCTTACTGAAAAAAATCTTCATAACACACCCTGGGTGAATTTGACAAAATATCTGGCCATTCCATGACTTAGTCAAGTTAATGCCTAAATTAACCATCATTTTGAGTGAATGTGAAGTAGTTAAGCTGTCTCAACAATTTGCCTCCATTACACATTAACCTGAAAAGAACATGAAACTGTATTCCAATTACCAGATAAGGAAATAATTTTAGTAATTTATTATAATGTTTGTATCAAGCAGAAATATTATAAATTAGTTGTGGTCTGATATACACAACTTGTTTTGGTTTTCTTCTAAGACATCACTCTACCATTTGTATTTTGAAGGTTTGACTTTCCTATTTGTCAATAATCCAAAGTGAAAAATGATCTTCAAAAATATACCTTCAAGTGCTCGCTTCGGCAGCACATATACTAAAATTGGAACGATACAGAGAAGATTAGCATGGCCCCTGCGCAAGGATGACATGCAAATTCGTGAAGCGTTCCATATTTTTACAAGCAATATAAAATATCTAGGAGTTACCCTAACTAAGCAAGTGAAGGACTTGTATGAAAAAATTTCAAAACTCTGAAGAAAGAGATTGAAGATGACCTGAGAAGATGGCATGATCTTCCTTGCTCATGGATCGGGAGAATTAACATAGTAAAAATGGCCATCCTACCAAAAGCAATCTACAGATTCAATGCAATCCCTATCAAAATACCTACACAGTTTTTTAAAGACATTGAAAGTTCAATTCTGAACTTCATATGGAAAAACAAAAAACCCAGAATAGCTAAAACAATCTTGTACAATAAAAGGTGCTCCGGAGGAATCTCCATACCTGATTTCAAACTGTACAATAAAGCAATAGTAATTAAAGCAGCATGGTACTGGCACAGCAACAGGCTGGTTGATCAGTGGAATCGAATCGAAGACCCAGATATGAATCCACACACATATGGTCACTTGATTTTTGACAAAGAAGCCAAATCCATTCAATGGAAAAAGGATAGCATCTTCAACAAATGGTGCTGGTCTAACTGGAGGTCTATGTGTAAAAAAATGAAACTGGACCCATATTTGTCACCTTGCACAAAACTCAAATCCAAGTGGATTAAAGACCTCAACATAAAGCCAGAGACACTAAGCCACTTAGAGGAAAAAGTGGGAAAGAGCCTGGAACATATCGGCACAGGAGACAACTTCCTGAACAGAACACCAACGGCCCAAGCCTTAATGTCAACCATTAATAAATGGGACCTCATGAGGCTGAGAAGCTTCTGTAAGGCAGGAGACACTGTCAAGAGAACAAAGCGACAGCCTACAGACTGGGAAAAAATCTTCACCAACCCTACATCTGACAAAGGTCTAATATCCAAAATATATAAAGAACTCAAGAAATTAAACACCACCAAACCAAATAACCCAATTGAGAAATGGGGCTTGGAACTAAACAGAGAATTCTCAACAGAGGAGTATCAAATGGCTGAGAAACACTTAAAGAAATGCTCAACCTCCTTAGTCATCAGGGAAATGCAAATCAAACAACTCTGAGATTCCATCTTACACCCATCAGAATGGCTAAGATCAAAACTCAAGTGACACCACATGCTGGCGAGGATGTGGGGAGAGAGGAACACTCCTTCATTGCTGGTGGGAATGCAAACTAGTACAGCCACTTTGGAAATCTATCTGGTGCTATCTCAGAAAAATGGGAATAGGGCTTCCTCAAGACCCAGCTATTCCACTCCTTGGAATATACCCAGAAGATGCTCCAGCACACAACAAGAAAATTTGCTTAACCGTGTTCATAGCAGCCTTATTCATAATAGCCAGAACATGGAAACAGCCTAAGTGTCCCTCAGTAGAAGAGTGGATAAAGAAACTGTGGTACATATACACTATGGAATACTACTCAGCTATTAAAAACAAGGAATTCCCGAAATCTGTGGATAAATGGACTGAGCTAGAAATGATCATAATGAGTGGGTTAAGCCAGAAGCAGAAAGAATCAAATGGTATATACTCACTTATATCTGCATACTAGCCCAAGGGGCATGTCCCACGAAAGCCTTCACTTACCAGGAAACTGGGACAGAGGGGAAGGCATCCTATTGGGACTCTAAATGAGAGACGCATGGGAGAATAGCAAAATAAAAGGATACAGAGGGTCCTAGAAATCTATAAGTAGAACAATATGATAGGCAGATTTGGGCCCAGGGGTCCCGCTCAAACTAAGGCACCAGCCAAGGACAATACAGGCAGTAAACTTTAAGCCCCTACCCAGATCTAGCCAATGGTCAGAACATTCTCCACAGTTGAGTGGAGAGTGGGATATGACTTTCTCACGTACTCTGGTGCCTCACATTTGACCATGTCCCCTGGAGGGGGAGACCTGGTGGCACTCAGAGGAAGGACAGCAGGTAGCCAAGAAGAGACTTGATACCCTGTGAGAATATATAGGGGGAGGTAATCCCCCTCAGGAACAGTCATAGGGGAGGGGAATAATGGGAAAATGGGGGGGGGGAGGAATGGGAGGATACAAGGGATGGGATAAACATTGAGATGTAACAAGAATAAATTAATAAAAAAAAAAAAGTCAAAGGACCTGAAAAAAATATATATACCTTCAAGGCATAAAATCAGCATAATTGAATAGTAACCCAAAAATCCTGTAGAAAACCCCAACAGAGACGTCACCAATAATTTTGTTTGGTTTTGAGCATACACTGTCCTCTATTTTATCTCTACTGAATAATAATCTACATGGTGAAAACTGGGGCAAAAATCCAACCCAGCTACAAGCAGAACATATGTGTTCAAGTTCCACTTCCGACATTTAACCAGCTCTTTGGTTCTATTTCCAGAAGAAGACAACAGGAAGATCATGTGATTAAAATGGAAATGTTTTGACAATTCCAAATTACAGACTTTCTCTACTTTGTATTCAAGCAAGCATTGATTGCTCTAAATAAAGTAGGAAAGTCTTGCTGGCACCTGTAGGTCCTAAAAGAGCAAGAACCCACAATTCCCTAACCTCATGTGGCTCACTACATAGAAAGAATGAGAAGCAAAGACACAACTTTCCCCAATGCAAGAAGGATTGTGGTGAATATTTGATTCAAGGCTAAAAATAGAAGTCATAAAAAGTGGAAGTGAGAATAATTAATTTCTGCACAGTATGAAGGCATAGCATCCCATGTGAGCAGGAACCTATATTACACAGTCTTCTAAAGTAAATCTTATTTTTGTGTTCCCTTCTCTTATTGGTCATAATCAAGCTTGCATTTCTCAGATTACTTGTTGCACAGGAGTAGCTGCAACCTGAGTTCCAACCATTGAAATATAGCCCAAAGGAAGACACATCCTTTCCAGGATCAGCCCCGAGAGACATGCACACAATGTTCTTCCTTCTTCTTTCTTTTATTACCCAAAGACATAGAAAATTGTGACAAACCCAAGGTCAAAAGATGTACAGATATTCTGATTGGGTGTGAGGTAAGAATTGTCTTCCTAGCAGCATGGTCCATGTGTGAACATAAACTAAGCCCCCAATCTCTGTTTTTGTATGGTTAACACTCTTATCCTAGTTGAAATAATAGAAGAAGTGACATGTAGCCATCAAGTGATTTCATGATGAACCTTAGATTATGTGGCGTTGGTTAACAATGGGTAGAGAGAGGGATGAAATTCACTTTAGAGATACAATCTACAACAGCATATATATGTGTGTGTGTGTGTGTGTGTGTGTGTGTGTGTGTGTGTGTGTGTATGAACAAAATACCAGCAGAGAAACTATACTAGGAAATGTATGTACCTCTACACAATGGAATCTTATTTAGCTATTTAAAAAAACTAAACAACTTCAAAAACCATATGGAAGCCTACTACCTTTATAACCTACAAATACACATATATACATACTTAAATATATGTGTCTAGATGCTTAGTTGACATTGTTACACAGGAGATAATGCCTCTTTCAGAAGTCAAGGGTTGCCAAGTAACAATCCCTGTGCCTGGTGTGTAATACCTCAAATTGTTAGTCAGGGGATATCCCCAAGATTCCCAAAAATGACACAAGTTATTGTCGTCAATACTCTTCATTTCTTATGAGAACTTAATGGAAAGACCTTATTGCTAAAGACTCTACACCCTTTTGTAACAAGACACAGAGAAATCACGTTGATATTGACTGGGATGTTTTCTTCCTTCCCATTAGTCTTCATACTCCTGGGAGGTGTTATGTGGGCTTCTACGGGGGAAAATTATCAAAAGGCTTATCCATCTGTGAGCCCCTACAAGCTACAATAATTTTCCACTTGAAAAGATATGCCTATGAGTGCAAAAGTGACACAAAAGTATGTTATAGGGAAGTTACTACAGGTTGGATTTAAGGCTGACTCCACAAAAGGAAACAGATGAATGGTACTGTAAATTTGTACAAGAAGCCATATCTGGTGAGTTTTATGACAACTGATGACTTCTAGGGGAGGGTGAATCAGTTTGCTTTATGTGTATGGCTGTGCTAGGCTGACTGAGCTCCAGTTGACAGCCCCATATAGTCGTGTGTGTGTGTGTGTGTGTGTGTGTGTGTGTGTAAAATGTCCAGCACAAATTGAAACTAGTGGGTTTTAAGAAGAAAGACATTGAGTGAGGCATGAAAAAAGACAAAACACATTGTATATATGTATTAATTACTCAATAATTAATAAAAATAACATATTAAAGAAAAATAAAACATTAAGAGAAAGAGAGAGAGAGAGCAGACTGCAGATAGAGGCTTGAATGGAGATACTTCAGAGTCAGACTGGTAGTCTTTTTTTTTTTTTTTTACAGTGATGCCATGAGCATTCTTTTTTCCTAGTTAATTAATTTATTTGTTCACTTTACATCTCAGTCATAGTGCCCTCCCTCCTCTTCCCTCAGCCCCACCCTTCCTTACATTCACCCCTATTCCTCAGAAAAGGGGAGGCCCCTACCCACCCATCCAGCTCAGCAAGTCACATCAGGACTGAGTTCCTCCTCTTCCCCTGTGGCCTGGCAAGACAGTCCAGTCAGGGGTAAGTGACCAAAAATTAAGCAACAGAGTCTGTATCAGAGACAGCCCCTACTCCCCTTACTAATGGACCCACATGAAGCCTGAGCTGCCCTTAGGCTACATCTATGTAGAGGACCTAGGTCCAATCAATGCATGGTTCTTGGTTGGTGCTCCAAACCCCACAGGCTCCATTGGGTCCTGGTTAGTTTTCTCTGTTGGTCTTCTTGTGGAGCTCTAGGTCACTTTATCCTCCTCCCAACCACTTTTCCACTAGATTCTCTATGCTTCGCCCTGTTTGGCTGTGAGTCTCACTGGTTGTCATTAGTTGTGCAGATATGGGAGCAGGGAGTTGAGTCTCTTAATGGTATCTAGGAGATAAATGATGGAGATTGGATTGAAGTGGTAAGCATAAAGACTGCATTAACTAATCAGACAATCAACATCAAAAATAGAGCCAGTAGGATGTATCATAAAAGAGTAGATCTAGCCAATGGACAGGACATTCTCCACAGTTGAGTGGAGAGTGGGGTCTGACTTTCACATGAATTCCGGTCCCCCATATTTGACCACATCCCCTGGATGGAGAGGCCTGGTGGCACTCAGAGGAAGGACAGCAGGCTACCAAGAAGAGACTTGAAACCCTATGAGCATATACAGGGGGAGGAAATTCCCCTCAGTCACAGTCAGGGGGGAGGGGAGTAAGGGGAAAATGGGAGGGAGGGAGGAATGGGAGGATACAAGGAGTGGGATAACAATTGTGATGTAATATGAATAAATTAATAAAATATTTTTTTAAAAGAGTAGACATTTGTAGGCAGAGTTGTGGTGTTATATTCATATCTAGCATACAGACAAAACTGATATTAAGTGGCATGAGGAACAAAAAAGTCATCACATTAATAAAAATATACATAAGAATATGGCCTATAAATGCATTTATTAATAAGTATCAAAATTACAATGAAAATTAACAAATGAAAACTATATAAAGACTTTCATAGAATATTAGTACGTTAGGCAGTCAAAGATAAGAGAATAAAATATTGTAAGAGCAGAATTGTAGATTCAATCTAGTGACAGGTATGAAATGACACACATGACAGTTAAAATAAGTCATTAAACATTAGGGAATTTAAGGATACCACATTTCTCCAAATGCCACTTTCTTCATTTTATCAGCTAGATGTTACAATTACTGACTTAGACAAGTTTAAGAGGCACAAAACAATTGTTAAATATAAAGGAACCTGAAATATTTCAAAGCATTACATAGGTATAATAGATTGAACACCTGAACAATGCCCATCATTTTCAAGTTATAACTATAAAGAACAGACACTATGCTTTACACTTATACTCATAAACATTTCTCAACTGCATTTGACAGATTGTATTCTTCCATGAAGACTATAGCAATGCAGACATGCCTATCCCCGCCCCCCCATGTTCTTATTAGGGCCAGCTGGTGTGCCTTCACAGGACATGTGAGGCAATGAATCCCTTAGCTACTGCTATGCTCAGCCTTCAGTGTTCTAGTACAGACCATACACCATGGGGCAATGGCATCTCCGCAGCATGTCTGAACTGCACCCACAGTTACTATGAGATAATAAATACTCATTTTTTTTCAGATATTTATTTCTTGGATACACACCACAAGTACTGGATCCAACTTGTTTTCACTGAAACTGCTATCCTAAAATTAAAGCAGCCTCTATTATCTGTCCTAGTCGAGAGAGACCTCTCACAGAAGTCGTAAGGCTGAGTCCACAAATTCCAATACAAAGATTCCAAAAGAAATACAACTTCTAAGACATGTTTGAAAACTCAAGGTTCTAACGTGGGTGGAAATGGGGGCAAGGAAGAGCAAGCTAATGAAAAATTGTAACTGGTAAACTAGCAAACTGATAACACATCCTCAAGCAAGCCTCCCATGCCTACTTTTTGTTGAAGCGCATGCATGCAATATTTAGTACTGCTAGAACTCTGCTCGGAAGCCTTTTATCCCTGCAAAAGAGTCTACAGCCAGGAGCTGCCTGCTGGCACTGCACGCAGGAACACACCACTTTTCAATGGTAGAATTTACTCTTTGACTGACTGACATACTCCAACCCATCTCCAAAGGCGCCTTTGCCTTTATGACTGACACTACCCAGGAAAATGGGGTTGTAATTGCCTCTTATTTAGAAGCAGGAGGCTGGTGGAGGGTGTGTGTTTTGGAGTGCCTGAGCCCTTCCACTTAGGCAAGCATCAGAGACTCCTTGGAAGGAGCACTTCAGCTCAGCAGAGGAAAGAAAGGAGCAGCGAGAGTGGGACTGCTGTGTCTCTGCCCAGCCTCCTGGTGGCTGTCATTTCATTTGCCCAGCTGTAGAGACTTGTTCAAGATATGTCAAAACTGATTTCATAGCACATTCATGCTTGTTTGTTCCTTCTAAGGAATGTCTGACATGCTCTTGTCTCCTTCACAATCCCTCAAAGACTGACTGTCAGAAATGGGGAATCGGCTCTGCCACATTCTCTCGTCTCACAGCTAACAAGGAATCATGCAGTCCTCATGTCAAGGGACAAGAAGGAGGGGCAGGCTACCAAGAAGAGACTTGATACCCTGTGAGCATATACAGGGGGAGGAGTTCCCCTTAGTCACAGTCATAGGGGAGGGGTGTAGGGGGAAAATGGGAGGGAGGGAGGAATGGGAGGATACAAGGGGTGAGATAACAATTAAGATGTAATATGAATAAATTAATAAAATATATTTTTAAAAAGGAGGGGCATACACGGTATGTGTCACAGTGCAATGCGGCCTGAGGTTTTAAAATGTGGTCCTACAAGAGGAAATCTGAGGACTCTCAGAGAACCTTCATAAAGGAAACCTCATGTACACCATTCTGTGCCACAAGCAGAAAAGCACTTCTAAGATTAAACCTAGGTTTTTTTTTAATTACACAGAATGAATACAGTTTATGCACATATTTCTTTTGATGCTAGCCTTCACACATTTAAATATTCTTTACAGTTGAGACTGGGTCCCAGGAACATATATAACTGATTTAAGGTCACAGAACCCCCCACTAAGGATGAAGGAGATATTACAACCCAAGCTACTAAATTTCCAGTCTTAATCCAGATTTATTTTTAGTTCTCCTTCCATCCTTTGCCCCCCAATCCCAAGTTGATGGCCTCTTTTTCTTTACTTATATTTGTTACATATACACACACAGACACATATATACATGCATACATGCAGAACCTGTGAAGCCCATTTTTGTTGTTTGTATATATATGGTTTCAAGGCTGACCACCATTGAACAACCAATCCTTGACTGAGGCTAATTCGCCATCTCTAAACAGTCAGTAGTTGCCTGTATTTTTTTTTTTTTTTTACTAAGAGTAGGACCCTGTACAATTTTCCCTCTTTCATGTTAACATGTCCACTGATATTTCTATTATTCCAAACTTGTGTGTGCAGACATCTCTAGAAGATGCTGCTTCACAGCAGAATCCCAGATTATTATCTTCTTTCTGTTCCCTAAGTCATGGGTGTGGGAGCTATGATGTAGCTGCATCCACTGGGACTTGGATGCCTATGATCTGCTGATCTCTGCAGTGTGTGGAGTGGTGACTTTCTGTGATAGAAACGTCTTATCTGTGGGAATAAGGATAAGATTTAGACTGTAGCAAGAATTATGCTGAGACCTCAAAGCAATGATAATAGAGTTTTAGTATGGTCTATGACATCACTGGTGCCAGGACACTGGCTAGGTTTCCAGTACCACTGCAGAGAGAAGAGAGATAAATGATAAGATAGTTTAACAAAGACCCAATGAACCATAGTACTTTTCATCCTAAAAGCATATACTGCATATGTATTTATCCGTGGTATGTACCTATCTTAAAGGAAGTTAAACTGCTTGGGCTGAGAATGTTCCCCACAAGAACCATAGACTAACAAAAACTCTAGTACCAGATATAAGAAACCTTCTTTCAAAGGATTGGTCAGAGTAGCCCAGGTGACTCCCAAAACAATATAGATGATTGAGATAGCTCCTGGTTGCTTCTCATGGGTTGAAAGTAGACCCCTGTTACTGAAGACTCTACACTTAGCACATGGGGCACATCTGGCCTTCTTTCCTGATGTCTAGCTTTCGTCATTCCATAAAATACTATGTAAGCTGACAAGGAAGGGAGTTAACCTAATGGACCTGCCTAGCTGCAACCCCTATGACCCTTGACTGCTGCCACCATGCTGAGGTATGCATAAAGATGTGACAACAGGAGCTGCCTATTTAAAGTTGAGGCCCACTCAACAGGAGGGAACTCAAGCTAGATTTATTCTGAACTTCATTCACGCCCCTATCCCTCCCATACTACCTCGCCATCAAGAGTTCTCAGCCATCAAGAATTTCACCTTTTCTAAGGATGGGAGAAAACCCATTCCTTTTTTTTTTTTTTTTTTTTTTTTCCTCTATCAATCTCTTACTTTTCTAATTGTATGCAGAACTCACTAAGTGTCTACAGAGAACTGTTGCAATGCTATTTGTGTCCACTTTTTGACGCTGTTTAAAAAGTGCCTAAAATAACTTTTAAAAGGGAACTTTTTATGTAAGCTCACAGTTTTGGAGGTTTCAGTCTACGGTCACTTTAATGCCATCAATTTTGAGGCCTGTGGATAAGACAGATGTCAGGGCAGAAAGTGTGAGCTGAAGCAACCTGATTACATCATAGTAACCATGACGCAATAGCAGGGAGAAAGGGGCCAGGCATTTAATGACCCCCTGAAGGACATATTTTAGTAATTAGTCTCCTTCTACCAGACCCAACCCGAAAGGCTCCACCACTTCCTAATGGCACCATAGGCTCAGGACCAAGCCTTTAACACATAGGTCTTTGGGTGAGTGCAAAATACAAGCTAGAACATTACTCAAAGTGGGTCACACAGCTCAACTCTTTCTTTTAATAAGACACAGTGTATTGTCTGCTCCACCCCAGAATTGCTGGCAAGAATCTGAATTTTAGCTATCTTCACAGATGAACTCTATCTTCCTTCCACTTGAAAGAGGTCTATACACTGTAGTGTAACTGATGTTTTGTGGCAGGTAACTGATTCTAGTGAGCCTGCTATGAGACTTAAGATGTGAGGCAGCAGGTAAGGCTGTGAAAAAAAAAAAATCTACGTTGTATATGTCAAGGAAATTTTGTCTAATGAGTCCCAAGTCATGATTTAATTGTCCTTTTATATTAATGCAAAAGATTGGAGGAAAACTAACTTCTGAATTCATTTTCCTTCTAAATTTTCCATGAGTAACAATAGAGCCATTCCCTGGTGTTTCTGGAACTCATCCTGAAATCTATTTTGCTGTGTCTATCTTCTATGATCACAAATGGTTCTTCTATGTTTATTAGCAGATTTTTAGCATAGACATTAGCAAAGCCCCCAATATATCAGTTTCAAAGTTCATAAGAGCTAAGTACTATGAGGGGAACCATCCAAGAAAGGAATAGCATTCATAGCATTTGTTGGTTGGCGTTTCTTAATATGCCACAGAGAAAACTTACAGAAATCATTTAATAGCTATAAACCTGCAATTGTACCTTGTTGAGCAACTCACTTTAACAAATATTTTCTTACGTTTTGTGTATTGTAATTCTAAGCTAACAAGAAATTTCAGTTAAATGATCCCTAGAGGTGAAGAGAATAGCAGTCCCAGAATGATATTTCTGGTGTTGATTAACACAGCACATCAGAACTGCTGTTCTTATGTTACTCTTAACTTATTTTTGGAGCAGAGGGGTCCTAGGAGAGGGATTTATCACAAGCTAACTTAGTTCTAGCCACTGAACCAGTGTTGATACAAGATGGTGAGGCCTCTGACAAACATTGATTCTCTTTTAAAGAATGGTTGCGGCTATTTCCCCTCTGCATTTTATCCTCAGAAGCATTCTGTCACAGCTGTCAAAGTTCCCCTACCTTAGCAAGTAACCCATCACAGCGATTTGTAAAAACTGACTTCAAGCCCTGGCTCAGAGGGGCAGTATCTCAAGAACAGTTCTTGGAAGACGTAAGGTTAAACTGATGGATCACTTGAACTGAAGAGTGATGATGGTGTTCAGTATCATTATTATCATCCCAAGGACAGAGAAGGAGCCTGGAAAGGGAGAAACCAAACTGGGCCAAGAGTTGATGATTGGGTCTAGTCCTGAAGGACGTGTGTAGCTTCAGAGAACAATCCAAACAGCATATTACGGTTTGGATAGGAAACACTTCTGGCAAAGGCTCTTGTGATAAAGGCTTGGTCCCTAGCTGGTGGCTGGATTGAGGGGTCATTGGGTTGTGACGGTGCTAATTTCATCAGTGGATCAGATGAACTAATCAGTATGTTTGAGGCTGAGCAGACTATTAAGAAGCTCTGATTAGAGCTACTATAGCTGAGGATAGACCTCTACAGGTTTTATGCTATCCCAGGACTGCCCAGAGGTATGAGGAGGGGATAATGGAGGCTGTACCCTTAGATGTTGTACATTGTCCTTTTTCCTCTAAATAATAAGGTGGGTAAGGTGAACAGCCTTCCTCATATACAATAAGAAAGAAAAAGGAGAGAGGAGACACAAATATGCCTGAAAAAGAAATGTGCCTTACAATGACAACTTCTAATGTTTGTTCATAATTTCACTGTGACATAATAAAAATATTTCACCAGCCCCCAGCTAAAATTTTAAAATAATGATATTAACACCCAGGTACAGAGGTGTTTCATAAAGATAAACTTTTTTCTATGTAACAAACTGCCCTTTAAGTGATGTGGTTATATATTTTCCGTGTTTTTCTGGTCAGTTATATTAGAGAAAGCAATGCTCCCATATTCTCCCTTCTCTCCCATAAAGAACTCAAACCATTTGTGTTATGTGATAAAGGCTTATTCTGTGTGCTTCATAGTCTGCTGAAGTCATTAAGAAAAAGAAGACTTGATGAGTATGTATCAGTTCCTAAATTTCCTCTTTTATCTTTTTTTTCTTTCTTTCTTTTTTTAAAGATTTATTTATTTATTATTTCCACAGTATTCTGTTCATACATGTGCTTGCAAGCCAGAAGAGGGCATCGGATCTCAGTATAGATGGTTGTGAGCCACCATGTGGTTGTAGGGAATTGAACTCAGGACCTTTGGCAGAACATCCAGTGCTCTTAACCTCTGAGGCATCTCTCCAGCCCCATTTTTTTTTTTTTTTGCTTTCTTATATTAATTAATTTATTTATTCACTTTACATCCTGGTTGAAGCCCCTCCCATCTCTCCTCTCAGTCCTGCCCTCCCTCCACTCTCCTTACTAGAGAACCCATATGAAGCCTGAGCTATCCTTCGATTACATCTATGCAGAGGACCTAGGTCCAGACCATGCACAGTTCTTGGTTGATGCTCCAGACTCCACAGGCCCCTCTGGTCCCTGGTTAGTTGTCTCTGTTGGTCTTCTTGTGGAGCTCTTGTCACTTTTAAGTGCTTTTATCCTTCCCCTCACATTTCCACTAGACTACCTTTGCTTCACCCAATATTTGGCTGAGTCTTAGCATCTGTTTCGAACCACTGCTAGGTGGAACCCCTTGCAGGAAAACTCTAATAGGCTCCTGTCTGCAAGCATAGCAAAGTACCATTAATAGTGTCAGGGGCTGGCTCTCTTCCATGGGGTGGGTCTTGGGTTGTACCAGGCAATGGTTGAACATTCCCTCAATCTCTGCTCTATTTATTCTATCTTTATCCATGCATGTCATATAGGCAGAGTGCGTTTTGGATCAAAGTTTTTGTGGAAGGGTTGGTGTTCTCCTCCTCCACTAGGAGTCTTGTCTAATTAAAAGGTGTCCTCTTCAGTCTCCATGGACCAAAGCTACTAGGAGTCTCAGCTACAGTCCCCTTCATCTCCTCCCAAAGACCTATTCTGACTTAGGTGCCCAGCTTGTCACAGAGATGCCTCCACCCACAGTTTTCCTTTTCTCTGCAGGCCTTTTGTCCTCTGCCCTGTTCTCCATAGGTCTGATCTCAACTCTTATTTCCCTCTGTCCTCCTTCTATTACCTTATTTCCTCTCTTCAACCTCTACTTCAGTCAATTCTCTTTCCCCTTCTAAATGAGATTTAAGAAAAAATACATGAAGAGAACATCTCAATCCTGAACATCTGTGCCCCAAATATAAGGTCATCCACATTTGTAAATGAAACATTATTAAATCTTAAATCACACATTGATCCCCACATATTTATAGTGGGAGAGTTCAACAACCCCATTCTCACCAATGGACAGATCATCAAGAAAGAAACTAAATTGAGAAATAATGAAACTAACAGATGTCATGAATCAAATAGCTATCTGCAGAACTTTTCACTCAAACACAAAAGAATATATTTTCTTGTTAGCACTGCATGGAACCTTCTCCAAAATCAACCATATAGTTGGTCACAAAGGAAACATCAACTGATACAAGAAAATTGAATTAACACATTGTTCTTTATCAGATCACCCTGGATTAAAGCTAGACCTCAACAACAATGGAAGCAACAAAAAGCCTACACACTCATGGAAACTTAACAACTCCCTGGTCTATGACCACTGGGTCAGGGAAGAAAGAAAGAAAGAAAGAAAGAAAGAAAGAAAGAAAGAAAGAAAGAAAGAAAGAAAGAAAGAAAGAAATTAAAGACTTCCTAAAATTCAGTGAAAATGAAGGCACAACATACCCAAACTTATGGGCCACCATAAAAGCAGTCCTAAGGAGAAATTTCATAGCACTAAATGCCTTCATAAAGAAATTTGAGAGATCTCACACTAGCGACTTAACAGCTCATCTGAAAGCTTTAGAGAAAAAAGAAGAAGAATCAAACACACCAAAGAGGAGTAAATGACAGGAAATAATCAAACTTAAGGATGAAATCAGTATATTAGAAACAAAGAGAACAATACAAAGAATCAACAAAACAAAGAGCTTGTCTTCTGAGAAAATAAACAAGACAGACAAATCCTTAGCCAAACTAGCTAAAAGGCAGAGAGACAGTACCCAAATTAACAAAATCAGAAATGAAAAGGGGGACATAACAACAGACAATGAGAAATGCAAAGAATCGTTAGGTCTTACTTCAAAAGCCTGTATTCCACAATTTTTTCTGTTTTCTTTTTAATTGTCTGAGGAGTTCATGCATGTATACAGTGTGTTTTAGTCAGATCCACGTGCTATCCCCCTCACATCCTATCTCTTCCCTATCTGTCACTTTCCACCTCAATTCCGCGTGCTCTTTCTCGAAGCCCACGGCATGCATTTAAGTACTGCCAGGTGTTAATGGGAAGAGGAACATCTACAGGAGCATGAGCAGCCTTTCTAGAGCCACATCCGTGAGGAAAACTGGCTCCCGCAGCAAACACCAACTGCCAGTAGCTCCCAGCTAAGTCTGAGACTCCATGAGTTTCAAGGAGTTGAAAGGGTACTTTAAAACAGAACTCTATACACTTGGCACTGTTCGTGCTGCAACGTGGATTCTGTTCTCAAATTCAAAAAGACCCACACTTGCAGAATGCCCCCAGCTCGTTCTTGCTTTTCTCTTTGCAGACTGCTTCCTAACTTCTTAATGCCACACCTTCACAGGCTTCTTAATTAGTTTTTTTCTTTTATGCATATAGTTTCACCTTAAATAACATTTCTAAGATTTTACTTCCCTATCTTTGAAATAGAGATAGAAAATTTCTCTCTAAACTCCCCAAGCATTGCCTGGGATCCATCTGACTCTCTCTCTGAAGATGTTATTGTCTTAAGAGGAGCACACAAAACTCTAGTCCCACTGTGAATATATAAAAATAGTGGCACTAACCCTCTGCCCCTCTGTTTCCTAATAAAAGACTAAATCAGTTTTGGAGTAAAGATGTTAGAGGATTGGATAGAAACACTTGCTGCTAATGCTCAAATGCATTCACTTTTACAATCTGGTGTTAGAATCTTGAGCCAGGTATCCTGACTACAATAGACTTTCATTTAGGCTGTCACTTCCAAAAACGGGAAATATGCATGCTGTGGAAGAGCCTTCTATTTAACCTTTACCTATTTGGGGTATGTGTGCTGGAATTGAAAAGAGTAAGTACTTAGTCTGAGACTCTAGTGATTTAAGTGTGCCATTCTCACGTGTTCTTTTTCTTCCTACTGCTTTCTCATTATTCTTGACTTTTTATTTGCTCTTCAAATCTCGGCTACTTAATGAGTTCACATTTTCATCCAGTTCTCCAAGATGCTGATTTCCTGATACAGGAATTTCATTAACATACACAAATAATAACAACTGGTGTGTGTGTGTGTGTGTGTGTGTGTGTGTGTGTGTGTGTGTGTGTGTGATGGAGAGGGAGAGAGAGAGAGAGAGAGAGAGAGAGAGAGAGAGAGAGAGAGAGAGAGAGCGATAGAGAGAGAGAGAGAGAGAATGCCCAAACCAACAGGTTGGCTCCTTAACACAAGTTCTTGTCTTTCAGAAAAAGAAAAGATTTGATGAGTTCACAATTTTCTTCTGTTTTCTTACTTGTTTTTGTTTTCTTTTCACATCAGTTAAAATAAAATCTTATGAGCTAGACTCGAGTCACAAAGTCACATATATGTCTAAAGCAGTCTGGGAAATTCAGACTTTAATAAGGTAACCAAGTATTAACCTTAAGTTCTATTAAAGTGGAATACATAATACTGTTAGAACTGGCAATCATCTCTCTCACAAATTCTTAGCAGGTGTGTGAAAGAAATAAGTTCTTCTTTTTTTCAGTTGCTGATTTGTAGCACTATACAGAATTGAGAACTAAAATAGTCACTTCTTAATAGGTCTTCATTTTGTGGTTGCATAAAGCATTATTCTTTTTCAGCAATTTCTGAAAATTTATTTGCTGAATTATCATCTGTTCTATTATGGGGAGTAATATAGAAATGCTTTCTCTTTACATACATATTCATGTTGTGTTTTTATTATCAATAGTCTTAGAATTTCTGTTTCTAGAACTTAGGGGGTGCTGATAGCTTTAAGCATATTGGATCTAACTCATGGAGATTTGCTTTTTCAGAGAAATAACAGAACTTGGTGTATCCTATTGTATCACACTAGTCTCTCTCAATCAGTTTTCAAGCACTGAACTCTGTTATTCAACAAAAAGCAGTGTTCACAAGTTGTACTGCATAATATTGAAATTCAGGGGAGGGATTAATTGACTAAATACATTCTTCATGCAGAACATTAGGGGCATGAGAGTCAGAAGTCTAATTTAAGTCTACCCTACAGTCACTGAAACCTGTCACAAAACGTTTAACTTCTTCATAAGCCAAAGAAAACATCAGATGGTCTACTTGCTTTGTACGGTTTCTTTTTTTTTTTTTTTTAATTTTTGATTTGTTGCCTTTATATCAAATTGTAGCCCCCTCCCTCATTGCCTCCAAGTCCCTCCCTCCTTCACTCATACCCCCTCCCACCCTCCACTAGTCCTAAGAAAGGGGGAGCCCTCCTCCCCTATCATCTGACCTCAGCCTATCAAGTCTCACCTGAACTGCCTGTATCCTCTTCCTCTGTGGCCTTAAAAGGCTGTCTACCAAGGGGAAGTGATCAACATGTGGGGACCAGAGTCCATATCAGAAGTAATCTATACTTTCTATATTATGGGACACACATGGAGACTGTGCTATCTATCTACTGCATCTGAGCAGAGGGTCTATGTCTATACCATGCATGGTCCTTGGTTGGTACACAGAGGAATATCAAATGGCCGAGAAACACTTAAAGAAATGCTCAGTGTCCCAAGTCATCAGGGAAATGCAAACCAAAATGACTCTGAGATTCCATCTTACACCTATCAAAATGACTAAGATCAAAATCTCAAGTGACAGCACATGCTGGAAAGGATGTGGAGAAAGGGAAACATTCCTTCATTGTTGGTGGGAGTACAAACTTGTACAACCACTTTGAAATCAATCTGGCGCTTTCTCATAAAATTGGGAATAATTCTACCTCAAGACCCAGCCATCCCACTCATGAGGATATACCAGAAAGACACTCCACAATACAACAGGGACATTTGCTCAACTATGTTCATAGCAGCTTTATTCATAGTAGCCAGAAGTTGGAAACAATCTACATGTCCCTCAACTGAAGAATGGATAAAGAAACTGTGGTACATTTACATAATGACATACTATTCCACTATTAAAAACACAGAAATCTTAAAATTTTCAGGTAAGCAGATGAAACTAGAAAGCTTATCCTGAGTGACATAGCTCAGACCCAGAAAGACACACATGGTATAAACTCACTTATAAGTGGATATTAGCCACATAATATGGTATAACAATAATACAACACACCATCTAGAGAAACTAAATAATAAGGAGAGCCCTAGGGAGAATGCTTAATTCTCATTCAGAAGAACAAATAGGGTAGATACCAGAAGCATTTGGAGACAAGGAAAAGGAAGGGAGCCTACCATAGAGGTTCTCTGAAAGACTCCACCAAGCAGGAGATCCAAGCAGATGTTGAGACACCCAGTCAAACTCCGGCATGGAACACACATAAGTCTTATGAAAGTGTTGGGGAATAGAGGGACCTAAAGGGGTCAGGAGCTCCACAAGAAAACCAATGGAGCCAACAAATGTGGGTGGAGGAGGCAGGTGCTGCAGAGACTGATGCACCAATCAAGGCCTTAAAGGATTCTTGTGATAGCTAAATTCATTTGACAAAAATAAGTCATTAAATGAAGTGGATATTGCCAAGCATAAAATAATGAGCTGATAGTGATGACAAGAACAGCAAAATGGTACAGTGTGGACACTCTAGCCACACTCAGACCCATGTATTAAAAACCAATTGAGTTCAGAAGCCACAGCAGAAACGTGCATTATACATTTCAATGTGCTTTATTTTCAGAGCACTTTTAGATTCACAGTTAAGTCAGCAAGTATGGAGATCACATGTCTTCCCTGCCCCCACAGATTCACAGCTTCCTACACAATCAACACCACATACCACAGGGGTGCGTATCCAGTAAGTAGTCACCTGCATTGGGACAGCTTGTGCGTTTGTGGTCTATGGTTTTCATCAAGATTCCCTCTTGGTATTATACACCTTGAGGGTTTTGACAAACTTATAGCAATGTATATATCTTCCAATGTGGTATACAGAACAGCTTCTGGGTCCTATGTATTCCTCTTTCTCCAGCACCCCCTGGCAACCAGTGACCTTTTTACTGTCTTTATAGTTTTGACTTTTACAGAATGTCATGTAGTTGAAATTATATAGTATGGAAACTTTTCTTCTGCTAAACATGTATTTAAGATTCTGCTAGCCTTCTCACAACTTAGCAGCACATTTCATTATGGCAACAAATAAGACCAATTATCTGGATATTCCACAATTTATCAGTTCATGTAGTGGTGGATATTTGGTTAATTCCACATTTCAATAATTGTGAATAAAGCATTTTCAGACATCCATTGCTAATTTTCATGTGGATGTGCAATTTAACTCCATCAGAAAATTACCAGGGATGGCCATTGCTGAATTGTAATTCTGTGTAAAGGATCTCTTTAGTTTTGCTAAGAACTTGTCAAATAGTCTTCTACAGAAGCTATATATTCTGCGTTTCCACATGAAATGAATCCCTATCTTTCTCCACATCTTTGCCAGCATGTAGTGTTGTCTATGACCTAGATTACTGCCAGAATTATCTGTCTTCATAATCCCATAATATGCAACTATCTCAGTTTCCATAATTCCATGGTGAGCAATAATCTGGATAATCTGGTGGGATACGGCAGCATCCTCCACACATCTACACGGCAGTTGTATGTCTCACTAAGCATCTGTTCAGATCTCCAAACTCTCTTCAAAGGGGGCAGTGCATTTTCTTGTTACTGGGCTGTGCATCTTTTGAACATTTGATAGAATTTCTTTATTAGATCTGTCTTGTGAAAATATTTTCTAATATTTTAAGCCTTTGATCTTGTCTTCTTGTTCTTTCGGTATGTTTTACAGAGCAGAGGTTTTCAGTTCTCATGAAGTCCTGCTTGTTATTTCTCTCCCGTCAGTGTCTCTAAGGTTTTATGTAAAAGGTCATTGTCTGAACTTAGGACATTTTCTCCTAATGTCGTTTTCTAGTAGTTTTCATTTAGGTCTATGATCTATTATAAATATTGTCAGTATAGGGTCTTGGTCTATATTCAATTTTCTACATGTGAAAATAACTCAGGATTAGTCAAATTAAAGAAACCACACTATCTATAAAAAAAAAAACAGGGTGTGATGATAAATCTTCCTAACCTTCTCAAGGCACATTGCCTCCCAGCCCTGCAGAACATTGACCAAGCCAGAAGGTCCATTTCTCTCCCACCCCACAACCTCTTTTCAGATTTCACTATATATAGGCTAGCCTGGCCTTGAACATTCATCTCTGCTTCTCAGCCTCTTTCTTAGTGCAGAGATCACAGATGTGCAACATACTTGGCTCTGCTTTCTATTTGTTTTTCAAGTATGTATGTTTCCAAGTGCCTGTGTGTGCTTGTGGTGCGGGGGGGAGTACACACAATCCTAATTCAAGATATAATAAATTCTAGAGCTAAAGAAAAGAGGAAGTAAGATTTACCTAAAGATAAAGTTAGAAAGAAAGTTCCCTTCAGTATAACTCAGATTATCTGAGTTCAAAAAGAAACAGATGAAGGTAAGAAGAAAATTTTGTGACACTGGCACAGATAAAGAGTAAAGGGATGGACTTGGACAGCTCTTGAGAAACAGAAACAGAGAGGCAGAGGTAAAAGGACATTTGTAAATGGAAGAAGGAGCAACTGAGACTTGCAACTTCTTTCTGCATGAGCATCCTTCAAATTAAAATTTGTGACAGTAAAGTAAGTTCACTCATGGAAAAACAAAATAATTCTGTAAGAGTTAAAGATTCATGTTTTAGAAAACAGAGATGTCGTAAGAATCAATGTATTTCTACGTGTTCTTAGCAATAACTAGTAAATATGGGAGTGGATAAAATCTTGAGCAGGTCAGCTAGAGCGCTTAAGGAATAAATAATCATGACAAATCAAGTTCAAAGCTCCAGTATCTATGTAAAAACGTCATGTGAGTCCACACTCACCTATAAGCCCAACACTGTGGACAGAAGAAACAGAATGATCATGGGTGCTTGCCAGGCTCCAGCTTAGCTACAAGTTTAGTGTGAGACCTTGCATTAAATGAATAGGGTGGAGCGTGGGGCACATAGGCTGGATGACTGGGGAAAACAGGCATGGATATAGAGTAAGGTCAGAGACATGTCCAAACCCCCTAAAATCTCAAACTTGACACCAAACATCTCATCCTGAGACCTGTAGGAGTAGGACCTCTCCCTCCTGGCTTTCGTGCCTGCATGCCCCACGGCACGGAGCCTGGCGACCCCCAATCCTACAACTCTCAAGTAGTCACCTAGCTGGCACTGGCATGCAAACAGCATCACCAGCACCCCAGATCCCACCAATGATACGCACCCACCCAGGAAACCCCTCCCCACTCCCAAGGTTTATACAGTCGTTCCCCACCTCGAGTCAAGATGCGCAAGCAAAGCGCGGCTGGGAGTTGCTGTTTTACTGGGCTGTAATAACACTTGAAGAGCTGTTTTGGAGAGCGCTTTCTCTCTCCAGACATTCACCACTGGAACTTCGGACCTGCCCACCCAGCAGTCTTGCTGGCCCATGGCCCAAACTCCCACCCTTGCCCGGCCTGACACCTGCCAACTGAATTGATCCTGCCCGTGGCGCTGGTCACTTTGGCCACCCGACTGTTCCACTCCTCCTTTTTCTTCTTGTGTCTCTTGTTTAAGGGCTTTAAGTCACCTGAAAGAGCTATAACACTAAAAACGGAAAAGAAGGTCTCCCCCACTCCCCACACTCCCAGATGGACACCCCAAAGGACAGAGTGGAACTCGGAACCACAGTAAAGACTGATAACGCAGCACAATTGACATCATCTTCTCATTACCTTTACATACACACGCACATACACTCACAAACACAAAAAAAAAATGTTTTAAAATATTGATGATGAGATGTAGATTTTAATATTAAACCATTCCATGAGAATTCCTATAATACAAAGAGACACAAACAACGGGGCTGGCTCTCCACCACCAAAGCCTTGGGATTGGGTTAAAGGGGCAGTGATGGTCTCTGGCTATATGCAGCGCTTCTGGATTGTGGAAGTTCCATGGTCTTATTTCTGACTATTACTCAGTGTGGAAACAGGACATTTTCAAGTAAAACAGACGTGTCTTTAATCCTGATTCATCCTGTAACTTACATGCCTTTAGGAAAATTTGAGGATATCTCAGACTGTGTTTTCTCACCCATAAAACACCTTCTCACTGGGCTCTGCCAGAATCAAGTGAGCTACGGAATGTCGTGCTTGGTTATGTGCCGAATAAACTTTGGGGCTATGCGCTACATATTGGGACTACGGAGACTTAATTTTCGCTAAGAACAGACTGCAACTGAGAGGAGATGGAACTCTGTTCAGAGTTGTGTTGACTTGAGAAACCCATGAATTCTGGGTGATGCAGACATGGAAATAGTAGCCTCCTCAGGGAGGTGGAACCCAGGAGTCCTCACCAGGAGGCAGTGAGTACTGGGTAGACACACAGGCTTCTTAAAAGAGAAAGCACAAGCTGTATCTGTCTAGGAAACTGATCCCACCCCTCCTACTCTCACACTTCTCACTTGTTTCTAGTAATAGCTTTAAAATGCTCATTGCAAGTCAAAATTTCCATTAGAAACCCCTAGCTTCTCCCTGAAGCCCTGCTGAACTACACTTAGAGTTGCAAATATGTATTTTTTTTCTAACTAACTCTATAACATAACAGTTCACTGACATTTGCGGTCTGTACTTTCTCATTTCCTTTTGGGTTTTAGGGGAATAATATACAGGAACATGCTGTTTGGTTTAAATTCTTGGCAGCAAGGTGAGATGTACTGATCTCTCTCCCCTTAAATTTCTTTATACTTAGCTTATTCATAGCCCTTTTGAGCTCAGTGAATAAATTATCTTCTCCTCACTACATATGTTAAAATGTCCCTGGTGCTAAGGTACAGAATGAAACCTTAACTCTTTCAAGCCAGTAACGTATTCTCTGGGGACCTAAGATGTCAAATACAAGGAGGAAAAAGAGAGATGTGAAAATTTCTTACTTTGAATATCAAAGTTTTCTTGTAAATGTCTCTTTTAAAAGAGGTCAGCTCTGCACTTTTTGCCACCACCATAACCCTGTTCTTTGTTGTTGATTGACACAGTCTTTAGAACTTTTAACGTCATGAATTCTATCTTCTCAAAGCATAATTTGCAAATTGGTTTTCTTAACATGGAGCTAGTGTTTAGAGTGTTTAGCATCCATTTTTTTGTTCACGGAATAATGTGGCTTAGAGTATTTTTGTTTGTTTCTTCTCTTTTGTTAAAGCTTGGTTCTAATTTATTTTGTGACTTTAATTTCCACTAACACTCTACACAAGTCCAAAAACATTGTACCGACAGAGAGTGGTGTGGACATAGGAGGGAAGCGGAGGGTGCCTTTATTGTTTGACACCACTCCATCCTTAAAGAGGCTGCTCTTCCTTCTTATGTAAGTTTTGCCACTAACTTGTAACATGTGGATGACAAGTTCTCTTATTTCTTTTGGTCTCACTCAATGCTTTGTTTCATCAATGAAGAGCCTTTTGCATACTGACCATACTTCATGCATTCCCTTTCTTTAACCAAAATGTTCTATTTTCTTTTTAGGTGAGCTATCCTCTACACTCCAAAGACTTCTGTACAGTCAGAGGCACATATAAGTTTTCTGTTTCTTCTTTAATGCCCACCTTCTCCTACCAAGCACTAGCTATGGCTTCTAACTTCTTTGGGTGTCACTGAGCTGGTAAGGGATTCAAGGAATGGGACACAGCTTCATGATGGTGCTGTCTAGCGCGCCTTGAAGGAGGCAGTGAGCTATAGAGTGGCTCCTTCTTTTACACGCATTCTGCTGGCCTTGTGGGAGATGGCCCCACTGAATGCCCACAGACCGACAGCTCTCCAGGCATCAACAATGGCTGTTTTCTACTTGACTACTTAAGACTGTCTCTGGTTGCTGAGACTCAGGGAAACCACTTGACTGTCTACCATTGTCTTCCACTGCCTTACGCAATGTTCTTAGGCAAGATCCTTCTCAAACTAATATTTGGCCAACTCAATGCCTCACTTAGCCCAAAGAACCTCATATATATTACTCTCCAGTCTAGGAAGCAGCTGTCTTTACTCTTACTCTGTTCCTTTACACTAAAACTCTAGGAAATACACATCAAGGCAACTCCACAGCCCCCTTCAAGTTGAAAGTTAAAGTTCCAGGTGTCTAGCCACCTGAGATGAAAAGGGTTCTCATCCTCTTTCCTCCCTGATGAAGGGGGTAACAAATGGAAAGCTCAAAGGCAATTACAGTGAAGAAGATTCTCTTTCAAGTTTCAGATCCCTGTCTCTGATGGCTGGTCGTTGGCAGGACTGCTTTCATAATTTCTCAGCACATTCTGCATCATTGCATCTCCACGCAGCTTAGACTGTTGGTAGCTCATCCCCACTGTGATAATACGGAGGGCTGTTGCCTTAGAACTTCCTGCATTTCTTCTTCCTGTGTTGTTTGTGATTTCTCTTAAACTATTACATCATACCTAAAGGCATATCTCAGAGGAGTCTCCCCACTCAATACCTTAAGAGGCAAAAAAAAAAAAAAAAAAATCTGAGGCACTCATATTGTATCTGCACACTTTCTACCAGTCTAGTGATATACAAAATTAGATAATTAGATTTTTTTTTTTGTTTCTTTGTTTTGCCCAGGCTGACCTGGAATTTATGATACTCCTCCTGCCTCAGTCTAACAAATGCTGAGATGACATGCAAGAGACACCATGTTGGTGTCAATTGGGAGCTTCTTAAAATTTTTTCTTTCCCATTTATCTTTGTAAATACTTCAGCTTCCATGGAAAATACTCCATTTGTTTTTCTTTATATATATATAAAAACATCTATTATATGAGCCATTCTTAGCTATATGCCCAGGAGAGTGAAGCACGGGTCCCCTCAGATTTATACAGCTTTAATGTGGAAACCACCCAAGTGCCCATTAACTTTTCTGAGGTTATCTATACTGTGGAATGCTATTCAGTGATCAAATCAAAGTGATTGGTGGGAGGGAGGTGGCTCAGCAGTTAAGAGCACTTGCTACTCTTGCAAAGGACTTGAGTTCACATACTAGCACCCACATGTTGGCTCACAACTGGTATTAAATATACACACATGTGTGTATATACATTCAGCTAGACAAAGAAACATGATGTAAAATTTAAAAGCTAGAAACAAAATGTGACACATGACATGAATGTATGTATAACAAATGTCCAGAAAGGCCAAACTTACAAAAAGTAAATTTATGATTGGCTGGCTGTGGGTAGGAGGTGACATTAAGTGTAAATGGTACAAACATTCTTGTGAAAGTGGCTTACATAAAAAATCATGAAACTTATAAAAATCACTAAAGCATATACTTAATATAAGTGCATTTTGTTCTATTTAAATTATACCTCAGTGAAGTGTTGTTTGTTTTTTAACTGCTTGCTCAGTGAAATGTGTTGGCACTTTTCACTGATGTCAGCTTGTTATATATATTAATACTATTGAATCCTCAAAAAGGTCAAAATAGAAGTGAACAGGGCCTCTGGGCCCCTGCCTTGCTCACAGAGTCATAAACAAACATATTGCTTCCATACCAAAAGCCAAGATTCTTGAAATTTCATGCGAGGTCAGATCACAGCTAGATTGAGTATAGCTGCGATGCACCGATGGTTTCTTGGTTGTGAAAAGAGCTCTTGGTCTTTCCAAGTGTCTAGTTTAATAACAAAAAGTGACTTGGGCACTGAGCATTGAAATTTCCTCATAACATGAAATCCTTGTCATTGTGGGATTTTTAAATCTTAAATTGGATCATGGTAGCAAAGTAATTTAGAAATCAATCAGCTTCATGAGCAGAAAATGAAAAACGAGGGATCAATGTTTCCTCTAGATGTTTAAAATAAAATCATACTTTTAAAATGATATAAAGTCAAGCTATTGGTAAATATACATGCTTTGCAAGAGAATAGATATGCCTCATTCATCTTGACAGATGACGTGTGGGAATTTCATGCAAAGTCATAGCCTGCTGGGTTTTTTCTTTTTCTTTTTTTTAAGAATAAAACTAATGTTTATAATTGTTTTAATTTGCTATGTCTTAAACTAGTTGTGTTATTTGCATTGTTATTCAGCCATCTCTTGAAATGTATCTTAAAGAATCTTAGTAATCTGTGATTTGGTCCCAAATGAGTTTCCACTAAATAGCATATGTGGTCTCAGAAAACAAAAGTTGTGCTTCACACTTCAAATTTTCCAGGGTTTAAGTCACTTGTAAAGCACCAGGAAATGCCTATCATAAAGCTAGTAATATTGAGAAGCATCTATGTGAACATGTAACTGACTTTCCTTGTAACAACCCCCAACGCTGCTCACTGAGTTATGATTACATATTCAGCACAGAAGTAAAGCATGTCACCATCCTCCAACATCCACAGCCATTTCATTTCATGGTCAGTTATGCAGAGGTCACAGGAGCTGGTGGGTTATATGTTTTGTACCTCCAAAAGTCATGAAAATTTATACCTCTGGCTCAACCAATTTCAGAAAAGATTAATGTATAGTATCTAACAGGAAGTCAATCTTCCTACTTAACTATGCTGAGCACAAGGAAAAACAGCAGCCGGCCCACCTAGGCATTAGCGCACTAGCCCAGGAATTAACCATTGAATGCCTACTGTGTGCCAAGCACCATAAGAAGCACAGTGGTACCCAGGCATCATCCTCATGAGGCTTTACCACAGTGGCAAAAACATACCAATAAATAAAGAATGATAATTATGAGATCTTATAATGCTATAAAAATGTAACCATAAGCTGAGGTTTTAAAAAGATGGTTATAGTAATGGTAACTGATTGTGCACAGTACAATAGTGGTGCCATTGGAATTACAGCAATTATTGAGTGATAGAAGGAGACCTCCAGGCCAAGAAAACCTGGGTTTCCTAAAAAGCAGCTTGATATGTTCAATTGACTTCAATTAAAACTTTGCTTAAGAAAATAGTGAAGAAATGAATAAGATAGAGGCGAACCTTGAAGAGCCTTATGTAGAATTTGAATTATGTTATGGGTTGGTAATAATACAGTTCATATTTAGAGAATATTTTCTTCTGACTCTAAAATGAGATAAGACTAAGGATGGTACAGAGAAAAATAATTAAGAGATTTTGGGGAAAACTTTGAAGTTGATTATAATACTTAAGTTTATTAAAGAAGATAGATGAAAGAAGACAGGCTATAGAGACATCATAGAGACAGGCAATATGAGCACAAATGACCAGCTATGTGAAGCGGGAATAACAGTGTGCACTCCTAAATAGAATAAATAGTGTGCTCTAATCAAATTGCCCTGAGTTGATCATCAAAATTGTAGACGTGCTTCTACTTCCAACGCGGTGAGTGTCTGTTCCCAATAGCCTTCCTGCTACTGGAGTCCATTTGGTTAACAGGCATAGAAAACTCAGGCTCCGGGAAAGCCCTTGACCTTGGGGAAGATTTTAACTAAGGATTGCTGAGTATGGGGTATGAAAGCCCTAGCACAGAGCCCAGACAATCCTGAATATTCTTGGGAAATCAAATAAAATGTCCACCATATAAGAAAATTTTTTCACCATGCCTTTTTGTCCTGTTGCCACAAGCTTGGCTCTGATACCATCAGGAATATGAAAAGAATTGTGCTGTGGGGTCTGCTTATAGTCATTAAGCCAAGTCAAGGACCCAGTTACATATGGAGTGATGATATCAGCAACTTTACCGATGGGTACCAGAGACTGGGAGGAAAAGCTGGTTATTGATGACCAGACCTTGCACTGTAAAGCTGTCTTGTATCAGCTCCTCTTCACTGCTCTTATGCTTTAAACTCTCTTGTCACTCCACATTTCTATTACCTGCTAAAAAAAAAAAAAAATACATACCAAGATATATCCTGTGTTCTGTCTCTTCCATGCCTGCGCAGGGATGATACCTCATAGCACGTCATCTCCAAGATTTGGGGTACCCTTCCTGAACCTAAACCATGCCCTACTGCTTAGCTAAAGATCTTGAAAACCTGACTCACACATTTTCACGTCTCTAGCATCCTGCACTTCCTGCTCCCACCATCTCTTCCTTAGGACTTTGCTTCCCAGCTCACTGAGAAACCAAAACAGGCTCCGTTTGGCCCTAGCTCGGGACCTTTGCATTTGCTCCTCTGCCCAACACTCTTTTGCTTGGGAATCTGCTGGCATCACTCCTCTATACCATTCATGGCTCTGATGTCATCACCAGCTGACACTGAGGTCCATGTATCATGATCATCTCTTATTACAATGTTTTATTTTGAATCACAGTCCTATATACTTGGGAATGTTATGTATTTGTTTTTACATTTGTTTATTTTTTTTGCTTCTGAGTCTCTGAGCTCTGAAAATTTAATATGATCTCTTCCCCAGCTTTGTCTTCAGCACCTAGAAGTCCTGACTCAATGTGGATTTTTATTTTTGCTGTCTCTATAAATGAGTGAAGGTTAAAGTTACTTCGCTGTACCTGAGTCTCCAATCACATGATTGGGTCACTGACCAGATCCATCTTCTTATTATTTAAGTATATTTTATCGTCATTCAATTTCTTTTAGCATGAGTACTTTATCCTTATCTCTGTGCTACACTTTGAAATATTGTGTTTGAACTCTTAGGTGTATATCAAATTTTATTGAATTGAAAACTATAATGAATGATTTACCACTATAGTACTGTTTCACAGAATCAGTAGCAGCAAACACCAGGACTTTTTTTTTCTGAGACAGGGTTTCTCTGTGTAGCCTTGGCTGTCCTGGACTGCTTTGTAGACTAGGCTGGCCTCAGACTCACAGAGATCCTCTTGCCTTGCTTCCCCACTGCTGGGATTACAGGCGTGTGCCATCATGCCTGACTTAACCCCAGACTTTCTATCTGGATTTTTATAACCAAAATGCCTCCACATTGAAAAATTGGAGCAAAGGCCAGAAAACAATTAGCATGTTCTACTTAGTACCAAATGTGAGTTTTATTACCGGGAAATAACTATTTATACAGATCTGTACAGCACAGTGAAGCTGCTTCCCATTATCACTTCAGATTAATTGGGATTCCATATTTTAAAACTTCTGACCTTTTGAAGCATGTAACTTATACACAAACATGGGAAAATATAGAAAGAATCACAAGAGACTCAGTAAACACATGGTTAAGTCTGTTTGGCAAGTTTGCAGAAGGAAAGAAGAGTTTAAATCATTGCCACAGATAAACACAACATATTGGCACTTGTTGTATAAAGTACGAATATAGGTGCCTCACACTAGCTCTGTGCAGAACACCATCTTTTGTGAGTTATGGAAAGCATAAAAATGAATTCCCATACTGGCCTCAGCGTGTCTCACAATGCCATCAATCTGAAACACAACATGCAGGAGCCATTCCACTTTAAAAGTGACTGTGGTGCCACGGACTTATGACATCACTTTTACCAATGAAAAAATGTAGCAGTGTAAGGTGTACCATGAGTAAACCTGCAAATCATCCTGCTGGCCTGACTTTCCTGTGTAGTGAACTATGCTGTCAAGCCGTGAGCTGAAATAAAGCCCCTTTTCCTTAGGTTTTTCTCCAGAAGGTGTTTTGTAGCAGCGACAAGGAAAGCAATAAAACCCCTAGTTCTGTAAGCATTTTGGTATGAATATTTGTCTTGAAAGATTGCTATTCACCACACATTACCTATAATGAAGGAAGCCACTAAGACAGGAAAGTACCTCAGAAACCACGGAAGAGGTTGTTTGCTAACTAGTTTAGTTAATTACACTCAGTCTTAGCTAGCCTTCTTCTACAGCTGGACTACCTGTCTGGGGATGGTGCCATCCATAGTTGGCTGGTCCTCTTGCATAAATTAATAGCAAATACAATCTCCCATAATGCCCATAAGTCAATGTGACTCACACAGTTCTTTAATAAAGACTTTCCTATCAAATGACTCTAGCCATGTCAAATGAGCAATTAAAGTTAATAAGGAAACTAATTAATGCCCAAAATGTTCAGCACACTTTTAAAGATCAATAAGTTATACAGTGCCTGTAATAAAGAATAATAATAATTTATATCAATAAGTTAATTTCAAATCTTCCCAAAGATAACCAAGTACTAGATATTAGCTATCCATTCAGTAATTAGTTTCTTAAGGAATAAATAAAAAGAAAGTCTATTTGCATGTCAAATTTAGTTGTATTTATAATTAATCCATTTAGTATATTTTAGGTTCCATTTCAGAAGGCAATAAGAAGGAAGAAATAGGGGTGTAAAAGAGAGAGTGCCTTCTCGGAGGGCACACCGTATTACCCGTCAAGCCTTGCACACCCTGGAGAATATCTTTCCCACCACTTCCTGATTCCCCAGGGATGCCCTTCAACCAGGGAGCCCTGCGCATCACTGTGTTCTCTCTAAAAGGTTGCATGATTTCATGCCCGATGTGTTTTGCCATCACCCCACAAGCTCATTATTTGCCCTGGAAGCAGCAGAGTGCATACACAGAGAGGGAGACAGAGCCAGGCCAGGATGATGGAGCAACGCCAGCCATACAAGTCATCTTCTCAGCTAAGAGTTGCTTGTGTCTGGTCTCAGTGAAGACACTGAGGTCGGTGAAGGTCAAAATCCTGTTTTTATCCTTGATCTGTTTGACTGAGAATATAACTTTCTAGCTTAAGAATCATATTCATTTTAAGCGAGTGATCAAAAGGAGTTAATTAGTAAATGGGTTAGGAATTGAAAAAAACAGCACTCAGTGAAAATTCAACCTCATCTTTATTTTCCCACTTTGCTTTTTACGTCTGTACAAGACGTTCATCACTAAACCTTTGCATTTAATGAATACTATTATATAGATAAAATTAATTTCATACATCAGGGCTGTAATAATGAAGACTACATTTCAAATATGACTTTGAATTTACCTAGGGTAAATCCATTATTTTATCTTCCAATTACTACATAATTGACTTTTTAGCAGTGTTGTAATTGATATCCTTATAAAAGACTTTCCATTAAGCAATTTTGGAAATAAAGCTACTATAATATATCTACAAACGATCTGACTTTTTCATTTAAATGCCTTTTTCAGTGGCAGAAACCTTTGCTTCCTGTGTACCTTTGTTTCATGAACTGTGACAAAGTGAAAGGGTTTAATGCGGTCTCTTGCCTAACCTTTGCCTGATACTGCCATCAGTGATTGTCCTGCTGAAAAATTATATCAAATGTTTGCATTTGAGAAGTCAGTTTACACACACACACACACACACACACACACACACACACACAAATTGCAGGCTGTAATAGAAGGAACGGACAGCTAGGGACTGAAAGGTAGAATCAAATTTGCTGAGAATGCTCTAGGATATTATCAGTAAAAATGAGAAGCCACTTTGTAACATCATTACAGAGAAATCCTGGGGAATCTCAAGGCATCAGGAACAGCAGCCATTTGTGGTTACGACTCTGGCGATCATCGCCAGTCCGAAACAGGCACTTTCAGATTTATTTTTATACATTTGAGAGCTGAGTTTATTTTTAGGGTTGGAAAGCATATCTTCCTATCAACCCACCCAGTCTATCTTGATGAATTCCAATCAAGTCCGCAAGACACTGTAAGCTTTGTAAAGTTTGGGGTCACTACGTGGAGATCAATGGCCTGAAGAAAAGCAGCAATGGGGGGTAAAGGGTTTGTATCTCATGATGTTGTCATATGGCTTTAAAATGGGGGTGATTTATTCTGAGTAATTTGATCAGGCAGCAGAGGCTGACGGACTGCTGCAGGACGCAAGGCTCAATATATTCTAGCCATGCTACATCCTGGGTGTCACCAGGAGAGAGATGCAAGGTCGTTTTCTAAATTCCCACTGAAAAGATGAGGCCCAGCCTTTCAGTTCTAAGCAAGATCTCAACATGAAAAGGAAAACAATGTCGGTTCTCATATTAAATTTGACTTATGGTGCTATAGAGAAGCTGATATTTCCAGGAAGAGTTATAACAGCCGCAAAAAAGGGCCATTTGCTTCCAACTTTGAAAGAGTGACGGCCCGCGAGGGTCCCTGTGTAGCCCACCTACCCGCAACTCAGCTTTTTGCACAAAATACCTGCTCCATACAATTCTGTGTCACTTCACACACATACAAAAAAAGTGTATTCTTGAAGAGGTTTCCTGGTAAAACATTAGCAGTTAATCAGATAATTGCTAAACTGCTTGCCAACAGCCTGCAGCCATTCACTGTTCTGAATAATAAGTGGATTATTAATTTCTTCATCATGGCCCTCAGCCCCTGTGCTGGCTCCCTGTGCTGGCTCCCTGTGCTGTGGCTGGAGCCTGCGCTGTGTCAGCAGCCCCACTCACACATGTGGGCTTTCCATCTTCCACATAAAGCAAGATGCAAATTGTGGCTTGTAGGCCCCACAGGTACACCTCTTCCCGGATTTAGAATGCAAAGATTGTAGATTTTCCTTTTCTCCAGGAAATCTGTTTTCAACCACTGTTCTCTGGTTATCAGAACCAGACCACGAAGGAAATGAGAAGCTGCTGGTGTTCATTTCCAGAAAAAAATTACGGCTATCTGTTTGAAACAAAATTGCCCACTGTTTATAGTATCTCTGTGTTACAGGAAATTTGATGCTTTATTCTACCCGGGAATCTCTTAATTGACCGTGTATTAATTAAAACCATTGCATAAAGGGCACTAGGGAATGCAAAGTATGATAGAGACCCTCAATCCCTCCTTGTTAGAGAGGGAAAGATCCCTGAATAAATACTAAAGTGCAAGCAAGACTAGCAGAAACGGGAGGCAGAGGGAAGCCATTGGAAGGACAAGGCAGGGTCAGGGTAAGAACCCACAGCATCCAAGGCCATAAACTAATGAGGACTGCAAAGTAGCATTAGGAGGGAGTCATAAAACATTTCATTCCAGGAATCAGTAGAGTGGGGAAGCGGTAAAACAAAACAACATAAAATTCTAAGTAAGCTTCAAGGCGGTTCAATATAACTTTCACAAAATTAATCCCTAAACTGTGTTCTCTAAAAGTACTGACTTAGATTTTTTTTTTTTTTTTTTTTTTTTTTTTTTTTTTGCCTCAGTTAGACAGAAAAGGATAGTTACTGAGGCTTTAGAAATTTCTACACACCTGGGGCTATTAAAGAGCTTTTCAAATTCAAACAATCTTTCTCTTTGTTGTGGTTTTGATATGAGATATCTCTTTAAAGATTCATATGTTGAAAAGTTTTGGTCCCCAGATGGCAATTCCAATCACTGAAGAGTGACAGAACCAAGGAAATGCTCGTGGATTCATAATCCCATGGAATTGTTGACAGGCAATAGAGAAAGGTACTGGAAGCATTTGAAAATTCTTGCGGCTATGTCTTGTGAAAACATCTGCCTCCATCAAGATTCCATTGCAATGTGGCTCTGTTATGCTCTTTGACCTTAAATGATGGTCTATTAAAACTTCTGCACCAAAAGCACTTTTCTTGCTCCCTTGACCACCATCCAAACCCCCTGCAATCTAGCCATTTGCCCTCCTAGGCTGCGCACGTTTTCCCTTCCTTTCTTTTGTACTTCTTATTCTGCCTTTGTTTTGTTTTCTCTTGTCTTGTTTTGTTTTGTTGGCTCGTGTCTCTCTATATGTGTACCACCTATGTGAGAGTGGCATGGCAACCAGCAGCGGGTATCAGAGGCTGGGAACTAGAGTTACAGAAACTTGTGAGTCCCCCCAAGATGAGAGCTGAGTATCACATTGAAGTCGCACACTCAGAGCCATCTACCCAGCTCCAGTTTGTCTGGGTGTTTGAAGCAAGGTCCATGTTGATCTCAAATTCACCATATAGCTGGGGATGACCTTGAACTCCTGGTGCTGCTATACTTGCCTTCCTAGTACTCAGAATAATTATAGGCTTATAACTCTACGTCCAACTATAGTGACCTTTCTAAATGTCAATCTGACTATAATCCCCCTTGAGAAAACCCTTGAGCATATTTTTATCCTGTACCAAGTCTAATCCCAATGGCCTGGCCAGTGTCCAAACCTGGAGATCACTCCTCTCTCCAACAGTATTACACACTGCATGTATTGTCGCCTCCTCCTGTCACACTGTTCCTTTAAGCTTCTGATGCAGGCAGCCAGTGACAGTAACATTTCTGAATAGCTCCTTCCTTGAAGTCTTCTCAGAATCTAGACTGGCTCTTACAAATGGCAAACATACCAATATAGTCAATGTTAGAGGTAGTGGAACTTCACAGAGTGCATGTGAACATGGATTATAGAGTAACTTCTTTTTTTTTTAAATATTTTATACATATACATTTATATTATTACACATATATAAAATAAACTACATACAGCAAGAAGAACCATGAAACAATCAGGAATTATATTAATGTTACATTCATAGTGTTTTGGCTATTTGTATTTGGCAAACTTGTAGAAAACATCTTTCTTATCTTGGTGA
The DNA here is from genome assembly GCF_903995435.1 of Acomys russatus. Classification (NCBI taxonomy): domain Eukaryota; kingdom Metazoa; phylum Chordata; class Mammalia; order Rodentia; family Muridae; genus Acomys; species Acomys russatus. The sequence goes on from NC_067138.1 coordinate 99,486,712, forward strand.
GTCTAAAATTCTGAATGTAAATCAGTATCTATTATATGTCATCTCTATCAACTTAAAACATCTATCTAGACCTAATAACATCTTAACCCCTAAACAACTAAGCTTAGTTGTAAAACTAAACTATCTGGTCTTCAACCCCATCAAAGATTTGAGAAGGAATAAAATTAATTACCTGAGTAAACAGAAAGTGCAAGTTAGCAGCTTCCAAAGTAAAAAAAAAAAAAATCTGACTGAACAGTCACCCAAAACTCTCTATAACGTTGAACCATCATTTCAGCCTTCTGGCCTGGTATATCTGACTGGCATATTTGTGATGCAGAAACTATTGAGAACTTGCTTACCCTGTCTTTGCAGAGTTTGGCTGTCAACTCTGCCTGCATCCAAGCTTGTCCATTTTTAGGCAGAATTCTGTCTGTGGTAGAAATGAGGACATTTTCTCCAGTGGCTTGTTTACCACATTTGAAGCCATCTCCATAAGGAGGTTCTTTGATGCTCATCATCCTTTTTGATATAGGCTGGGTGCTGCCAGAAGTTATTCTATCTTATTGTCGGAGAATCCTTAAAATAATAAAAACATCTTTAAATGCCATATTCTATAGGACTCTGAGGGTTTTGAAGACCCTATCTAACTATTTTACCTTATCTATCTATAGAATCTTATCTATATATTATATAAAGGATATATGTTCTTAAGGTAAAAATAGACTATTAATTGATATGACCATGATTTGATCAACCAATAATTAACTTGTATAATTTACTATTCTAAACAGCAATAGCACTTTCAAAGTACTGGAGGTAAATCTGGTATTCTACTTGAGATGTGTGGGTGTAATACCTCATATTAGAGAAGAAATATATACAGTGTGAATGAAGAATAATCTTATATTTTAATTATATACCAATGTGTCAAAAATAAAACTTATTTTGCATCAATATGCAAAATTCTATACCAATGAATTAAAAACAATAATTAAGGCATTAGGTTGAGGAGTAGGTTCACTAATCTACTTTTTGTCCTATCATCCCTATATATTTCTATATTCCCTCTTTCTTTTCAACCCCTGTCTCCAAGCCTAAGAAAGATAAAGGAAAAGAGAGACATCCCTGTGTCCAACCTCATTTTCTCTCTGAATAAGATCAATAGTAACTTATAACCAACTCCCAATGAAAATAAACATCTGTAGCCCAAGAAAGCAACCAAAAATCCTACCCAATCTCCCTTAAGGAAAATGAGGGGTGCCGTTCGCATAAGGTTTCTTCCTGCTGATTTTGGATGAATAATACCTTTGTAGGGGCCCAAATAAAACTGGGGAAATGGTTAAACAATTTAGGAATAACATTTGTGGTCCAGTTTCTAAATGCTGAGAAATACCAGGCTTAATTAGAGTCCTGTGTGAGATAGTCTGAAATGCTGGACCAATTGGGATTGGAAGCTTTCTTCAAAGCTGTCCTGGGAGCTGTCCTGTTCTGATGAGAAGCAGCAACTGAAGCACTTGGGGCTGGAGCATGGAGGATGCAGGATGTCAATGCCCAGTATATTGAGAGGAATGAATCCTCTCAGATCTGATCCAGCTTCAATGTCCTGAATTTTTGTTCTGAGAACATATAATTTCTCACAAGCATTATACAGTCCTAAAATTATAAATGTATGAGGTGTTCAGGGTGCACAGAACAATTAAGGCTGGTTCTCTGCCCCTTGTATGACCACAAGAAAGACATCTGTAAATCTTCATTCATGCCATACAAAGAATGGCATCTAATCCTAAGTCACAGGGATTCTGTAACCAACAAGACGCCTTGTCTATGTGTAGACATTCATGTCTCAGCCAGTCTCAGAGCTATTCCTATGTACTGGAATTAACAATATAAGTTTTCTGCTTGATCTGCAGTTTAAATTCTTTACATCCCAACTGTAGTCCCTTCCAGATCCCACCCTCCCTCCCTCAACCCCTCTTCTTCCTTCCCCTAGTCCTCAGAAAGGGGAGCCCTCCACCCCTAATATCTGACCTTAGCCCATCAAGTCTCACCTGTACTACCTGTATCCTTTTCTGTGGCCTGACAAGGCCACCCAGCCACGTGGAAGTGATCAACAGTGGGGGGCCAGAGTCCATGTCAGATGTAGTCGCAACTCACCCTATTGTGGGACCCACAAGGCGGCTGTGCTGCCTGCCTACTACATCTGAGCAGAGGGTCTAGGTCCTCACCATGCATGGTCTTTGGTTGGTGCATCAGTCTCTGCACCCAGATTTTTAATTTATATTTTATTTATTATAATCTATTCATATTACCTCGTGATTGTTATCCCCTCCCTCCCTTTTTTGCCTGTTTCCCTACACTAGACCCTTGGCAACCTCCTATTAAGTCTCATCAGGGTAGCCTGCATTCCCTTCCACTGTGTGCCCTCATAGCCATCTTGCCAAGGAGTAGTGATCAAATTGTGGGAACACGAGTGCATGTCAGAGGTATACTTCTTTTTTGCTATGCTTATAAAAGTCTTCATGTAGTGTTTCCTTTGGATATCTCAAACGTTTTGATAATAAGCAGGTTTGATCAGAGAGTTTTTTGTTTGTTTGTTTGTTTGTTATCATGTGAGAGATAAAATGTACTTTTGGATTAATGGTTTGGTTTGTAGCACTGCTCTATGGCTTTTCCTGGGGAAAAATGACTATATATTTATTCATTCCAGATAGGATACTGAGGTCTAGCTTAGTGAACCAGTGGTTTAGTTAGACTTCCTTACAAGAGTACAGGCAAAGGGCTACTTAGAATGGCATTGCTGACTCAAAGGCAGCTGCACCACTGAAAAGCCCACCCCATCAGGAGTGGTGACACTTATAAGCCCACCCCATCAGGAGTGGTGACACTGAAAAGCCCACCCCATCAGGAGTGGTGACACTTAGAAGCAGCATCTCTTGAACTCTGCAGAGGTTTCAGGCAGCTCACCTACTGAGAGACTTTTCTCTCTAGCTTTGCTTTGCTTTCTTTCTTTCTTTTCTTTTTCCTGCTCACAAAGCAATTAAGGAAGAACCTTGAGAATCGCCTAGGCTTCTCAGCTTCTTTCCTGAGCTTTGTAAATTTCCTTTATTTTCTAAAACTCTTGGCAAGCCTGTTTCCTACATCTGAGAGCAAATGTTACAGTTTGGAGAAATAACAACACAACATCTATAATGATGGAACAGTTGTGTCAGAGAATACATGGCCCACAAATCCAGAAATATTTGACATTTGCCCTATTCCAAAAAAAAGAGTACCAGTGCCTTTAGGATCCTGAGGTCAAAGTCAATTTATTTTTAGCACTTAGCATATAATAGAGGCTCAGCAAATGTTATTTGAATATCTGAATAAAAAATGGAACTTTGTCACATAGTTTCTAGGTAAACAAGAAAGAAGGAAATAAGAAAAATGGAAAAAAAAAGTAAAATATTTAAACTGACATTTTCCATATTTTTGTTAGCTGGGTTAGTTCTCTTTATCATCATAGAGGCTCACCTATCTGCAGTGATTGATTTGTCCTACCCCAGCTGAGGTTTGGCTCAATGTTCATGAAAGGCCTCTGTGCAATGATATGCTGAATAAAGTCCACAGAGATGGGGAAATTTCTGCATGTATTTTCATAGTGAACAATGCTAGTATTGAGTAAGAAAAATCAAAAGGATTCTAGGACCAAGGATGAATGAAGGAACCACCACATCATGGGCAATGCTCTGCCAACATACCTGGCCATTTATCTCAATGTCCTTAATGCACTAGCTCTCTGAATTCATGGCTGAAAGCATGAATTCATCAAAAGGAAATTGGTTCCAAACTGTAGAATTCAATACATCAAAGTTCCCCGGGCAGACCAGAGAGGGACAGAGAGTAGATCTAATATTGCATTTGGTCATCATAGCCTCACTTTGTGTGCCTTCATTTACTCAAAGGCCTTCAGGGCAGCAGAAGTGACAAGAAAAACTTTATTCTACTGATGAATTTTTCAGGGCCACCCTCGATATTGGGTCCAGGTAAGAAATTATTACATTTGTCTGGCCCTCGAATGGGAAGCGTCTATGGAAAGGAAGACATAGAACGGGGTTTTGACCTGACCCAAGTCATTTAGACACCAAAATAGATTGAGCCAGATAGGTATGTTAGGAATTTCAGGATAGGAAACAAAAATGCAACAGCAAGTCCTTACTGTTAGGTCATCTGCAGAGAAAGCAACAGCAGAAGACAATTTTCATCATCCAGCCAACGATGAGTGAGTAGAAGTGATTGGAGAGACACTGTTAATAGGACTCCAAAGAACGGCCCATGAGTATTCAAACATTCCCCGCAGAGGAGGCTTAAATGGTCCTTGGACAATGGTATGGGCTGGCAGAGAAGAATGCATAAGGAGAAATAAAAGTTGATGAGCTTCTTCTGAAGTCTACAGTAGGGAGTGATGAGAAATGAAAGTGGCAAGACTTAGGCAGATAATCAATTGCCAGCAGGACTTCAAGCACGTGCTGCAGAGCCCAGACTTTACAGTGGAAATGTCTCACAGCCAGAGCATCCTTTCTTTCCACAGACTGAAATAATTTCATTTTCCCCTTCACCTTCGCTGTTTCACCTCATCTCCAACACATCACCCACCCAACCTTAAAATAAATGCTGAAATGTCACTTCTGGAAAAAGTCTTTATTGACTCCTAAACTAGATCAGATCCCCATTTTCTTATGACTTTTCATCCAGACACTGTTAGTGAGTAGAACTTAGTTTGCTTATCAAACTATTCTTTACACCTATCATGGTATCTGGTGTTTAGTACAGAGAAATTTCCAAAAAGAAATCATCATTGAATGAATGATGATTACAATCTATTTGCTTTAATTGTTATTGGGATTACACATACTTGTTATGTGTAGTATGGTAATAGAATAACAAAATCTGAGTACTTAGTTTTGTCACAATCTCAAGCAGTTTAAAAAGTTTTTATTAGCATGTAACAATTTAATCATATATTGGAATACATTGTAATATTTCAAAAGTGGATACAGTGTATAGTCATAATGTTAGGATAATTTCCATTTTACCTTCTTATCATTATATTTTATTTTAAGTCCCATGAAGAATAAAGATGACCCAGGTGTGGTGGCACATACTCTCATCCCAGCACTCAAGAGACAAACAAAACAAAACGAAGATGATAAATAGATAAATAGATAGATAGATAGATAGATAGATAGATAGATAGATAGATAGACAGACAGATAGGCATACAGACAAACTGGATGAATGGTTACAAAGACAAAAATCCAATAATATGTGGCCTACAGGAAATTTACATTACTAACAAAAACATACATACACTAAAAGGACAAAACAGCTATTCTACCCCAATGAGAAGCAACAAACATGGCTGTTCTCATATCAGTTAAAGCAATCTTAAAGACAATAGACTTCACTAATCCAATTACACACACACACACACACACACACACACACACACACACACACAATATTGTGGGGTATTCACCAGAGAAGATTGCTCAGGTTTAAGCCAATAGAATGTATTTATTATTAAGCTGGCAACTATACTGGGTGTTTAAGATCCTAGTGTTGGCCCAAGCCTTCCGCAGGGTGAACTTTTAAGCATAAAAACTATGTCCTGGGTTTACATACTTCAGTTAATTAAAACAATTAGCCAGAAGCAAAATGACAGGATCCAAAAGCCGAGGCTACTATATACAGAGACGCCTTTAGAACTACGGACTTTGATAAATTAGGCCTTTGTTTTAGTTTCGGCAGATAGTGCTGTCTACATGCTGAGTTTTACACCCTGACTGGTACTTCCATCATGGAGTCTATTGTGCTAATGTCTCTGGGCCCACTAGGGTCTGGAGCCCTTTTATGCACATGCACACACAGCAATACTGAACAGTTTTTATTCTTCAGATTTTTGTGAGAAATCGTAGACATAAAATTATTATTTTTATAGAAGTAAACAAGTTTGATTTTAGCTTAGTGTTGTCTTTCAGATGTCATTCTGCACCTCAAAATTGTCTGTGGATGACATCTACATTGGATGAATTTAAGAGGCAGCAACAAAAGATTGCTTCCCTGAAACAATTTGTTGAGGGAGATCAACTCTTAGAACCCCTCAAGTCAAATTCGTAAAATCCTGATTTTAAATGCTTTCAGAGAAGCAATCTAATCCAATAACACCCATCAGAGAACCACTTTGGTCAATCTTAAATAAATTCCCCATCTGCTTAAAATTTTCCAAAGAGAAGAGATTTTTTTTAAAGGACTATGTATAACCCACCCCTACTAATATATATAACTCCAGATCCCCAAAGTGATAGAAAGTAATGAGTTCACAAGGACAATACCTTGCCTTGGATCAGTGATATTAGTGACCTTGTGAGACCCAAGAAAGCCCATTTGCACCACCCTCCAAAAAAAGTTGAGAACCAGGAAGCAAGCTTCCAGCATTGCATATCTGCCTGGGTCAGAATCTTCCTTCTTTGACTCCAATAATGAAGGAAATAATATTTCTTTTTTATAAGCCACCAGTTTGTGGTCTTTAGTTATAGCAACCCAAAACATAATGCCTGAGTTACTTTTGCATTTAAGACACACACCATGAAATGAGAGCCATTCTTAACTCTACTAATATGCCCAAGAACCTGAGACTAGATAGGTTATTGCCCGAAATCTCCTATAATCATTCTGCTAAAGGAATACAGCACTGAACTGACTCCTAATAATACATTACATATTGCTGCACTCATAGAACAGAGCCTCATTCAACCCTCATCGGAGAAGCTTCCTCTTACCTAAGAAGCGAATTAACACAGACAGCCACAACTGACAAATGTGCAGAGAGTGAAAAAATGTGGAGCTCTCAGTCCTAAGTGGGATGTCTTCAGCAAACTCCTCCCCTCAAGGCTTGAGGATCTATGAGAAAGAAGGGGCTTCAGAAAGGATTATAAGAGCCAGAGAGGATGGAAGACTCCAAAGAAATGGTGTCTTCCAGACACAACAGGACTGGTTCACATATGAACTCACAGAGACTATGGCAGCAAAAATAAGAGCTGCTCAAGCCGAAGCTTATCAGGGTCCCATCACTGAGACCAAGTAGACGCGATGCTCCATCTTCAACCAACAAGCTGTCTGCAGTGGACACCAGCTGATAAAGCAAAAGTCGGTTTTCCCCAAGGGAGTGTAACTGCTTCTATCAACCACACTGCAGCACAGGCCTCATGCCCAGGAGTGGCTTACAAGCTGTTGAACAAGAGAATCCAAGAGAACCCCCAAACAACATAGGTTACTGCCACTGCCCTTGGTTATCTTATGCCCACAGATATGTGTAGCTCTCACCTCCTCATCAAAGAATCCATTTTTGTTATAGACAGATGCTGCTACAGAGACCTACAACTCATCAAGATGCAGAGAATAAATGACTTTAGTGTGCCCAACCCTAACTGACACATCTGCATCACAACCTCTAAACCCAAGACTCAAAACATACTGAAACGGGGGTGGGGAGAAAGGGGCGCAGGGGCGCAGAAAGACTGTAAGAGCCAGAGGCTCAGAATCCCGGCTCATAGAATGTATTTCCTAGACAAAATAAGAAAAATGAACCCATGAAGTCCCCACAAGATGGTTAACTGAACAAGACAAGCACAGTGACAACAACAGGTGAAATGCCAAGGCAGAGAGGGGACATTCTCCCTCCATGCGGTCCTACCCCTAGATAAAGAACTACAGAAAGTCAGTGACTGCTAAAAGAGAATCAGTTTCCTCCAGGTATCTCCCACACATGTTGTCCACTCCCAAGTGGTCAGCCCTGACATACACCTACACGTGTAACATGCAAAGTTAATGGAGTTAGCGTGTTGGATACGTATGAGCATGTACATGTTTCTATGTTTATACATGTGACAATAATAATTAAGGTAGAGGCCATGAATTTGGGAGGGAGAGGTAGGAGGTGAGGGGGGAATGGTATAGCTACATGAAAATATCCAAAGATAAAAATATTTTTAAGCTGGGTGTGGTGCTGCACATCCTTAATCCCACTACTTGGGAGGCAGAGGCAGGTTGATCGCTGTGACTTCGAGGCCAGCCTGGTCTACAAAATGAGTCCAGGACAGCCAAGGCTACACAGAGACACCCTGTCTCAAAAAAACCAAAAAAAAAAAAGAATTTTTTTAAGCACGTATTATAACCATTTAAAGGAAGACATACATATCCTAGTGGGCTTTTCTATCGTTATGATAACAACCATTAGCAAAAGCAACTTGGAAAAGGGAAGGCTTTATTTCACTTCAGACAACAGCTCATCATTGAGGAAAACTAAAGCAGGAACTCAAGACAGGAGTTGGAAGCAGAAACCGTAGGAGAATGCCAGTGCCTCTCACTGGTTAGTTTCCAGGCTCATGTTTAGCTACCTTTCTTATATAGACCAGGTCCACTTACCTAAGGATGCCCCCTCCCCCTCCCCTCACCCTTCCCCAACCCCTAACTCCACCCCCCACCAGTGTGCTGGGTCATCCTACATCAAGAAAATGTCTACAAGCCAACCTGATGGAGACAATTCCTTCTCAGTTTCAGGAAGAGATTCCCTCTTCCTGGATATATCAAGTGGACAGTCAAGACTAGCCATCACGGCACATCTCACTCATTTGACCTGTTTTTCTTTTCTTTTTTTTTTTTTTCCATCATTGTGCTAATGTCAAGTGTCTAGTATTTACAGATACTTGTGAACTTAGCACTGACATGTAACAGATTTTTTTTTTCTTCAGTAATATGCCTGTGGGCAAGTGGTGACTTTTTAAAGTTAGACAATGCAATTTTTTCTTGTCAAGAAATTATAAGACCACGCTGACAAGGTCTTCGAATTTGGAGTCCCTCACTGCTTATAATGAATTAAGACTTGCAGGGCCTAAGATCAACCATCCCTTCTTAACTTACTGAGCTTCCTGCTGTCAACCAAAAATGGGCCAGAGTTAATGATCACTTTTTCTTTTTTTTTTTTTTTTTTTTTTTTTTTTTTTTTTTTTGATTTTTTTTTTTTTTTTATTAATTTATTCTTGTTACATCTCAATGTTTATCCCATCCCTTGTATCCTCCCATTCCTCCCCCCCCCCATTTTCCCATTATTCCCTCCCCTATGACTGTTCCTGAGGGGGATTACGTCCCCCTATATATTCTCATAGGGTATCAAGTCTCTTCTTGGCTACTTGCTGTCCTTCCTCTGAGTGCCACCAGGTCTCCCCCTCCAGGGGACATGGTCAAATGTGAGGCACCAGAGTATGTGAGAAAGTCGTATCACACTCTCCACTCAACTGTGGAGAATATTCTGACCATTGGCTAGATCTGGGAAGGGGTTTAAAGTTTACCTCCTGTATTGTCCTTGGCTGGTGCCTTAGTTTGAGCGGGACCCCTGGGCCCAAATCTGCCTATCATATTGTTCTACTTGTAGATTTCTAGGACCCTCTGGATCCTTTTATTTTGCTGTTCTCCCATGCGTCTCTCATTTAGAGTCCCAATAGGATGCCTTCCCCTCTGTCCCAGTTTCCTGGTAAGTGAAGGCTTTCGTGGGACATGCCCCTTGGGCTAGTATGCAGATATAAGTGAGTATATACCATTTGATTCTTTCTGCTTCTGGGTTAACTCACTCATTATGATCATTTCTAGCTCAATCCATTTATCCACAAATTTCGTGAATTCCTTGTTTTTAATAGCTGAGTAGTATTCCATAGTGTATATGTACCACAGTTTCTTTATCCACTCTTCTACTGAGGGACACTTAGGCTGTTTCATGTTCTGGCTATTATGAATAAGGCTGCTATGAACATGGTTGAGCAAATTTTCTTGTTGTGTGCTGGAGCATCTTCTGGGTATATTCCAAGGAGTGGAATAGCTGGGTCTTGAGGAAGCCCTATTCCCATTTTTCTGAGATAGCACCAGATAGATTTCCAAAGTGGCTGTACTAGTTTGCATTCCCACCAGCAATGAAGGAGTGTTCCTCTCTCCCCACATCCTCGCCAGCATGTGGTGTCGCTTGAATTTTTGATCTTAGCCATTCTGATGGGTGTAAGATGGAATCTCAGAGTTGTTTTGATTTGCATTTCCCTGATGACTAAGGAGGTTGAGCATTTCTTTAAGTGTTTCTCAGCCATTTGATACTCCTCTGTTGAGAATTCTCTGTTTAGTTCCAAGCCCCATTTCTCAATTGGGTTATTCGGTTTGGTGGTGTTTAATTTCTTGAGTTCTTTATATATTTTGGATATTAGACCTTTGTCAGATGTAGGGTTGGTGAAGATTTTTTCCCAGTCTGTAGGCTGTCGCTTTGTTCTCTTGACAGTGTCTCCTGCCTTACAGAAGCTTCTCAGCCTCATGAGGTCCCATTTATTAATGGTTGACATTAGGCCTGGCCGTTGGTGTTCTGTTCAGGAAGTTGTCTCCTGTGCCAATATGTTCCAGGCTCTTTCCCACTTTTTCTTCTAAGTGGCTTAGTGTCTCTGGTTTTATGTTGAGGTCTTTAATCCACTTGGATTTGAGTTTTGTGCAAGGTGACAAATATGGGTCCAGTTTCATTTTTTTACACATAGACCTCCAGTTAGACCAGCACCATTTGTTGAAGATGCTATCCTTTTTCCATTGAATGGATTTGGCTTCTTTGTCAAAAATCAAGTGACCATATGTGTGTGGATTCATATCTGGGTCTTCGATTCGATTCCACTGATCAACCAGCCTGTTGCTGTGCCAGTACCATGCTGTTTTAAGTACTATTGCTTTATAGTACAGTTTGAGATCAGGTATGGAGATTCCTCCGGAGCATCTTTTATTGTACAAGATTGTTTTAGCTATTCTGGGTTTTTTGTTTTTCCATATGAAGTTCAGAATTGAACTTTCAATGTCTTTAAAAAATTGTGTAGTTATTTTGATAGGGATTGCATTGAATCTGTAGATTGCTTTTGGTAGGATGGCCATTTTTACTATGTTAATTCTCCCGATCCATGAGCAAGGAAGATCACGCCATCTTCTCAGGTCATCTTCAATCTCTTTCTTCAGAGTTTTGAAATTTTTTTCATACAAGTCCTTCACTTGCTTAGTTAGGGTAACTCCTAGATATTTTATATTGCTTGTGGCTAATGTGAAGGGTGTGGTTTTCCTAATTTCTTCCTCTGTAAGCTTGTCATTTGTGTATAGGAAGGCTACAGACTTTTTTGAGTTAATTTTGTATCCAGCCAATTTGCTGAAGGTGTTTATCAGCTTTAGGAGTTCTCTGGTGGAGTTTTGAGGGTCACTTATGTACACTATCATATCATCTGCAAAGAGGGATAATTTGACTTCCTCCTTTCCCATTTGGATACCCTTGATCTCCTTTTGTTGTCTTATTGCTCTGGCTAGAACTTCGAGTACTATATTGAAGAGATATGGAGAGAGTGGGCAGCCTTGCCTTGTTCCCGATTTTAGAGGAATTTCCTTGAGTATCTCACCATTTACTTTGATTTTGGCTATTGGCTTGCTGTATATAGCCTTTATTATGTTGAGGAAAGTGCCTTGTATCCCCGATCTCTCTAAAACTTTAAACATGAATGGGTGTTGAATTTTATCAAATGCTTTCTCTGCATCCAAGGAGATAATCATGTGGTTTTTTATTTTCAGTTTGTTTATATGATGGATTACATTGATGGATTTCCGTATATTAAACCATCCCTGCATGCCTGGAATGAAGCCTACTTGGTCATGATGAATGATATCTTTGATGTGCTCCTGTATTCGTTTTGCAAGTATTTTATTTAGTATTTTTGCATCTATGTTCATAAGAGAAATTGGTCTGAAATTCTCTTTCTTTGTTGAGTCTTTGTGAGGTTTAGGTATCAATGAGACTATGGCCTCATAGAATGAATTTGGTAATTTTCCATCCATTTCTATCTTTTGGAGTAGCTTGAAGAGTATCGGTATTAGCTCGCCCTTAAAGGTCTGGTAGAATTCTGCACTGAAACCATCTGGCCCTGGGCTTTTTTTGGTTGGGAGACCATCGATGATTGCTTCTATTTCTGTAGGGGAAATGGGACTATTTAACTTGTTTATCTGTTCTTCACTCAACTTTGGCAAGTGAACTTGATCAAGAAAATCGTCCATTTCCCTTAGATTTTCAAATTTTGTGGCGTATATGCCTTCAAAGTAGGATCTTATGATTCTTTGAATTTCTTCAGTGTCTGTTGTTATGTCTCCCTTTTCATTTCTGATTTTGTTCATTTCAATACTGTCTCTCTGCCTTTTAGTTAGTTTGGCTAATGGTCTGTCTATCTTGTTGATTTTCTCAAAGAACCAGCTTTTGGTTTTGTTGATTCTTTGGACTGTTTTCTTAGTTTCTAATTTGTTCATTTCAGCCCTGAGTTTGATAATTTCCAGGCGTCTACTCCTCTTGGGTGTTTCTGCTTCTTTTTTTTCTAGGGCTTCCAGTTGTGTTGTTAAGATGCTTATGTGCGATGTTTCCAATTTCTTTTTAAAGGCACTTAGTGCTATGAATTTTCCTCTTAGCACTGCTTTCAATGTATCCCACAAATTTGGGTATGTTGTTTCATCATTTTCATTGAATTTCAGAAACTCCTTGATTTCTTTCTTTATTTCTTCCCTGACCCAGGTGTCATTTAGCAGAGAGTTGTTTAGTTTCCACAAACGTGTAGGCTTTTTGTTATTTCTGTTGTTGTTGAATTGCAGCCTAAGAGCATGGTGATCTGATAGGATACAAGGTATTATTTCAATCCTCTTGTATCTGTTGAGGCTTGCTTTGTGACCTACGATGTGATCAATTTTGGAGAAGGTTCCATGGGGTGCAGAGAAGAAGGTGTATTCTTTCTTGTTTGGGTGAAAGGTTCTATAGATATCTGTTAGATCCATTTGACCCATGGCATTGGTTAATGATGTTATTTCTCGGCTTAGTTTCTGTTTCAATGACTTATCCTTCAGTGAGAGTGGGGTGTTGAAGTCTCCCACTATTATTGTGTGGGGATCGATGTGTGGTTTAAGCTTTTTTAGGAGATCTTTTACATATGTGGGTGCCCTTGTATTGGGAGCATAGATGTTCAGAATTGTGATGTCATCTTGGTTGACTTTACCTTTGATGAGTATGAAGTGTCCTTCCTCATCCCTTTTGATTAATTTGGTTGAAAGTCTATTTTGTTTGATACTAAAATGGCTACCCCTGCTTGCTTCTTGTGACCGTTTGCTTGGAATATTTTTTTCCAACCTTTTACCCTGAGGTAATGCCTTTCATTATGGGTGAGATGTGTTTCTTGGATGCAGAAGAATGTTGGGTCTTGTTTATGTACCCATTCGGTTAGTCTGTGTCTTTTTATTGGAGAATTGAGGCCATTGATGTTGAGAGATATTAATGACCAGTGACTGTTAAGAGTCTTAATTTTGATGTTGTTTCCAGTCGAGCGTTTGTGTAGTTGTGTTTTTGCCATGGGATAGTTATCTATTTCCTGGGTAGTTTTGGTTGTAGCTTGACCCTTTGGGATGGAGTTTTCCTTCTAGTACCTTCTGTAAAGCTGGGTTTGTGGATAGGTACTGTTTGAATTTGTTTTTGTCATGGAATATTTTGTTTTCTCCATCAATGGTTATTGATAATTTTGCTGGGTAAAGTAGTCTGGCCTGGCATCTGTGTTCTCTTAGGGTTTGCAGGATCTCTGTCCAGGCCCTTCTGGCTTTTATGGTCTCTGCTGAGAAGTCAGGTGTAATTCTGATAGGTTTACCATTAAATGTTATTTGGCCCTTTTCCCTTGCAGCTTTTAATATTTTTTCTTTGTTCTGCATGTTTTGTGTTTTGATTATTATGTGGCGGGCAGTTTTTCTTTTCTGGTCAATTCTATTTGGTGTTCTGTAGGCCTCTTGTATGTTTATAGGCATTTCTTTCTTTAGATTGGGGAAATTTTCTTCTATGATTTTGTTGAGAATAGTTTCTGGGCCCTGGAGTCTGATGTCTTCTCTTTCTTCAATGCCTATTATCCGCAAATTTCTTCTTTCATGGTGTCCTTAATTTCTTGGATGTTTTGTGTCAGGAGTTTTCCAGATTTGGCATTTTCTTTAATGGTTGATTCAATATCTGTGATTGTATCTTCTAGCCCTGAGATTCGTTCTTCCATCTCTTGGATTCTGTTAGAAAAGCTCACCTCTGTGTTGCTCGCCTTCTTCTCTGAGGTCTCACGTTCTCGTTTTTCTTCTGTCTGTGTGTTTATCATTGAATCCATTTTCATTTTCAGATCTTGAACTGATTTTTTGATTTCTTTCATCTGATTTTTTGTATATTCCTGAGTTTCTTCCATTGCCTCTTTATAGGTCTTCAGAGCTTGAACCGTTTAGTTATTTCTTTCATCTGGTTGTTTGCATTTTCCTGCAATTTTTCCAGTTCCACTCTATGTGCTTCTTTTATGTCTCTCACCTGTTTGTCTGCGTCTTCCTGCATTTGATTACGAATTTTATTTGTTTCCTCCATTATCATCCTCATTACTAAGGATTTGAGGTCATTTTCTTGTATTTCCGTTGTATTTGAGTTCTCTGGGTGGTTTTCTTTGGGATAGCTGGAAACTGGAGACGCCATGTTGTTTGGGGTTTTTTGCGTATGCTTTTTCGTTGTCCTTTAGACATCTTGCCGTCTTTGTTTTTGTTGGGTAGCTTCCAGAGTTGAATGGAGGGTGTCTGATGATAGATTCACTTGTTTTCTTACGATTTCCCTAGGCTGCGAGCTCAAAGCTTCACTGGTGTGGATGTTAGGAGGTTAGCCCTGTTGTTCTGGTCTCTCACAGCCAGTGATCCTCAGTCCCTCTCTGCTGTGGATCCTGCAATTGTTCTGGGTCTCTGAATGAGCGTTGGGTCAGGCCAAGGTATCCACAGCCTTCTGTGTTCCCTGCCAAGTCCAGCCAGGAGCACTGGGACCGAACCACAGGCAGAACTCAGCTAGATTCTCAGGGCCAGAACCGTCTGCCAAGCTCAGCTAGGGATTTTGGGCCCAAAATGCACACAGGGCCCAGCCAGAATTTTTGGGCTGGGACTACGCACCAAGCTCCACTAGGGCCTTTTGGCCCAAAGTGCGTGCTGTGGTCAGTTATTGACTCAGGTCCCGAACTGACCACCAATCTCAGCCAGGAATTCTGGATTCAAACTGTACACTGTGTCCAACCAGAGTCTTAGAGCTGGTGGAACCGAGAGCTCTGTCCAGCCTGTGCCACAGCAGGAGAACTGCGGCTGCTCTGAGTTAGCGCCAGTGGTGGAACAAGTGCTCCGCCCGGACTGTGTCACCGCAGGGGAGCTGCCGCTGAGCTGAGGTGGTGCCTAGGATGGAACCGAGCACGTCACCAAGCCTGCGCCACAGCAGGAGAACTGCGGCTGCTCTGAGTTAGCGCCAGTGGTGGAACAAGTGCTCCACCCGGACTGTGTCCCCGCAGGGGAGCTGCCGCTGAGCTGAGGTGGTGCCTAGGATGGAACCGAGCACGTCACCAAGCCTGCGCCACAGCAGGAGAACTGCGGCTGCTCTGAGTTAGCGCCAGTGGTGGGACAAGTGCTCCGCCCAGACTGTGTCCCCGCAGGGGAGCTGCCGCTGAGCTGAGGTGGTGCCTAGGATGGAACCGAGCACGTCACCAAGCCTGCGCCACAGCAGGAGAACTGCGGCTGCTCTGAGTTAGCGCCAGTGGTGGAACAAGTGCTCCGCCCGGACTGTGTCCCCGCAGGGGAGCTGCCGCTGAGCTGAGGTGGTGCCTAGGATGGAACCGAGCACGTCACCAAGCCTGCGCCACAGCAGGAGAACTGCGGCTGCTCTGAGTTAGCGCCTGTGGTGAACCCAAGTGCTCCGCCCAGACTGTGTCACCGCAGGGGAGCTGCCGCTGAGCTGAGGTGGTGCCTAGTGTGGAGCAGCGTGCTCAACTAAGCCTGCGCCACAGCAGGGGAGCTATGGCCACGCTGAGTTAGTGCCTCAGGCAGAATTGTTTGCTGGGCCGGGCCAATACCCGGGACTCTGGGGCCGAACTGTCCGCCGAGTCCAATCTGGGTCCAAAGGCTCCACGCGACCCAAATCCTGCCCCGAGTCCCCTCTCCCGCAGCAATTCCCACCAGCCACCACACCAATCGCCTCCACCGGAAGGCTATGAGCTGCAAACCTCAGCCGCCGCTGCTGGTGCCGCTGGTGCTGCTGCCTCTACCGCTGCCGCTCCGATCAGAGAAAAACCACGCTCCTCCCGTGTGCAGGGGCACGCAGGTCCTCCGCACCCTGGTCCCTCCGAACCGTGGAGCACTCCCGCTGCCGTGATGTTCGGACCTCGGTGTTCCTGGCTCAGAAATCTGTGCAATTCCCTGAATTGTTCACTGGAGCCTCCAAACGCGGTCCACACTGCTCGCCGCCATCTTGGATCCTCAATGATCACTTTTTCAAAGCCTCAAATATTCAACAGCTAGCTTAATAGTAACTTAAAACATCAGTGCAAGGGGATAAATTACACTCTGCTAGCTGCAGAAGTATCTATTATTCTCAGCGAACACAGCCAAGGAAAATTGTGAGACGTATTGGGCACCAAATGAAATGAAAGAATGGAGCTTCAAAATAATGCCTGTCAGAGGGGGAGGGGGCAGAGGGTATCTCTCACAACTCTAGTGGCAGTGTACCGAAACAGAAACATACCGAGGGAAGACAGCACAGGGAGATTAAATATGATCCTGAACAGCGATATCCCGGGAGATCTCAGGCTTTTGATTCTTCCAGACCTAAAAATTGTCAGGATTCTGAGTAAACCACAAAAGCAATTGTCATCGAGAAAGTTCGCAGCTGCTTGAACATCTATTTTAAGGTGGGGGAAACTGGCAGGCAAAGCGGGAAATCAGAGAAAAAGGGAAGAATAAAGAATATAAAACACCATTAAAGAGTGGGAGCATGGATGTTTGAAGCAATTCGGCCTCAGTGTTTACACTTATGTAGAAGGCTGTTTGCTGGAGTGCAGTAACATATGTTTTTACCATATTAATGTATAACAGTGTTGCCAATGAAGCTACGGCGGGCGGAGGGGAAGACTAGTTCCCAATCATACTCCAGAGTTAACTCCCTCATAATTTCTCAAGTGGCTGAGTTGAGATGTTTGTAGAAAAAAAAAAATTTCTGGATGGCTACTGACCTCTAAGGCAAAGAGAAGGAAAAAAAAAATAACAATTTTAGAATGATGACAGTGCTCGCAATTGTAGGCGATGTGCACAGATCTAGTGTGCAGTTCTCATCCTATTACTGTTCAGAGTGTATTCTCCTTAAGTTGAGAATGAAATGAGTCTCCCTACTGATGCAATGGACATCATTTGTAATCATAAACAGTTGGCAAAGCAGAAGCTGGTAATTTCACTCCAGCATTAATTCACATATCCAGATGGGATTATGCACTGTGGGATTCCTTTAGAAGCTAACTTATCTCTAACTACTACAAGCAAGATGTTTAGCCGTCTCTTGATGTTTACTAACCTTTCATGGCTTTCATTTCTAACATAAATTCCTATTAAAATTGGTGGATCAACTTGAGCTTATTTTAGGATGGGTCTGGAAATGCCTTTTTAAAGAAAATTATCCTTCAAGGACATTCATGCTACAGTTGGCTTTACGCAAGGGGACTATGTTTCATAAAAAACAGCATGACCAAACCAGCACTTTAATAGAATCAAAGCAACTCCAAAGACTTAGAAAGATCAGTGGTAATATAGCTTAACTACTTTTTTTTTTTTTATCAACTTAAAAGGTACTTGCTGAAAACTCAGTAAATTATCCAGCTGTCTGAAGGTTCCATATCATCAGATGAGGAACTCAAGTCTCTCTCCTTAAATCATTTAGGATTTATCAAGTGTTAGATAATTGCAATCATCTATGTATTCAATTTTTAGCAAGTTTGGGGGGTGTTTCTAATAGTCTCATAACTGGATTCATTTTGACATATGTGTATTTGAATGAAAGAATTTCTACACTCAATTAAAAGAATTCAGCCATCCCCACAAAGAGTTTCTTGTGTTGTCTTGCAAGACTTCCTTCTTTGTCCTTCTGATATGCTCCTCCTCCAGCAACCTCTGATTGCTTCTCTGCCACCTTGATTCTTCTGCATGTTCTAAAATTTTATATAAGTAAAATAGCACAGCACTTATTCTTATCTGTATGACTTCTTTTGCTTATTTAAAATATTTTAGTATTTGTCCAAATTATGCATTTCCACACATTGTTTTTTTTTCTCTTAATGAGTAGCATTCATTGTGTGAATATGTCACAATGTGTTTGTTATTTATTGATGGGTGGGCTTATTTATTAATGTATTAATCTATTAATTAATTAATAGAAATCAATATTTATTGTAGGCTTTTTCGGTTTTACAAACAAACCTTCTATGAAGGAGCTTGCTTTTTACTCTACCTTCATCATAAACAGAAATAGAGGTGAAGGTTGTTCTAAAGGGAATAGCAGGTGGGTACATTTTAGAAGTCAAATGCTCCAAAAAAGAAGCATAGGCATTTTAGTAGTTCTCAGACAAGAGGGTTGACCTGACAAAAAGACACAAAGAAGTTTTAGTAGAGGCTACCTTCAGTGAAGTTACTGAAAGACTCCATAAGCACGGGAGTCAATCTTCAGTTCCATGATATTTGTCATTTCCTCACCAGCTTTACTTAGATGACAGCAGAAACTAGAGGTGGTGCTGCATATACGACCCAAAGCTCAGCTTCCCCTACAGTGTCTGGACACAGGCTCACTCAGTAGATATTAGTAGAAAGGAAAGATGGGAAAGAGAAGAGAGAAAAGAGGAGAGAGAAACAGAGACTGTGTAAAGCAACAGACAAATCAATAAAATTTTAGATGTACTAAATAAATATTTTCATCTAAGTATTCACTTGGGCTGGAAGCACTGGCAAAATCTGACAATTGCTACAGACACTTGTGTAATGCTCATGCACTCTTCCTTCACACTTCCCTCCTGACCAAGAAAATCGTACTAGATAGTTAGATGCAAAATGCCGAGTACTACTGTATCCTCAGTCATGGAATGGTGCCTTAGACACCCAAGTGCAGTCCAAACTACGTCACTTACTTCAGATGACCAAGGTCCCAGCCTCCAAAGCCCACAAATGTATTCACTGACATTCCCTGATCCCAGAGTGTAGATTACATTGACCCACTTCTCTGGGCTGACACTCCGTCTATGTAGAAAGCTTTCACACTCATCCTCACTAGAAATCCCACATCCGTTTACATCCGTGGGACTTGTGGACCAGTCCTTCAGGAGAATTGGTATGGAACTGTTGAGATGGAGCATGTTCAAACCCCAGAAATCTCCCATTTGAGACTTGAAATCTCATCCTGAGAATGGAAGGTGTGGGACAAAGACCTCCCACTGTTTTGTGTGCCTGCCTCAGGAGCACAGGACACCTGCCCAGGATTTCAGGTGGTTACTCAAGGTTAGATGTGCTCAGTCACATGAGCTTGTCTCCTGATTTCTTTCCCTATGCAAATACAGTGTTGCCAGCATCCTAGTTCCGGCCAATGACATGTATTCATCTTCAAAACCCCTTCCACTACCCAAAGTTTGTATGTGCCTGTGTCTCATGAAATAAACAAACAGCACCATCTATTTTATCGAAGATCATCTGAGACTCTTCATTTATTCTGGGGGGGGGGGGGAGAGGCTTCCCTCCTCCCCAAAGGATTCACTGCTAGACCTCTGGTCTTGACTGCCAACCAGACAGGCATAGCTGAACCAGTCTCCGTCACCTCTGGAGCTTGTCTGCCCACTGCAAGGCAGCTAGCTGCCCTATTCTTCCAGATCAGCTCAGACCTTCTGGAGCCCTGAGCTCCCACACTTGGATCAGCCTCAGAACCTTCATTCTAGCAGTCACTGGAGCAGGCATGGGCATTCACCCACAGCCTCTGCCATTAAGACAGCAGCTTAGCAGGGCATGGTGGCCTTTAAGGTAGCACGCCTTTAATCCCAGCACTTGGGAGGCAGAAGCTATGAGTTCGAGGTTAGCCTGGTCTACAAAGGACAGCCAAGGCTATACAGAGAAGCCCTGCCTTAAAAAAACAAAACAAAAACAAAACAAAAAACAAACAAACAAACAAAAAAACCCAAACCAAACCAAAAAAGGCAGCAGTTTAACCAAAAGGTTGTAACACTGAGGTATCACTGCCACCCCAGCTTTGGAACTCCGAGCTTCTGCTGCCCTCTGGTACTGGCAATCTCATTAGAAAGAGCTAACTGTAACATTCTGGAAAAACTCTTTTCCACATCTCCGGTAAGACTGGAAGGCTCATTGCACGGACTTTATTCTGCATGCTCCAGCTATTCCTGAGGGAAGTGAAAGCCAGGACTTTTGAGTTTCATTTGTTTCTGTCCAGAAGATGGCAGTGCTCAGACCTTCCCACAGAAGAACCACACACTTCTGGCCTACACAGCACAGGCCTTCTGGGAGACCCTGACCAGCATACATTTTGCTGAAAAACTGCTTTGACTGTCAAGGGATTCCTTTCTCTGTAAATCTAGACTACTTATTTTTTTCTCTTTCTCTATGACCTTTATCCAATCAAGCCCCATAATATACCTAGTTGCATATTTATTTAATTTTATTTTTTACTAAACTATATTCTTAATAGAAAGAATCTGCCTCACATATCTTTATATTTCCTCCACTGGCCTTCAAGATGGCTCAAAATGGTAGGACCTTAGTAAATATTGATGCTCTAATAGATCAATAAATGTAGATTTTCTAAGTATTTACATTATGTGAATGGTGATAAAGAAGGTACTTCCACATTGCTCTGGCTTCCTCATGTGAGAGCTTCACCCAGACTACAGATAGTAGCAAAAGCCATCGGCAAATCTCATTAAAGTAGAAGCATGGTTTGATGTAGCAAATTCTGTCACCCGCTCTTTGAACATGACTCATATAAGTTATTACCCGATTCCATACAGGGAACCTGAAAGGAAGAACATAAGGCAAGCTAGTGTTGCTGTGAGGAAATGCAGGTGGGAGAGTCCTGGTGTACCTACGAAGACAGATGATAAGGATCTCCAGTCAAGAAAAAAAAAATTAGACTCTTGGATTTAGGGTGTTGCAGGATATCTAGGCGAATATAAAAATGAAAAAGGTAAAAACTAATAATATAAATGTATCCCAGGCAAGGTTACACTTCTTCTCAAGGTCAGCCTGACCTAAGCAAAACTACAAGCTTAGTTTATAGTACTGCATACACATTGCAGAGGAAAATAAGCCTGATCTTTCTACTTTGAAATAGAGATAGATATTTCTGCTCTCTAAATGAGGAAGACAATAAATACCAAATAATTTATAGCAATTGTGGCTTTAAGTCACAATGTGTAAACAGAGCAAGATGTAGAGGAAGTAAATTACCCCAAACCAGTACACCTTCAGAAATGAGACGGTGCTCTGACATTGTCCTTTCAGTAGGAATAGATGTTCATCTTAAACATGGTTTTGAAGCTCAGCATCCGATCTCCCCTGGCCAGGAAAGCTAGAACATGAGAGCAAAGAATCGTGCATAAATTTTACCAACAGACCCAGATTAGGAGAAATGGAGGCCTTACGTACCTCAAATACATTTCTAGTCTTTCCATAACTTATCAAATAATGCTGTCTGTGACTCAAGGCTAAAGAGTTAGGTTGAAAATCTTGAAAGCCAGTGAAATTTCTGTGGTTGACATTGAGCAGTAAAAGATCTGCCAACAGTTAGGGGTCGAGCAGTTGTAGCATGTCCCTTGCCAGAACCTCAACTCAGTTTAACATAGCCAGTCGCCTCTCATGGCCTCCCCACCTCATGAAATGAAGCATACATATACCTGATGGAAATGCTTAAGAGCATTTGGAGTCTTTGCAGATTTTATACAGTGTGCAACAAGCAATAAAAGTTACCAAGCATGGAAATTCCTCAACGCTTTGCATCCAAGGTGCCTAAAGGTAGCAAAGAAAGACATTGCTGGGGGCTTGTCTGAGGAAAGAGGACTCCACCATGCTCAGAGAGCTTTTGGAAAGAACAAGTCCACCTTAATAAATGAGATTCGGGAAAACCCACGTCATCAGGCCCTACGGAGTGAAGCACTTCTCTTAAGCCTGCTGCACAAGTGGCATAAGTACAACTGTCACAGCCATCTCAGGTCTCAGGGCCCAAACCCAGAAGAAGGTCTACCTCAGCTCTCAGACCAGTGGTGTCAATAAACACAGCAGCCAAAAAGAAAAAAGAAAAAGAAAAAGAAAAAACCATTGTCTTAGCTTTTTCACCAAACACAACGCAATAGCACCTAAACTCCCCATTCCTCCAGTTTAAAACAATTCACTGGACATTACTTCAGCCCGAATGCACTCTAGACAAAAGCCTCCCTCACGCCAGACCTTTGCTCAGCTAAGGTGGAGTACTTGTCTACCTAAGAGATGTTGGTAACTCTCCACTAGCTCAAATGCCTCCTGGGACCCGGCCACAACTGCCAAGGCTGCTGCTTCACTGACTTTCATTTATACAGCCTGATGCCTAATACGGGTTTATTTATGGCTGCAGAGCCCCACCAGAGGTTGAAGGCTCTTGTGACACTTGAGTGTCCCGTCTACATACCTCTGTACACAGTCAATGGGGTGCCTATCTACACTTTCTATCACCCCTACATATCCCTTTAACACAGGCTCCTCTAACCCACCTTTACCTGGTCTCCCTCTCCCAGCATTTTACCACAAACTGTTTGTTTTCTCCTAAGTGCTGACCACATCCCACCTGACCCCACTTCTATACCCTCAACTTTCTGGTGCCGCAACTGATCCTCACCCATAGTCCTGCCTTACTCTTTCTCAGGCTCGGGTTGTCTCTCGTGGCTTCGACTGGTACAGTAGCATTGTGAGGGAAATGAGGAGAGCCTGTTTTTACCTCTGTTCTCGTAACAAGAGTTTTTCTAGTCCATTCAATGAGTAGTTTGAGTGGGTAGGCATGGAGGATGAGGAAAACTGCTTGGGTGTCGTCTCCACAGAACCACGTGTGGTCTGCCTGCTCATTTTCTCATCTAGTGATCTCTAACATTCCTAGACCAAGTTATTTTACACTACCAAAAATTCTAACCAACCACAACTGATTCAAAAAGCAGTTTCAGAGAGAAGTGAATGTCCTTCTAGATAGAAGCACTTGTTTTGTTTTGTTTTGACTGAAAACTCAATTTTCAATGTTACAATCCTACCTCAAGTCAAGATTTTTGCCATTATCTTTGTTCAGCTGTGTTTCCAGCCATGGCATTCAGTAGGCCAGGTACGTGTGCGTGTGTGTGTGTGTCTGTGTGTGCATTTGAAACAAAGCAAAAGGCCTAAAATTGTCTAAAGTGAGGTCTAAAATGAAAGGTTAGTAGAAAATATAAAACTGAAGCTAAGAAACACAATAACAAAAAACTCACATACACACAGTACCACTGGAGTCTTAGAGAGTAAAACACAGTGATGGAGTGTTATATGGTGACCAGTGCTCCCAAAAGTCATAAAGATAATCAGAAAACATAATCCACAGGTTTAAGAAAATCTACCAGATATTTTAAAGTGTCATCTAGCTACATCATAGTCAAATTCTAAAATAAAGAATCAGATATTTAAGGTGAACACAGAATGGGGAAACACTTAAGTGTCTTTAAAAGAGCAAAGATAAACCAGAAAGCTAAGTCTTCAGAAGACATGATGCAAATTAATATCTTTATGGCCAACTCAAATATGTACTCAGCAAAGCTACCTTTCCAAGTTCATGTTGAAACAAATAATGTTGTTAAAGAAATAAAAATGATGAGTGCATCAGTAGTAAACCTAAAATGCAAGAAATACTAAAAATAATGTCTCAGACAGAGTGGAAGTGATGCTGGTAAGGTGGAGAGCGCTAGAGGGACAGAGCCGGCGTTGACCCCTGGCCTCTCTGCATGTGCACACATGTCTCCAAGCATTTAAATGCACAGGTGTGCACACATGCACAAACATAAAACATATGTTTAAAGTGGGACAAGGAAATCAAAAGGAATTAAGATAATTGAAAATTATAGACAAGCAACATAATAGTCAACATATAACCTAACAGTGTTTTTCTAAATTAAAATATGAGCAAAGCATAAAAATCAGATCCTTCAGGTGTTTTTCATGTCAGATTTTGATGTGAATCTTTGTGGTCATAATGGAGGAGGAGTACGCTGAAGCTAACCTCACAGCAGTGTGTTTGATGTGGACCCTGGGGCCAGAGACTAACATGTTAGTAAGGCCATGAATTTTACTAACACAGTATAACCCCTACCCACATTCTAAATATCCATCCTGACACCCACAGGGCAGTACAGTGCTCACCACTCATGAAGAAAGCTCTCTTAAAAAACATGTGATAAAAGAAACAAACAGAAGCCCATAAAATAAATACAGTTGTTTCGATAAAAGAATTCTAAAAGTCTGTAGGCTGATTATAGAACATCATATTAGTACTAATGATTTTCCTCATCCTAGTCTGCCATGATTTTTGCATAGATGCCTTTCTAGTACTATCTATACTTGGGAAAGTCTCACAAAATAAATTCATATTATTTTATTAGTTAGGGTTCTGTACAGAAAAAGAACTGATAGGATGCATATTTCTTAAAAAAGTAATATATACATACTGGACAGGTTGTTCTTGTGTATTTAACAATATAAATATATATTATACATACCAATAATTAATGGGAAAAAGAGGACATAAATTTGAAAAAGGAAAGGTACACAGAAGAGTTTGGAGGAAGGAAAGGAATGGAGAAAGTGATGTAATTCTATTATAATCTCAAAAAATATAGACATAAATTTCAAATGGGTTGATTTATTAGAGTGGTTTACATATTTGTTCCAGCTACTCTAGTAATGATTGTCTCTCAAAGGAGAGATTAGGTATATGGTGGTCAAGTCCACAAGACTGAAGGTCTCAGCAGTTCTAATCTGGTGCTGGAGTTTTGAAAATTTCACAAAGATCTGCTAATCTTCAGCCTACATTGGATTCCCAAAAAAAATCAGGTCCTAATACCACCAAAGGAGTGGATAAACTCGTCAGGCAGATGACAGCAAACAGGAAAAAAGTCTTTCTTCTTCCATATTCATTTATGTGGACTCCCACCAGAAGATAAGACCCAGATTTATGGTGAACTTTTCCACTTAAAATGATCCAAGCAAGAAAATTTCTCACAGGCCTAGCCAGCTGCACATGCTTTAGTTGATTCCAGATGTGCCTGAGTTGACAACCAAGACTAGCCACCATACTCATCTTCTCTTTCATGATAGCCTTTGAGATATTTAAACAGAACCATATTTATTGTGATGGTTACTCTCTAATTGTCAACTTGACAGAACTCAGAACACCTGGGCAAAGAGTCTGAGTGAAGAATTGCTGAGTCGGCCTCTGAGCATGTCTCTGGGATGTTTTCTTAATTAGGTTAACTGCTATACAAAGGCCCAGTCCACTGTGGGTGACACCATTCCCTAGGCAGAATTTCCTGGCCTGTATAAGAATCAAGCTGAGAAACAGCGGGTGAGTATGCATGTTTTCATTTCCCTCTGCTTTTGACTGTGAACGTGTTCTGACATTATTTGAAGTTCATGCCTTGACTTCTCCACAATGATATACTATAAATTTGGAAACATAAGATAAAATAACCCCTTTCTGCCTTCAAGTTGACTTTTGTCGGGGTTTTTTTTATTACAGCAACTAGAACATTATTATTAAACTAGAACATTGGCCTTGGCTGTATCTGCGTGGCCAAGTTTTCTTACAAGTATGCATGAACCTGGTTGTGAGTCTCCTTTCCACTCTGATCAACCATCACCATTTTTCACAATGGCCCAAAGCCATTTTTGATGAAGGCCAGTATATCAGGACCCCTGACCCTCTCTCTGGGTCCCAGGGGAGCAAGAAACTTCTGTGTTCTCAGAGTGCTAGTCATACCATAGACTGGCATTAAGTGTACCTTGGAGGCACTTCCTCATATCTGGTACTGAATCTCATGACGTTCCACTTTCTCTGCTCTGTGATTATATTCCTTTCCTTTTTGTACCTAAGAACAGGATTTTTGACTCATCTCGGTTACTCTTAAATACGGATGTACTTGCTGGAAAGCATCCAACTTATGTTTAGACAAAATGTGAAGCCACTCACGTTTCTGTTATGGATATTATAATCATACCAGCATTTCTACAGAGATGAACAAAGTGAAAAAAGAGAGAGAGCATTAGCAATTGGAAGTATTCACCCAATATAGAAGAAAATAGTAGAGGAAACAGAGTGACATCCTTTCTCTTTTTTCATAAATTACTAAATATTAAGTCTGCACTGACTTCTGCCTATATAGTTATAGATTGATCTAGAAATCAAAGTTAAGGGAAGGAGTTTGTTTGTCTCAT
Source organism: Acomys russatus (assembly GCF_903995435.1). NCBI lineage: Eukaryota > Metazoa > Chordata > Mammalia > Rodentia > Muridae > Acomys > Acomys russatus. The sequence continues at coordinate 99,513,133 of NC_067138.1, forward strand.
AGTTCCTTGATCTCCCCAAGTGCATTGGGATGCTATAGCCGTGTGCCAACCACAGAGCCTTGTCATTCTTTGATTTAGCTAGTAACACACAATTCAAACCTTCTATAACTGATACTAAATTCTTTGCAGTGATTTTGTTTTGTATTCTTTTTTTTTTTTGTCACATAACATCCTTCTACTTTACTAATAAAATGCTGAAGAAAACCAGAGAATACTACAAATGAGACCCATTAGTTGTAGCACTTTATTAATAGCATTTAACTGGGCTTATTAAACTATTAACATATAATAAAAGGCTACACTATTGCATTAGCAGAGTAAATGTATTCCAGTGAATAATAATAAACCATTGGCAATTTACTAGGAGCTCAATTTAGCTTAAATTATATTGTTAACAATATGCCTGGTTTACTCACATGAAATTTTAAAAAAACACTCTCAAGAATTTATATCAAATACCTAATGTCATTTATGTGCACTGTAACGCAGGGATAGAATGAGGAGTAGAAGCTGTCAAAATTAACACTCAAGCCAGTGTGTTTTGTGTTCATGCCTGCATGTACACCGTGCGTATTCCCGGAGTGCAAAGAAGCTAAGAGAAAGTGTCAGGTACCCAGGAACTAGAGTTACAGGGAGTTGTGAGTCCCAGTTTGGTGCTGGTAACTAAGCACAGAGCCTGTGAGAGATCAACAAGTGTTCTTAATTGTCACACCATTTCCCTGGGTTCTCTTGTATTGCTTTGTCTCCCTTTGCACTTGATTTAACAGTGACTGGGTGAGATGTATTAGGTTGACCCTCTTGGTACTGTGTGACGATTTATAGGCTTAACGGTCCCTCATAAAGTTAGCAGTATGATCACATCTTTCATTACAACTGTCTTAGCGTGGAGGAAACTTTAACAAACCCCTCTACTCTGCAGAAATCCTCTCCACAGCATTTTTATAAGGATTATAAGAAATGCTAACATCTTCCTGAAATCTCACCTTGCTATTTTATATCCGTGAACATCCATAGATTTATGAGACAGATGCTGAGGCCCAGGGCTGCAACTTCTCCGTGATCTTCTAGTATGAGAGAGGCAGAGACAGAGGCCAGAAGGGCATCCAGCGATCCTGTGGCAGATTTCCTGTGCTCAGCCATTGTGTTTGATGTAGTATCTGAGGTTAGGCAGCCAGTGCTGAAGCAATTCAGAAGAAAGGACACTCATTTTCTCTCTAGGCCACTCATGGAATTTTTGGACATTTTCTATTCAGCACTGATATTTATATCTCCCAGTCTTGAAAAGAATCCCTTGGAGCAGCACAAAATAAATCAAGTGCCTCCATGGTGACATACCTTCAAGTATCTAAAAAGATCAACCACCTTCCCCAGAAACCTCTTTTCCTCAACTCAACACTTCTCAGTTCCTTCACGTTGCCCTCTCGTGACACAGCATTTGAAACCTTGTCACAAACACTGGAGAGCAATATTCTAGGAGTGGACAGGCCACTAGACACTACGCTGAGAATGTGCCTTTTTCCATTCTTCTCTGTGGCAAACCAGAGATCCTTAGCATTTTTAAAGCTATGTTAACCTTCGACGTAGTCACCAACAAGCTTATGAAAGGAATACAATATAAGGACAAGAATGAAGATGTAACAGGCTTTGTTGTAATTTAACTGTTTTTCATAGTAGAAAAGAATCCTAAAATCCTTATAAAGGGCCACACATACTGGGTAACAAAATCATCTGTAGGAGTTATGGGCCTCGCCACCTGCTCGCCTTTGAAATTAGCTTCAGTAACAGTGCCACAAATCATTGGAAAACCCATTTTTTTTTTCTCTTTTTAAGAGATTCATTTATTTTTGTTTTATGTGTGTGAGTTTTTCACCTGAATGTATGACTGCATACCATTTACAGGCCTGCCTGGTGCTTTCTGGAAAGCTTAAATTCAAAGGCAACCTCACCTTGGTGTAGAGGTAAGAGACATAAGCCTCTCACTGAAGGTCTGCATTAGTCACAACTCTGTCCCTAAGAGTTGTCAGCTAAGTGACTGAAACCACAGAACAAAGGTGTATTTGTCCCACAAGGCAGGCAAAAGGAAATTGTGTAGACCACAGTCAGTTGATTGGAAGAGTCGGTTGTTCTGAAAGCTGGGAGAGCTGGCAGTAGCGACTGACTCTGGCACCATCATCTGAGTTGGACATGAGAGTAGAGGTCCACACTGGAAGGGTTATTGATGTGGAGTGAATATGAATCCAGAGAGAGGAGACCCAGATCATCCTGTATGAAACATGCATCTTCATTCTGTATTGTAATAAACGAATTCAGCATTTTCTATGGACACGAGAATACATGTACATGGTAAATCATTCTTCATCAGTTTTCCACAGAGAATTCTACATGTTTCTTTTCTTCCAGGCAGTCCTGGTAGTGGCAGACTGGAGAAACCACATAGTACAATAACAGGAACATTTCCCATGTTGCTTAGCACTTCAGTTTTCAAGGGCCTGTCCATGACTGGTGGTTTAGCTAGCCTTACGGCTGTTATTAACCAAGACCGTATGGGTAGCACCATTCACATTAGTCATCCCCCTGGGCCAGGGACAATCTTCCTAAATTCTTGAACAATTTTGAGTTTCTTCTTTTCCACATCTTAGTCTGGATTATCTCAAAGGAAAACAACTGTCATTGTCGCCATTCTCCCCCCCCCCCGCCCTCTCCCATCTCTCTCTCTCTCTCTCTCTCTCTCTCTCTCTCTCTCTCTCCTTCTGTCCCTCCCTCCCTTCCTCTTCCCATCCCCCTCCCCTAAGGAACTTGTCCCAGGTCAACTCCTCCTATTCCATATTTTATTCTTGTACTGTTCGAATCCTCTCAATGAGCTTTTCATTGGTTCTGCATTCAGATCTTCAGCTTGGAGAAATATAATTTACTAACATTTTTTTTTTATAAATGACAGCTGACTTGCAATTCTGATGTTTGGGAACTTACTATAAAGAAATAACATCTGTTTGAATGCTTGTTTGTTTGTGTTGTTTGTGTTTGTTTTTCTGGAGCTAAGGACTGAATGCAGGGTATTGCTTGCTAGGTAAGCATTCTACCACTAAATTAAGTCCCCAAACTCCAATATTCTCATTATAAAGAACAGCAGCATGTTTAATGTTACCTTCTTTATAGTAAGTGGATTCCATGGGACTGAGCTCACTTTCAGGGATGAACTACTGAGTGAATGGGTCATCTTCACTTAACTCAATTGTACTTCCAAGCTGGGAAAGAGTTTTGGTTGGGGGTGGGCTTACATTTCCATGGCCACACATCAGGAGCACTGGTCCTAACTAAGCTCTCCAGCTACAGAAAGCACAGCATTATTGGGGGGTATTTAGTGTAGGCCAAGCCCTCTGTGTGAACTACGTCTTTCTATCTTATGTACAGCCTTCAGAGGCAGATATTATTATGCCCGTTTTACCAAACAGGACCTTGAGCTACTTGCCAAAGATCCTATAGATAAAAAAGAATAATTTCTGCATTCCTATGCAGCCGTCTGTCTCTACAGTCTGTACTCTACAACATTTTTCATTACTCTGGGCTACTGTTCCACGTTTTAATACAAGAAACAAATTCTAGTCTCCAAATAATAACTATTTCAGCCACAGTTTGATTCTGGTTGCGTTTTCAATTTAAATTTTAAGTGCTATATCAAAAATGTAAAATGTGGGTTACTGTGAATTATATATTGACCTCTAGATGTATTATAACGTGTGTAATATTTAAATTAGGTTAAATAAACCTACATTCCCTGGTTACCATTTCTTACTGGTAAGAACATTCAGAGTCCTCCTAGTTTTCTGAGACCTACAGTTTATTTTTGTTATTGATAGTCATTGTGTAATACTATACTGAACATCTTTCTTCTGCCAGCACAGAATTGTAGTATTCACTGACAACTTCTCCATCTCTCATTCCCTCTCTCCCTCTCTCCCTCACTTCTTCCTTCCCTCCATCCTCCCTCCCTCCCTTCTACTCTTCTTAAAAACCACAATGCTACTCTTAATTTCTTTGAGAACTACTATTTTAGATTCCACATATAGTGAGATTTTTGAAGATTTTTTTCTCTCTCTCTTTCTGATTGCATACAATTAAGGTGTTCTGTTTCCTTCCATAATCTAACAAACTATGGCATTTTCTATGTATCTATGAACTTGTATATTCTTAGCACCTTAAGTTTCAGAATATTTCTTTATTAAACAAAATGTCCTGCTATTTTCTTACTGAACTTTGGCCTTATTCATTTCTCAAGATATTGATCACATGCAACATTCACAGCACTGGCCTCAGAACCTAAATAGCTTCTCTCAATGTGAGATGTGGCTTGATTTAATAACAAAAATCCTAACTCTAAGTTCAACATGGGGGAAACATGAACAAAGTTGATTACTTATATAACTATCTGGCCTCTATTTTTTTAAAAAGAGCCAATTCACGAGAATGCATGTATGAGTAAGTTTGAAGTCATCTGATAGAAGCAGATGGGTCACAGGTATTCTGTACGGACATTGTTCTTTAAGACAATCTAAACTACGCTGATATGGTCTCAAGAGAAAAGAGCAAAAGCAATTAATTTAATTCTGCAATAGATTTGTGAGTTTGTTAAACAGCTTCAACCCAATCCCTTTAACAGTCAAGCAACCATGCCCAAAACATGTGTATATAGCAAGCTTTGCCCAGCAAATGCTTTAAAACATAATTGTCTAAGCCACACTATGCAAGTCTCACTAGTCATGGCTGGTTCCACTATGCTTTAGGGACTCTCTTGTTGTGACAAATATTCCCTGATCACCAGAACTTCTGTTCTTCAGGCTTGGGAGGATTTTGGCAGCCAGAGGACCATTCTGAGCCCTACATGACTGCCTATCACTCTCCAGGCTCCTTTGACGTCTCTGCAAGAAGCAGAGAACTGAAAGCAAGGCTGGCCCCAGCATGTCTTGCACTCTGTGGGCAGCAGAGCAGCTCTGGTAGCCCACTGCTCCTGGAGAAACTCCCAAAAATATATACAAAAGGGAGAAGTAGGGGAAGAAAGTCAGCATTAATCAACTTTCTGCTTTCTGCCTTAAAAACAGCAGCAGAGATACACAGAGTGAAATCATGTTCTCAACATTCTTTTATCATGGACAGCAAGGGTGGCACCCCTTCCCAGACCAGGATTGGTCTCACCTGGTGCCGTTTAATGGCCTTTACTCTTTCCTCCACCCGAGATGGACCCTGTGGCCACTCGTGAGATGCTAAAGAAGCTGAAAGGGTCTTTCTTGAACACTAAACACTGTTGTCCCACCAACAGTTTTCCCAGGGAATTGTAGGTGATTTGTGAGTAGTGCCATCTTATTTCATCAGTGAAACTTCTTAACAACATGATGCTTACATGGAAGAATAATCAGACAGTTACAACTACTTATAAGATTATTTGTTAAATGGCAGATATATTCCCAAATGCTTGCTATTTACTGCCTCTGTTGATTATTTTAACCAAGTCATGAGGTAAGCCCTATCATGAACCTCCTTCTTTCCAGTAAAAACAGACTTAGAAATGGTAAGAAATTTCTTCTTAAGTATAATATTTTCCTTGTAGTTTGGTAACATTCACCTCTATAACTCTGTCCACAGCCTCCCTCTGCCTCCTTCCTCAGCTCCCAAGCTAATGACTTCACCCAGTCCATTTTTGCTGCTAATATACTCATGAAGATTGAGTGACCCACTAGGATGTGGGTGACCTACCACAGAATCATACTCTTAAAAAGGTTGACCCTCCCTTCCCCAGCATCCGTCAGCTGTCAGTTCATCCTCAGGTAGGAAGGGGAGTTCCCCAAACCTCCAAACCCCAGGGAGGAATGTTCACTAGCACGATCAACTAGTCTTGTACTGGAAACCACAGCTTCTGAGAGTCCAAAATTCATTGTTTCAGAGTAACAGTTTTTTAACAGAATGAACTAAACTATTTCCTTCACTTCCTGAATTGTCCTGATATGTAACTTCAGTAAAAATGGCTTCAATTTCCCATTTAATGGGATAAATGCTTAGGTACTTCATATACAAATTGGGTAGGCTTTCCAATAATAACTTTTAGCTTTTTTTTCTTATAGGTAGCACAAAAAATATATGTGCAGCATAAAAATGCCTCTAAACCAACATTTTTATAAATGTTTTTGGCTTTGGCAATTTCTCAAATCTAACTTACTCCAATGATATATTGTGCCATGTTTATTGTCTACAAAGAAGACAAATAGTTAGAAAAAATTTTTGACTCCCCACCACAAAGTGCATATGACCTCTTCCTCATCCGAGAAACCTTGGTTCGGACTTTGAATACTGATTTGGAAACAAGTTCTTCAAGAATTCACTTAGAGCATCAGGTTCTTAGCTTCTATGACATTAGATGATCAATGACCACATTAGCCTCTAATCTAAGGCATAAAACATGCATGAGGCATTAGCATGGAAATCTAACACATTCCCCACCCCAGGTGGTACTAGATTTCGAATCTGTTGTCCCATCTAATAGGAATAAACTTAAATAGCTTATTTAGGGGTTCATTTACAAAGTTAATAATTAGAGTGATTTACTCAATAGGCAGGGGAGGAGGAAGGGAGACAGATGGGTGGTGATTAAAATGAGAAAAACAGTAAAAGTCACCTCACAAAAGCCAAACTTAACTTCTGGGCATAATGTTTTTGTTTATAGTTAAGTGTTTATAGTTGAGAGAGAATCAGGATGGGATAAAATAAAGAGGGGGGGGGGCTTTAGAAACTCAGTCTTGATTAGAGGCCAAAAAGACCAACACTGCTTTAGGGCATACTGTACAGTGAGTTCAATTTCCCAAACATTTTTTCATGTTTAACACTAGAGTGATAGCACCTGCTTCATGTGATTGAAAAGATAAAAAAACCAAAGTGTTAGCCAGTGCCTGGACATGGAAGGCATCCAGTTACTAGTGATGCCATTCCTTAGTGGATTCACCAAAACATTCTGAGATACAAACATGCATTCCACCTCCAAACTCTGCATGGCAGCAACTGATCTGATCACAAATTTAGATGGTGTTCCACTTGTCCCTACACCCAGGTGAGTTGTATAATTTAGTATAAGATGCTATACCAGACAAATGATGGCCTGCTAATTAGCAGCCAACAAACATGCACTCAATCTTCTCTCTAATGACTCATGCTTCTCTGTCTTATTTATGAGACCTAGCTCCAATTTATCCTTAAATTTGAAACACCCATGCCAACAGTACAAATGGCAAAGCCATACGGATATTATTTTCAACAATAAAGTAGCTAATAAATATTTAAGAAAATAATTTATACTTCCTAATCATGACAAATTTATCTTCCTAATGACCAGAAACACTAGACTCAAATGTCCAATTCTGAAACACCTGAACTGAATGCCACACAAGGCATCATGGGGTGCAGTAGCTTTTCTTTTAGTCCTCCAGCTTTGTCTTACACTGTGGAAGACCAGGAACATCATGTGTGTTTCGGTTAAGTTAATGATCTCCTTGTGTGGATTGCTTATATCACAATGCTGCACCCCGTCACTCCCATAAGCAGCCACCCCAAGAACACATATCAAACCACCTGGCTTGTCTAATGAATGCTTTCTCTCAAGGGGAAAACCCTAGAGAAGAGGCCTGTGTCCACACTGGAAGCCGGCCCAGGACTCTTACACTGAGATCCTAGGGTCTTAGGAACAAACCCAAGTATCGTCTAGAATTGCAGAAGGTAAGCTCTGGACACCAGGTGTGGATATTTTTCTTAGCCCTTTGAAGGTGTTGTTAGTCCATGGCTATTATTATGGTCCTTCTTCTAATAACAGGCTAGAAAATAAAGGACAGAAAGGATTAAGGAAGCTTCAGTTCTCTACCTAGGGACCCATGGCATGTGGTATGTGTGTGTGTGTGTGTGTGTGTGTGTCTGTGTCTGTGTGTCTGTGTGTGTCTGTGTGTGTCTGTGTGTGTGTCTGTGTCTGTGTGTGTGTCTGTGTGTGTGTGTGTGTGTGTGTGTGTGTGTGTGTGTGTGTTTGGGCGCGTGCACATGAGCATGTGCGTGTGCTGTTTTACTGTAGAGAATTATTTGATAGAAATGTTGTTTTAGGTATTGCTGTGCCCATCTTTATTATCTGAGATATGACCTATCTCATGTATATAAAAACCCTTAACTAACTCAGCACCTCTGAATCACTTTCTGGAGTTAGAAAGTCACCTTATAAAGAATTAAGGTCAGAATATCTGCTTTTAGCGAGTTCTGAACAGAAGACACAAGCTTTGTCACTCACAGAGCATCATTAACTTGTTTCTGCCCTAACAGGTCGGTGGTTGGAGTGAATGGGCCTGACAAAGCACCACCTCTCAGCTTGACACTTTGAGAAGGCATCTCTTGATTGAGGGACACGGAGAAGTACCTTTAATTGTAATCACATCCCTCCACGAGGTGGCCCTGGCCTAGTTCCCTTAATTCTGGCCACTAATTACCTCCTACACTTAAAACATCTTTCGTCTACGTACCATCTCTAAGACACCTAAGCGAAGCAGCACCTGAGAAAGTCGGGGCTTCCTATTTTAAGCTCCCGAAATGCCTCATGCCTTCCATGAATGCTGCTGAGACCATATAATTTATCATCCAAATCAACACACTGTTGAACGTAAAAGATGACACTAATAATAACCCTGCTGGATGGCCGGTATCACCTACTACTGTCTCAAGCAAACTGGGACAGTGGATTCCCCTCATTACATTCTCTACTATGTAAATCAGACTTTTGCTGACCTGACTATCATCCATCCTACACTTTGAAAGCCACGGAGGCAGAGTCTGCACTTACCCAAGTCTCTAAATTCAGAAACTTGCTTGTATTTTATGTTCAATAGCTATTTCTTTCTTTTTTTTTTTTTTTTTTTTTTTTTTGTTTGTTTTTTGTTTTTTGAGACAGGGTTTCTCTGTGTAGCCTTGGCCATCCTGGACTCACTTTGTAGACCAGGCTGGCCTCGAACTCACAGCAATCCGCCTGCCTCTGCCTCCCAAGTGCTGGGATTAAAGGCGTGCGCCACCACGCCCGGCTCTCAATAGCTATTTCTAAAAGATGCCTTCTGCCTTATTGTTCTTAAGGACATGGATTCTATAACAAAAGATGATAGATTATAATTCCAACAGTGCATTATCTGTGGCCTGGACCATCTGTGTGTCTTAATGATTCATCTTTGAAATGATACTGACTGCAAAAAGAACTCGAATGTCTAAGGTGTCCAGTGAGCTGAGATATAAAGTATCTACAATACACCTGTGTGTATGAGTTTTCACTAGAGAGATCATTAAAGAAAGTAGATAAATCAATGAATAAGCTCCACTCTCTTTTTACTTCAGGAGCTCCTTAAGTTATTGTGGCCTCTTGAATGTTCACAGTAGCCTCAGTTACCTTTGCTGATGACTCAGCATGTGGCTGTGGCTGCTCCATTCTTTGCATACTTAGTCTTACTTAGTATTTATCAAAGTCCTAACAGGATAATCTCCTATTCTGCCCCTTCCGGAAACCTTCTTTCTGGGGGGCCTCAGTTTCTTATTTCTAAACATAAGGAGGTTGGCCCATTTTTCTGTGGATCTACAACGTGTTGAAAGCTTGGTCATTATGAGAAGTGTGAGACACTTACGCGGTGGAACCACACAGAAGATAGGGAGTTAAAACGCTGAAACTTGGAAACCACAGCTTCCTTTCTCCTTCTCCTCTCCCTCCTCATCTTCTCTCTCCCTCACTTTCTTTCTCTGCTTTCCCCTCTCTTTCTCCTTTCTGTACACCTGGAGATGAACAGCTCTTGCCATTAAATATTGCCTTGCCACAGGCTCAAAGCATCAGGAGCAAATGAAATTTTGAGTTAAAAAAAAAAAAAGGAAACAGAAAAAAAGACCACCCTCTATGTTGATTGGCTTAGGTATTTTGTCATTGCAATTGAAAGCCAACTAATGCAAGAATGATTGTATGTAAGAAAACTGAAGTCCCAAGTTACACATTCATAGTTGCTCTATTTTATCTTTCTGTAAGAAAATACAGTGTCTAAATCCTCCATCCCTGGGAGTTTCCTAATATTCCTTTGAGAAATACAAGTTTCTCTGAAGTCTTCCCATCATGCAATGTTCCTAATGGGCGAGGAAATGGAGAGTGAAAGGCAACAGCAGTGAAATCTGTGCTTTGGGGAAGTTCTCACTCACTGCTGTTTAAAGAGTTTGAACAACTCATGAACCAATATTATTAAGGCAGCACTTGAGTTAACCAAAGCATCATTCGAGGTGCTCTGAGGACATCCAAACTTATACATTCTCTCTCTTACCTCCAAGGAGTTTAAATTCTAGATGAAAGCATGAACTAAGCATTTAGAAGCATGATAAGATTTAAATAGCAATAATGTAAGAGAGACTTTCTGAAGAAAATATGATTAATTTGTACCTTCCGTAGGAGGTCAGAAAAGAAAAGGGTCCTAAAAAGGAAAGATGGAGAAGGTAGGCAAGGTGCGTCTTGAAGTATTTATTAACTCAGCAAACACTTAGGAACAACCACCGTCTGTCACACAGTCTGCTGCACACTGATATCTTACAGGTTAGAAATACCCATGAAACTCCGCATCCAGAGGAGAATGTAGACATTGGAACCATAATTAGGCTCACAAAAGAAAAGCCATTACAGAGCTATGTCCAGGAACTATGGGCTCCAGATCAGGTCCTCCACCCCTGCAGGAGCAACCCGGTAGCATGCCCATCAAGGAGACGGGTCAGACTGAGTTTGTATGAAAAATAAATAAAAATGAGTTGCCTGTTTTGGTACTCTCCTCATTGGGACAAAATTCCCCACTAGAACAATTTAAGTAAAGGGAGGGGTCTTCTGGCTCATGGTTTCAGAGAGCACACCCTGTCCTGTCAGGAAAACCAACCCAGGGTGAAACTCATGGCTATGGAGCATGCAGGAGACCAGGAGGCAGAGCGCTTAGACCAGGTGAGACATAGCAATACACTTTTCCTCAGAAAGGCTCCAAGCCAATAACTGACCCAATAACTTTCCACAGTAGAGTGGTCAGCTGGGAGAGCAAGTGTTCAAAACACAGGATCCCATGCAAGGAAATTTCAGACTTAAACCATAACACTCCCACAGAGAAAGGAGTGGGGGGCGGCAATTCTCCAAAGGGACCATTTTGCATAGGGAAAGGAGCAAAATAACAGTTAAATAAATACAAAGGAAGCTGTAAATTCAAGGCAAAAATCAGCCAACATTTTAGAAGTAGCTGGCAAAGAAAGGGGTCATATAGAAAGCAGAAATAAAAAACCTCTCGAAAGGAAGTATTTAGATACAAGGCTAATATGATAAGTGGTCCTTTGAGTTGACATCTTGCAACAGAGTCCAGAAAAAAAAAAAAAAAAAAAGAATGTAAGTCCTTGCAAAAGAGTCCAGAAAATGAAGAAAAGAATGAATGTAAGTCCATGTATTGGCCAAAGGAATGTAGTGTGTGTGTGTGTGTGTGTGTGTGTGTGTGTGTGTGTGTGTGTGTGTGTGTTTGTGTGTGTGGGCGTGTGCACGCGCGCTCACGCTCATGTGCCTACAGCCAAAAAATTTTCAAAGTGTTTGCTATGTAAACCTGCATGCACACAAGCAAACAGCCATGTGCCAGAATACAATGTAACTCTAACTCATATTAACCAGTGATTTCAAAATTAAAGTTGTTTTTCTGTTTGTTTGCCTCTATTACAGCCTCCTTTCCAGGCTGAACAGGCCACTGAGAAATATCAAGGGTATATAGCAAAGATAAAATGGCTCTTCTTCTTAGCCCTGAACTAAGCTCATAAAAAGCACTTGCCAGGAGGGAACTCTAGAAAACATTTATTTGTCTAGTTTCATTTTAAAGTGCACATGGTCACTTACTAAGGAAAAGAACTTGTTTTATAAGAAGACATAGGCTTTGAGGGAACAAACTGATGATCCTGTTAATGCATGTATGCATGTATAAAGCTGTATGAAACTAAAGTAACTGAGCCTTTCCTGTCTTCATCATCGGGTTGTTGCAGTTAATTTACCAGTATGCCCTAATAATGTTTATTATTATGCCTATAATTTATTATTACGGCAATATTTTCTAACCCACTAGGAATCAATCAAGACACAGAAAACTGTTATATTTTACAACAGCCTTAGTTAACCTGGGGCAGGGCAGATATTAATCCCTTTAAACTACTTCCCATAGTGGGGCAAGGATCGGATACCTTTCCCAATCCCATGCCATCTGCTTCTAATAATTTCTATCAAGCTACCTCCCTTCCATAATCCCAAATACTTACTAATGTTCTTCATCTGAGCCAAGTCTCCATCCACGCCGGCCGTGTGCTGCTCTTCTGCCCAACCCATGATGCAGCCTCCTTCTTCCTCTCCTCTCCTCCATTCTCTCTTCTTCCCAAGATTCTCTCTGTCTCCTGAAGCTTAGCCACGCCCATCCAATTTGCCCTGCCCAGGTGTGATGGCCTTTTATTGGTCAAATAGGTTAGGCTCTAGGTAAGGTACAGGTGAGTCACAGAGACAGCAAGCAGTAATTAGCATCAAAATACACCAGACCAACCTCCTACAGTGGGTGAATAAAATAAAATTATTACCCTAGAGACAGTAGTGATTGTGCACAAAGTCTCTGAAGTCCACCTGCCTGGCATTTAGTCCTGGCCCTTCAGCCTACTTAGTGCTATCTGAATGCTCACCTCAGTTATTTTTTCTATAAAATGAAATGAATAAAAGGGTCCACTGTGTGAGGGTTACAGTGCTAACAGAAAGTGCACAGCGGCTGGGCTGATGTGTCCCGAGAACTCATGAGTGGTCTCAGAGCTATTGCACATGTACCAGGGCCAGTGCCAAGATATAGAAGAAGGCATTTAAAAGCATGGACATGTCTTTTTAAGACCAGCTATATATTCACTAGCTTAATAAACTTCTTTCATAGAGAGCCACCCATTGCTTAAGAGCATTTTGTCAGAATGATGTCCACATAGTCTTGTCAATTTGGCTTGTCTCATCTATATAAGTAAATCTTTTTTTTTTAAACCACTGGTCCTAATCACTCCTAGTTACAGAACAACAGATTGCTTATGAAATGTAGGATCCAAGCCCATTAAACTTACAGAAAATGAGGAGTGTCCTAATTTACATGTAGAGTTAGATAAAGCGGCCATGCCCAATAAGAACTAATTGAGCTCCAACATAAAACAGAGTAGTGGTTTAGATTTTCAAACTTCTTTTTCTTGGATTTATCCATCACCTAATTCTCTTCTATCCTCCTCTCTTCTCTCTCTTTTGTACCTTACTTTTGGGAACTTAATTTTAAGAGAGAGTGTGTGCTAAGCTTCTGAGCTGCTTGCATTAAATGCATATATGTACACCCATTTGCTTGTTTGTTCCAATAATGGACCTAACCAAAGTCAAGCCCAAAAGCAGGAATTCCTGAGCTTGGAGCATTCAGAACTGCACTAAAAATGATAGAGATTTCAGAGGGAAGATAAAATCCCGACAACCACACTCCAGGAACAGTCAGAGGCATCAGGAACTACTGTTGGTAATCTTTTTCTTTTGCTCATCTGCAATGCTAGTCTTTCAATCCCAGGAGGCACAGGTCCTGGACAATACGGTGAAAAGCATTCACATTTCCATATCTGGCTTGCTTCTTACTTATCCTGGAAAAAGAGAATTACTTTTCCATTGTGGATGTTTAGCATGGCCGGGGACTTGTGTCTTCAGGCACAAGGAAATGTTTTTAAAATCCCAAAATGAATGATAATTCATTTAAACTGAGACTGCATCTAAAAATAGTTGTGGCTTTTGTTCTACACGTGAAGGCAAAGGCCTGGCTCCCACCCTACCCCACCCCCACCAGCCTCACTGTCTTTATTTTTTGCTTTCAAATAAAACCTTGCCGACCTATGAGTCTCTTTTCTGGCTTGGGTTTATTAAGCCCTGGTAGGATTCCTCCAGGGTAGAAGAGCCTCGTGCTAAACTGCTTACCAAAGGTTTACAAATGGAAATGGCTCTCTGGGGAATTTTTTTCTGCCCAGTTAGTTCTGTTACTGCTGTCTCTAAAGTCAGAGATTATTGAGATAAAACTGATTAGAAAAGCCAAGCCTTTCTAAATTCTAACACCAAGTGGGTCAGAAAACAGAAGCAGAGGGCTTGGAGCGCTCTCTGCTTTTATGTTATTAAAAGACTTTCCTCTGGTAAGTGAAAGCTTTGTTTACCCAATACCAGTGCTCAGAGAAGGAGGGCTCCCAGGGCCTTTTCCTTCTTCCCCTAGCACAACACTCAGAGCACGAATTCTTCATCATATTCTGGATTAAACTGCGATAGGTTACTCATTGACCTGGCTGCAAAGTGCTCCCAGCAAATGCAAAGAGAACTAATGACAAATGAGGACACAGGACTAACAAGGACAAAGAAGTCACATTAAAATCTGAAAAAACTCTATGCTGCTTCACAGGGCCCATTTCCTCAAAATACCACTTCACCCTATGGTTCTCGCCTAGGCTACTGATGAACCGTTGTATTCAACTAGTCCAAAATGTTTATTCTTGGGGCCGAGGTGATGGGTCAGCACATAACAGATCATGCTGTGCTCTGCCAGAAGACCTGAGTTTGTTTTCCAGGACCCATGTCAGGCAACTCACAATGGCCCATAACTCCAGCTTCAGGAGACATTATACCCTCTTGTGGTACCAGCACAGACCCACACACATACACATAATTAAAATTAAAACTCAATCTTTAAAAAAAAAAAAAATCTTTAAAATCTATTCATCCCATTTTCCCTGTAGCAGGAAACACAGAGTTTATGTAACTGGAGCCTACATAGGAGTGGGCTGTGGTCTAAACATTGTGCAGAAATAGCTGCTCACAGATCTGACTTTTTTTTTAAAAAAAACAATTGTTTCTGAGACAAGTACACAGAAGGTCAAGATTACAAAACATTGCGTCCATACTGCAGCTCTAACCTCCTGGAGAATTGTTGCCACACAGGCTTTAAACAGTTCTGCTAGCAGAAATCACGACTTGTGAGGCAGCTCATTTCTTTTGTTGTCAATCTTTGTTTGTACGTTGGCCAAGATCTGCTCCCACTGAGTCACAATCTGCCTGTACTTGCTACCTGGCAGGTCTTTCCACCATGGCCTGGGGAGCCATGCCTCTCTATTGTCCTCACAGTGAGCATGCCCACTTCCTTGAATTATCTCTGCAAATGCGGATGATCGCTCCAGACCCCCTGAATATGCTCCATTTCATTTTAATGTCATTTGTGTAATGTGATGTACGCAGCTGGAGAAAATCAGACATGTGAGCCTTGCACAGTAGGTAGCTGATTACCCATGGCCTGGACACTGCAACTTTATTTCGTTTTGCTGGATACTAAGTCATTGGAAGATACAAACAGCTGTCCATGGAATTTATTTGGGTTAGAAAAGAGTTTCATCGTTTATGATGTGTGGCAATGTGCCTAATGAGGGAAACAATTTTTATTTTTAACCAGAAAAGGTGAGAACTGAATATATCAGCCTCTTCTATATCTAGAAATGGAACCAAACAAACAACCTCTGCATGGATATATATGTTTTCAGGAAAAATTATTTAGATAGCACACTACCAAATTGTAAGGCTCTTCATCACCTGGAAATACTGTTAAAAAATATCTTCTCTGCAACAAGACCAAATAGGTTTACTTCAACACCCATTGCTGTTCCAATCTCTGAATGGGAAGGGAATGGAAAGTGAGAATTTTGCATAAAGAGCTTTCTGGAAGGGAAAGAACCAATGCTACAAAAGATCATAGAGAACAAGAAGCGCGCAGAAGAGTCAATGACTGGCCCAACTTAAGACACATCACAAGGGAGGGAGCGAGCCCCTGATGCTATTAATGATACTTGGATATACTTGCAGATAGGAGCCTAGCATCACCATCCTCTGTCTGATAGGCTGCACCCAGCAGCTGATCCAAACAGATGCATATACCCACAGCCAAACACTAAGAAGGTCTGGAGTCTTCTATAAGAGTTGGGGGAAGGATAGAGGCACCTGCAGGGGACAAGAGCTCCACAAGAAGACCAAAAGACTTAACTAACAGAGGACCTGGGGGCTCACAGAGACTGACCCACCAACCAAAAAAATATACATGAGCTGGACCTGATCCCCAACACACATGCAGCTGATGGGCAGCTTCATCTTCATGACGGTCCCCAGCACTTAGAGCAGGGGCTGTCTCTGATATAGACTCTGTTGTCTGCTTTTGGATCACTTTCCCTTATCTGGGCTGCCTTGTTGGGCCTCAGGAGAAGAGGATGTGCTTAGTCCTGATGTGACTTGACGTGCCCAGTAGGTAAGGGAGTAGCTCCCCTTTTCTACGGAGAAGGGGAATGGGAAAGAAGGAAGAGGATAGGAAAATAGAGGTGGCAGAAGAGGAGGGAGGGGACTGCAATAGGGATGTAAAGTGAATAAATAAATATTAAGAAAAAGGAATCAAACAGATGTTATAAAAAATAGTGCCCCAGCTCCTGAAATAAATAACCATCAGGTATAAAGCAATACCACAAGAGGGCTGGTTTCTCCTTAGATGCACAGAAACAAAAAAGGAAGAAAGCATTCCATTTATTGAAACCCAGCACGCCAATACACACAGCATAGGAACGTGTGCCAAGGAAGGTAGGTTTTAGAATCAACATTTAGTTAATTACAGAAGTTTCTTGCTTTGGGGGATACTGACAAGAAAGAGTACCATCTTCAAGAAGTATGGGCATTAGCAGCAAAGCGGAAGACTCGGCAACAACGATGTCACCACAAGCAGGAACCTCGAAAAGGATTCCTCTGCCAGGATTCCCCACACAAGCACAGTGGAGTGCTGAAAGCGCAAGGTGAGGCCCTGCCAGGAACCAGGAGAAGCCCTAAAAGCCCTCTTAACGGTCTCGTTAACCCCTAGATGGGGAAATACTATTTCACTCATGAGCTTACTGAGAAATTCTAAGTGTGTTAGCAAAGCTAAGTAATTAGCCTAACCTGGAGTTTGAAAAAGAAAATCTGTTGTATCTTATATCCCTTGCTCTTTTTATTGTGAA
Source organism: Acomys russatus (assembly GCF_903995435.1). Taxonomy (NCBI): domain Eukaryota; kingdom Metazoa; phylum Chordata; class Mammalia; order Rodentia; family Muridae; genus Acomys; species Acomys russatus. The sequence goes on from NC_067138.1 coordinate 99,530,266, forward strand.
ATATGGCACGCTAAGTAGAAAAGTACATAAAATATATAGTTAAATAATTTTAAGGCAAATGTCGCTACTCAGATTTAATTATTTAATTTTGTAATTGTTACTTTAAAAAAAAAATCCTGCCCTTTTATCACTTAGAGTTTTGTTATAAACTTTTCAAACCTGTCTTTGAATTTCTTGAGAATACTGGCTTAGTTACTTTGACTTTTTGATAATTCTGCAGGGTTTTGGGGTTTTGTTGTTGTTGCTTTTTGGGGTTGGGTTTTCTTTTAATGTACCAGGTCTCCTTTTATGAAGTGATAGACATGGTACATTTTAGAAATAATCTTAAGCTTCTAATGAAAAGTCTCCATTTCTAGAAAATAGTTTTGTTGCTTGAACAAGGTGCCTTCAGACACACACAAAAAATCATCTTCCTCTGCTAACAGGAGACTGAGCCTGTGAGGTGGTCCCACGTGACCAAAGGCTGGCCAACTGACTTCCCAAGTCATCCTTACTCTTGAGGCCTGACTTCTCCAAAACGAAAGCACAGTACCTGTGTCCTGCTCTTGACAGGCCATGGAATCTTGCTACTTTTGTCCCACAAGGGTGGCAGAGTTAATACTCAAAACTAAAGAGACTCTTCTGCAGTTACAAGTGCTCACTAGGAGAGCAATCAGGTTCGGTTCCAGGCACCCATACCAGGTGTCTCACAACCACCTGTAACCCTAGGTCCAGGGCATCTGATGTCCCCTGCTTCCAAGGGTGCCTGCATGAATACTGTATGCACATCTCATGCAGGCATCCATGCATACATATAAATAAAAAGTACATAAAATATTTTTAAAACTTTCAAGCAATGTTCAGCCTTTTAATCCATAATCAGGAAATGCTTGAATGTGGGATTAACCTCTTTATATGTCTGTTTGCCTGAATCTTGGCTCCAGTACACTTCAGTACACTTTTGGCTCTTCTATTTAGTCAAATTCATTCATGTACCAAATAACACTGCTCTCCTCGGGAATAGAGCAGATATACAATAGACTAAACCGTGCAGACTAGATGTGAAGTAGTTTACAGATTCTAGGCTTATGTACATATATGTTATGTTAGTCACACAAAACTTGTCCCAGCATTAAGCCATATATGCCTGTTTATGCTTAATTTGATGTTATCTAGCTGTTTCTGTTATCTTTGCTTAGAATGTTGCTTAGAATTATGCATTACTCTACACTTACTAGTGTGTATTTAATTATACAATAAGTTAACCCAGAACTATTTAGAATTTTGCTACATCCATGGCTCTCTTGATATTTATCCCTGCCAACTTATAATTATTTTAAAATATTTCATTCATACTTAATTGAACTTTGAAGCTCTTCTATGACGGTCCCTAACCATGCCTGATCTATCCATGAATGATCCTCATTTCCTGTATCTTAGTCACATCAGCCTTGCAGAAACCATTAAGAGACAGAGTAAACCTAAATGTCTCCTGTTTGCGCAAGCTAAAATGCTTCCAAAATAAAGCCTCTAAAGAACCCTACAGCATGTAATGGGTCATCTCAGCAGAAAGAAGACTACAGGTCCAAACATTAATTGTGATCAGCATTAACAGGTTTCTCCAGAGCTTGGGTTATAAGCAACACTGTAACTTCAGAGGAAAAGAAATAGTATTAAAATAGAGCAAATGAAAGCTTGAACCTCAGCGGCTGCAGTTTCAAAATTGATATGCATATTTCATTCAGTATTAGCACACGTGACTTAAATTGTGTAGTCATTGCTCTCATTAAATTTACAAACTCCCTCTGGAGTTCATGGCCGCCATCTGGCCAAATATTGGCTTCTTACATTTGAAACTCAATTGCGCTGAAGTCACTGAATCTCTCAATCAATTACAAAGGATTTGAGCTCTTAAGGTTCTCATTGATTGGCCACCATTTTCCTAATGGAGTCATAGCCTCTGTAATGACCTATTTGACAGCAGAGGTGCCTGCTTTGGAAGCCTATATATCCCAGCTCTTCATTTACCTAAAATGCTATTTGGCAGCCCTCATGAGAGCATCAGCTACAAAATGTGATTAGAGTTAATGCAAGTGTAACAGAATGATGTTCTCATGTCATCTCTTCCTATTGCATATGGTCGCCACATATTACTCAATAACATGGACTGCATCTGCAAAGTAACTTCAGTGTACATTTTTATTTTAGAATTCATCAAGAGCCAAAATTTATGCACTCGCACACATACCTCCAAAACTACAGGCACATTGCGAGATGCAAAGCTAAACTGTCTTCTTCCCAATGCACTCTGGTCCTCACAACACAAAGAATATTTGGTCCTGGCTTTTAGTGAGCACTGGGGAAAGGTAGTGTATTGAAGTGTATGCAGTTGAATTCAGACACACAATTCAGATCCCAGTGTCCATTAAACCACCGATAATTTTCACATTAGAAGAAAATTCTATTTAATCTAAGGATCTCTGTTTACAACACTGAGATAGCAATACCACTTTTCCTAAAGTAATTAAAGTATTATTATAACACTATAACTTACTGTACTGCTTTGCTTAAGATATAAATAACAAAAATAAAACACCCAGCATAGATCAAATGAGAGTGAGAACATCTAGAAAATAGACATTCATGTGAATCAATATTTTCTTCATTAAATAAGGAACAACCACTTCAAAAGGCCAGTGGTTTCCAGCATTTGTGTCTCAAGAATCTTCAGGGTACATGTGACTCTACCGCAAGAGGTTGAACTTACCTGGCCAAGAGAGCTGCACCTACCCCAGCATCTGTGTCAGGCTCAATCTTCCTCCAGGTGACTCCTTACTCATTCCTTCTTTAGATGTTCCTCTCAGTGAGGATAGCGAAAGTGTACAGCAGGTGCAGGAAGCATTATTTGGGTCTCAGACACCATCACTTTGGCTCGCTTTCACGGTCAATCCCTCCATCAGTGTAACAGGGGAATATTTTCTACCCACCCAGAACAGGGGACAAGGAACAGATGAATGAATGCAACCTAGCAGATAACTTGGCTAATGGTAACCATAACTAGCCACTGAGGTGGTTCTAACTCTGATAATGTCCTAAAATTACCATAGCTCATCACAGAAAAAAACTGTCCAGTTACTTCCAAGGAGCCAAGCCTTCTTAGGATGCTTTAGAGTTCTTAGGTGATTTAAATCCAAGTTTGGTGGTTATTCATTTAATAGGCATTGGGAACTAAAGAAAGCCTTGTTGCATCATTCAGCACTTTTTCTATTAATTTTTTTATTTTTTACATATACATTTATATTATTACACATATATACAATAAACTACCTATAGGTATAAGAACCATGAAAACAATCAAGAATTATATAAATGTTACATTCTTAGTGTTTTGGCTATTTGTATTTGGCAGCCTTGAAGAAAACATCTTTCCTATCTTGGTGCATCTAAAATTCTGAATGTAAACCAGTATCTATCATATCTCATGTCTATCAACTTACAACATCTGTCTAGACCTAAAAACATCTTAACCCCTAAACAACTAAGCTTAATTATAAAATTAAGATATCTGGTCTTCAACCCCATCAGAGACTTGAGCAGGAATATAATTAATTACCTGAGTATACAGGGGGTGCAGGTTATCAGCTTCCCAAATAAGAAAATGACAGAGACAGTTTACTACATGAGCAGTCATTCAAAACTCTATAATGTTGGAGCATCATCTTCAGCCCTATGGCCCAGTATATCTCACAGACATATTTGGGAGTCAGGAACTATTAAGGACTTGCTTACCCTGTCTTGGCAGAGTTTGGCTATCAACTCTGCCTGCATCCAAGCTTGCCCTTTTTTAGGCAGAATTCTGTCTGTGGTAGAAAGGAGGACATTTTTCCCAGTGGCTGGTTTGCCACCTCCATAAGGAGGTTCTTTAATACTCATCAATCTCTTTGATGTAGGCTGGGTGTTGCCAGGAGTTAACCTGTCTCTTTGTCAATGGATATTTAAAATAACAAAAACATTTTAAATGTCATATCCTGTATGTCTCTGAGGGTTTTGAAGACCTTGTCTAACCATTTTACTTCACATTCTGAAAAAATGAGAAAAAAGATAAGCACTTCTGATAAAAAGCACTAAAACATTAACTGCCCATTATTGCCTTCTAAAGAACTCTATTCAGGTTTTCTCACATCTAGGCAAATTTTCTAGTTCTCCTCTGATAACATCTCTGTCTTTCACAATCTCAGTCACTGATCTGTGAATTTACTGCCACTTGTTAAAAGCCCACATGAAATGCGGTTCTTATCTCTTGACCAAGTAATAGTGGATTTTCAATATTAGTTTGGAATGTCTTCATTTCATGATACCAAAATAGGATTGATTAGAGACACCCAACAACACTGAAACATATAGATACTTAAGACCATATATTGCGGTATTATAGATACACCACTGTATATTCTAAATCATCTCAGGATTACTTACCTTATCTAATAAAATGCAAATGCTACGTAAGCAATTGGTATACCGTACTGTTTGGTGAATAACAAGAAAAAGTCTATAGATATTCAATATATACACAGACACTATAGGCCTAGTTAAGCAAATGAGATGGAAAACTAAAAATGTCCAAACAATGAGATCTGGAGAGAGATTGCATACCTGTGCATGGCAGGGTGCAGGAAGATGAGCCTACATGTCACTCCATGCCCTAGATTTAGTATAGTGTCTAGGCCATAGAAAAGTCAAGTGTACTCTCTAAAATAATTTTCCAAACATTCTTGAGCCACAGTTAGTTGAATGTGTGAAAACAGAAACTAAAGAACTAACTCATAAAATAGGGTAGCACATTAGAAATGCCCAAACTCTAGTAAACAGTATTAATTGGCTTCCAAAAAGAAAACGTATAATTATTCCAGTAGATACAAATATATCTTTCATAATTTTTAGCATTTTAATAAATAGGTAGGGATGGGGAATGCATCATAGTTGGCAAAGTGCTCACCACAGAAGCACAACCCCAGCCCACACATACAAAAGCCAGTCACAGTCATGCATGCCTGTGATCCTGGCACTGAGGAGACCGAGACAGCATGATCCCTGTCCTTGCTCACCAGCCTCTCCAGTCAAATAGATAGACTGCAAGTCAGTGAGAGAGGCACCTTCCAAAATGTAAGGTAAAAAACAATGGAGGAAGACATACAACATTGACCTGTGGTCTCTACAAGCACGTGAATAAGTATACACACACACACACACACACACACACACACACACACACACGTTCTAATAAAAAATAAAGTACATAGAAGAGAAATAGAATTATTTTTATTTGCTGAAGAAAAACAAAACCAATCAATGACAAAAAGTCATTTAATTTTACATTTATTTTCAGTAAAAAATTCCAAAGCAAGGATATCATAAGAATGTTAACACTATTGGTCTGTTATTTGGAATGTCTTAGAAAATTCAGTAAAATAAAGCTAATAGTTCCAAATATTAGAGAATTTTAAAAGCACTATTTGCAATGTCATTACAGTTTATCTAAAAATTAAACTAAAAGTTCATTGGTTGGCTTTCCTTGCTTGTGGGAAAGAAGTATTTTTAAGATAGAGCTGGTCTTACTCCCTTGCAGACACTGTCTCAAACTTTGATCCTCCTGCCTCAGACTCTTCAGTGCTGAAATATCTGGAATATACCACCACAGTTAGATAAAAATTTTGATATACAATGAAATAAATGCATAAATGTAACAGAATTATACTAAAAATTGTATTTTGTACACTGTAAAACCAGAAATAAAGAAAAATGGAAGTATTACATTGAGAATAGTAAATCAAGAAATAATTTCAAAAGATATACATAAAACATCATTTCTTAAAAGATAAAATAAAATAATGGAACATTAGGTAGATAGACATATAAGACAGACAGATGGTAGATAGATAATGGATGGATAGATAGATAGATAGATAGATAGATAGATAGATAGATAGATAGATAGATAATGAATATGTACTTAATTGTATTATTTACTAAAAGGAAATATGAATGTTGCAGAGATGCCTAAACTAATCAATTTTTATGGTTACTCAGATTCAATTTAAATTTCATTAGTGTTTTCTCTTTGAAATTAGCCAAACAGTTCTAAAATTTGTTTTGAAAAGAAAATAATCAAGCAAAATGGTATAAAATATCACATCAGCATTCAGAGGAATGGGAAAAGTGGCCCGAGCGTCTGGTAAGATGTGTCATATACAAAGAATAACTTAGGGTCCATCTCACCGCCTTCAGTGGATTCGAGATAAGAGATCAGAAACTGTCCTAAAATTTTAAGAACTTCCATTAATGTTATTCTCTTAAACTCTAGTATAAAAGGATAGTTTGACTATGGGTCAGAGATTGCTGGTCAGCAATTAGGAACCACAGAAAGTTAGCAGAGACTACTGAACTCTTATATTGGATTTGGGAATAGAGACAGCAAAACCAATGGAAATAGAAAGATAAATAACATGTGAAAAATTCTGCCAACAATGACAAAAACAAAATACTTAAAGTAAAAAGAAAGAAAAAAAGGAAAGGTTTAAAATAAAATATATGTACAAAAATCAACTGTATGTAAGGAAAGTTCAATATTTACATTTTAGTATAATACGTTGGTATTCACAAATGAGGAATTTACATTTTAGTATAATACGTTGGTATTCACAAATGAGGATTAGTAGGATAGACATAATTTCTCAGAATCTTTATAATATAAGCTTAAGTAAAAGTAAGACTAATATCCAGCTTTGGAAACCAGCTGTAATATTGGTAAGTTCTACAGGTAATACTTTCCACTGTCAAGTAGAAACAGGCACGGATTTGTCTGAAAGCAACTAGGCAAATGGCTTAGTCTTTCTGAGCCCTTCTTTCTCAGCAATAGAATGGTGGTATCACTTAGAAGGTTTTATGAAATTGATAAAGTGCACAAGGTAATAGTCATCTCTGTAGTGGATGTAGACATGTTTTTGTTTTGATACCAAGTGTGGGATGTGAAATAGACTTGTGTGAGTGTGTGTGGTGTTTGTCCACTAGAAAGGGAACTGCTTCTTGTGGAGCACGGTCTTTGCCAGTTGATAAACATCATGGCACGGACACTGAGAGGACATAAATAGGAGCCCAAAAAACACAAGCTTTGCTTTTGCATTGCTTTGAATCGGTTGGCTGTTCATCACTCCACTTTGAGATGCAGACAGAGAGAGAGAGAGAGAGAGAGAGAGAGAGAGAGAGAGAGAGAGAGAGAGAGAGAGAGAGAGATGCTCCTTAAAGGCTTCAAAGAGGCTGCTGTGTCTGCTATTCCTCCTTCTGCTGCTTGTTCCTGTTGCTGTGTTTGGTGCTGGAATTCTGAAGAAGAGGAGTAAAATTGTCCCAAGGAGCTGAGTCTAAAAAGGTCTATTTCCACTGTCCCTATTAACCTCTTTTCTCTCATATCTAGAGAGGTAGGTTGAAAAGGAGGTAGAGGCATTAAAGAACCCAAAATAAAGTAGATTTTAAAAAGACCAAAGCCTACACATCTCTCACCAAATCTCTTGCACTTGGGGGAGATATACTCATCTGTTGAAAAGTTCCTTAGAATTGTGAAGTTACTGCTTTTATATATAATCCTAAAATGTTGGAAGACGTGGTCACAATAATCCAGCAATACTGAGCAAGTCAGAGATTGGTGGTGGCTTATACCTTGGCCTTTGACCTCTTGTACTTAGTGCTTCTAATTAATACAACCAAACTGTAAAACTCATTCTCAGCACTCACAGTGTTTCCAGTTCATACAAGGGTGCCAGAACTTCTTACCTGTGTGAGTCCATATGTCAATTTTCTATTTGTTTTCCCCCCAAAAAAGAAGGATAGTATGGTCAACTAAACTATTAAACATTGCAACAAAGAAAGAAGACACCTTCTAGACTGTGCGGGTTTCTTCCCCTACCATGGTCAGCAAAGCAGTGACCCACAGGAGGCAAGAAGGTAGTTTGGTTCACCACAACTTAGTAGCTGGTGTTGGTTCAAACTTCAGGAGTCTGACCCTGAGCAGTTTATTTTAGACATGTTTAACCACAGCACAATTTGGTGAAACTTTCCTTGTGATGGTAACCTCAATCCTTTGCATGATAAATCACAAAGTAAGCAAAACAAAGATCGGATGTGATTATATGAAAACTTTATAAACTGCATGTGACATCTCCCATAAAGATGGGTTTTATAGGCTGACTGAGGAAAACAAGTGCATGACAAGGGTCTTGGGGAGGATCTGATGTGGTCCCAGCTCAACAGATATCACAAAGGTCACCAGGCTGCTAATCACCTCGTCTGCTACCAGGCTTCTGGCTGGATAACGGGTTATGTCAACCTTCCTCTGGAAGAACCCCCTGTGTATTTAACATTCCACATTCCCTTAGCGATTATCTGTAAGCACAAGCACCTCTCTGTCTCCTACAATGCACTGCATATAGCTGGAGATGGGGACAGATCCATGATGTGAGGTCAAATGCTGGACTTATCTGAATATGATCACCTGTCCTCTGTGGAGACATGATGGACTTTATTTATGGGGCTGCCACAAGAGACGCGGGCTCCTGTTAAACACGAGGCTTTCAAGCATGAAAGTCCCAGCCCTTATCCGGTATGGATGTCATCGCTTTTTGAATGAGGTGCCACTGGTCCCTGTAAAGATTGCTGCAAGGTTTCCAATCAAGAACAGCATCAGCAACTGTCTTCCTGCCCTAATTCCATCCTGAATCTTCTAAGCATACTGATGCCAACAGCCACTTGTAGAACTCCGATGTGTCTGAATGGCAGGTTAGGTCTGAGAGGATCCCCTGGCAGATATTAAAATAAGTAAAACAAGAGTCACATGTATTCTTGGAACTGAGATAGAATCTTTTCCATGATTTTTTAAGTGTCAATTACTATTTTGTTGGGAAGTATTATGGGCTCTGAAGGCCAGACAGGCCAGAGAGCAGAAGAAGGCTCTATGAGAAGGACAGCGAGAGCAGGAATAAGGAATGTCTCTCTCGGGGAAGGTGCTGTGACGAGTCTGCAGGAATGGGTTACTAACAACCTCGGCCAGGTTCCTAAATGATCAATCTATCCCTCTTCTGTATCCCTGAGTAAATCACACAGGCCAATGCAGCCGGACCCCTCCCAGCACTACCACACTCCAGGGAAGCTTCCACCCAGCACAAGCAGCTGAGCACAGTGTGCCACTGATCATGGGGAGCCATTCCTGCAACTTTCTTAAAAGACTGTTCTGGTTCTTCATCCAGTTTTATACAAAAGGGCAGCAGCACATGAGTCCAGTTTCTCTCATTAGAAAATAGGACTGAGACTCAGTGGGCGGCTGAACAGAAAAAAAATCAGTGTGTGATATCCTTTGCCACATGAATAATTAATACATAACCATGACAATAACTTTTACTCTTGTTATATAGTTCTCTTGGGCTGTCAGCCACCCCTGGAGGAGGTAACATTTGACCTGGGCCTATTTAAAAAGGACATGTTTTCAATAGTTTAATTTGTAAAAGAACAGGCGCATCTAAGATGAGTTTGCGCAAGCAGAAACGGCCTCAAGTGACCAGTGTGTAGTGTGAGAGGTGAGAGAAGTGGAGCGGAGAATACAGTCAGGCAGGAGTTCTCCCAAGACTTCCAAAAGGAATAATGTTATCAGAACATGGCTTTATTTTCTACTCGTAAAGCAATGCTGAGGGCCAGTGAGATGGCTCAGAGAGTAAAGATGTCTGCTGCTAAGACTTATTACTTCTTTTCCGTCCCTGGGACCCCCATGGTGGAAAGAAAAACAACTCACATAAAGTTATCCTCTGACCTCCACACATGCAAAATGACACATGGAGCTGTGATGTATACATGTACACACACACACACACACACACACGTACACACACACACACACACATGTACACACACACACACACACACACACACACACGTACACACAGTTAATAAATAAAAATAGGAGTTTAAAGAATGGGAAAATAGAAACAGAAGGAAACTAATGCATCCTGTCTCTTGACAGCTATGGAAGTCGCTCTATTACTCACACTGAACATGCTGTATATTTAAAATATGTTGCTAAGATCATCAGTCAAGTTTCTCTAATTCTTCCCTTGAACCTAATGATGATATCTGAGGTGCCTAATCAAATCGCCTGAATTTTAAAATTGTTCTCACCACCTACAAGCTGTTTAACATGGAGAAAATTATTTGAGCTCTTGTAGATTTTTTAAGCACTCATGGGATTATGAGGGCTTAATGAGATGACAGTAGAAAATGTCTCAGAGTGCCTCAGACTTAGAATTTGATGAACAGTGTCTATTGTTAAATGAAAGATGGACACCAATTATAAGTTAATTCAAATCACTTTTACCAGAATTTATAGCCTATCACTGCGTCTTTGCATCTTTGACTAATACTGTCTCTTCCAGGTTTGTACCTTAATGAATATAAGCATTATACGGCTCCCAAGGTGGCACCAATTAATGACCAAGAACACGCCTGCAATTAAGATGCAAGTTTAATTTTCTAAGTGCACAGACTGTACTACACACATGTTCTTATAGATTAGTTGATGAGAAAATGGTAAATACTAAATGGCCTTTCTCTCCTGGTGGTGTAACAGTGTCAACAGACATCGTAGGGTACATGCTAGCAATCAAAGGCTGTCTAAACCCACAAAACAAAAAAATGAAACAAAATCTTAAATATGTAAGTTTATCCTGAGTCTTAGCCACAAAAATGTCATGAAATTATTTGCCAAGTACCAAGTACTTTGTCATTAAGAACATAGAACAGGATTAGCAAGGTGGCTCAGTAGGTAAAGGCACCTGCCAGCAAGCCTGACATCCCAAGCATCCTGAGTTTGATCCCTGGAGCTTTCATGAGAGATGATGAGAACCAAACTAAGTCCTGCAGATTGTTCTCTCTCTCTCTCTCTCTCTCTCTCTCTCTCTCTCTCTCTCTCTCTCTCTCTCTCTCTCTCTCTCCCTCTCTCTCTCTCTCTCTCTGTGTGTGTGTGTGTCTGTCTGTCTGTCTGTCTGTCTGTTCTCTGTGTGTGTTTGTCTGTCTGTCTGTCTGTGTCTGTCTAGGTGTGTGTGTGTGTCTGTGTGTCTGTGTCTGTCTGTCTGTCTCTCGCTCTCTCTCACACACACACAGAGTGATACAGATGTGTGTATCACAGAGACACACACATGCACGTACCCTCTCACACAGAGTCACACATGCATACAAAACAAGTAAACATAATTTAGGAAAAATTTTATACAGAGAAAAATTTGCATTATTTATACATCAAAAATTAAAATCAACTCATGCGATGTTCAAACAAACCCTCAGTCATATCTAGAGATTAGCACATTGCTTTAAAGTCTCCTACAATGTTTTTAATTTTCTCTATGAAAATCTTATTAGAGATCATTTAAAAATCCAATACTGTATTTCTGCTGTCCCATTTCCTCAAAGCAGAACTGCATTAATATTCTATACAATGCAGTTATTCAGAAATCTGTAGCAATTGTTTCTATACCAAAGACAGAGGCCAACTGGGGAAACTTTAAAGGGATTAGAGTTAGCTCATTGTAATACTAGTATACTAAAGGAGTTAACTCCAGCAGGCCTGAAATTGACTCAAACTGGGTTTGGGGTTTTTTGTTTGTTTGTTTGTTTTTCTGACTTTGCCTACTACTAACCTATAGTCAGGATGTGAAATGGCAGCTTCAGGATGGGGCTCCTTACATCTGGCTTATCAGCAATGTTGATGCTTTAAACTATCAGGGAAAACTGAGACTGGTTCTGATATATCATACAGTGAGGTGTAGTTCTGATCTGAATGTAAAGTGCCCCACAGGTATTTGGCTGTGACTATTTAGGAAGTCAGACCTAGCAGGAGGACTTGGTCATGAAGATGAAAGCCCTGAGGGTTACCCCACTCCTGCTTCTGGTCTCCCTCTCCCTGTGTCCTAACCTACTGAGATGTAAGCAAATGTTCCCTCAGTCGAGTCAGGGGATGTCTTGACCATTGCTTTCCTGGCCCTGGTGGACTGAAGCCTCTTTAAAAGTTTTCCGTAAATTGCTATTTGTGTAGTATTTAGGAACAATGAGGAGAAAGAGAACTAAACCAGATAAGCGCCTACGCACTCAGCAGGGCATTCGTGGTCCATGAGACTTCACACCGAACTTTCTGCATCTAAGTTTTTCTAAGCTCATGTTCCCAATTAGAAAAACACCAACATCTAAGATGTACAGGACGTGATAATGGGAGGCTACTACTGATGTCTCTAGACCCTATTCACACTAGTGCTTGAAATAAATAGCTTTACTTCCTCTTATGATGGTGGTGCACATTCTTGCCACTGAGTGACTTTTTTAGCAATAAATTGTGAATTGGGGAATATTGTCATTTTGGACCTTATGAGTATTTCAAGTGAAACCAAAAAGTCCAGTCTTAATGCAAAAGAGGCGAAGTGAAACACCCTATCTTGTTTTAATTTTATGTTTTATATTTAATAAATCCCTGAAGTAATCTAATGTCTGTTATACTCATCTGTGGACTGATCAGTTGTACAGTAGAGTTATTGTAATTAGGATAACACACACAAAAAAGCAAGAGAAACAGGTTATTGATTTGACCTTCATCTTGGCTACAGCCCATAGCATTGATGAGCTTAGAAGTAAGGGATCCTATCCACACACTTATATTCCAAAGCGATCAGTCAATACTCAAAGGAGAAATCTTCATAGAAAATGTGGTCCATGCAACTCACTTCGAACATAACTGTACGGCACACACGGGATTGTATTCAAGTTTTGGAATTATACACATCTTTATACCAAACTACTTTCAATTCTGAGACTTTCTGATGCAAGAGAAAGAATCATACGGTTCTGTACATTTTACTTTGCTCAATTATAAAATGAAAGTTCAGTTAACAATTTCAATTTAGTATTAGGAATTATGAGCATTGTTTTATTTTCTTCATGGTATTTATTACTACTTAAATTCTCTTATTTGCCTCTTTGACTTACAATATTTTCCCATAGTCAAAGAATTACAGTTGGCAACAAGCTTTTCTACATGACCACCAGCATATCCTTAGTGGCTAGAACAAACTTTTGTTTGGTAAATGTTTTTAAAAGCTTTGAAATCATTTGTCATTAACAATTCTATAGATGCTATTTTGCATATACTGATTAATAAATATCTCACTCATATGAATCTTAAACTTCCTTTTTATGGGAAAGAAAATTAAGGCTCAGTATTTCAGTAAACTGTTCAAGGCCATATAAGGTGAAATAGCCATTTCAGCTCAAGTAATCTGGCTCAAGAAATCTGGCTCCTCTGTAATTATTAAAAATGAAAGCTAGGGCTAGAGAGATGGCTCAGAGGTTAAAAGCACTGCCTGCTCTTCCAGAGGCCCTGAGTTTGATTCCCAGCAGCCACATGGTGGCTCATAACCATCTAAAATGAGATCTGGTACCTTCTTCTGGCTGACAGGTGTTACATGCAGGCAAAACACTGTATACATAATAAATAAATAAATAAATAAATCTTTTAAAAAAGGAAGGCTAAGGGGATGCAGGCTACCCTGATGAGGTCTGATAGACTGTGATCAAATGCTAGAGGAGGAGCCCCCATCAGAGGTCCAGGGAGGGAAATAGGGTACAGGGGGTGAGAATTGGAAGATAAGAGTGAAGGGATAGCAATTGGGGTGTAATGTGAATAAAGGATAATAAAAATAAGTACATACATACATACATAAAAATGAAGGCTAACTATTCAGATAATTTTGCAATATTTTTGTTAGTCATTGAATTACATGCTTTAATGACAATTATATTGCCCACCCATTTTATTTAAGCTGTTTTCCTTAAACTGCTAGAATTCAAACATCAAGGCTTAAACTCCTTGCATGTAAAATCTTTTTCCAAAAAGTTGATCCAGAATGCCTTGTGGCTTCAGACACTGTTGCAAAGGTGTGGCAATGTCACCTCTGAGAGGAACTTACTGTTTGAAAAAAAAATAAAAATAAAAAAATAAAAACCAAAGAAACAGGAGCAAGTTGTCCTGTGTGTCATGTTTCAGGAACTTTTATAGGAATGTAAGAATTTGTAGGGGAAAAATAATTAAAATGAGGCATTTCTTTCCCTATACTTCTGAATTATCTGAGAAACTATGCAGAAGAACATGAGATATTTATTCTAATCTGAAAAAAAACTATTTTTCCATAATGGCTCCCCTCTGCCCCTACCACCACCCATAAAAGAAAGTGCAGAGTGCAGAGGCCTTGGTGTGTAATGTGCCAGTTCTACACAAGAACCAAAACAAACAACCCAACACGTCCTGGACCAATGTCTCATTCTGTTGATTGCCGTATCTTACAAAGAGAGAGGGAAAGGCAGGACTGTGCAATGGAATTATTTTTCCAATTCACCCAACCCCTTTTAATGAAAATAGTTTTCCCCCTCACACAGTGTATTCTGATGTGGTTTGCCCTCCACCTGCTCTTCCCAGTTTTCCCAGGTCCTCCCCATCTCCCCCCGCCTCCCGGTCTGGATCCACCACCACCTCCCTTTATGTCTTTCATTACAAAACAAAAAAGCGTCTAATAGATGGTAATAAAACAAAAGTGGCAGGCTGGAGAGATGGCTCAGAGATTAAGAGCACAATCTGCTTTTCCAAAGGTCTTGAGTTCAATTCCCAGCAACCACAGGATGGCTAACAACCATCTGTAATGAGATCTGGTGCCTTCTTGTGGTGGACACACATATGGGCAGAATACTGTATAAATAATAAAAAAATCTTTTTTAAAAAGGTGGCATGTTGAAATAGGAGGAAACCAACAAACAGAAGCAAAAGAGGCCAAGAAAAGGCACCTGAGACAGAGAACTCACTCATTCGCACACTCAGGAAGCCCATGAAAACACTAAGGTGGAAGGCTTAATATGTATGCGAAGGATCTGTAAGGAAAAAGAGAGGACTGTGTGTCTGTGTCTCTCTCTCTCTGTGTGTGTGTGTGTGTGTGTGTGTGTGTGTGTGTGTGTGTGTGTGTGTGTAATTTATATAAAGAACTCTGACATGACCTTATGAGACAAGGAACTGCCAATGGTACCATTAAGTTCTTTTTCTGTTGGCTGCCTTGTGCTGTACCTGCAATCTATCCTTAAGAGTGGTTTATTTCCCCAGTGAGACTCTCCTGGGGAAAATTAACCTTTCATTTGTAAGTGATTATCATTTGGAATAGCTTCTTGGACAGAGATAGGAGCGTGTGTCCACTTCTCTCAGCTCTAACACCCTAACTTGTGCGGACCCATGCAGGCCCTGTGCCTACTGCCTCAGTCTCTGTGAGTTCAGGTATACATTGAAACTGTTGCTGTAGAGGTCCCGTGTTCTGGGTGTTCTCCATCACCTCTGGCTTGTACAATCATTGCAACTCCTCTTCGATGCAGTCCCCAGAGCCCTGAGGGAAAGAAATTTATGGTGGTGATACTTCTAGCAGTTCTTTTATTTTTCAGCATTGTTTTTGCTATCCTGGATGTTTGTTTCCATATGAAATTGAAAATTGTCCTTTCAAGATCTGTGAAGACTTGTGTTGGAATTTTGATGGGATTGCATTGAATCTGTAGATTGCTTTTGGTAGGAAGGCCATTTTTACTGTATTAATTCTACTGTTCCATGAGCGTGGGAGATCTTCTCATGAAAAGCCAGAGTGAGCCCGATCAGATCTCTACTGTTGAACTCATGGTATTAAAATCCCAGGGAATGATAGGACCGAACATTGCTAAAAGGCCCATAGCTAGAGTCACAAGCCTCCACACACACAGACCAATCCCAATTAGAGTCACTTAGCCACATATAGGATCCCCCTAGAAACCTTTGAAAGAGCCTGAGAGCTCCCCCTAGATGTCACTGACATTTGGTATGGATGGTTGACTCCTGCATGTAGGCTATTTCTGCAGAATAAATGATCTTTGTTTTTAAAACACTATTTGAGTCTGGGATCTTCAGATTTCTTCTGAAATCTTCTGATTTCTCCTTCAGTGTCTTAAAGGTTTTTTTTGTTTTGTTTTTTGTTTTGTTTTTTTTATCATACACGTCTTTTGCTTTCTTGTTTAGAGTTACCCCAGTATATCTTCTTTCATTTTAAGCAACTGTGGAAGGCGCACTTGTTGGGGGCTGGTCTGGTGCTATGTATTCTGATACTAATCACTGGCTCCCAAGATTCAGCTGCTGCCCAGATGAGAACATTTGTATGTACATCTGTCCTTGATATGAAAACCTTGTCTAACAAATTATTCCTGTCTGACCAATAAAATGTGGCTACTTGGCCAGGGCTGGAGGAAGGTAGGTGTGGCAACGGTTCTCAGGCTTTGGGAAGAGAAGGATCAGGGGACAGGAAGCAAAGAGGGTTGGAGAAAGAAGTTAGCAGAGCTCCACTAGCTTAGCAGGGAGAGGAGCACATGGCCAGACAAGCATACACTGAGGAAGGCAGCCAAGATGAAGAATACCAGCAAGTATTTTGAAATGATGGGTGGGTGGTAGCCCAGAGAGAAAATCATTAGAACAGATGCCAAGGTATGTGGGCTTGGGAAATACAGATAGCTTAAGAAGTCATACCTGCCATGCCCCCAGGTGAAAGAAAAACACTAAAATCCATCAGATGTCTGTGCCTTTATTGGTTGTGATAGTGGATTAGATATTATTGCCATAATAATTATAAGGATAATAATAAACATTAATACACCTTACCCTTAAATTAACCACAATAGGGTAGTTTCCCTGTTATTTTTCTCAGTCTGCTTGCCACTTGTTTGTAGGAAAGTTTCTGATTTTTGTGAGCGAGCTGTGTATCCAGCTGCTTTGGTAAAAGTATTTATCAGCTGTAAGAGTTCCCAGGTCTAATTTTTAGAGTCACTTATGTATACTACCATATCATTTGCAAATAAAGATAATTTGACTTCTTCCTTTTCAATGTGTAACCCTGTGGTCTAATTCCGTTGTCTTACACCTCTAACTTAGACTTCAAGTGCTGTGTTGAGTAAGAAGAGTGGACAACTTCACTTTGTTGCTGATTTTAGTGAAATACCTTTGAGTTTCTGTCCATTTAATTTGATGTTGGCTAGAGGCTTGTTGTAAACTATCTTTACTATGTTGAAGTATATCCCTTGTACTGCTAATCTCTCTGCTATTTTCGTCGTGAAGAGGTTTTAGATTTTTGTCAAAGGTTTTTTGGGGATCTAATGAGATGATCATGTGGTTTTTGCCTTTCAGTTTGTTATATGGTAGATCACATTTATTGATTTATGTATGGTGAACCATGCCTGCATTTCTGAGATGAAGCTTATTTGATCATGACGGATTATCTTTTTGATGTGTTCTTGGGTTTGGTTTGCAAATATTTTACTCAGATTTTTTGCTTCTATGTTCATAAGGAAAATTAGTCTGCAACTTTCTTTCTTTGTTGAATTGTTATATGATTTGTGCATCAGGGTAGCTATGACCTCATAAAACATATTAGGCAATGTTCCTCCTCTTTCTATTTTGCAGAATAATTTGCATAGTATAAAGGTTAACTCTTTTATTAAAGTTAGTAAAATCTGGCCCTGGGATTTTTTTTGGTTGGGAGCCTTTTAATTTCTGCTTTTATTTCACTAGATCTGTTTAAGTTTCTTATCTTCACACCTTTGGTAAGTGGTATGTATCAAGAAACATACATTTCTTTTAGATTTACCAATTGGATGGAGTACAGGCTTTTAAAATATATACTTAGGATTCTCTGAATTTCCTCAGTTTATGCTGTTATATCCCCTCTCTGTTAATTTTGTTGTTTTCTCTACCTTTTAGTTGATTTGGGTAAAAGTTTATCAATCTTACTAATTTTCTCAAATAATCAACTCTTGGTTTCAATGATTCTTTGTATTGTTTTTGTTGTTGTTGTTTCTAGTTTATTGATTTCAGGTCTAACTTTGATTACTTCTTGCCATGCACACCTTTTGGATGTGATTTCTTCTTTTTGTCTAGAACTTGCAGATGTATGATTAAGTTACTAGTATGAGATCTCTCCTTTTTTATATGTTCACTTAGTGCTAAGAATGTACCTCTTTGAACCGCCTTCATTGTGATCCCTAAATTTGGGTATGTTGTCTATTCATTTTCATTTAATTCTAGAAGGTCTTTATTTCTTTGCCTATTATTCACTCAGTAGTGGGATGTTCAGTTTCCATGAATTTGTAAGCTTTCTGTTCTTACTGTCGTTGTTACTGTCCAGTTTTAGTCCATGATGGTCAGATAGATGCTTCTGAAAGTAAGAGCTGAATCAAGTGCCTTTGTACTATGAGGTCATTGAAAATTCTCCAAGCTAAAACCAGCAAAACAAATAAACACACATTAAACACTAACTTTGGCTTCTGGTCCAGAATTGTGTCTTCACTAAGACTGAAATGAAAACAAAATAGGGGCAATCATTGTGATTCTGAAACTGGAAAACCTCAAGGTGTGACAGCACCCACATGGCAGCTCACAACCGTCTATAACTCCAGTTCCAAAGGATCTGACATCTTCATAACAATGCACATAAAATAAAAGTAAATCAAGACTCTAAAGAAAGAAACTGAAGAAGATATCAGAAGATGGAAAGATCTCCCATGCTCTTGGGTGGGATCAACATAGTAAAAATGGTGATATTAGCAAAAACAATTTCCAGATTCAATGCAATCCCTATAGAAATACCTACATAATTTTTACAGACCTATAAAGATCAATTCTCAACTTCATATGGAAAAACAAAAAACCCAGAAGAGCTAAAAGAAGTCTATATAATAAAATATCTTCTGGAAGAATTTCTATCTCTGATCTCACGCTGTACCATAGAGTAACAGTAATAAAAACGACATGATACGACATGCCATAGAAATAGGCTGGCTGATCAGTAGAATCAAACTGAAGATCCAGAAATAAACCCACACACCTACGAACAATTGATTTTTGACAAAGAAGCCAAAGCCATACAATGAAAAAAGATTGCATCTTCAACAAATGGTTCTGGTCTAACTAGATGCCTAAATGTTAAAAAAAAAAAAAAAAAATCAAATAGATCCATATTTATCACCTTGTACAAAACTAAAGTCCAAGTGGATTAAAGACCTCATCATGAAACCAGACACACTAAATCTGTTATAAGAGAAAGTGGGGAAGAGCCTAGAACTCATTGGCATAAGAGACAACTTCCTGAATAGAACACCAATAACTCAAGCCCTAAGATCAACAATTAATAAATGGAACCTCATGAAACTGAAAAGCTTCTCTAAGACAAAGGACAGTGTCAACAGAACAAAACAACAGCCTACACACTGAGAAAAGATTTTCACCAACCCTACAACAGACAAACGGCTAATATCCAAAATATACAGAGAACTCAAGAAATTAAACACCACCAAACCAAATAACCCAATTAAAAATGGTGTACAGAGCTAAACAGAGAATTCCCAACAAAGGAACAGTTAATGGATGAGAAACACTTAAAGACATGCTCAAAGTCTTTAGTCATCAGAGAAATGAAAATCAAAATGACTCTGAGGTTCCATCTTACACACTTCAGAATGACTAAGATAAAAAACTCAAGTGACAGCACATGCTGGCGAGGATGTGGAGAAGAGGGAACACTCCTCCATTGCTGGTAGGAATGCAAATATGTACAACCACTTTGGAAATCAATCTGTCACTTTCTCAGAAAATTGGGAATAGTGCTACCTCAATACCCAGCTATACCACTCCTGGGCATATACCTGAAAGATGCTCCACCATACAAGAACATTTGCTCAACTGTGTTCACAGCAGATTTATTCATAATAGCCAGAATCTGGAAACAATCTAAATGTCCCTCAACCAAAGAATGGAAAAAGAAACTAGTACATTTGCAAAATGGAATACTATGCAGCTGTTAAAAACAAGGAAATCTTGAAATTTACAGGGAAATGAATGGAACTAGAAATGATCATACTCAGTGAAGTAACCCAGGTTCAGAAAGACAGACATGGTATACACTCAATTATACATGGATACCAGCCCAAGATTGGTGTCTCTGAGAGACTCCATCCAACAAGGGATCTGCACAGATCTAGGCTAGGACTTGCTCCTAGACTCCAGGTGGAACATGGAGAGTAGTATAGGAGAAATGGGGAATGGAAGAATCTAGAGGGTTTGGGAGGTTGACAAGGAGCCCATCAAAAGTGGCAGATCTGGACCCAGGGGGACCTGCATAAACTGTTGCCCCAACCAAGGACAACGCATGCACTGTTCAGATCTAGCCAAAAATCAAAACAAAACAAAACTATCTGATGGACTAAAGGGGCAGGTTTTCTGATGAAGAACTGAGAAAACAAGAACAAGAACAATAAAAACTAGATATTTGAAATCCCACTAATTAATACAGGCATGTTAATAACCTGAGAAAGAAAATAACCTTTATGCAATTAAATTCAACTGAAGTGGTACATCACTTCAAGAGAAGCTGTGAAAATTTTGAGGCATATAATAAAAATCCTAAATAAACTTAGTAAAGTACAAAATGTGATACCTTGACAAGAGAAGTGTTATATCAAAAACACAGATTATATGA
The DNA here is from genome assembly GCF_903995435.1 of Acomys russatus. Classification (NCBI taxonomy): domain Eukaryota; kingdom Metazoa; phylum Chordata; class Mammalia; order Rodentia; family Muridae; genus Acomys; species Acomys russatus. The sequence goes on from NC_067138.1 coordinate 99,550,899, forward strand.
ATCACTAACAAATAATCCAAAATGGCAGATAAAGAAAGAGTGAAAGGGAAATGAAAAATAGCTGAGAACAAGATTCTAGCAGTAAGTTTAAATTCAATCATTTTAATATTTATATCAAATATAAATGGCTAAAGACTCCACTCACACAGAGATTTCCAGATTTGACAAGCATGTTAGACAAATTTGTATGATACCAATAAGATTACCACAGCAATTGTAGTGTTTAAAAGAAACCTCTTAAAATAAAGGCTGTTAGTACTTAGGAAGGCCAACTCAACATTAAAATTTAAAAATAACATGTTTTAATGGGCAAAGAGTTTCAATATGTATTTCTTAGAAGAGGAAGTAAAAAGGACAAATGCATACATGAAAAAATAACGACAATTGCTAATCTGGCAGGGAATGAAAATTAACACACATGAAGTACTACCTTGTACTTGGCAGAAAAGCTATTGTCCAAAATAAAGAAGCAAAGACTGATGAAGATGTGGAGAAAGGGAAAATTATTTTGTTGGTAGGGATGAAGATTAACGTAGCCATTAGGGAAAAAGTATGTAACTTTCTCAAAAAAATTAAAAATAGAATTAGCAAATGACCTCGTAATTCACATTATTGAACACATAGCCAAAACCATACCGAATGATGAGTGCATGGCCATGCTTATGACAGCACTACTCACAGTAATTGGGACACAAAAACAAGCTAAGGCCTCATCCATGACTAGATGCACTGAGAAAATGTGGTAAGTATACACACTGGGATGCTCTTCAGCCTTGTAAAAGAAGACAGTCTTGCCGTTCTCAACATGGATGAATTTAAAGGCATTATGCTAAGTGAAATAAGCCATTGATGAAGTACAAATATTCACTTCTAGAGAAATGCAGAGAAGCCTAAAACAAATGGAATAGGGGTGCCAGGAGTAGGTAGGACAGAATAAAGGAAATGTTGTATGAGGGATCCATTGTAGGTCGTGATGTCAATAACTATCAACAATGTGCCATTTTCTAGAAAATTGTAAGTCAGTGAATTTAAACTAATTTCATCAGAAATGAATAAGCTAGTAATACATGTGTTAATTAACTTGAATTTGCTATTCTACATATTTCACAATGTCACATTGTATCCCATAAAATACGTATTTTTTTCAACTTAAAATTAAAGTTTTAAATAATATAATCTGGTGAATTTAGAAAAACTAATACACAAAAGAAAAATTCACACACACACACACACGCACACAAAGAAATCAGCACGAGTAATGTCATTATTTTAAAGCAGTGATTATGAATAGGACTCAAAATTGGGCCAACCAGAGAAGGGAATTAAATTCTTCAAGTAACAGTGAAGAAAAATCTAAGAGGCAAGCAAAAGAGCAGGCCACTAAAACCCCAGTAAAGGTGTGAATGAACCAGGGAAGACATTAGAGAAACGGAAACCTCATTGGTCACCTGTGACAGCATTTCCATACTTACTTACTTAATCCTAGTAAAGGAGGCTAAAAAACCAACATTCAATTTTCTATGAAAAAAAAAAACTGTAACAACTTAAGTGCCCCCAAATAGGATTGTCAGTAAATTTCTGTGTATTTGCGGGATGAAATGCAATATTGAAATGAGCTACTGAAATATTGAGTTAACTCACTAACATGCTGCAAAAGAATAACCTGAGAAATATACTTGTGTAACCATTTAAAAATGAACAGTGTTGTGCATTACTAACAATTATGTACATATTAATTAAAGGTAAAATTATGGACTCAATATTCAAATTTTTAGGGTATTGGCAAAGAAGAAAGGATAGGATGAGTAAGGCCAATTTGTCTGAAGTGATTTATTTCTTTAAAAATTAACCGGCAACAAATATCTCCTATAATGTGCTTGGCTTAGGAAGTGAGTGTATAATGTTGTCATATCTCTTATACCTTGATGTTACTTTCTCATTGTGAAGACAGATTTCAAAAACCAGATCCCAGCTGAGCCCCTCGGTGACCTCAATGCCAAGAATTCTGGAACAAAGTGACCCATGACTCTAATTAAGCAATTTGTGTGTCCTTTTCATCTCATGGCAATAAGTACGGTAACATCACCATCACCTACTAATAGATCAGCATGCTGCCTGCATGTCCTCTTGATAGGATCTCTTGCCCCGGATAGCATCAGACCCAGGTACCAGTGATAATGATAATATCTGAGCTCTTGGCCGAAGTCTTGCCTTAGAAGGCTAGCACTGACTGTGGCACATGCCTGGAGTATGGAATACTTTACACCTGATGCCTTATATCAGTGTCCCTCAAAACCTTAGAACAGTGCAGTGGAGCTGCATATGCTTCTGCACAGAAAGAACAGAGCCTGAAACAGTGTCCATCTCTTACACTCCTTGTGATCTTAGAGCCACAGAATGTGTCTGAGCCAGTTTATCCATACATACAATAGAAGACTGGCCTGCACTGCAAATAATTGAGGGGTGAATGACACCACAGCTAATCTGGCACGTGTGTAGGAACTCAGCAAGCATTACTTCCACCACTTTATGGAGAACTGAACTAAAGTGTTAATGGGTTCGTTGATGTGACCCTGCTCACACTCAAATGAGAGAACAAAGTATGTATGGCAGTCAAATGTGTGGACTCTACAACCGGATGACATCGTACAAGTTCTTCCAGATGTATAACCTGGATGGGTTGTTTAATTTCCCAGTGCTTTAATTTATTCACAAACAAAATAAAAAGAGTAAGAAATGTCTGAAAAAATATTATTACTGAATAATGCAAGCACTTGGCACAAAGCTTAGCATATAAAACGCACAATGAAATTTACTAACAAGTAGCATATAACTCACTGCCTCAATATACACAGCGTGTTTACACAGACTGAATTGTGGCACTACCCATTATGGGGTACTACAGCTGTGCTGGTCATGGGTAAGGTACAAAGATATTCTGGTTTAGGGGTGGTTTGGCTTTGCTATTTTTAAGTTCTGATAAAGAAGAAAAGTAAGTTTGTCAACCACATCATTAGTCCTTTACCTTCCCATAGAAGGGCTGTTCTTCTTCCCTTTGGGATACGTTTCATTATCATTTGATAAAAGGAATTTTTAAATCCTCCTCCTTGATTCCTTCAAGAACTCATCATTGAAGAGAGCATTGTTCATTCTCCAAGTTTCTGTGCTTATTGATTCCTATTTTAATTGTGTGACCTGGTAATATATAAGAAAATATTTCAATTTCTAGGTATTTGTTAAGATCTGTCTTGTGATCGATAATGTGGTGGTTTTCAGAGATATTCTAGGAGCTGAAAGTGTATGTGCTATGTTTGTTGGACAGAATATTGTGCATGAATCTTTTAAATCTATTGGATCTATTATTTAATTTAATTCTGAAGCTTTTAAGTTGAATGATCTAACTAAATATTTGTAAGGGTTACTGGAATCACCCATCATTATGTAAAGGAATTTTAGCATGTAGTTTATGAAATTGGGAACCCCGACACTTGGTGCATATACATTTATAGTTATTCTATCTTTTTGATGAATTATTTGTTTTATTAAAGTATAGTAGCCTTCATTGTCTAATCCTCTCTCTTTAGTGTGATGTCTACTTTCACAGGTATTGTATTAACTATGCCATCATGATGTCAGCTTCCATTTGTTTTATAGGCTGCTTTGTATTCTTTGACTCTTGGTTTCTTTGTAAGTGAGATGTGTTTCTTGGAGACAACAGGTACTCGAATGCTGTTATCTAATCCATTCAAATAGTTGGCATCTCTTTGTTGATGAGTTGAGTCCATTTATAATTATCAGTAAGCTCATGCAATATAAATCTTAAGGATTATCTGAAGTAATAAGTTTCCATGTCTGTATTAAAATATAGATGAATTTCTCTCCTTTTTGTCATGCTCTTTTCTTTTCCAGCAGTAGCAGTGAGGACTGGCTGGCACCAATTTTTCATTATCTTCCTCTTGAAGGGTGTTCACAGCTAACTTGATTACTTCACACTATAGTTCACACCTATTTACAACCAGTCTGTTTCCTTTCATTGTAACAGCATGGAAATAAATAAGCAATTTTCATACATTAGAAAACACAAGCATGATAAAATCTAATTCAGACTTCTGTGATTGATAAAACAGAAAGGTTGGATAAAATGCATTTCACAACACAAACACTAGTCTATTAGACAGTTATTTGGGTGTGAGACATAGTCCATACTTGTCTCCCTGAGGAGCTTCATGAAACAGTCCCAGTATGAAAACTTCTACAACTTCCTTAGGCTGAAAGTTCTACTTTAGTGTAAAAATAATAGGTGAGCAATGGAAAGCCAACTGTCTTGCTGTTGTACATTGTATTGGCTTTCTGTGAGTTATGAGCACGCTGTATGACTCTCAGCAAATATATTTTCTATGTCTTGTTTGTTAATGGACAGAAAAGTTCTCCTGAATGAAATTGATTTTATTCACTTAGGATTTTATACTCCATCGCACAACCGCAACCCAGCAAATTCTTCATTAAGAGAGATAATTGCTTTAATGAAGATTAAATATAATTCAAAATTCACATTTATCTTTATCTACCTAATGCAGGTCAGAATTAACTAAAAGTTTTAGGAGAAAGGGAAAAATAGGTTTCCTTAGAAATGTCCCCATCTCTTTAAGCTGAAAGGAGTCTCATCTGACAATCATTGTTGCTTTTCTGTCCATTTCTCCTCTTCTTCTCATCATTCACATCAGACTCAAATAAAACCCTCTTAATAACCCTAGTTTTGTGATGTTTGACAGAAACCCCAGGATAGCTGCAATTAATATAAAGGATGCTCAGTGAGCTATAGAAAAGATGCATTGATGATAGACAGGCAAGTGAGAAACATTAAAATCTAAAAAGTGTCCAGTTGGTTTTAGAAATATTCTCCTTCATTACTACAAAGAACTTCTGCTCCACCTGTCAAAGAGAGGGAACTGAGAATGATGGGGAATGGATTGGTTTACTCACATGTCGTGTGCCATTAAAACTGTTCATCACTAAAGACACATAAGCATTGTTGTAGAAAAGCATTCACCTAAGAGAAAGAAGAATATACAACTTTGACTCTTGGCAAATCCTCAAGTCATGTGTCTGATCTTAAACACGTTTCTTGACTTCTGAGTCCAAGGCACCTCACTGTACTCTGTGGCTAAGGATGCTGCTCACTCTGGTCCTAGGGAGGGGGAGCTCCTGGCACCAAATGAGCGTTCAGCAAATAAATGTACTGCAGCCTTGCTGTGCTATACATTTTCTTTGGGAAGCTCTAAAACATATACCAGTGGTCCAGCCTCCCCACCCGCAAGGGACATAACACTTGGTTCTACAAACGTGACCTGTAGGTTTTACCTTGCCACTACTGATATGTAAGTTTGTTCATGTCAAAGGGGTGTTCAGAGAGTTACAGGCTTTTTTAAATAGTAAAGCAAATACAGGAACACCCCTGAATGTGTGGGCTTTCAGGTTCCGTGGAGAAAAATCTCCTGAGTGGATATAACATATAACTTATTTGTTAATGTAATTCATCATTCAAATTAGGAATCACTGAGAGTGAAAGAGAGTTATACACTTAATTACTCAAGACAATAGACATAACCCCAGGTGATTCTGCATACACTGAATGTTCGGTAATTCTGTGTCTAATTTATACAATAACTTGAACTATAAAGCAGTCTCCATATTTTACAAAGAGAAACTACTTCAGAAGGGCTAAGCAATGGGTCCAACCACATAAAAACTAGCAAATAACAGACAAACCCAAAGTTGAAAATCTCTGTCTGTAAGCCACCAAAGGTTTTTCTTCACACACTCCTTCCTTGAAACCTTTTATTCAAGGTATTAAATATACAGTGACAGTATTAATTTTGGTATGTGTCATCCTTGCATGGATGTAAAGCTTTAGTGTACCACGTGTAAAGCTCTAAGTGATGATCTCCTTACACTATCAAAAAGAGGAGATGAGAAAAGTGAAACGAAAGCAAAATAATGCCAGGAAAAGCAGTTACATACTAATGAACATCCAACAAAGCACTCAGTGCAGCCTGAATACCAAAGGCCTGAGCTAACGCTTATTCCAGGATACAGAATGACCATCAATAGGGCCAGAGAGCAATAAGCCTGTTTCCCCAGGTGCCGATCTATATTTTCATGCACACAGTGAATCCCTTCAGCTAGGTCAATCCACTACTGGTTTCACTGCCAACATAAATAAATGTGATTTACTTTTATAACACGCCCTGATGCCTTCCTTCCCTGGTAACTTAGCAGAAGATAAGGATGTTAAAACAAGATTGGCATTCGGTCCTCTCCACTGCTCCTGCACACAAAATAGATACATGCCACACCTCTCTTCCTCTGGGGAGACATGTCAGTCATTATCTGCATTCTCCTTGACTCTTTATCCACCAGAGAGAGGCCCAGTATAGCTCAACCATACTGGTAAACACCACACCACAGCAAGAGAAAAATAGCTTAAGTCCCCACCCTCATACATACCAAACACTTTCCATCACAATCACTAAAAAGAGGCCACTTTCGGACCCTTCATAAGCTCCAGTCCCTACAAAAAGGACATGATATTTCAGTGATCCTAAGAAACAACACGTTCGTGGCATGGCTTAAAAAAAAAAATCCTAGAGCAAACTCCAGTCTGTTTCCATGATATGGTTATGATTACCACACAGCACTCAAACACCCTGGGCCCAGACTTCTCAACTATAAAAACATTATTTCTCAAACTTTAGTGAGCATAAGAATTCCCTATAGTCCTACTATGCATTAAAACATTTTTCTAGGTCCCACCCTTGGAGGTTCTGCATAATTTGGCTTGGGATAAAGCCAGAGGATTTGCAGTTCTCAGTTTCCAGATGATGGTGGTGGTGACCATGTCCCACACTTTGAACAGCACTGGATGGTAGCAACGTTACAAACCCCACAGCTCCTACGAAGATCTGAAGAGATGTGATAACCCGAACCAGAGTTGCTGAATCACAGTGCTTCACAGGCAGCACCAGAGGATCAGCCAAAGACCAAGAGAGTTAGCAGCAATAAAACATAGGACCATCTAATCACTTCCAGTATGTAAGGTACAAGGTTTAATTATATACCAATCCCTTTCATTATAATGCCTTCTATTTGGCAGCACAAAACTAGGGCTCTGGTCTCATATTACACATTTAACTTCTATTTCTCTACTTCACAGACTTGTCCCCTATGCTCAGCTGCATCTCCATAGCATCCAATCTCTGTTTAAAGTCATCTTGATTCCTGTCGTGAAAATAAAGCACAAATCTTCCTATTAAACAGTACTGGGGAAACAAAGCAATATATAGTCTGCTAGGAGCAGGAATATCCCCTTATAGCAATTTGATCCTGTGATCAGCCAGCGTCCTTCGGTTTGTCCTTGTCTACCTCAGCTCTGTAATCAGGGACCGGCTCCCTCCCGCCCGCCTTCTCCCTCCCTCCTTTCTTTCCAGCTTCCTCTCTTTGTGACATTATTTAATCTCTCAGTCGCAGCTTCTTGGGATTAGCTACAGCATCTATTAATAGTTTTACTTCTGTTTACAGTTCCAAGGGGAGAAAAATGGCTCGTTCCTTTTTTTTTTCCTACTATCTTGAAGATACGTCTTATTGCAGAAGGAGCAAGATGCACAAGCCCCGTGAATAACCTATTTCCACAATCCGTTCCACTGTAAAGATGCTAATGTGCTTCCATGCCGAATGGATCCATTTAATAGGCAGAACAAGTTGGATATAAACTCTTTAATTGCTTTCAGCACACCGATTATCTTCCTGTGTCACCTATTGTATAATGCAAAAATGTTAACAAAAGCACTTACTGAAGACATTATTGGGAATTAAAAAACAAAGAGCCATCAGTTGTCGCTAAATATGCCTTTCATGTTCCCAAATGAAATGCATTTGTGCACTCAAGAAACAGGATAGAAGTGTGCAGGCCTGGCATTGATAGATGCAAACATCTTCATTAGATTTTGATCCAGCTGCTGCAAGATCTATAAAAAGAGCTATCTATGCTGGCAACTCATTACTGGTTATTTTGGAAAAATTCAGAAAACTGTCCCTAAACCTGTACTATAATGCCTTGGTTTGGGCAGCTTGTTTGGGGAAGATCAGCACTGAAAACCTCTCTCAAGCTGACCTTTGAGTAGCACTTCAAAGGAAACATTGGTGCCTAAAAACATGCTGTGGTACCTTTAAAAAATGCAGTAATACCTCAGAGAATATAGTGGTACTCAGGAGATGCAGTAGCACCTCAAAGGATGCAACCTTGTCTCTATATAGGGAAAGGTTGCAATGGCTGAGCCAGCCTGTACTCATGGATGCTTGAGCCATAAATCTTGGTCCATCAACCCCTACATCTCCTTCCTAACCTAACTGCTTTTCTTTAAAGCATGTAAACAAGAGTCCCTAAGAACCCAAACCTGGGTCTTTACAACCAAAACCGAAAGATTAACATGCGCACTGTCTCATAACGGCCTTTCTCTTCAGCACTAACCTTCTTATGCATGTTGGCAGTCAGCTTGCTTCTAGCATGCTGTTTTCTGTAGCCATGGGCTGTTTAAAAAGAAGAGAGGAGGGTAATCAAGGGAAGAAGCAAAGAGGAAAGTGAAGAAAGACAAAAACAGGGGAAATAAAAAGGAGTGGAGCAAAAGCTGAGGTACCAGGCACTCCAGAAAAGACTTTAGGAAGCAAACTATAAATACCAACAGTACCTTCAGCTTTTCTCTGAGTTCTGTTGAAAGGCAAAGCCCCACTGAAGCCTGAGTAGCATTCATATTAATCACAGTCTCTGCGTGTTGACTTGGGGACCTTTTCAGTCAGGTCTTGGTCTCCAGAGATCTCTGATGGACAGAAGACAAACAATTGTCAGAAATGTCATTGTCATTTATGAAGTGCTCTTTCCCTTCGTGGTCAATAGGTGACCCCCATCTATAATGAAGAAAAGCACAAATAGCAATCACTGTTGTTCAGCCTCAAAAAACAAAAAGAAAAGAATGCATAGACCACTAGCGAGATCTGCTTCAAAGATTTTTGGCATCATCTATAATATACCCAGCATATTATCTATATTAGAGTCAAAAGCAAATTGAAATGCTAAAATAATAACGTAAAAACATACTGTTTGTTTAAGTCAGATGTAAGAGGCCATTTGGGGATCATTTTGTTGCACTTATATCATTATTAAAACTATTACCAAATCTTAATGATCTCGAGACCCACAATCTATATTTCCTCACATATTCCATTCCTAGTCCTTCAAACTATCACTCCCCTGTAGGACTCCAGCTCTCCTCTTCCCTCCTATCGCTGTGCTCAATGGAGTCAGGGGGTTGTGATGCAGAAGTTAGGGCCTATCTGCCCTCGAACCAGGCCTAGATCCTGAACAGGGGATCAGAGCCAGCGTGATCTTACTGAGTTGGAAGTCTGATTACAAGACTTCCATGTGTCATACTATTCAGTGACTTCCCACTGCCCTTCAGATAAAATCACATTTCTATTGTGTGGTAACAGGCAAGTTATTAAACCCCTCCGTGGCTCAATTAAAATAATAATAATAATAATAATGAGAAAATGTCTGTAAAGCACTTCACACAGAGCTAATAAATGCTGCCTGGTTATTGTTGACAAAATCTCATCAGCTACATTCTTTTCCAGCCCCCTCTTTGCTCTACCTTACAACAATACTCAGTAACATGTTACTCAGTGTTCCAATGACCTGTCTCGCCTCCTAGCCTGGAGTTTTCTGTTTGCAATACCACTCCTTCCTCATGCATCTTGGCTAGTATCACCTCTGTGAATTAATAAACCATCAACTTAAATGCATATTCAAGATAGTTTTCTCTAAGCACAAATCTACGCCTGTTTCATATTTCCTGAACTATAATACAAGCTGTGCGTTAACATAGCTTAACTGAGACATTCCAAAGGCCTGAGGCTTCTTTGACATGGTGCCCATTGTGTCTTTTCCATTGCAAGCACAGTTAGTATTCAACAGACCAGACAATAGCACAACTAACTAAGAAATCTTGTCATATTATAATGGCAAAGGTTAAGCCCTCGTTCATACTACATATATTCTTTTCCTAAAATAACCAAGATGATACTCACCCCAGCCTGTCCACCACTGGAAAAATTGCTGGTCATGTGGTAGAGAGAAAAAGAACACAGTAATAAACAACTGTCTCTTGTAATTTTTCCATGTGGATATCCATCTTCTTTCTCTTCACAGTTTACCAGCAAGGGTAAGTCACATGACAAAGCTTAATGCCAATCAAATGAGGAATTCTCATATACAGAAGACACCATGGAAAAAGGAAACCAAAATATTTAGCAAACAGTAATATATGCTTACAACAGAGCTCAACAAATGTTTGTTTGATGATTTTTTTTTTTTTTTTTTTTTGCTGCAAGTTGACAAATACAAATCACACACCAGTTGAAATCTTGCCAGAAACTTCTCTAAGGCACTCAAAGAGATATTCATGTCGAAGAAAAAAAGAATTTTATAATCACTCTCCTTCTGGTTTCAGAGCTTTCTTCTGCCATTGAAATCCATTGCATATGTATGTAGTAACAGTTTACAAACCACAGCAGTACACCATTTGAATAAAGAAAGACAATTAAACTCAACAAGATGTGTGACTTGATTGCATCTCTGTGCAAGACATGAATATGACAAAGGAGATTATATCTGGTCTCATGGACTATTAATTAACAAGGAAACCTTCAAGTTTACTTTTAGTTACTCAGATGAGACCCAGAAAAGCAAAATCATTTATCCATCCCAAGAGCTAAACAGTCACAGAGTCAAGACTGCAACGTGCAGGCCAATTCCAAAACAAATCATTTTTTAAATGTAGTATATTGCCTTCTCACAGTGAACATCAGTCCCCCCATGCCCACTCCCCCATCCCACCCCTCCACCCCTAACCTCCACCCCATGGTCTTCCTCTCCATCTCCCTTGGAACTTTAAACTTTCTGGACTAACAAGTTATAAACAAATAACCAAGCTTAGATAGTTTTTTCTCTATAATATCCTTTATTCTGGACTCATTTCATATTTATAACAGTCTTGCTTCTTTGTAAGAAACAGTCATATCTGGAAATGATGTCATCCCATGGCATTTACAGAACACCCCAGAAACTGGAAAGATCTCCATGATAGAAGCCCTTAAGACCATTAGACAAAATATTTTATTCCCTCTGGGCTAATCAGGTCAGCTGGGAAATGACATAAGCCAGAAACTCCTGAGCCAGAGCAACAAATGCTATTAAGTTGCTGTCTTCTGACAAACAAGTGATATGTAGAAGGAATAAGAATTAAATTTAGAGACAGAGTACAGACTCTGGCTGGGCTCCAGAGCTGAGGGATATTAAATAAGAAAGAAACAATAGCTCTGTCAAGTCTAATTGTTTAAAACATAAAACTCTTTCCATACATCTTGAGCTGAATGGGGTTGCACAGGGTTGGGATGCACTGTGGAGCCTTGCTCACAAAGACCAGCACACGCCCCTTGGGCTGAGCCTCTCCTCTGCAGGGAATTTGGCTTTGCCATTTTTTCTTCTTATGCTCCATTTGGGCACTGAGATATTTGAAAAACAGAAAAGTTATAGAAAGCAGCAGGTTATGTCTTTTTGTTTAGTAAGGTACAGAATTGACTGCATTGTGGGAAAATCTGGACTGTGTGGTGCAACTGTAAGCCGCTCACATTCTGTTGCCTGAGCCAAGCCTCAGTTTTGCCACTAGTGAATAGAGATGCTATTTTTATGGAGGCAAAGATGGTCAATGAGGACTAAATGAGACGATTACTACAAAGTGACTGAAACTTAGTAAGCATTTGGGACAATGTATCTTTTTGGATTTTTTTCCCTTCAATGGGTATGTGAGGTCATGAATTTAGTAGCTCCACTTAAGTCCAAAGTGAAATTAATTTTCTTTTCATGATTTTAAATACAGGCCTGCATTTCTTCCATAATGAATTAATAGACATTTATACAGCACCGAGAACGGGTGAGACTGTATGGCTAACTCTAAAGGTTAGAACACCTTTCACAAAGTATGAAAAATCAGGACATTTGTGAAGTCTTTTTTTTTTATCAGTTTTGGTAGTAAGTAATCAAGATAATTTGGATTTTTAAAAATATTTACTGTGTAATTGGTGTATATAGTGTAAAAAAATAATAAAAGCCAACCACTTAGGTACAAGCTCAATAAAAAAAAATCGTGTGTTTTTGTTTCAGAATATATTGATAGTAAATTACTTGTATCTAATTACTCTTATGTTACAAAAAATGTATCTATATTTATTTATGTATTTATCTCTATATACTGGCAAACATTTATTTTGTGGCAGAAGACCTGTGTTGAGGGTTGGAGCCTTGCCTTCCCATAGTCTCCTGGTCACTAAAATTGTCATCATATTCTTTCCTAGAATATCAATGTCTTCCTTGTGAAAGGAGATTTGCTGAATAATGAGGTCTCTCTACAAATGCTACCATATATTTAAGTTAAAGTGCGATCTGTTTCCCTGCTAATGTGTGCTTATATGTGCATTTACAAAGACATGTTTGTTTCTTGGAGTATAAAACTACAGTGATTTTTCGGAGATACCTGTTGTCATAAGATGCAGTTCACACCTGTACATGAACGCATCTCCAGTGAAAGGATCACAAATGACTTTCCAACTGCAGATCTCATTTCCTGTCTTCTGACAAGAGTCCAGATTGGACTGGGCTAACATCAGTGATCTCCTTGACTGTGGCTCCTAGAGGAGGATCAAAGTAGCACAGGACCATCGGAGAGCAGTTAGCTGCACAGTGAGGAGAGGTTTATCCTACCTCTTAACACACTGCCTATGATGCAAACAAACCACTTAATCGCCATTTCAAGAATTTTAGGAACAGTCTAAGACAATTTTAAGAGACTCAGAACAATATTACAATAATACTCACTCACCTGAGAATACCCTCCCTGTCCTACCACTAAAATAACTTAAAATAATCAGTTCTAAAACTAGGATGAGATAGCTTGTGAAGTTTTTACTGCTTGAGGTCAGATTTCGTTGGCTCTCTATCATGCTAAAATCATTAGAGTTAAACAAATTTTACTTTCTAACCACTCTGAATTCACTGTGTGACAGATAGAATATTCTAGTTTGTTATATATTGTTTTCAAGCACCAGAACCCATGTATTAATAGTCTTCGTGTAATTCTTACAATAAAATGGGAAGCAAGCATTCAGTTTTCTATTCCATCACCATTGCGATCTAAAGATGAATTTATCTTGATAAAAGGAGCAGTGTAAAGCAAAGGGAAAGGTATTTCCTATTGTAAAACTTTTAACTTGGAGAAGGAGAAATTACAAGTACACTCAGCTGTAGGGAATATGTAACTCAACGGATTTCTAATTAAAACACATACGAACTCACTTTGTAGACCAGACTCCCGGGGAGGGGGGTGGCGGGTGGAGAGGGCGTCCTGCACAAACTGTTGCACCAACCAAGGAAAAAGCATGCAGTAAACCTACACTGCCTGTTCAGATCTAGCCAATGCGAGCTCATTATCCATGGTTGTGGGGAGAGTGGGTACTGTCTCTGACGTGAACTCTGGTGACCCCAATTTGCTCACTTCCCCTTGGTGGGGAGGCCCAGAAGTACACAGAGGAAGGGAATGCAGACTATCTGGGTGAGATTTGATAGGCTGTGGTCATATGGTGGAGGAGGAGGTCCCCTTCTGTCAGAGGTCTACGGGAGGGGAACAGGACAGAAAAGAGAGGGAGCGCGGGAATGGGAAGGGATGAGACATAACAATGGGATCTAATATGAATAAATGATAATAAATTTAAAAATATATATATGAAAAGAGAGAAAGAATGGATACAGACTTTTGTGTATAATCCATCTCGATGTCATATGAGTATATGATGCATTGGTTATGACTAATTCTGGGTTTCTATAATAGCATTCGTTGGTCACTTTAATAAATGGACAACCCAACACTTCTTGAAATAGTCTGTGAAAATGAAGGTCACTTCATGTTTATAAATAGATAAAACACCATCTTCCTTTTTTATATAGGCCCTTGCTCAGAAAATGCTGTGTATCTGTGATGCATGCAATCCTCTCAGTAAAACACTTACTATATGTATGGCATTGTTTACACTAAGGTAAACCCTGGCTCCTCAATTCCACAAGCTAATTGGATGTGTATCACCTTTATCTGAAGAGTGGCATTTCTATTGAGAGCTAAAGCAGTTTGCCTGAAGTCACAAGAAACCAGATGGGAAACAAGCTAAGTACAAGTCAAGGACCTACATCCAGAGAAAAATAATCTTGCCTTCTATGATAAAAGAAATACCTCTTCAACTGCTGGCTTCTCTGGGTGTTAGACATAAGGAAGTACAGTCAAGGTCATTCTGACCAGCACAGCCCTCGGGCCTCTGAGAACACACAGCTCATTCAGAATTTTGGGGCGTAGCATCGAGAACTAACTTGTTTTACAACAGACAGCTCCCCTGAGTATTTTCACATGCATGAACAGACTTCATTATTGCTTAAAGCTCACCATGTAAAGATGAGTATTATTGCAAAGAGATTATTAAACAGAGTTTCAGACTGTTAAGTAGCTGAGTAAGGTAACACAGTCGTAAACAGCAAATAACGAAAAAGCCAGGTAGGGAGTCTTTGAGCTCCTGTGACCACACTCTTAGCCAGAGGAAATTTTCAACAAAAGATCTGCATTAGCACAGAAATACCGTGCCTGGCTACCAAGATTCTCATTCTCCAAATGATGAGTCTTCTGTCTTCCTTTTCACAACACCTGGTGATGTCTAATTTTTTTCTGAAATTCTAAACTCAGAATCACGGGACAACTGACTCTAAGAACTTAATTCATTCACACTTACTGTATTATAATTTAATATCACTCTATGAGTTAGTTCATAATAAGATACGGCCAATGCCTACTACGGAGCACAGCAGGGGGTATAAAGATATCATGCTTATGTTGAACAAGTAAAAATATTTTTCATGCACTTTTGGAGGAAATGCATTTACTCTATAATATATAAGAATAAAACCTTGAATTTGTACTGCACTCTTCAAAATACTTTCATACTCCATCCTTCCATCTTCAGCAAGCTCTAGGAAATAATCAGATGCACTGACCTGCAATCCCAGCATCTGTGTATCAGATCCACTGACCTGCCATCCCAGCATCAATGTATCAGAACTCCCTTTGTTTACCTCCTTGGCTGCATTTGTGAATTTCAGTCATTTTTTTTCCTAAGACAAGTTTTCTTTGTGGAGCCCTGGCTATCCTGGAACTCTGTAGACCAGGCTGACCTCGAACTCACAGAGACCCACCAGCCTCTGCCTCCCAAGTGCTGGGATTAAAGGTGTGCCTGGTCCTCATTTCAGTCTTTTTAATAATAGTCATTATAACAGGGATGGATGATATTTCATTGCGATTTCGAGTTGTTTCCCTGATGATTATGTCAGCAAATCACAGAGATACAATACCCTTTTCATTCAGAAATTTAGACTCAACAAGATAGGAAAGATGTTTACTTCAAGTTTGACAAATACAAATAGCCATATCACTATGAATGTAACATTTATATAATTCCCAATTGTCTCATGGTCCTTCCTGCTGTATGTAGTTTATTTTATTCATGTGTGACAATGTAAATGTGTATGTTAGAAAAGAAACATAACTAAGACAATGAAAAAACTATTAATTTTAAAATATTATTATGTTGGTGGAAAGGTTGTAAAGGTAGTACAGACAGATCCTGTGTGTAGTTCATCCAGTTTCTGGTTGTTATTAAGAGTCATAGGGGAGAAGAATAATGGGAAAATGGGGGGGGGGGAGAAATGGGAGGATACAAGGGATGGGATAAACATTGAGATGTAACAAGAATAAATTAATTAACAGCAAGTAGCCAAGAAG
The DNA here is from genome assembly GCF_903995435.1 of Acomys russatus. Classification (NCBI taxonomy): domain Eukaryota; kingdom Metazoa; phylum Chordata; class Mammalia; order Rodentia; family Muridae; genus Acomys; species Acomys russatus. The sequence continues at coordinate 99,566,882 of NC_067138.1, forward strand.
AGACTTGATACCCTATGAGAATATATAGGGGGACGTAATCCCCCTCAGGAACAGTCATAGGGGAGGGGAATAATGGGAAAATGGGGGGGGGGGAGGAATGGGAGGATACAAGGGATGGATAAACATTGAGATGTAACAAGAATAAATTAATAAAAAAAAATGAAAAAAATAAAATAAAATAAAATAAAAAAAAAAAAATATATATATATATATAAAGAAAAAAAAAAAATAAAAATAAAAAAAGAAGAAGAAAAGCAAACAAACAAACAAATAAAACCCAGAATATTAAAGAGAAATAGGAAAAACACAAGAAACACCATACACACACACACAAACACTATATACACACACACACTACACACACACACACAAAAAAAAGAGTTTCTATCAGCATGCTATGTTTGTCAAAATTAATGAGCCACCATGGACACTTTATTAGCTAACATCGTCCTAAAATCAAATTTACTCAGTTTCTTCCTGGCTCCTTTGTTCTCTTTGAGGCTCTCATCTAAGATGTCACACTGCACTTTTCTCCCTAGAGTCAATGAAGGTTTCAGAAGTATTTCCTGGGTTTGGTGATCTTGACAATTTAGGAAGAAATTTTTGCAGAATATCTTTAATTAGCATTTATAGGCTCATGAGAAGAATGAGTGCGGAAATGCAATTCTCATCTCACCTATAAAGAATTATAGATTATCAATATATTTTCACTGTGGTGTTCACCTTGACCACCTGGCTGAGCTAGTGTTTGTCAGGTGTCTGCACTGTTGAAAGACCACTGTCTAGCCTTTCCCTTGGAAACACATTACAACGAGTATCTCAAATTCCAGGAATAGAAAAGGCATCTGCTCAGCCTCTTGGAAGCAACATAACTACATAAATCACTTGGAATTATTCCACATGACAACTTTTTTCCTATTCCTCTCTACTTTTTCTTTATTCAGCCATTCTCTTGTATGGTTGTACCGATATAAATGTTTTATATTTTGGCTTATAATCCAATACTAATTCATTTTATTATTCACAGTATAACAGCTTTGGCTACTAGGAACTTTACTGGTCGGTTCTTATATTCTTTTAACTGATCCTGGGTATCAGGGTTGAATACTTGCTTTCTTGCACTACAAATTGTTTCAGTCTCATCCCATACAATCCCCATCCTAGAAGCATCTTTACCCAAGGATCTCTGCTTTCCTTATTTGAGATTACGATTAGAAACCAAGATTTAAGCTCTAGGCATTATCTTGGCTACTGAATTGTCACTACATATAGACTCTCTCAACTGGCCAGATGTCCTATTTGGCTCAGACTGTGATTTAAAAAAAACACCATCTCTTGAGTGCCTTAAATATCAGACATTTATTTCTAATAAAAGGCATAGCTAGTAGTCTTAGATGAGGGAACATTCTTGTGAGTGCCCAACGCTTGGCTTGAGGACAGCTGTGTTCTCAAGTGGCAGGTAGAGAGAGAGGAAGCGAGCTTTCCACATCTTCTCACAGGGGCACTAATTTCATTATTGGGCTGCACCTCTCTAATTACCTCCCAAGTAGTGTCACATCAGAGGACAGAATCTCAGATTCGAGCGAGGACCATGTATTATGCTAACTCATGCACCACTTGTAACTATGAATACGCTGTATGGGGCCGTCCTAATCTATGTGAGTCCACAACTCTATTCTGTCCACACATCTTACACTCTTGCCTCCTGCCTTGTTCATCTGCAACTTCTACATCTCATCTGTTTACCCTGTTGTATAGGCATAATGGCTGTGACATTCATAACTATCCCTGCATAGAAAAAAATCTTTATCAATTAAAGCACTTATGCACACATTTAAATTTGCTTTTTTTTTTTTTTTTTTTTTACAGATTCCAGTCACTTCCTTAGTTACTTAAATCAGCCTATTTCTGCCCCCTTTAGAGATGCCGCTTCATAAGTGTAGCGGAGTTACCTTTTGTCATATTCTACATTCCATCCAGCAATAGTCTGGCACCATATGTAATTTTTTTTTATCTTTCTATACATTAAGAATCATCTTCATGCTATAAAAATCTGCACATTTTGGACAAATGCATCATGCCGTGGATTCATCCTCAGTGTCATACTGAATGGTCCTGCTTGGACTCAGTTTTGTGATCTCGCCTCATGCAGTACCTCCAGTAAATACAGTGTCCTCCCCAAGACCTGCTTTGCTCAATAAAATTCCCACTAAGCATCCCAAAACATAGACAAATAATAACTACCAGACACAACAAAATATATAGATGTGCCTTTCTTAGGAATTCTTTTAACATATTCTTCAACATACAGAGCAAAGGGCAACTGCCCTAGAGGGGGAAAGAGACGCATCTAGACTTACAGTTAGAGGAAGAATTCAAATCAAGTTCACCTTTATGCTACTTAATAAAGAAAAGAACAAAATGCTAAAAATAAAATAGCAAAAACGTTATCTACAAGGTATTTTTACCCTCAGCTTAAGGTAGTTCCATTCTTCTATTGCTTACTCATGAGAAAATTTATAGACAAAACATCTTTAAATATGTGCAATCCAAATTTAGTTTTATAGGCTTATAAATAATGCACATTTTATCATAAACTGTGGTCATTTCTCTGTTGATGTAGTTTACCCAGTCACAGTCTGGGTAAAGTGAGAGCTTTGGCCTTAAGGTTACAGTTCCCAGACTTATTATACAGGCAATATTAAAAGGATGATTACAGCAGTCCCTGAAAGGAGATCACACATTTCTTTGCAAATACAGATGCCATACAAAGTAGTAAAAGAGTGCATAACCTTGAACTTGTGAGAAAGAATAGTCAGAAATCAATACTGAATATTTAAAAGGTAACAACATTAGGGAAAAAGACTTATTCTCCTAGTAAAGTCCTGCCTCCAAACAGGACAGAAACATACACCTCTCTCTCTCTCTCTCTCTCTCTCTCTCTCTCTCTCTCTCTCTCTCTCTCTCTCTCTCTCTCTCTCTCTCAGAAGAACCCCTGGCACCACCGTTCTCTCAGGAATCACTTGCTTGTTCACTTTTAATGCTGAATTTCTTTTCTCTGAGTTGGAGAAATGTCTGTTTTGCTAAAGCAAGCTGTCCCAGAAGTATATCTTGCTAAGCCTCCATTTCCTATGAAGATAATCTTCCCCTCAATGATGCTCCTTGCAAACCTAAGCCTAGGCCAGGATGCTCTTTGAAGGGAAGATAAAGGCTTAGAAATATCAAGAGAGATCCTTCTATTGATACGGGGAGACCAGTAAATCTTTTCTAATGTGGATTTTGCTTTGACAAATTCTTGAAAGAGCCATTTGTACCTCTTCATTTAGACTCTTCGCTGATGATTAGAAATGAAAAAAGAAAAGGCTCCTGCCTGTGCCTACGTGATTTCAGAGGCTTCAGAGGTCCAGCGGAGGGATGGAGCCTCCAGGGATTAGCCCTACGTGACTAAGCACTTTGGGATATAAGAAGGAGGATGTTGATCTCCTAGACATGGTTAGTTAGCTTTGGTTTTGTAATTGCCCAATGCTGGCCTTGAAGTTTTGAATAAACTGGCAATAGTTTACATTTGTCCGGCACCGTTCATCCAGGGAGTGCGCATTCCCTTTATTATGAAACATGGCCACCGTGGAACAGAAAAGCAGAGACATTTTGGGTGTTGAGCCTTTGTCCAGGGCCATGAGCATATACGAGGCAGAAGAAATCATTTGAAGCAGAACCAAAATATTACTAAAACAAGGATTGTGTGTGGTAGAATTTGAAAACATCCAAGATACAGCATGATTTATTCTTCCTTAATACATAGTACCCTTTTGGAGTACCTTAGACTAAGGGCTCATTTTTGTGAACCTGTTTGGATACAATACAAATTTTAAAATATATTTTAAAAATTTAAAAAACAAGGACTATGAATTGACATTAAATCACTTCTTTTAGCATGATTTCTGTTTGTTGAAATGTTCCATTAAGAAAAACGGATGTGGGGCTGGAGAAATGTCTCAGAAGTTAAGAGCGTTGGCTGCTCTTGCAGATGACCCGGGTTTGATTCCCAGCATCCACATAGTGATTCATAGCTGCCTGTAACTCCTGTTACAGGAGATCTGGTGGCCTCTTCTGAACTCCACAGGGACCAGACATACACATGGCAAAGGGACATGCATGCAGGCAAAACATTCATACAATAAAAATAAATAAATATATAAATGCAAAAAAAAAAATCGAATTCAGAAAAAGTTCTATCATCTTTGGTACTTTACAGGCAGTATTGTAGACTCTTTCCAAAAGAAACTTCTTTAAAGGGCGTGAAGGGATAAAGCAAAAGCAAAGTTCTACCCATGAATCCATGTACAAGAATTCTACAGCCAAGTCACAGAAGGATGGAGAGAGAGTACCAAGTCCATAACACAAACTCATCAGATTAGAAGCTGAGCTCGCTCAACGCTTTAGCCTCACATCAAGCAAACCAGACCCTAAATTCTTCTCCTGACAGCAACGAAGGCCACGGCACGCGAAGCTTCAGCCAGTGCTTCCGCTGAGATCAGGGTCGGGGTTTTTCTTGCGGTTGTTGTTGTTGCACATGTACAGGAGAAAAAAGTACAATGATCGAGGCAGTAGAAGAACACTGGTGCCCACTGGGGAGAGAAGCCGTGCGCCCTGGGATCATTAGAACTCCTCTCAGTCGACTGCTGCCGTGGTCCAGATTTCCCACAGGAAGGCAACAGAGGACTCAGTGGTCACTTCATTTTCATCTAACGTAAAATCCTGTGAGCCCTTCCTGGGAGCAAGGATTAATGTGGCCACAGGAAAGGGATACCACGTCACCCCGCGCTGCTGCGCAGTGAAGAGTGGGAGGAGAGCAGTCTTGCCAGTGTTTGATTTGTGTATTCGATTTTTCCCCCTAGCCCCTCTATCTTCTAGATCCCAGCGCCCTGTGTACGAGAAGTGTGGGCTCAAATCTAATCAAGAGGAGTCCTAAAAATCTGTGTTCTGCATCTTGCAGCCTCATAATGTAAATCTGGAGTCTAGATAACACCAATAAACTTACTTTTTTTTTTTTTTTTTTTTTTTTGCTTAAATAGCTTTAACATCACACAGGCCCGCGGGCACCACACAAGCTACCACATCCTTGCTCTCTGATAGCCCTCAAAACCCCATCTGTTGTAAATGACTACTGAAGGACTTGTAAGTCCTGAATCAGGGACGCCAACGATGCTTCTTGGCTTTACCCTTGAGGTAATTGTCTGTCATAGGTTGATTAACTGTCATTAACAAGTGGGGGCGTCTCTAGACTCTTAGCTGAGGGACCTTACATCACATTCCTACATCTACATCATATTTGCATGAAGATGAGCTTTGAAACCACCCATAATGCTGATTATAGACCCCCCATTAACTAAAATTTCAGTAAGAGTACTATAAATACTGTCAGATGTTATTTTTTAATTTCAATAAGAAAAAGATCCCTTTTGAATCATATTAACCTTGTCTAGACATTACTTATGCTAGAGTCTTGAGTTGTAATGTTTCCTCATAAGATACATCATTTGAGCCAATCCTGACTGATTCCACTTCATAGGAGCATAAGCTTTCAACTTATAGAAAACTAATAAATTGGATGGATTCTAGCCACCCGCAGGGCATATACAGTAAAATAAAAACATCTTCCAAAAATTTACAGTATGTTTTAGAATGAGTGGGAAAGCATCAATAGGCACTGCAGATGCTTTTACAGGATTCAGAGTAGCTCATTTCATCACAAATGGCTGTGTGACTCGGTGTGGCATTAATAATGGAAAGAACAGCCTTTAAAATAAAGTAAATGCATTTCAAGCAGTTACTGAGATGATACCTGTCTTAAAAAAAAAAAAAAAAGAAGCCCTCGGAACTTACAAGCTGATATTATATATTCCTTAGCCCATGCTGTCTAGAAAGATTTATCTCCTGTGTTAAACTTCAGACAAAAATAAAATAAAATAAAATTTGATATCTATGGCAAACTGCCATCTTCCATTTCCTTTACCTTTTAATTTCTATTACTACCAACTTCAGAATTGCTTCACTGACCTTCTGCAGTATTTCAAACGGTGCTTTAGATGCCAGGTGACAGCCCAAACAAAGCCATAAATAATATATGCCTATGTGTGTACACATATACATCTCAGGATGTTAATCAAAAAGGACATAAATCATTAATATGCTTTACTTTCACACAAATGCAAGTTGTGGCCACGTGCCCGGCGTGCTTTAGTCCTATTTCTTTACAGCTGCTGTCTTGAGCCCCTTCACAGGCCTGAGTTAGTTTGAATTCCTTACCTGGTACCCAGTAAGTCGGCCTCCATTCCTCTGCCCTCAAGCACCTGCTCTATGAATATGTCTAATAAACGGGAATGTGGGAAGACAGTTAAGAGAAGCTCCTGTATCTCCCATCTCTCACTGTGTGCTCGCGTTTTAGTTCCCACTATCTCCCCTCCTCTTTCTTCCTCCCCTATCTCAGCACTCCTCTCCTCTATCTCTCTCTTGTTTCTTATCTTCCACTTGTCCTCCCATGAAAAGTGCTCTTGGCTGCTGTCTTTCTCCCTTCCTTCCAGCATGCCAGGGTTAGCAGCCAACCTAGAAGAGACAAAAAGAAAAGAAGTGAGGAACAATCCTAAAACAACACAGGAAGAAATCACAGTGATCCCCAAATGGGGAAATTATTTCCTTACATTAAAATAGTTACCAACCAAAGAAATTCAGAGCATAACAAAGTAAACCCAACGTTGGCCAACAGAGACTATGCACAACACATTACTGATAACCTTGACCCAGCTTGTTTCCCACACACTGCTCATTAGCAAAGGCAATATATATACTTATGTGCAATATGTATACACACACATACACACACATATGTGTATATATATATACATACATACACTTTGGTCACTGCTCTGAGGTAATTTTATAAATGCCACAGTCATGTTTTAATATGACACCAAGAAAAGACTCTTACAAGGCAGCATTTCCCAGATCTCATCAGCATGAAGATGAATGCAAAAAAATTCTAGAAGGTCACAAAAACGACTTTCAATATCACGTAACATTTCAAAATGTATTTTAAAGGCTGCTGCCGAAGATAAAAAGAAAGTTAGTAAGATTAATAAAAGTATACCCTACTTCTATTCTTTTTTCTTTTCTTTTTCTTTTTTTAATTCACTTTACATCTTGGTCCTAGTCCCATCCCTCCTCTCCTCCCAGTCCCACCCTCTGTCTCTTTCCACCTGCCCTCCCTTTCCCTCTCTTCTCTCCTATTCTTCAGAAAAGGGGAGCCCCTTCCCACCTACTTCCATTAATAGTCCGATTTCAAACCCAAGCCTGCTGTCTCCATCCTGTCCTTTTGCCAATGCTGGGCGATGTGCGCACCTATCTGTCACACAGGTCTGAAAAGCAATGCCTAGCAACCCCTCTGGGTCAACTAAGTATCTAAAACTTGAACGAGCCAGAACTGTCAGATCCATACAATTTTGTTTTTCCAAAGTCATACTGCATGTTTTACCAGAAGAAAATAAGGGCTCTCATGAGATCATCTCTCATAAATTATGCCTTAAAATCGGTCTCAATGGGAGAAGCAAGCAATATGTTTTTATGTTGAATCTTGAAGTGACTTGCAAACCCAAAACTATGGTAAATAAAAGAAACAACTATTTTGTTTCCAGTGGAACTGTTCTTTAAACAAAAGTTTAAAGTCTCATTATATTAAAACTCATAAATGAATTTTCAAAAGAAATAAAAAAAAAGGACTTGAGTGTCCCTAGGTGTGGGTGGTGGAGGGGAAAGTTTATTGTAGATGAAAGAAGAACATAGCTAGAGGCAGTGACGTCTTGGAACGTCCAGAGTGGACCTGACCACACCGAGCTGGGCCCTGCAGGGAGAAGGGGGGGGAGGGGATGGAGAGTATGCAGGTGCAGTGGCCAGGAGGCCCAAAAGAGAGCAAAATAACCAAAATAGTTTCATTACATAAGGAAGGTAAGCCAGGTGAAGGTGAGGCAGGAATCAGGGTGTGTCAGCTGTAGCCTGTAACAGGTAGAGACTGAGAGATGCTGGGAGAACCTGGCAGCCAGGTCAGCTTTGAGACATTCTTCATCTCGTTCAAGATTACTCTAACTGTGGCATGCCAGGTACCCTATGGCATGCCTCTGTCTGCTTCACCTCTGTCCCACCAGGTACCCTATGGCATGCCTCTGTCTGCTTCACCTCTGTCCCACCTCAGCATTTCTCAGAGCAATCCCTGCCTTGGTGAACTTGCAGCTAATGCTCTCAACTTAAAAACACTTGTCTTCAAGTGGCCAGGGAGATGGTTCAGTAGTAAAGTGCCTCCCGCGAAAGCTGGAGGACCTGAATTCAGATGCTCATAACTCACATAATGAAACAAGCCCACCAGTGCTTCCCTGTCACTGGGGAAGAAAAAAAATTGGGAAAATCCCCGGAGTTTGATGGTCAGCCAGCCCAGCTAAACCAATTAGCTCCAGGCTCACTGAGAGACCCTGTCTCAAAGAATAAGTTTGAGAGACACTCAAAATTGGCCTCTGGCCTACACAAACACACACACACACACACACACACACACAAACACACATGCACACACACACAAACACACATGCACACGTGCACACGTGCACACACACACTCACATGCACACACACACACACACACACACACACATGCTTACACAGAGTCATACACACAATAAATGAGCAGGTTTCACATTTGTGCTTCTCCGAGTCTTTCTCAACCAACTACATATTCCCACTAAACTGCATGCTCTGAGGAACTTTCCACAGTTTCAGAATTGAACTCACCATCACTAAGCTGGAACTAAAGGTCATGCTGTTCTCCAGACACAGACAGACTACCAAAATCTCCAGCCCAGTCCCTAGAGAAGGGAGGATGTATCAATGTTCTCATTCACATTTTAACCACTTCCGGACTACCGAAATTACAAGAGGACACCGTCCAGGGATGAGAGCAGCAATGTCGCACAGGAAGGACTCAGAGAAGGCACAGCTGAGATCCTGAACTGGGCAGCATGATCAGTCAAAGCCATTTTATGTTCAAAATCCATCCATAAAGGCCTGTGCAGAAAGAAGTTCCCAGAGGGCCACTCAAGTCTGAAGGCCCTTTCTGCAATATGATAAACTCCACTGCAGTGGAGCAGGTGAAAATATCAAAGTAAAAAGTGAACCTTTTATAGCTTATACCTCTGTGTGACATCTTCAGGGAAATACTAGACTTAAACTTGTTCCAAAAAAAAAAAATCATAAGAAAAGCAACAAAGCATCTGTAATGTAGTTTACTAAGAGTATTTTTAAAGCCAAAGGATCCATTGCACTGTTGACTAGTACTATAATGCTTTAGCAATCAATTAGTTATCTCTCGGTGTCTCATCCATCCTAGTTATTCAAGATTAACCACGAGTAATAGGAATAAATTAGGAAGGAAAATTTAGGCAGGCTACCGGGAATGCTTTTATAATCATTAAATCATTAGACACAGAATTTAAAATTGGATATTTGGTATAACATGGAATCAAGAGAGGTAAAGTATGATATCAGGAATGAAAAAGAAATTATCAGTTTAAAGGCAAAGCATGAGCCCATCCTATGTTTGGTGAGAGCAACGGCTTAGCTTTCATTCAAATCACTGCGAATTTAGGACTTTGAAATTTTTGAAATATTAGAAGATATGTTTGAAAAATGAACATATTAAATTTCAAAAGACAGCATATTTTAGAGCATAGCCTTTGGGATGTAATGAAGATAACATGCAGGCTGTCACTATAACCAATTCTGGGCGCTCTCTCTCTCTCTCTCTCTCTCTCTCTCTCTCTCTCTCTCTCTCTCTCTCTCTCTCTCTCTCCTCTCTCTCTCTCTCTCTCTCTCTCCTCTCTCTCTTTCTCTCTCTCATGTGTGTGCATGTTTGTACACTTGCATGCATGTTCAGTAGAACTTATAAACCTATTAGGAGAAAACACACATCTAGCAATGTAGGAAATAAGATTCCTTGATCACAAGCCTTCCAAACAAAAATAATTAGGGAGTCTAGGTAAAATGTGACTTTTAAGAAGATGCTTGTAATACACTGATGAACTGGCGACTTACTAGCCAGAGCTAGGCAACCATGGGAGCTCAGGCCAAAATTTGAAGGATGAGCACCTAAGCTGCAGGGCACTAGTGCTTCTGCAGCCCCAGCAGTGAGGGGCGTGGAGGAAAGATGAATGCTCTGGTGCCACGCAGAGGGATGAGCAGGGGAACAGGAGACTCTTCCTCCACGTGGAGTTACAATCCCAAGGGCACTCAGTCTGATATAAGGGTAAATGATAAATACCCCGGGTCGTGACAGTGCAAGGGTAATTGTTGGTCACAAAATTGACAATGATTGAAGAAAGAAATTCCGCTCATGATTTATAAACATAAGGTAATCTCTGCGTGGTTTAGCTTCAATTCCCATTACTTAGGAGGTATAAAAATTTACAAGGCAGGGATTTGTTCAAAGTGGTTCTGGGCTAAAGTGTCCCCTGGAGCCTAATGGAGCAAATACAATCCTCTGTGAGGAAGGGAAGGGAGACAGAGAGAAAGGGGGATGGACGTGCTCGCAGAGAGCTGTTGTAGATGAAGTCCTAAAAAAACAAAAAACACCATAAAGAAAGCACAAACATAGGATCAAGACATCTTGAGACAGCCAGATGAAAGAGCAGGCAGCAAATTCAGATGAGCAAAATCTTTAGATACTAGTGTTCACAAACAGAGCATGAAATATAAGTGTGTTTGGAATATTTTAAAAGTAAGAGATTAAATTATGAGGATCAGAAAAGTAAAGGAAGCATACCTGCTGAGAAACCCTCCAGAATGGAAAATATCAACACACACACAGGGGGGGGGGGACATACACACACTCACTCAGGTTTCCCAGTGTGGTAGCCAGTCTCCAAGATGGTTCCTGTATTAGCTTTCTCTCCTTCTAACGCAATGCCTGAGATCATTAACTTATAAAGAGATCAATCTTTATTCTCACTCAGGTATAGTTTAATTGGTTCTAGCCCATCCTTACAGGGGATGGTTACTGGCTTAGGCTTCTCATAGGGTGGCAGAGTTACTGACAAGGAATCCTTGGCAACTGAATTATTAAAAGAGGAAGAAAGGACCAAGGACCAGAATCCACTTAGAGCACCTCTCTCAATGGCCACAGAGTTCCCCACATGTCTCCAGCTCATCAAGGTCCTGTGGCTTCCCAAGTACCACAATCCTAGAGACTAAGGTGTTGCTGTTGCTTGGTTAGTTAGGGTGTTTGCTTGTTTTTTACTATTTATGGATTATTCGTGTATTTCACATCATGCACCCCATCCCACTCATCTCCCCATTCCTATCCAACTCTGCCCTTGAAACCTCCCCCCCCACACACAAAAATAAAAATACACAAACAAAAGCAAATGAACAACAACAACAAAAGCATCGTGGAAGCTGTGGTGTGCCGCAGTGTGTACCCCTCTGGCCACACGTCTTCACTTGCAAATGTTCACTGCAATGAGTCATTGGTCTGGTTCTTGGTCTCTGGCTTCTGTCACACCATCAATATTGGATCCTCACCAGGGCTTCTCCCTGACATCCTGTTGTTGGGGCTGAGGTTTTAATACATGGACCTTTGGGAGATAGTCAACACCCCAACTATAGCTGCACCTAATAATGTCCTTCTGGCACGGCATTCGCAATGTTGTATAGTCTACTTCTCAAAGGTATTATAAGTGATTGCTGTAGGCAATAGAATACAACACAAGTATTTTCTATTCGTTTATTTATTTATTTGGGGTGTGTGGTGTGGTGTGTTGTGTTGCGTATTGTTCACATACAAGATTTCTGCCATGATTCCTGAGAATAAAATTCTCATGGGTTAGTCTCAGCGGCAAACACCTTTCTATGCCTAGCTGCCTCTCTGGCCCTGAGTTTCCAACTTTCGGTGTTGAAGCCTCTGCTGAAGCCTGCTCTCTACGTCTACATTTTCCCTTTCTTTTCTTCTTCTTCTTCTTCTTCTTCTTCTTCTTCTTCTTCTTCTTCTTCTTCTTCTTCTTCCTCCTCCTCCTCCTCCTCCTCCTCCTCCTCCTCCTCCTCCTCCTCGTCCTCGTCCTCCTCCTTCTCCTCCTTCTTCTCCTCCCCCGTTTCCCGTTTATTTCTCCTATATTTTTGTCGTGTATCTCTCTGGTAGAAACATAACTGCTGCAGAGTGGAGAAGTGAAGCCTCCTGCCGACAGCGACATCAGTGAGCCAGGCAGTTGGCCTCTGGCCTCCTCAGCTGGCCACACCCCTGGCTTACAGCCTGACTGCCAAGCCCTGTGGTCAAGGCACCCCTGGACCCTTCACTTTCACCGCAACACGTAAGAATCTCCCGTCAAGTTTTGGAGGACTGGTTACACAGCAGAAAGAAGGTTCACCTGGACTGTGACCATAGCGCCAGCCCTGCAATACAAATCCTGCTACTCTCTAATCCCTTCAGCTGGGATTCCTTCAGCTATCGCGTCTTACTCCAAGAAGATAAAACAGGGACAAGATCACCATAGCAACTGTATGGCTCAGGAACTGAAGCTGATCACCTGCCCCTGGTGTTACAACTGAGAATTTCCTAAGTGTCTTCTGAGAGAGGATAGACCAAGTCCCCACCATGTTCCCCACCAAAACTTCAGCCACACGAAGAACAAAAGGAAAGCAGTTCACCGGTGATGCTGGCTTTAGAGCATAGCAGTGGCTATTGTCAGCAAGGCAGAACACAGGAAATTTATTCCCAGGTCTTTTTATCTTCAACAAATATTTATTGACTGTCACTGAACCTTCAGAATGGTCATAGAGTCTCAGGATATTAATGCCACAGAAGGCATGCAACATATCTGCTCTGAGGGACCTGATGTTCTAGCAAGAAAAACAACCGAAACACAAGATTTAAAAATGAATATGTGGCAAAAAATGACAAGTTCTATTACTGACAGCAAAAAAGAAAAAGAAAAAGGCAAATTCGAGAGAACAGTCCCCAAGGGAGGGGTGCTCCCCTGCAGGTGAGAAGACCTCTGTGAACGTCTACTGACCCTGTTTCCAAGAGGGAAAGCACCACTCCATTTTCCTTTAAAAAAACCAAAACAAACAAACAAATGAACAGACAGTCTCAAGTTGAGACTTTGTTTTCGGCTTGGTAATTCCCACTCTCACCACACGTTTCCCCTGTGACAGCCGCAGCCTATGCAGCACTGAGGCTGCCGAAGAGTGTGGCTTCCTTCTCAACCTCTCCTTGTCTGAATTTTCCCACTGGGCCAGTAATTCCCAGCCTGCGATATGACAAGCATAAGAGCACACTTCTCTCAGAATGTGAGAACTCTTTAGGGACATTATAAAACTTCCTTGTATTTGATTCAACTTATGAAAAGCATACTAGATAATGTTGTAAATCACAGCATAAAATTTAAATCCAGTACAAATATACACACAGAACTGTAATTCACTCTGAGACAATTAACAGTAAGTGCTTGGGGGGGGTGTTAGTTTGTTTTCACTCCCCAACAGGACAGTTTCTATTTTGAAGGACTCTATATCATATAATCATATATGTGACTATACATACATTGTATTATGTGTTAGAGTTGGGGGTCTGGGTCATAGGCTACAGATGACTGACTCAAACTTCTCCATATATGAATGATGAATCTTGGATGAGAAAAGCTCACGTAGACTAGCTGCGTATATAATCAAGGTCTGCATGCCAGAAAGACGTGCGCCCAAGAGCATTTTCTCCCTGGGCTAGTCAAAGATCTCTATAGACAGAAAAAATAATAAAAGCAAAAAGAGATGTGCCAGTCTGCAATGGAAGGAAGGAGGAAGGAGCTAGGGAGGCGAGGGAAGGGGAAGAAAGGAAAAACAGAGACAAGGGAGGTGAAAGAAGTTAATGACATTCAAAGAGTAGATATATTGAGTTGGTGACTCCTAAGGATCTATCTGTAAGTGAGATCTACAGTCCCTGCTAGAAACCAGGTGAGGAATGATGGTGTAGTCTTGAGTCTGAAGTCATGAGGCTGAAAACTCAGGCAGGGTTTGCAGGTCATAATTTTTTAGTTAGAATTGCCTTTTCTTTGGTAGGTCTTGGACTTCCCCTTTGGATTTTCCCTGGTGCTGTGGGCTCCACCCACCCACAGTGTGGAGGGCTAGGTCTTTCCACCTCAATATTGACACAATTGAAAGAAACTTTTTAAAGAAACATTTATACCTCTTCCTTCTTTGGGAAGTTTTGGGGATCAAATACCAAGCCTTGTACATGCTAGGCAAGCACTCTATTACTAAGTTACATCCCCGTTCAAGAGCCAGTCTTGTGTTGAGCAATGGCACTGGATGCCAGAGTCAAGTTGACATAGACTAATGGCATCATAATTCTTTTATCTTATGTCACCTGATAAACTTCCTTATGAAACTGACATTATTGATGTCCACATTTTACTTTGAAGAAGACAGGGAGGAGGATCCAAGAAGGCGGCGAGCAGTGTGGACCGCGTTTGGAGGCTCCAGTGAACAATTCAGGGAATTGCACAGATTTCTGAGCCAGGAACACCGAGGTCCGAATATCACGGCAGCGAGAGTGCTCCACGGTTCGGAGGGACCAGGGTGCGGAGGACCTGCGTGCCTCTGCACACGGGAGGAGCGTGGATTTTCTCTGATCGGAGCGGCAGCGGCAGAGGCAACAGCACCAGCGGCACCAGCAGCGGTGGCTGAGGTTTGCAGCTCATAGCCTTCCGGTGGAGGCGATTGGTTTGGTGGCTGGTGGGAGTTGCTGCGGGAGAGGGGACTCGGGGCAGGATTTGGGTCCCGTGGAGCCTTCAGACCCAGACTGGACTCGGCGGACAGTTTGGCTCCAGAGTCCCGGGTACTGGCCCGGCCCAGCAAGCAATTCTGCCCGAGGCACTAACTCAGCTTCGGCCACAGCTCCCCTGCTGTGGCACAGGCTTAGTTGAGCATGCAGCTCCACACTAGGCAGCACCTCAGCTCAGCGGCAGCTCCCCTGCAGTGACACAGTCTGGAGGGAGCACTTTGGTTCCACCACAGGCACTAACTCAGAGCAGCCGCAGTTCTCCTGCTGTGGCGCAGGCTTGGCCGAGCACTTAGTTCCACCCTAGGCACCACCTCAGCTCAGCGGCAGCTCCCCTGCAGTGACACAGTCTGGGCAGAGCACTTGGTTCCACCATTGGCGCTAACTCAGAGCAGCCGCAGTTCTCCTGCTGTGGCACAGGCTTGGTGGTGTGCTCAGTTCCATCCTAGGCACCACCTCAGCTCAGCGGCAGCTGCCCTGCGGTGACACAGTCTGGGCAGAGCACTTGGTTCCACCACTGGTGCTAACTCAGAGCAGCCGCAGTTCTCCTGCTGTGGCGCAGGCTGGACAGAGCGCTCGGTTCCACCAGGTCTAAGACTCTGGTTGGACACAGTGTGCAGTTTGAATCCAGAATTCCTGGCTGAGATTGGTGGTCAGTTCGGGCCCTGAGTCAATAACTGACCTCAGCACGCACTTTGGGCCAAAAGGCCCTAGCGGAGCTTGGTGCGTAGTCCCAGCCCAAAAATTCTGGCTGGACCCTGTGTGCATTTTGGGCCCAGAATCCCTAGCTGAGCTTGGCAGACGGTTCAGGCCCTGAGAATCTAGCTGAGTTCAGCCCGTGGTTCGGGCCCAGTGCTCCTGGCTGGACTTGGCAGGGAACACAGAAGGCTGTGGATACCTTGGCCTGACCCAACGCTCATTCAGAGACCAAGAACAATTGCAGGATCCACAGCACAGGGGGGCTGAAGATCATTGGCTATGAGAGACCAGAACAACAGGGCTAACCTCCTAACATCCACACCAGTGAAGCTTTGAGCTCGCAGCTTAGAGAAATCGTGAGAAAACAAGTGAATCTATCGTCAGACACCCTCCATCCAACTCTGGAAGCTACCCAACAAAAACAAAGACAGCAGGGAGTCTAAAGGACAACGAAAAAGCATACACAAAAAACCCCAAAACAACATGGCATCTCCAGTTTCCAGCTATCCCAAAGAAAACAACCCAGAGAACTCAAATGCAATGGAAATACAAGAAAATGACCTCAAATCCTTAGTAATGAGGATGATAATGGAGGAAACAAATAAAATTCGTAATCAAATACAGGAAGACGCAGACAAACAGGTGAGAGACATAAAAGAAGCACATAGAGTGGAACTGGAAAAATTGCAGGAAAATGCAAACAACCATATGAAAAAAAATAACTAAAACGGTTCAAGCTCTGAAGACCTATAAAGAGGCAATGGAAGAAACTCAGGAATATACAAAAAATCAGATGAAAGAAATCAAAAAATCAGTTCAAGATCTGAAAATGAAAATGGATTCAATGATAAACACACAGACAGAAGAAAAACGAGAACGTGAGACCTCAGAGAAGAAGGCGAGCAACACAGAGGTGAGCTTTTCTAACAGAATCCAAGAGATGGAAGAAGAATCTCAGGGCTAGAAGATACAATCACAGATATTGAATCAACCATTAAAGAAAATGCCAAATCTGGAAAACTCCTGACACAAAACATCCAAGAAATTAAGGAAACCATGAAAAAGAAGAAATCTGCGGATAATAGGCATTGAAGAAAGAGAAGACATCAGACTCCAGGGCCCAGAAACTATTCTCAACAAATCATAGAAGAAATTTCCCCAATCTAAAGAAAGAGATGCCTATAAACATACAAGAGGCCTACAGAACACCAAATAGAATTGACCAGAAAAGAAAAACTGCCCGCCACAGTATAATCAAAACACAAAAACATGCAGAACAAAGAAAAAATATTAAAAGCTGCAAGGGAAAAGGGCCAAATAACATTTAATGGTAAACCTATCAGAATTACACCCGACTTCTCACAGAGACCATAAAAGCCAGAAGGGCCTGGACAGAGATCCTGCAAACCCTAAGAGAACACAGATGCCAGGCCAGACTACTTTACCCAGCAAAATTATCAATAACCATTGATGGAGAAAACAAAATATTCCATGACAAAAACAAATTCAAACAGTACCTATCCACAAACCCAGCTTTACAGAAGGTACTAGAAGGAAAACTCCATCCCAAAGGGTCAAGCTAAACAACCAAAACTACCCAGGAAATAGATAACTACCCCATGGCAAAAACACACTACACAAACGCTCGACTGGAAACAATATCAAAATTAAGACTCTTAACAGTCACTGGTCATTAATATCTCTCAACATCAATGGCCTCAATTCTCCAATAAAAAGACACGACTAACTGAATGGGTACATAAACAAGATCCAACATTCTTCTGCATCCAAGAAACACATCTCACCCATAATGAAAGGCATTACCTCAGGGTAAAAAGGTTGAAAAAAATATTCCAAGCAAATGGTCACAAGAAGCAAGCAGGTGTAGCCATTTTAAGTATCGAACAAATAGACTTTCATCAACCAAAATTAATCAAAAGGGATGAGGAAGGACACTTCATACTCATCAAAAGGTAAAGTCACCAAGATGACATCACAATTCTGAACATCTATGCTTCCCAATACAGGGCACCCACATTTGTAAAAGATCTCCTAAAAAAGCTTAAACCACACATCGATTCCACACATAATAGTGGGAGACTTCAACACCCCACTCTCACTGAAGGATACTCATGGAAACAGAAACTAAGCCGAGAAATAACATCATTAAACAATGCCATGGGTCAAATGAATCTAACAGAATCTATAGAACCTTTCACCCAAACAGAAACAATACACCTTCTTCTCTGGCACCCCATGGAACCTTCTCCAAAAATTGATCACATCGTAAGTCCAAAGCAAGCCTCAATAGATACAAGAGGATTGAAATAATACCTTGTATCCTATCAGATCACCATGCTCTTAGGCTGCAATTCAACAACAACAGAAATAACAAAAAGCCTACACGTACGTGGAAACTAAACAACTCTCTGCTAAATGACACCTGGGTCCAGGGAAGAAATAAAGAAAGAAATCAAGGAGTTTTCTGAAATTCAATGAAAATGAAGAAACAACATCCCAAATTTGTGGGATACATTGAAAGCAGTGCTAAGGAGGAAAATTCATTGCACTAAGTGCCTTTAAAAAGAAATTGGAAACATCGCACATAAGCATCTTAACGACACAACTGGAAGCCCTAGAAAAAAAAGAAGCAGAAACAACCCAAGAGGAGTAGACGCCTGGAAATAATCAAACTCAGGGCCTGAAATTAACAAATTAGAAACTAAGAAAACAGTCCAAAGAAATCAACAAAACCAAAGCTGGTTCTTTGAGAAAATCAACATGATAGACAGACCCATTAGCCAACTAACTAAAAGGCAGAGAGACAGTATTGAAATGAACAAAATCAGAAATGAAAAGGGAGACATAACAACAGACATTGAGAGAATACAAAGAATCATAAGATCCCTACTTTGGAAGGCATATACACCACAAATTTGAAAATCTAAGGGAAATGGACGATTTTCTTGATCAATCTCACTGGCCAAAGTTTGAATGAAGAACAGATAAACAAGCTAAATAGTCCCATTTCCCCTACAGAAATAGAGCAATCATCGATTTCTCCCAACCAAAAAAGAAAGCCAGGGCCAGATGGTTTCAGTGCAGAAGTCTACCATACCTTCAAGGGCGAGCTAATAACGATACTCTTCAAGCTACTCCAAAGATAGAAATGGATGGAAAATTACCAAATTCATTCTATGAGGCCATAGTCTCATTGATACCTAAACCTCACAAAGACTCAACAAAGAAAGAGAATTTCAGACCAATTTCTCTTATGAACATAGATGCAAAAATACTAAATAAAACACTTGCAAAACGAATACAGGAACACATCAAAGATACCATTCATCATGACCAGTAGGCTTCATTCAAGCATGCAGGGGATGGTTTAATATACAGAAATCCTCAATGTATCCACCATATAAACAAACTGAAAATAAAAAATCACATGATCATCTCCTTGGATGCAGAGAAAGCATTTGATAAAATTCAACACCCATTCATGTTTTAAAAGTTTTAGATAAATCGGGGATACAAGGCACTTTCCCTCAACATAATAAAGGCTATATACAGCAAGCCAATAGCCAAATCAAAATAAATGGTGATATCTCAAGGAATTCCTCTAAAAATCGGGAACAAGGCAAGGCTGCCCACTCTCTCCATATCTCTTCAATATAGTACTCGAAGTTCTAGCCAGAGCATAAGACAACAAAAGGAGTCAAGGGATCCAAATGGAAAGGAGGAAGTCAAATTATCCCTCTTTGCAGATGATATGATAGTGTACATAAGTGACCCTCAAAACTCCACCAGAGAACTCCTAAAGCTGATAAACACCTTCAGCAAATTGGCTGGATACAAAATTAAACAACTCAAAAAAGTCTGTAGCCTTCCTATACACAATGACAAGCTTGCAGAGGAAGAAAATTAGGAAAACCACACCCTTCACATTAGCCACAAGCAATATAAAATATCTAGGAGTTACCTAACTAAGCAAGTGAAGGACTTGTTATGAAAAAAATTTCAAAACTCTGAAGAAAGAGATTGAAGATGACCTGAGAAGATGGCATGATCTTCCTTGCTCATGGATCGGGAGAATTAACATAGTAAAAATGGCCATCCTACCAAAAGCAATCTACAGATTCAATGCAATCCCTATCAAAATACCTACACAATTTTTTAAAGACATTGAAAGTTCAATTCTGAACTTCATATGAAAAACAAAAAACCCAGAATAGCTAAAACAATCTTTACATAAAAGGTGCTCCGAGGAATCTCCATACATGATCTCAAACTGTACTATAAAGCAATAGTAATTAAAACAGCATGGTACTGGCACAGCAACAGCTGGTTGATCAGTGGAATCGAATTGAAGACCCAGAGATGAATCCACACACATATGGTCGCTTGATTTTTGACAAAGAAGCCAAATCCATTCAATGGAAAAAGGATAGCATCTTCAACAAATGGTGCTGGTCTAACTGGAGGTCTATGTGTAAAAAAATAAACTGGACCCATATTTGTCACCTTGCACAAACTCAAATCCAAGTGGATTAAAGACCTCAACATAAAGCAAGAGACACTAAGCCACTTAGAGGAAAAAGTGGGAAAGAGCCTGGAACATATTGGCACAGGAGACAACTTCCTGAACAGAACACCAACGGCCCAGGCCTTAATGTCAACCATTAATAAATGGGACCTCATGAGGCTGAGAAGCTTCTGTAAGGCAAGAGACACGGTCAAGAGAACAAAGCGACAGCCTACAGACTGGGAAAAAATCTTCACCAACCCTACATCTGACAAAGGTCTAATATCCAAAATATATAAAGAACTCAAGAAATTAAACACCACCAAACTGAATAACCCAATTGAGAAATGGGGCTTGGAACTAAACAGAGAATTCTCAACAGAGGAGTATCAAATGGCTGAGAAACACTTAAAGAATGCTCAACATCCTTAGTCATCAGGGAAATGCAATCAAAACAACTCTGAGATTCCATCTATACACCCATCAGAATGGCTAAGATCAAAAACTCAAGCGACACCACATGCTGGCAAGGATGTGGGGAGAGAGGAACACTCCTTCATTGCTGGTGGGAATGCAAACCAGTACAGCCACTTTGGAAAGCTATCTGGTGCTATCTCAGAAAAATGGGAATAGGGCTTCCTCAAGACCCAGCTATTCCACTCCTTGGAATATACCCAGAAGATGCTCCAGCACACAACAAGAAAATTTGCTCAACCATGTTCATAGCAGCCTTATTCATAATAGCCAGAACATGGAAACAGCCTATGTGTCCCTCAGTAGAAGAGTGGATAAAGAAACTGTGGTACATATACACTATGGAATACTACTCAGCTATTAAAAACAAGGATTCCCGAAATTTGTGGATAAATGGATTGAGCTAGAAATGATCATAATGAGTGAGTTAACCAGAAGCAGAAAGAATCAAATGGTATATACTCACTTATATCTGCATACTAGCCCAAGGGGCATGTCCCACCGAAAGCCTTCACTTACCAGGAAACTGGGACAGAGGGGAAGGCATCCTATTGGGACTCTAAATGAGAGACGCATGGGAGAATAGCAAAATAAAAGGATCCAGAGGGTCCTAGAAATCTACAAGTAGAACAATATGATAGGCAGATTTGGGCCCAGGGTCCCGCTCAACTAAAGGGCAACCAGCCAAGGACAATACAGGAGGTAAACTTTAAACCCCTCCCAGATCTAGCCAATGGTCATGAATATTCTCCACAGTTGAGTGGAGAGTGTGAGTATGACTTTCTCACGTACTCTGGTGCCTGTCACATTTGACCATGTCCCCTGGAGGGGGAGACAGCAGGTAGCCAAGAAGAGACTTGATACCCTATGAGAATATACAGGGGGGAGGTAATCCCCCTCAGGAACAGTCATAGTGGAGGGAATAATGGGAAATGTGGGGGGAGGAATGGGAGGATACAAGGGATGGGATAAACACTGAGATGTACAAGAAAGAATTAATAAAATAAAATAAAATTTAAAAAAAGAAGACAGAACCCAGGAACTTTTGAATATCAATCATACTATGAGAAAGTATCTGTACGGGAAAGTTTTGATATGGAGACCAACTACACTGAAAGCATCTCCTCCATACTCAGCCCTGCGTTAACACAGAGCTAGACCCAAACCCATCCTTCCAGAGTACCATGATCCTTCATGCACTAACAAATACAGAGAATTCTTGCTAAAGCCCATTGAGAAAGCTCTCCAGCGACCGCCTGTATTTGACAGTGCAGTAAGGCCCCAGTACGCAGAGCAGAAACAGTGGGCTGCTGCATCAGCCAAAGGGAAACGATACGTGCAGCATCAGAGAGAGGATGCTCTGTAAGTCAATAGGAAGCAGTCGTCTATGCATTTTGCCGCTTGGCTTCTTGGGTTTATCAAAATACCAGTCAGCAATGTCTCTGCAAGCAGAATTTTTGATGTAGACTTTGAATAAATCAAACTCCAAGAAAATATCATAAACACACAAACAGATATTTCAACACAGAAATATGCCAACACTCATAGTTAGGGCTCTCCACTCAGCCATCTGGCACAAATGTGGTCTCTAATTGCATGCCTGCATCTCTTCCCACCCTTATTTCTTACTAGTTAGGTTAGTTCTCTGGGAATTTCATACACGTTATAATACACTCTAGTTACTCTCTCTTACCCCGTCTTTCCTTCCTCCTACCCCTATCAAACTGTTCTCAACTCCACTGTATGTCTCCCTTTCCAGGCACATGATTTTTGGTTATAGTTTGTGACTCATTTTGTTTAAACTGGGGCCATTATCAGTGACCACTAGATTGGGGCTGTCCATTGGAGTTTGACAGGGTTGCCCCACTGGGGCTATTCCAACCAGGCACTCCAAATCCCTGACACACACACACACACACACACACACACACACACACACACACACACACACACATACACACACACACACACACACACACACACACACACACACACGAGAGAGAGACAGACAGACAGACGACAGAGAGAGAGAGAGAGAGAGAGAGAACGCTTCTAATACGCTTTTCTCCTAGAGTTCCCTCCCTCAGGATCTTTGTACTTGGGTTAGGGGTGCAATGTTTAACTTTTGGTTGCTTTAAGTAGAGTTCAAAGTTCTCATTCTGTTAATTTTGGGGCAGTTTTGGAGAAGCCTTTGATCAGCAATGCACGGCTGGTCATTTGCGGGAATACTGTCCCCAGTATAACACATACCCTCTCCAGAGCCGTCTATTGCTTCGCTTTTTACCTTTGTACCAAGGCTGAGTATTCATGCACAGGCCTCATTCTGTTGCACCTGTTGAACTAACAAGTAGGAAACTTAATTCAACCACAGATCCGGAATTGCTAGGCCTTGATCTGATGCAGCAAGTAACTAAACCACAGAAATAAGTCTGTGGATTTTGCTTCGGGATATTATGAAATCCCAAATGAAGTGTCACATGAGAACACATTGCATCCACACTCAGGAATGGTTTACATCACTGTATAGAAGCAATCACTTTGGATTTTTCCTATAAAACAAAAGAGGAAAAATACAGTTACTAAAACCAATCTATTTGAAAAATGGCATGGATTTCTGTCTTGTCTTTTGATTAAAAAGCAATTTAGAAGGACAAAAGGAAAAGTCCTTTGAGTCCTGATTTATTTTCATCTCGACAGTGTTGTACAATAGAAAAGGAACAGCTTTGAAATCAGATTCATTGAAGTTTAAATCTTGATTATGCCATTCAGCAGAAGTATGACCCTTGAGCAAATGGCTTCTCTTGGAATTCAGTTTTCTCACCTGTAGAAGGACCACTGAATTTCCTACCTACCTTCCAGTATGAGGTTATGGAGAACCAATGGGAATATATAACCAAAATACTTCACAGCATTCTTGGCAGGCACAGGAAATGGTAAATACAAAAGGCATCAAGGACCAAAGCATCATTCTTTTCATCCAGATCCCATCCCTGCTACTTTTCTCCCAGGCCCTCATCTCCCAACAATCCAGCTAACCTCAAAGGCTGGCTTAGCTGCAGAGATTCTCCCTTATTGATATGTTGATATTCAACTCAAAAACTAGTTTTACAATAGATAAGAGGTTACATTCGCCTCTCTCTGGGTTCAGATTTTGCCACTGAGACCATCAGTAAATACCATAGCTATAAGAAATATTTCTAGAGTGTAGGTGAATTCAGGAGTAGAAGTAGACTTTCTTAATTTTAGATTGTATTCTTTGAAGCTCAGCTTTATGCCCTAATTAAATATATTGGTTGAGTCGTTAAAGACATGTTACCCTCAACTTGACTGTCAGCTTTATTTTTACTGAGTTATCTAAACACGGGATGGCATATCCTTCCATCCTTGTAATAACCCTGTGTTCTCTTGACTTCCTTCACTTTGATACTAACCAAACAGGAATATAACAACAATTTAAGGGAATCAACTCTTCTGTTCCCACTCAAATAGTTGCAAGTTGCATTGTTAAATAGGTGAGGGAAATTAGAGACAGTACTCCAAAGGAATCCTTGGCCACTGGCCTGAGGAGAGCTGTCCAGTGAACTCTGAGGACTTGTACATGCGACTGAATTGCTATTACTGACCGTAAAGAATCTCTCTGCAGAAAAGAGTTTCAGGAAAATCGAATATAGGCAAGTGTCGTTTGGATTTATACAAAGAGAGACTGTGTGCCCATATACTACAGAAGACTGAATTTGACATCAATCTGGGGCAGGATTCTAGAACAATTTCTCTAAGCAATGGCTTGTGAGCACTCAAAAGAAGAAGTGGTAAACTCAGCCAGTGTGAGCTCACTGAGAATAGCCCTGTCGGACAAAGCTCAATTCCTACTGACAGAGGTGCCACATGGGGAGAGCAGAGAAATAGGAGAAAAATGGGAAATCCAGATTTCAGAAAAGATTTGGCAAGTGCTCTCTCTGACAGTCTTGAAGGGCAAGACAGGGGAAGAGAATCCTATCAAACCATAACTGCACAGACCCAGGGCCAGTGGAAAATTAGCACCCAAATGTGATTAAGTAATGAGTCATAGTAAATAAAATGTTTTAACTCAAGACTTTTTCCAAATCTCATATTCTTGCTGGTGGCAGAGCTGGGGACTCAAGTAATGCAGAAACCAAAGAGAGGAAAATACTTGTGCAGCACCAGCTTTCAATGGGTCCACTTCTGTGATACGCTGTTCAAAGTCTCTGTTCAAACCTAAGGACAGTGAATGTGAGAATGAGTGTGTCTCTGCACCTGCTTGTTTCTTATGCCTTTTCTTGAGCTCTTTTCCTTTCGTTTGTTTGTTTTGTCCTATTCTTCTTTGTTCAGTTTAGTTTTATATTTTTATTTTAATATTATCCCTTAGATGTTTCTAAGGAGATACAGAAAGCTGGTAGGTCTAGATGGGAGGGAAAGAAGAGAGGAAAAGGAAGGAATAGAGGGAGAGGAAATCATAACCAGATATGTTGTATGAAAAAAATCTATTTTCAGTAAAAGAAAAAAACATAGGGTATGTGAGACAAGTACAGAGACAGAAGTCAGTGTGGTGAGGTTTCTACTTCTCTCTATGTAGACTGAGTCTGTTTCTGGATTTCATACAGTGAGTCCCAGTCTCATTCCAAACACAGGAGAGAGTGTTGGAAAGAGAATCTGGAAATATTCTGACCCCTTCCATGCACTAGAAGTGAGATGGTGCCTGAGGTGCAGAGTGGTCATTGTGAGAGGCAGCAGCTTCCTCATGGATGCAGATGCCTGTGTGTGTGGCTAGAAACACAAATGTGAGTGAGTGAAAGAATTTTAAAAATTGTAGCTTTTAAGTTTTTCTTCGCCAATCAGAGATTCTGTAATCTCTGAAAGATTCTAGAACCTGGGTTGGCCAGCTTTATTTTACACCTATTTTACTTTTGAAGAGAAATGCATGTTACTACCTGTAGAGGTCAAAGGGCAAGCTGAATGAATGGATCGTCTCTAACCATATAGATTCTGGGGAATCAAGCCTTGTCATTCACTCAGCAGCAAGTGTTTCATAACCTGCTGAATTATTTTACCAGGCCCTGCTCTGGTTAGTTATTCCATCATCTAACTATGTTATTTAATTTTTTTCAATTTATTTTAAATCAGTAAACATTTTAAAAGTTACAGAGAAAACAAGAACCCACATCCGTACCCTTACTACCTTCACAATCCAAACATTTTGCCACCTGTGCTTCAACTTACCATTAAAGAAATAATCATTATAAAGTTATTTTCTTCTTCCCTGCACAGTGATAGCAGTATTGTGAAAATGACTTGAGTAGCTGTAGCTTGTCTACATGTTTCATTTACATGCCATGTGTGTGTATGCATAAGAAAATTATACTAGGAACATCTTCCTAAGCCTTCACACAGGAGATAATGTTGTACCCTGATTGATCCAGGGAGAAACCTGCACTTTCTGGAAAGGAAATAGCAGACTCAAACTCATGAAACGAAGAAACAAGGGTAGACAATGGCCCCCAAATTCAAGGGAATCATACAGCTAAAGAAGAGGAAAATTGAAATATGAACCAATTGAAAGAAAATTTAATAGAGACTTGATCATAAAAGGCTTTATTACCAGAGAAGACCACTTAAGCAGCTTAAATGTGAGAATAATATAATTTATATGCACAGCACAGAAGTAAATCTGGTAACAATATGGTTAGACTGGGGCAAACAGATAAAACAAAAAAGACTAAGAGTCAAACTGGCAAGTATTTAGTGATAGAGGTTTAAAAGAAATATTAAGACATTAAAAATGTGTTTACAAAAAGAAAAGAGTGTCTTTATGGGGAACACTCCTTCATTGTTGGAGGGAGTGCAAACTTGTACAGCCACTTTGGAAATCAATCTGGCACTTTCTCAGAAAACTGGAAATAGGGCTACCTCAAGACCCAGCTGTTCCACTCCTTGGAATATACCCAAAAGATGCTCCACCACACAACAAGAACATTTGCTCAACCATGTTCATAGCAGCCTTATTTGTAACAGCCAGAACCTGGAAACAACCTATATGTCCCTCAGTCAAAGAATGGATAAAGAAACTGTGGTACATTTACACTGTGGAATCCTACTCAGCTATTAAAAATAAGGAAATCCTGAAATTTTCAGGCAAATAGATGGAACTAGAAGTGATTATCCTGAGTGAGTTAACCCTGATCCAGAAAGATAAACATGGTATATACTCACTTATAATTGGACAGTCCCCTGAAAGTCTTCACTTAGCAAGAGAGTGGAATAGATAATGGTACTTCCTACTGGGACTCCAGGTGAGAGAGGTAAAGGAGAATGGGGAAATAGAAGGATCCAGAGGGTTCTAGAGACCTACAACAAGACCATAAAGGCTGGCGGATCTGTACCCAGGGGTGTCTTCTCAAACTACTGTACCAACCAAGGACAATTCATGCAGTAAACCTAGAACCCCTATTCAGATCTAGCCAATGGACAGCACATTCTCCACAGTTCTGTGGAAAGTGGGGACTGACTCTGACATGAACTCTGGTGCCCTCTATTTGACCACTTCCCCTTGGTGGGGAGGCCTGGTGGCACTCAGAGAAAGGGTAAGCAGGTTACCAGGATGAGACCTGATGGGCTGTGATCATATGGTGGGGGAGGAGGTCCCCTCTTTCACAGACATAGAGGAGGGTCTAGGATAAAAGATGGAAGGTGGGGGGATCAAGAAGTACAAGGGAGGGAATAACATTGAGATGTATCTGAATAAATTACTTAGATTTAAAAAGAATGTCTGTACTAACAGTGTGTACATGAAAGTGCTCTCTCTCTCTCTCTCTCTCTCTCCTCTTCTCTCTCTCTCCTCTCTCTCTCTTCTCTCTCTCTCTCTCTCTCTCTCTCTCTCTCTCTCTTTCTCTGTGTGTGTTATGTGCACCTGCGTATGCAGATATTGAGGTTCGCTCTACCATTGCTCCACCGTTTATTAATCTGGGGGAGGAGATGGTCTTACTGTGTGTCCTTGCTTGACCTGGAACTCACTATGTAGACCAGGCTGGCTTTGAAATCACAGAGATCTTGCTGCCTCTGTTTCTGAGTGCTGGGTTAAAGGCATGTGCTAACACAGCACTATTTATTTAATTTAGTTTTTATATCTACCTATCTATCTATTACAGGTAGGTTATCCTGATGAACCACTCACCCCTTTCCTAGACTTCAGAATCAGTGGGCTCTCAAGAACTTCATGCCTCCACACCCAGAACTGAAGTTGTGTGCAGGTTGTATCTGTGAGCTTCCACACTCAGCTTTTAATGTGAGCACTAGGAAGCTAACTCCACTCTTCACTCTTTGACAGCAGCTCTCTAACCCACTGACCCATCTGCCCAAGCCTGCAAGCCTGTTTTAATAATGGTGTAGTAAAAATTTTAAACTCTAGTGCAGACTTTAACCACAAACTAGCTATGTGAAAATATGTTAGGGTTTCATTTCAGGGTATAATTTTGTAGGCATGTCAAAATAGTATATAAAGAATAGTATAAATAAGATATAAAGTAATGTTATCAGGTTTACAGAAAGTAATAAAAACGCCTCACGTACTTCTAAGAAATACCCATTTAATTTTCAAGAATTCTACATAAACTCATAATTGTTTCTTATGTGTAAAATATGCATGTTCCTATCAAAAGTTTATAGACTTCTGGCCCAAAGAGATGGATTGCTCAGTTGGTAACACACTTGCCAAGCAGGCATAAGACCTGAGTTCAGACCCCTGACGCCCATATAAAAAGCAAGACGCAGCAACGCAACCTGTAATCCAAGCCTTGGAGGTGGTGAAGAATACGGCAATGGCTCTCTTGGACCAGCCAGGCCAGGTTGAATTGACAAGTTCCAGGTTCAGGGATAGACCCTGTATGAAAAATACAGTGCGGAATGGTTGAAGAACACACCTGACTAGATATCTGATTCCAACACGCAGGCTCTCATCCCCCAGAAACCACTCAGAAGAAGGTTCCTGATTGTTCCACCAGCGCAGGATTTCAGGAGTGATGGTCCTCACATTCACACACCCCAACCATCTGTAAGAATGCTCTGCAGGACTGAACAATTCGGTCAATTCAGCCCACTTAGTTCCAAAAGAACTGCTGTTGCTCGTGCCCTTGTTTTGAATGATGTTTTGCTCTGTGTTGTGTAAATTCTAAAGTGATTGGCTTTTTTTTTGGGGGGGGGGCAGAGTTTTACCTTTAAGCAATTTACATTTCTTCTCTCTAAACAAAGTGAAAGTAAGCAACATTTGTTAAAAGTGAAGCTCTTTTCTTTCTGTCTTCCATTTTTGTTTATTTTCTGTTTTTTACAGTTTAGAAACAATTAAACAATGGGAGATGTTAACAGATGACTTAATTATCAGGAGGTATCAATTATGCAAATGAGTCCCATGCCAAATAGAGCATCTTTTTCTTACGAAGTTGTTACTTTTTCTGGGACAATGGTTTTTTAACTTGAGTATGTATTGGAATCACCCAGAGGGCTTGTTAGAAAACAGATGGAGGACCCATCTCTAGAGGTTTTGATTTAGTAGGTCTTGGATTGGTCCTGAGGATTTGCATTCTTAATAAGTTCCCATGTGGTGAGGATGCAGCCATGCTTTGAAAAGTGCTGCCCTAGGAAGACTTTCCTACCTCTGAGACTGAGTTCAATGGTCCCTTCATGAGCTCCCCTCCTCTCTGTTTATCACCCTCCTAGGATTATCCCTGTGATGGCTGATGGCTGACTGGCACATCTCATTCCTTTACAAGAACAAGTCCATGGTGTCTGATTTACAACACCGTGCTCCAGGACAGGGCACAAACCTGGGTAGCAGAGACCGGGACATGGCTAATAACTACATGTTGAATGACATCTGACTGATGAAATGAATACAGAAGTGTACTGTGTACACAGATATATTTGTAATTTGAAGTATTCAGACAAAAGAAATTCTGTGTATTCAGAGAGAAAGGGGCATTAAAGAGATGATGGGGGGGGGCAGGAAGGTGGCTCAGTCAGTAAGGCATCTGCTGTGTAAGCACAGTACCAACATAGAAGCTGGGTGTGCCAGC
This sequence comes from Acomys russatus, assembly GCF_903995435.1. NCBI lineage: Eukaryota > Metazoa > Chordata > Mammalia > Rodentia > Muridae > Acomys > Acomys russatus. The sequence continues at coordinate 99,596,528 of NC_067138.1, forward strand.
ATACATCTATAACCCTTATGTTAGGGGGCAGGAACAGGAAGATGTTTGTAGCCAAACTAGCAGGCACCAGGTTTTGTTGACAGTGTCTATCTCAAAAAAAAAAAAAAAAAAAAAAAAAAAGAAAGAAAAGAAAAGAAAAACAAAGGCAGGGATGGAACAGTGACATTGACTTCTGGCCTCTACATATATGTGCAGACACATACAGAAAAGCGCCTATATAGCACACACAGAGAGAATGATATGACTCACCACAGAAGAACTAAGAAATTCAGATTTTAAGTTCACTCTAGCTACTACACTGTTTGATGGAAGTGAACTATTTCAGAACAATCCAGTAATAAAAATGTGCAAATGATTTCAACTTTGTAAGATGTAGTCTTTGGCCTGAAAATGGCTCTCAACACTCCATCCTGTGTAGCTGGTAAAACTAAGAGTCACCCCAATTCACCTCTAATATAGCCAAGGGCATGCCAGGAATTAGAGTGATCACCCAACATCCTAAACAGAAAGAGAGAATTATAAGAAGAAAAAGATGGAAAAGACCTAGGAGGTCATTCTCTCCATCTCTGGAATAGTAGAAGATTAAATAAAGTAACACAGGAAAAAATATGGAAATAAAGCTAAGAAAACTTAAGACTCTCTGATCCCCTAATTTTTTAGAGCCTCGTGAAGTTCAAGGATTTATTGTCAACTTACTGTTTAAAAACCGCCATTCATCAAAAGAAAACCATTGCCCACAGTCCGCATTAGAATGGAAATAAGAAAGGCAGTATAAAAGTTGGGTTGTGTGGTATCAAATGACTCTCTTTTTCTTGTGTTCATGAATTTCTGGTTTGTAACTGTACTTATACAAAATATTAAAATGACCTTCAGGCCAACCCCTTTACTTAAGAGTGAAGGGGGAAGAGAAAATTACTAGACGTCGGCCATTACAGAAATTACTTGCCAGGCATTTTTCTTTGATAGCTGCGTTTCCCTCACATTATCATCTTTTTCTGTTGACAAGTTTCCAAGATTTTAATCTTGGATTGGAAATGTTGTCCTATCAGAAAGGGCTTATGTTGTCAGGAGCAGCGCTGTCGCGGAATGTAGAATCTTATATGAGAGAGCTTGTTGTACTGAAAAATAGACCACTGCAAGGAAAGGCATTTAAATGCTTAGTCGGCCTGCTCATAAATCACCTTCAATGTGCTCACGTTCTTAGACAACATACTGAAAGCTTTCTTATTCCTTCTATTATAGCCGTGTCATTTGCATTGCTGAACTCGGGGGTTATGTTGGCAATTCCAGATAAACCCTTGCTTGGAGGGTTTATAACTCTGTGATTAAATTTCGCCCTGGCTTAGGATTCAAAAGTAAAATTTTTATGAGATTAAAAAAACCTCAACATATCTGATATTTTAAGAAGTGGTCAGATTCTCAATTTTGATTTACAAATGGAAGCAAGTGGCCCTAAAGCATACACTACTAAACAGCACCAGGGGCCCTGGTATGTTTATCTAAATATGCAGCCTTGCTTAGTCATTTTAAAAACATGTGTTAAAGGATTTAAAATGTGTCTGTTTGATACGCATTGTGCTGCCCCTGACCCCCTCCCATGTTTTCTTTTCTCTCTTTTCTGTTTTTGCTGCTAGTTATGGTTATATCGTGGGTAGCCTTTCTGTTTCAGCACCAGTAAATATTTTGACATTCCTAGGATAATTGTTTTCTTTGCAGGTACGTACGTCCTGTGCTCACATTTTCATTGTCTTCTCCTATAGGGTCCAAATGAGAATCCCTGTCCCCTACTTACCCAGTGACACTGTCCTTTTGGGATGAAACAAAGGGAAAAAAACAATCAAATAAAAAAAAATGTAAAGGACAGGTTGGGGTGCATTGACAGGATGTCTTTGAATTAAAGGTGAAGTTGAGTAAAAAAGATGAAGAAATGAAGCACTCTTAAGGATCAGAAATTGACTGACTGAAACTTAGAACAAATATTAATTCACCAAAATGTTTTCTGGGTTTGGAAGACCCTTCCAGAGTCTCCAATTGACAATAGAAGCAACTGGCCTGTGGTACAGAAAGCATGACGCTGAAATGCAATCCCACTCCCTCTCCTTTGCTTCCTGCATGTTTCTTTCTCAGCCCTGCAGCATTTAGTGGAGACAAATGTTTTTGGGAAGGAGGTTAAAAAGTGACAGATATTACAGAGATTGTACTAGTCTAAGGAAAAGAGTGAACAAGGTGACAAGCAGAGGAGTGGTCCCCTTGATTCATAGGTATAATGTTAATTGTAAGTATCAGATTAACTGGGGGGATTAAATTAGCACTTTGCAGTGAGTGCCTGAGATAACATTTCCAAACAAGATTCATATGTGGGATAACAAATGAGGGAGAATGACCCTTAACGTGAAAGGTAACATTCAATAGGCTGGAGGTCCTGAATAAAATGGGCAAAAGGCTAGGTCTACCTGCAGGTGGTACTCAACAGTGCAAGCAAAGCCCACCGGGGCAGGGAAGGTACACTCTTCCCAATAAAGTACATCCATTATTTCGGCCATCTTCCAAGACCTGCCAAGCTCAGCATCTTCAGCTACCAGAGCTTCAGCATGGGGCGAAGATTGCATGACTGTGCTCCCATTCCCCCTCACCCTACTTTGGGGCATCCAGCTCCTTGGATAAAGCAGCAACTTGACTCTCTGTCTATCTTTCCGGTAAGCAGACAGCCACTATTGGACTATTCAGCAACTGAAATACAAGCCAATCTAACAAATCTCCCTTTATACATATGTTCTTTGATTGGCTTTTCTCTAGAGAACCTTGTCTAACATTGTAGGGAGAGATTTTTACATGGTGCACATCAGGGGCAGTTAAGTCTAGAAAAGGTGGAGTTAATATCGGAAAATGTTTTTTAAAGAAGTTTTACAAAAAATAAATACATGAAGATAGACTATTATGTGGAGTTGTACAGCCAATAAGTGCACTGTGTTTATACATGTGTGTGTGTTTGTGTGTGTGTGTGTGTGTGTGTGAGAGAGAGAGAGAGAGAGAGAGAGAGAGAGAGAGAGAGAGAGAGAGAGAACAAATTGGAGAAGAGAAGAGGTTGAAATGAACTATCAAAAATTACACTGAGAAGCTGTACAGATGACCAGTTAAAACTTCATACTGTTTTTGCAGAAGACCTGAGTTCAGTCCATAAAAGGTATCTCAAATCACTTATCACTCCAGTTCCACGAGGTCTGACAACCTCTTCTGTCTCTTGGCCACCTGCACGCACCTACATACCAATAGAAACACATACACACATATTTTTTGATCTGTAAAACAATTTAAGTATATTGGCATTCAGAAACAAAACCTAGGTTGAGGAAGAGAAAGAACTCTTCTCTCCTAAGAAAAACCTGAGTAAATAAGTTGAATGAGCCCACAAACAAGTGCGGCAATGAGAGGGCTGTGAGCTTCAGGCATTGCTCTTGCTTGTTTTTTTATCTTTTTTTTTTTTTTTAAAGCAAGTACAACAAGGTTTCCAGCTGCAGCATGGAGCTGTGGGGGAGGAGGCTGTGGGAGCACTGCTGTGGGAGCACTGCTGTGGGCGTGGGCAGAGGCTTGTTTTCTCTTAATAAGTCATCTTTTGATGAGCTATAGCCAATTCACTCTCAACGCTGTGAGTTGGAAGAAAGACTCCTGAGCACGCAGCAGACATGCCAGCTTTAGCATTCTGGAAGTGGAATCTCAGTGACTGTTGGTTTCTATTGTTATAACACTATAGCAATAACCCAGGGTCTTGTAAGTATGACACAAAATTACAGATCGTCATCAAGCATCCCAATAAAGGACATACGCCAGGAGCAAGACACAAGGAACCAAGTGAGGAACTGTGTGGGGGCAAGCCTAGCAACCAGAAAGTAATGTCATCCAAATTCATGCCGTGCAGCACTGGAGGCTTAATGGGGGGGGGGGGGGGGGGGGCGCGGGAGTTTGATGAGCCTTTGTGTCTTCGAGCATTTGGGAAACAATGTATGCGAGCGCTTTGTGTTTCTTCATCAACATGAGTGTGAGACTGATGGGAGAGGCTCCTCTTTCTCATGTACGGATGCATTTATCATCATTTGCTTATTTTTCTGTGGCTCAATCCCGTTGCCCTGCCAACCTTTCTTAAGTAGAAGAAGGGTTTGTGTTTGATTGCTCCTGATTGTTAAACTTCCCACAGAAGCTGACCAAAAAAGACCAGCTATCCACTCTCAGAGAAGTAAATATCGACAATATGAGCAACTCCAGAAACAAAAAGAAGACTCAGAAAGTCAGGCTGTCTTTACTCAAAGTGGAGCAGGCCTCAAAATTTGTAGTTAATAATGTTTCATGTTTCATGAAATGTACAAGGTATTAGTGTTATGTACCTAAAGACAAATGTGCTGCATAGAAATTCCAGAAAAGCCACGAGTAAATACACAGAACTTCAGACCCTCACTGCTCTGTTCTCACCTAATCAGAGAAATCGACAGTTTCCATTTTATAGTCTCCACCTAAGACTCTGTTTGCTCAACTTATAGCTGGAAATTTTGAGATTCCCCTGAACCAAAGGAACAGATGATTTTTAGAAACCATTTAGTAAACCATCCCCTAAACCAAGGATGATTTACTTATTGGGCAATCTTGAATTGAGCATCGTGTGTGTATGTGTGTGTGTGTGTGTGTGTGTGTGTGTGTGTGTGTGTGTTGCATGTGCGCACACACACATACAACTGTCAACAGCATTGTAATGGACATAAAGTGATGAGAGAGAGAGAGGGGGGATGGGGGAAACAGACAGAGATTAATCAACAGAGTTGGTCCTGTGATGAGCAAGTGTGACCCTGAGTCCAGGGAAAGACATCAGCTTCATTAAAGAAGATCCTTGTTCTCCACAATGAAAGATGTAACAGAGATGGGTTTAAGGTTGAATAGAGTAAGGGAAAGCTTATAAGATGGTAGCCTGTGTTCCTTATGGGTAGTTATTTGACATTCATTTCATAGTCATTGGTTACCCACCACATGGCAGACATAGTAAGGTGGTAACACAGACAAAATATCCTTTGGATCCTGAAGGACCACTTTTGACCTAAGCAGTAAAAGAAAACAAGAAGAGATGACTTTCTCCCCCCTAAGATTTTACTAATAAGCTTTTCAAATAACAAAGGTGCTAAGGAAGAGGATAGACATGGGGAATTCTGTTTAATGATAGGATGGTGGGATTTATGTATCACATGCAATCACAACCTACACTGTTTAAGGAAGAATTTTTCCAAATATGTTATTTCATTTAATCTTCACAACGTGCAAGCCAGGCAATATTGCCATCATGAGTTTTCAGTTGTGTAATCTTATTAAAAGTCAAAACTTGGATTTGAATCTCGGTCTGAGTCCAAAGCCTTAGCTCTAACCTCAGCGTCAGACTTTTTGTGGGGGATTCTTTACGTTTTTCATTTTGTTTCTGAGACAGAATCTTGTTATGCACCAGGATAGCCCCTCAAATTCATGATTCTTCTACTTCCGTCTCCCTACCACTGGGATTCTAGGCGTGAACCCCCAAAACCAGCACTCACCAACAACTTTCAACCCTGTTTGTCCTGGCTGGCTTTCTCTCACTCTCCCTATGCACTTATGTATGAGCAACAATCAAAATATAGAATTAAGGGTAATGGTCCTTTGCTGAAAGGCCTTTGTCACTACACATCATGTGTCCTGAGGGAATGCATGCTCTTCTTCAAACATCAACTGGTTCCCATCAAATCCCAAAAGGTTCCCACAAGGACAACCAGACCTTCAAGCAAAGGACCACATTAGAGACCAGTTCTCATGGAACAGTAACTTTATGGTTCAAAACCTTAAGAGGGATTGGGGAGCCTCGGTTGTCTGTGAATCTCAGTTCCTAATGTAATGCTCGCGAAGAAGGAGAGTCCAGCTGATGCTAAGTGAAACAAGTACACATACAAAGGTACAAGAGAAAGCCAGAGGGTTATCTCTTTTTTAATGTATTTTATTAATTTATTCGTATTACGCCTCAATTGTTATCCATCCCTTGTATCCTCCCATTCTCCCTCCCTCCATGTTCCCCTTACTCCCCTCCCCTATGACTGTGACTGAGGGGACTCCTTCCCCTGTATATGCTCATAGGTATCAAGTCTCTTCTTGGTAGCCTGCTATCCTTCCTCTGAGTGCTGCCAGGCCTCCCCATCCAGGGGACATGGTCAGAGAGTTATCTCAAGTGTCTACCTTTATCGTCTTCACCATGAATGCTGACGCAGGGTCTCTGGCTTGACCTCAGAGCTGGCTATTTGTTTTTTCTAGCTATGCCTCCCACTCTAAACCCTGGAATCACACCCACCTGCCTAGCACATACTTGGATGCTAGAGATTACAGCCCTGGTCCTCACATGGTATCTTTGTCCCCAGCCTCTGAATCTTCCCCCTTTTGATGAATGAGCTGATAATGCTAAGTGCCAGGAGCTGTCCACTCTGGCAGGGTCTCCTTGTGTTAAATCCGTCAAGCCATGCATGACACCACAACATTTCTGAAGTGCTTCTCCACATGAACTGGTTGTGTCTTATGATCCAATTATTTACTTAATTTGAATTACAACCTGTGGGAGAAAATGTATCATCCTGATTTTCAGCTGATAAAACTGAGGCTCACTGCCTTGTGGTCTTCCTCAGCCAAGCAGTGGTAGAGGCATGGTTCAGTCGGCACCTAAGAAGAAAACATCCTGATAGAAACCTTAGAAGAAACCAATCCTAAGAAGTTACGGACATCTTCCTAGAGAAACCTCTGTGTCCACAGGACCAGAATGGAGGCCATTCAGCTGCTCTTGTGGTACCCGAGAGATATGAAAGAACGATTCGGCCACCAAGACAATCTCTGCAATAAAACTAGAAGGTTCCAGAAACTTGAGAAAATAAAAGACCCAGCATTAATTTTCTACAATACATTTTGCATTAATCTCTTAAATGGATTTTATAAGGATTTTTATTGCACATAATTCTACCTGAAACCTAAGTCAGATTTACAGAAGCTGAAATTTCCATAAAATATAAAAAGTGAATAATTTAGAATACATCTTACTGTACAATAAATATACGCCTAGACAGGAAGGGATCTATAGCCTCATTTTCCTCCTGACATCCACAGAACAGCTTTCTCTGGCAAAAAGTTTGCTGAGGCCAGCAATTCAGCCAGAGCACTAACAGAGCAAAGCATGAGTTTCCTTTGGTTAAAATGCCTTTCATACCAAAGACAGATGGGAGAACAGGCTCCAGATGCAAGCTATCTGGCTTGCAACACACATCTGCCACCTGACCTTGAACAAATGTATAAAACCTCTCTGAGCCTGTTTCCTCCTCTACAAATTGATGGAGGATTTTGTTATCAGGATTAAATAAAATAATGCATATAACCTCATTAGATGATTTGGGGCACAAAGCAAGCACTTAAATGTTAGCTATCATCATAACATCTTCGTGTCTGTCAAAGCCTGTACAAAATTCTATTCCTGTCCCTTCATTCTGCTGTGCTGGACAGCTAAGGAACCACAGTGATTATCTTTATAACTTTAGGCAGAAGTTCCGGTGATGCTAATGTCTCTTTTATTCTCTGGTGAAGTAGGCACACTAAGGAATTAAGTTAGGAAACAGCCATACACCTACGTGGTGCCCACTGTGAACCATACTGCCTACGTGGTGCCCACTGTGAACCATACTGCCTACGTGGTGCCCACTGTGGACCATACTGCCTACGTGGTGCCCACTGTGAACCATACACCTACGTGGTGCCCACTGTGAACCATACAACTACGTGGTGCCCACTGTGAACCATACACCTACGTGGTGCCCACTGTGAACCATACACCTACGTGGTGCCCACTGTGAACCATACACCTACGTGGTGCCCACTGTGAACCATACTGCCTACGTGGTGCCCACTGTGAACCATACACCTACGTGGTGCCCACTGTGAACCATACTGCCTACGTGGTGGCCAATGAGCAGCACTGCTGTTTCTGAAGCTCCCAATAGCCTTTGCTCTTCTAAATGTGAATTTCACAGCTAAGGAAATGGAAACCCCAAGGAGTCATGCTAGTGGGTACAGAGAGACAGGAATGAGTTCAGAACAATCTCACTGTATGCCCTCCTTGTGCCAACCACATTTGCATCATGTATAAGCATGTAACATCCCATCCTAACACACCCCACATCCCGCTCTGCTTGATGTCTCTACCCATCCTGAAATCTCTCCGTGCAGTCATTGTCATGACTAACTTGAAATGCAGTCCTCTGACAGGTGTCAGAACTTGGCCTACTCCTTTATAGCATGTTCAGCTTTTCTCTTCAATGTTCTAGTCACCCTGCTCCTTTTTGGGAATAATTAATTTATCTTAGCTAAGATGTTGACATTTACAGCCTAACATTAACACTCTTAGAACAATAAGCCTTTTAGCCAACAATATCCTAACATTTGAAAATATAACCTGTGTGATCACAAAATTGTTTCACAAACAAGAAATTAAGTTTACTTAATTTTTCTGAAAGTCAGAAAGGTAGTGACTGGCAATTAAGGCATTTCACAGAACTGACTCCAAAACTAATCAGACCATGTGCCCTCCTTTCCCTCCCTCCGTCCGCTCCCTCCGTCCCTGCCAGGGGACTGAATCCAGTGAGCCACATTTTTAGGCAAATGATCCCCAGTCTCTTTTATTGTTTTTTTGAATTTTGACATAGTTTCACTAGGTTTCCCAGGCTGGTTTTGAACTTGCTTCTGTAGTCTACACAGGACTTGAATTTGCAGTCCTCCTGACTCTGCTGAGATGGCAAGCTTGTGCCTCCAGGAATGCCTGAGCCTTTTACTTTTAACTGTTAAAATTTAAACAGAAGTACAAAGGTTATGGTTGTCCAGAAGATGGAAGTAACAGAGATAATATGACCTGTGTTCACAGTCTACACAGTCAGCAAGTTAGGCAGTTTTCAAGTAAAGATTTTACAATAACTGCCTTTCAGTTCTTCCTTTGTTATTTCCTTCCCAATCACAACAATCAGCTCAAACACTAAGCTGTCAAATACATAGTCTTGTAAATGGTGACACCCCTAAAATCAAGAGAAGAACCACCAGGGCCTTCGAGGATTCCAAACAGTCATGGCACAGGATTTGAAGAGAGATGTACCTCTGAAATGGTAGGAAGTGAAAGGATAAGGCATCTCCCAGAATTCATCGTGGTTTCAGAGGTGTTGTTGTTTCTTGCCAAGAAACAATGCAAACCAAAATAAAACAAAAACCCAAACAACAACAAAAAGAATTTAAAAACCTACCTTATTCAGAAAGATTTTAAGGTCTCAAGTCAACAAAGCTAACTGAACAATTCCCTAACAATGCATGAAGGTGTTCACATGGCTCTGGAGTCTGTCTGTGAAAAGGAGCTTCTGTCCCAGTCTCCGAGAGCCTTCACGAGATTGGCTGATGATCCCTAATGCTCTGCTTATACAAGATGTGGCATCTACTTGGAATAAACCTGTGAGAATAGTTTAATAGGTGACAAAGCTTGCACAATAAATTCGGGCTTTTAATTAATTAATTAATTTGGTCTTAATGTGAAAGAACAAAAGCAAACTTAAATTTCTAAAGCCAGGGGCCAGCTCTTCACTAAACTCGGCTTCCTTTCTTTGTCTGTCCCCATCTCATCCAGTGGGCTGAGGGAAAGGCCGGAACATAGCTGAGAGCACGCTTTGACAACTCCTAAGACACCCATACTAAGGTAAGGGACTGGACTGGTGTTATCATAGTAGATTGCAGACTCTTTCTGGCAAGGGCCAGAAGAAGCCAAAGAAGAGAGCCTGGGGGAAGGGGGAGGAGACACAGAACTGTTATTAATTCATTTAGGCTTTGTGCCAGTTGAATTCTAGCTGTAGACCATTTCCTGTAATTATGATTCAGCAGTGCCAGGAACAAATATAGCTATCAAGTTCAACACTTGCACAGAGAACAAATTAGTTCATAAAATGTAGTGGATTTTATCTCCAAATTGAAATTTTGGCCTAAGCCAGCGACAGACAGTAAGTCATTTAAGCTTTTCTCAGTAGAGTAATTTCGGTTAGCTGATATTTTTCAAGGGGGGGAAATAGCCATTAAGAGTAGGTAAAATGATTAGGAAAAACAACATATTTCTATATCACATCCTAACAAGAGTCTTATTTATGGTCTTAAGATGGACATCTGTTCTTAAAGACTATGGTTCTATTTGATCTTTGAGACCAGTAGTTCCCAGTTTAATTTGCATAAGTGTAATCATGCTTTACAGCCACGAATTTAATTTTTGCTTAAGACCAGAGCACGGGACATGTTGTGATGGTGGTGGTGGTGGTTTGTTGTTTGAGACAGAGTCTCACTCTGCAGCCGTACCTGTCCTGTAACTCAAGATATAGTCTTGAACTCAAAGAGTTCAGCCTGCCTCTGCCTCCTGAGTTCTGGGACTGAAGTCTTGCACCACCACACCCAACAAGATCAAGGATTCTTGAGTTTTGGTATAAATTTTAAGTAATTTTCTGCAGGAAAACCTCAGAATGACTGTTGAAGAACAGTTCTGTACATTCAAAGCAGGGCCTTGTTCAGACAAGGGTGAGACAGCAGATGAATGGGGCCATCACCATGGGCTTCCGGGATGGGCAGGGTGAGCCACGCCTCCTTTTCACAGAGCAGCTGTTTTAATTGACATTGTGGGTCAAGTTTCATGCTAAAAAAATAGATAGATATGCACTTTCTTTTCAAGTGTTTCCATATATTAAGAGATTCCAAAGCCTGGATTTTTCTATGTGTGAAGTGCTTTGATTTGCAAAATGTGCAACCTGAACATTTAAACTGCCATGCGAATTGAACAGCTCATAAGATTACCACATACATTTGGGCCATTGTTGTTTTCATTGTTTTTGTTTGAGGCAGGGCTTCACGTTTCCAGGTTGGCCTTGAACTCACTGTGTAGTTATGGATGACCTTGAATTTCTGGTCCTTCTACCTCCCCTTCCTGAGAGCCGGGAGTACAGGTGCGCACCATCATGCCCAGCTTTAGATGGTGCTCTGGACCAAAGCCTGAGCCTGTGTGTGCCACATAAATATCCTACGAACCAAGAGGCATCCCCAGCACAGGAAGCTACTTTGATAACTGTTCTAAGCCTGAACTGCTTGCGATTCTGGAGCATGCGCAGTAGTCATCAGTGGCTAGGTGGAGAGTTGGATGGATGCAGGAGTGACGTGCCGAGTCCTTAGAATTTCTGATCATATCCAGCTCCTAAAGCAACACTCTCCCCAACACTTGAAGTAATTAATAATGATCACCCCTTTGTTTTAAGTACAGAGAACTATCCGATAAGGCAACAACACACTTGTTCATTGTGGACACGTCCTTCCCTCAACGGTAACATTTTTATTTTGTTTCAGGTGACACCGTCTACCTATCTTTCATGGTGCAGCTCATTGCATTTTTAAAAGATGTTTTTTTCCAGGAGCTAATTGAGCTTTATCTATGTGAGTGCGCTGGAATCTGTCACTGACAGCCTGCAGAAGGCCATTTCTTCAATTGCTCGAAAGAACTAAAGAGTCAGACATGACAAACTGCAGCTAGGAGCACCTGGCAGCAAGCCCATTAGTACTGCTGTGCCAAGATGCACTAATAAATTACTCAGAAAACACCGACTCACTTTATTTCTGTCATGAAACTTGCCACCCTAAAACCAAAGGAAAAAATAAAGTTGATTTTTTTTTTCTTCTATCAAGGTTTGTCAGGGCCTTTGAAAACATAATGCATTATTTATTTTATTTATTTATTTACTTTTTGCAAAAATGTAATTGCTGGCAAACCCACTCTGGTCTCTGAAAACAGCTTCCTTTTGTTTCTTATATGATTTCTAGAAAACAAACCTTAGGCTTTCTTTACAGCCCTCTGCTTCTCTCTGCCAAGAAGCAACTTTTAACTCCAAGGCAACTATAGCAAATGAGAAAAACAAACTGAGCATTCTTTTCCAATCCCATTTTACAAACCAGTCCCATTGCCTTAGCTTGCTATGTAACTTAAGAGGTAATTGACTTTTTCTGAGGGGGTGGAGCAAGAGTATCTCGTTTGATCAGGATGTCCTTATCAATCATTGATTTAAGGATTAAGAATGAGATGTGAAAAGTGTCTGCTGGTATTCTGGGGATTTGCTCCGTTTAGCTTGGATCAAATTCTTCCATAGGCAGAGCAAACCAGACAGGATTCAAGTCTTAAACTGATAAGTTCCCCTCAATTTATCCTCAGGTAAGTTTCTGAATTGATTTTTCTACCATTCTCATCCCATCTCTAATGCTCATTTCTGATGACGTAGACTTGCTCTACATCACAGATGTTGGCGTGTACCTGTACGGCCCTTCTTGATGCAGCCTTTTCCATAATACAACCATAGCGACCACCGGACAACGTCTTCTACTGGGTGGTCTAGACTTATTGGAGAGAGACTGGATGCACAAATTAAATCACACTGCTGGTGCCAGATGATAAGGGATGGGAGCCAAGTAATTGGAAGGGATCAATGCAAGTTTACTAAATTAGTCTTGAGGCCTAACTATGGATACAACTGTCAGACACTCTGAGGTCCGACAAAAAGAACACTGAGCACGTGACCCTGAGTACAGGAAGTCACATAAGATGAGAGCCTAGGCTCCAAAGAGAGCTGTCACACAAAGAAGGTGTTCATTTGGAAGCAAGATTTCCTACAGCAATTGCAAACACAGCCTCAAGGTTATTCCCCCACGTGCTGAAAATATCAGCACGCCGACAGAGATGGTGGGTTACAGAAAGACTCACGTGGGAAACTCCACTCTGAGCATCTTCTCCCAGCCATTTCTCACTAGGCACTCATTTGATGCAGTCCCCAAGGAAAACACCTTGACAACGAAAAAACAGCTGTTCAACCAACAGCCTGAATGACAGGAGGTGAAGATGCTATGGGCTCCCCAAACTGACTCATCCCCCCCCATACAGTCATGGAACAGATGTCCTTAGTCCAGAGTTTGGCAACACAGAGTGCACTAGTAGCAAGTCTGGTTCTGTATTCTCAGCTGCCTAGGTTTGAGGCTGAGATGCAAAGGAAAGGAGAGAACATCATTCTGGTACTCTATTCTAAGAAGCTCAAAGCTCAGAATGTGTGACCTTTTTTCCATATCTCCACCATAAACAACCCTTTCAGATTACTTTTGCTGTATCTGGGATGGAGGCAACAATCTGCTCCTTAGGCAAAGTTATTCCCACAGGTGAACCAATAAAATCAAGCCATTCACTCCTCTGCCGGCATCTTCTGCTCAGGCAGGTGTCCCTTCCCTGTAGAATGCCAACTTAACTGTGTGGCATAGCAACCTCAGAGTCTCCACTAGTCTCCCTTAGTCATGCCAGCACCCACAACTTCTCCCAGCATCACGCATTGTCACCTTAGTTTCTTCTAGAAACTGTTCTCTCTACTATCTCAACAGCTCCTTCAGCAAACACAGAGTGTGTGTTGTTTTTGCCATAGGCTCATGCTGCCATTGAGAATAAACAGTAATACAAGGCTCAGTTCATCTAGTATGTATGTGCTGAGCACACTTCCGACACACAAGGAAAAATAAATAAGCATGTCATACTTACGAGAAAGGGAAAGTGATGTTCCTGTGAGCTCTGGAATCTGCTTTGGATTCACAGGTGAGACCCCCTTGTACCAGAATCCTTTCAGAAAAGGACAACTTCTTCTGAATAAAGCTGGTAGCCCAGCTCCAACACGTTATTCTCTTCCAACTCATGCCCCCAGCCCATTCATCTGCAGAAAATATAGAGCCCAAGCCAATGTCTGAACCTTGGTGTCCCTTTCTTTTTCATGTCCAGGTTGATAAATGAAGTAGGACAAAAGACTCAGGGAAAAATGTAAGTAAGTCAGTTGAGTCTGCTGAGTACAGTAGCTCCCTGTACTATACTCCCAGCAGCTAGGAGGCCAACCTGGGCTCCTGTGGAGAGTTCCAGACCAGCCTGAGTTACCATGTGATACCCTGCCTCAAAACAAAAACAACTAGACTGAAAAAAAAATATCAGTTTGATTGTATTTACAAAATAACTTAAATAACTTAAATAAAATCCAAATCCCTTTGCATCCTTTTGTTTAAGACTCACATTCTCCTCTGTGAGAAAATTGATGGAGGAATTGTGTTTCCTTTGCTTTGAAATTTATTGGCACCCAATTCTAGATTTACTCTCCAACAGTTAAATTAGGAGATGGCTCGTAGTGGATCTGCCCTGAGTTTCTTCTGGCTTCCTTTCTCCTGACAGACTGAGGCCTCACCAGGTGTAGCTCACCTTTGCTTATTCCCACTCAGGGTCTGCCCCATTGAGAAACTTCGAAGCCACACTGGGGAAGATGCATTTCTCAAGTTAGTGTGTGCATTCTGATGGTTGGGGGTGACAGTGGACACCATGAAAGTCATATTTGTCATTTTCTCCAGCCACATGTGGAACCTGGTGCTGCTTAAGGCTGAAAATCCACCACTCAGTGAGTGAGCAAGCAAAGTTACCTCTTGATATGTACATAATTAGACCTGCATTGTGGCCATTATTAATGACTGCATATATTGTTGATGACTATAAATTTGATTTTCAAATTAAATAAGGTAACAACTATAGCAAAAGAGAGGCTTACAGCATCCCAAAATATTATTTACCAACTATGTTGTGTCACCTACCCTTTCCTGCTTCTCTCTGGCACTGAGTGACCAGCACAAAGGCATAGCATAATGGTTTATTATATATCAAATGTATCTTCAGCTGTGCTTCCGCTCCATATGCTATTTCTCAAATAGAAAGTTACACAAATGTGCAAGATTTACAGGAATTATTTCTTCTATGATCGTCACTTTATTCTTCCATTTCCAAAGGCCTAAGGATGCTCGCCCAGATACCTAAATTTGATAGTTCTGTATGGAATGCTTAACTCATATAGCTTCTCACGTACGGTGATATTCGAGGAGCTTGCATCTTACATAACCCTACTGGGGCTTATATAATGCTTCAGAAATGTGTGCTGGTACAGTGAACTTTAGTTCTCTACCTTTAAATATGGTGTCATCTTCCACCCTGAAAACTCAGTGATAAATTTGGTATTAAGACTGTGACAAATTTAATGGAAAGAGTAAAGACTCTGAAACTAGAAAGACAAGCTTCTTGTGCTGGGCTGTCCTTTTGCTAACTGCGTTCTCTCAGACCAGTAAATGTACTCCTCTGAGATATAAATTCCACTCCTGTAAAGTATAAATTGTAGTGAGTTACACATACATATCCTTTCAAGAAAGGCTATGTGCACATCCTAAATTTTGGAACCTGTGGACATTAGTTCATATGTGAAAAAAGTATGTATTATCTTATGTGATGCAATTAAGTGAGAAATTCTATTGGATATTGAGTAGCTTGTAGATATATTATATGTCCTCATAAAGAAGAAATAAAAGAGCAGAGGACATAACAGTGGTAGAATGCTTGCATATCATGACATGGACTTCAGAGAGAGGAGGATACGGGGGAGGGGAGATTGAGAAAACAGTTGTTTAGATGTGGGACAATGCAGGGAAGAGATTCTCCCTGGCGTCTGCAGAAGAATGTAGACACTTTGACTTCAGACTTGACAAGGACTACAAAAGAGAGGAGAGAGAGAGAGAGAGAGAGAGAGGAGAGGGAGGAGAGGAGAGAGAGAGAGAGAGAGGAGAGAGAGAGAGAGAGAGAGAGAGAGGAGAGGGAGAGGAGAGGAGAGGAGAGGAGGAGAGAGAGGAGAGAGGAGAGGGAGAGAGAGGAGAGAGAGAGAGAGAGGAGGAAAGAGAGAGAGAGAGGAGAGGGAGGAGAGAGAGAAAGAGAGAGAGAGAGAGAGAGAGAGAGAGAGAGAGAGAGAGAGAGAGAGAGAGAGAAGACATTTCCACTGTTCCAAGCTACCATGTTTGTGGTTTGGTTTGGTTTGGTTTTTGTTTAAAGCATCACAGAAAATAAAAGCATGAATGATATTACCTTTCAGTTGCAATGAACATTATTAAGAATGAGGTTAGGAATGTGGGTTGGAGGAATGAGCATTCAGGGAATAGCTTTCTTATCCTCGACTTACTCTTATTATCTCTATTGTTTCTTAACCAAAATATACACATAGAAGTATCAAGTCTTCAAATCTTTACAGAACACTAATTTATGTTCACTCCTGCAAGAGATAAACAATTAGCAGAAACAACTCTCCTTCCCAACTTCTTTGGTTCCTGCCTGAAGTCCTACTGTTCTACAGTAATTACAGCCATAATCGACTGCCCCTCTTCTCTCTCAAGCAGGCTGCAAGTTACAAGCTGGACACAAAAGAGACTCCTGAGATTGGCTTGTGGAGCGGACAGCATTTCATCTACCATGTGCACCACTTCAGCCTGTTATCTCATCAGGTCTCTGTGCACTAACCAAAGAGTCAGCGTTCAGCTGGTGCAACTCTCGCCCACATCTACCTCTCACAATCTACCTAGCAAAGCTGTGATTACAGGCATTGCCAATGCTTTTCCCCAAGCAGAAACAAGCTTGGTGATTCAGAGAAGGGTGGGACCCCTAGAACATAAGGGTTGTAGATGGACTAACCAAGAAAGAATGGACTTGCTAACTTTGGAGTGCTCAAAATTGTTTTATGCACCAACCACAGCACAGTGATGGTTAGAACTGTAGAGTGGCCAGCCTCGCCTCTGTGCAACTTGTTCCATCGTCAGACTTCGAGCACATATGCTGGCCCTAGAAACAGCTCAAATGTGGCCTATTCATATTATAAGATCAGCTATATCTGTGTATGAACACACATGTGTGCATATGTGTTCTCCATGTTTTAGTGAGTGCACATATGCTTATAAATACTAGAAGTCAACGTTCTATGTCATTCTTCAAGATGCATCTATCATATTGTTTGGGCTCCCCAATTAGAATAGGCCAGCTGGCCAAGAAGCCTCAGACTTCTCCTAGCCCCATCCCCTCAGCACCAGCATTCCAAATTTGTATCAGCATGGCAGTTTGTTATAAGTTTGCTGGAACTTTTTGGGGGAGTTGTTGTGTTTTGTTTATGGAAATTTTACTGCAGCATTCCAACAGTGCATTACCTTTTCTTTTCAACATTTTGCTCTGCAGCTTCCTTCACCTTTTTTGCTCAGATGCCAAAGAGCCGGGCATAGGTGCAAGCCATGTGAAGACTGGCAAAAGCCTTGAAGTTCTTCTTTTATGGCTTTTTGGAGTTTTTTTTTGTTTGTTTTGTTTGTTTGTTTTGTTTGTTTTGTTTTGCTTGTTTGCATTTCAAGACAGGGTTTCTCTATGTTATCTTGGCTGTCCTGGACTCACTTTGTAGACCAGGCTGGGCTCGAACTCATGGCAATTCGTCTGCCTCTGCCTCCCAAGTGCTGGGATTAAAGGCATGGGCCACTCTTCTTCTGTGATGATTCCTGCATGGGCACCACAGGTCCTGTCAGCTGGGGGGTGGGGGGCAGGTTAAGTTCTTCATCAGAACCATCTCCCTTCTTCAGAGCAGAAGGCTTCCTTTTGTATGAGCTTGGATGGGTACTCCTTTAGGCGCTGCACATTGGCCTGTAGTGACTCAGTGGATTTGTTTCACCTCCTAGGGTCCACAGAGATGCTGATGGTGAGAGCCATTTTCTTATGGGTACCAGCCACCCGGAGTTCTTCCAGGCTGAATGTCTTGCCAGCTTGGACCTTGGTGTGTATCTAAGTGTGGGGCACCTCACTATGGGCCTGATGGGACTGAAGGCTGGACTACAGGCAATGCGGCACGCTCTCCCCTGTAGAGTCTTCCGTTGGCGGATTTTGCATGCTGGCTGGTTGAACCAAGTGTCTACTCACTGCTGCCAATCCTTGTGTAAGCGGGGCTTCAGGGTCGTGCCATTCTGGCTGGGTGGCATGGCTGCCTCCTGTGGAGCAGAACAGCTGAGCGGAAAGGCTTATTTTTTTATTTTAATTTATTATAATTTATTTAGATTACATCCCAATTATCATCCCTTCACTTGTACCTTCCCATTCCCCCTCCCTCCCTCCTCCACCCTAGTCCCCTCCTCTAGACCCCTGACAGAAGGGGACGTCCTGCCCCACCATATGACCAGAGCATATCATGTCTCATCCGAATAGCCTGCTTCCCTTCCTCTGTGTACTTCTGGGCCTCCCCACCAAGGGGAAGTGAGCAAATAGGGGTCACTAGAGTTCATGTCAGAGGCAGTCCCCCACTCTCCCCACAACCATGAAGAATGAGCTGCCCATTGGCTAGATCTGAACTTATTCTCAGTGTTTCATGCTTGCCTGGAAGTCACCTTCTCAAAGGAACTGACTTTCTAGCCATACCAGCTGAGTTTTAAACAATACTGAGGTAGGTTTCAGAGACAGAAAAGACAAAAGAAAAAGGCAGAAGACATCTGAGCACAGTCAAAGACGTTAAAACTAAGAGAGCTGAAACTAAAGAATTCTGAAAAGGCATCTTCAATAGTTGTTCTTGGGGGTGGGGGGAGGACCCTGCAGCAATAGTTTGTATAATCTGGCAAAAGGCTTGAGTGGCCTTCTCAGAAGTTTCCTTTGTCTTGTGAGGTTATCAGGGATGTGTATAAAAGAGTAAATGATTTCGTTCATCTACTTAAAAGTATTAAAACAAAAAAGGTGGGAAGATTACAGAACTGGAAGTAGCTATTATAAGTGTTGTTATCATACTGACAAATGGTGGTTTATGTTAGTGATGAAAGAGGAGTGAGGCCAGATTAAAGGGACACCTATAAAAGAGACTCCTAGGCTTCAGTGAGCAACCGGGAACAGGAGGAACAGCAATGTCCAATCTGGGGTATAGCGATGCTAAGCTGCATGGGTAACTAAAACACACCTCTAACCCCAGCTACTCTAGAAGCAAAGTCAAGGATCCCACATGAGACAAGAGTTCAAGACCAGACTGAACAGAAAAATAAGAACCACACTCCAAACAAGCGGTAACAAGAGTGGATGGTAACGGTAAGGCACTTTACCATGGAGAAATACAGCAACAGAAGCAAATAACAGAAAAGCCAAAGCAATGTGGATTAAAACAGGGAAATGTATTTATTTCTTAGGAGGCCTCTAAGAGCTGTCTGTGACTCAGTCAATGTTCTGTGGTGCTGGAGGAACAACTTCTTTGGTCTTGTTGGTTTTCAACTAAAGGATTCTCTCCTAAAGGTTACCGTGGACCAAGTAGCTGCACTCTTTCCTAATTCTAACCACCAATGAAGAAGTGGGTTACAAAAGGAGTGCCTTCAACTAGACAGGATCCCCCATAAACTGTCTCACATACATTTGTGTTTGTATCATATTGAAAATGATGAAAAGGGGGCACTGGAAACATAGATGTCATTAGAAAGGCTATTTTCCCACTCAGCAATGATAGATCCTAGTCATGTCTTAGGAGCACACAGGAAATTCTGTGATGCTGACCACTCTCCATAGCCATGAGATGGGAAACAAACCCATCTCAGGAGAAAACAAACGTTGAAAAGAAGGTAAACGTGGTGGGGTAGGGGGTGTGGGGGAAGGGGGGATGGGGGGGGCAGGGGGAGGGTAGACAGTCAATGGTAAACACCCAGGAAGCAGCTGGAAATGTCTCTCAAGTTTTTTTAAGGTAGCAAAAATAAAGATGAGAAGTTTATAATCTTTTCTTTATGCTTTCAGTTGTTCCAAAAGAAACCATGGCGACTCTGAAAGTCGCCTATTTATTCACTCCAGAGAGAAATTTGTTGGCATGGCAATAAAACCAAACAGAAATTACAGTGTTATGATTGTCAAAAACGAGTAATTCACACGGTTTACAGGTAAGAACCATCTAGGTTTGTTCAATAGCTCTGCTACAGATGCCCACAGGCAAGTCATATTTTACCTCTGTCAAGTTTTGGGGCCATTTCTTAATTTTGCTTCATGGATTTTGAGGCTATGAACATTCAAAATCTCTTACAGCAACTTCTTTAAAACATACCTCATAGGTCAGTGTTTATCCTTTGTCAGGAATATAATTGGTTTTCATGACTCTAAGGTTTGAAAATTGAATTTGAGAATTAGAGCTCCTCCAAGAATCCATGGTACTTGGAAAGCTTGGATATCATACCCCCTACCTCAGGGTGTCACCTGCTACGATCAATAGTATTCTCAAACTGACTCCATATTGTCAAATGACTATTCACTATATATCTGTGAAGAATTTGGGCCCCTAACAAAAATCCCATATATTCTTTCTGGGAAATAAGGAAAATAAGTAGATCCATAAAGCAAACCATCCACAAGCCTAAAAATACATCATCACCTGGAAAGGTCCTGAAATGACCACATTATGATGAAGTGGCTGAAAGTCAAGTGTACCTGGGACAGTAGGGCGATCTGGAGAACAGAGACACTCAGCAGGATCTCAGATATAAAATCATGGGCCTGAAACAGACTTACTTATCAAATAGAGCCAAAAGGAAGAAGTTGCAAGGAAACGAATTGTACCTAAAAGGGGGCAGCTCTCCCCATCAAAATTCCAATGGCATTTTCCATGTACATATGAAAAAAATCCTAAAATATATAATAAACCACAAAAGTCTGAAATATCCAAAGCTGTTTTGAAGGATAAGCACAAAACTTGCAGCATAATATTATTTGGCTTCAAAATATGCAACAAAGTCAAACACCATGAGATCAGCATAGTAGAGATTCATACTTTTACAGCCAACTGCTCTTTTGTAATGGTAGCAAGAATACACAGCAGGAAGGGGCTGTGTCTCTAGTAAGTGATGTTGGGAAAGCTAAAAATCTGTATGTAAATGACTTAGGACATTACTTCATACTACATTTATGAATACATTCAAATTGACTAAACACTTAAAAGACTTAAAACTACTAGAAGAAAACATAGTAGAAAAAAATCTCTGCTGTCTCGGTCTAACAGCACAGGCAATAAGGCAAAATTAAGCAAAGAGGGCTGCATCAAACCAAAGTTTCTGCACCACAAAGTAAACAGTCAACAGAATGAACAAGAACCTGTGAGAATAAAATATTTGCATATGCATTTGGTACAGCTTAACGTCAAGATGTGTAGAGAACTCAAATGAGTTAGTCCATTCGTGGGCCGGAGAGATGAGCATCTCCTGTTTCTTCAGAGGATGCAGAGTCGGTTCCCAGCATCCACATGGCAGCTCATGACTGTCTTTAACTCGGGTTCCAAAAGATTCGGTACCCTCTTCTGGATCTGCAGGCACTAGGTGTGCTTGTGATGCAGACACTTGCATGTGGGAAAAAACACATACCCATAAAACAAAGATTGTCTTACTTAAAAAAAAAACAAATAATTTTATTCTAAAACAAAAACCATTAAGTGGATCTAAGTAGGCACGTCTGAAGAGTCTGAAGAGAGAACTTGAGTGGTTAGAGAATCTTTGGGGAAAAAAGCTAGAATTAGTCAGTCACCAGGGAACTGCATATTCAAACCACATTTGTTATAGTATAAATTTAGTTACAACATATATAGACATATAACAAACGTTTGAAATGGTGTGGAGAAAAGAGAACTTTTACATGTACTTGGTATAAGTATAAATGAACACAGGAGTATTGTGTAAAGAAATACAGTTTAGACTTTCCTCCAAGACTTTGAAATGAAATTACCATATGATCCAACAATCCAACTACTAAATATGTCAAATAAAAATCAGCACTCTTTTCAGCATAATTTACAATCTATACAGACTAAAAGCTCACCAGAAGATGAATGGCTACAGTGTACTCTGTGTGTGTGTGTGTGTGTGTGTGTGCGTGTGTTTGATATTTTTTAAAAGGAGAAAACATTCTGTCAGTTGCAACAATGGATAGGCGTAGAAGACACTGTGTTAAGTGAAATAAGCCAGATACAGAATGACAAATATTACATGAAATGAATTATATATGTAACAATGAAAGATTCACCTCACAGAAGTGGAGTGGACTGCTAGTTTACAAGGCCCACAGTGGCAGAAGCTGGGAAAGGGAGCTGGTAGTCAGCACAGAAAATGACAGATAAGAGGAATAGTTAAGACATCTATTAAACAGCATCGTGGCTAGTCAGTGATAAATACATTGTATTACTAAATAATGCAGAGTGTAGCTTAAGGGATCTCATCACAAACTCGGTAACTGCATCAGGTGTAAGTTAGCATGATGTAATTGTTCAACAATAGCATTGCTTTGAAACATCATGCTGTGCACAAGAGATATATATGCTTTCTTGAGTCAGTTATTTTAAATAAAATTAAATGTTTAATAGTAAAATAAGACAGTCATTCTTTCACAGAAATAAATCTATTAAAAATATTTAGTAAAGTGGAAAAAGAGAAAGTAATCTCTGAAATAGTAAAGACTAGGTATGTCAATCAATGTCCCAGTTAATAATAAACACTAGAAGCATTTCTACTGAGATCAGAATGTTTTTTAAAAAGTACATATTATTGTCACCATTATATGGAAAATTCTATGGATTAAAATGTATCAATAGAAAAAGCAAGATATATTATCACTGGAAATGTGACAAAATATATACAGATATCTTTTTAGTTACATACAGATAATATAACTTGTATATTTATGTAAAAAATTCTGTACATAACAAATTAGGATCTGCTAAATTTGGAAGACTTTAGAAACACAGTCAATCCCCCTCCCCCACCCAAAAAAGAGAAAGAATAAAATTTGTGTCTAGAATAACGGTAGCAATGATTAAGACATATGAAGGAAAAGCTTTCAGTAATGGAATAACAGCAGTCTGCCATTCTAGTGAATGAAAGATGGTGAGAAGAGTCAACAGGGTGTATCTGGTCCCTGGCTAATTATCCAGTCAGGCTGGGCAGCCCTGAGCACTAGGAAAAGCCTAAGCCCGTACCACATATTTCCATCTATACTGAGGAGAGGAGCACAGAGAAGTATCAGCTGCCTGTATGGAGATGTGAACTGTGTTCTAAGGAACAGCCCTGTTTGAGGGGCAACAAGTTAAGGCATCCTACGCTCAGACAGAAGGTGTTAGAAAGTGCTGCATTGGCCAGAGATGTACCACACCTCTGATGAACCTTCATAGACCTGCTGATAACTCACAACACAGCAGGAAGCAGGAATGGATGTTGCCTGAAGGGCCGCACAGAAATAGAGCTTGATTCTTCCTCACAAATAAGGTGAAGAGCTCCACTAAAGAGAAACAAAATAGTTCTGGAAGGCATTAATATTTTGTTAAATGGATTTTTTTTCTACTTATTAATTTACTGAAAATGTTTTTGAAATGATAAATATATTCGTTTATAAATAATAAGCAAATAAATGAATTTATGATTTCCTAGGCTAATCAAAGACAGGAAGAGAAAATAATATCTAGAGAGAACCGATCACAAGCCAGGACAAGGATATTTAAAGGGACAGCAAGTTCAGGGGCCTTGAGTTCCAAGGGCAACAGAAACAGTCTCCCCAAAAGAGCCCAGTGGGCAAGGAAAAGCAATGGTACAACATAAAGGAGGAAGATACGAAAGTGGCCTTCCGGTCCCTGCTAAACAGCTCGGGCTTAGCTAAAATGCAAGGATAATCGACTGATTAATGAGTGAAAAACAAGAGAATTATATCAAAGCTATGCTTTAAAAATATTACTTGGTTGTTACATTAGTCTATTTTTGTAATATAACAAAATACTTGTGACTTAATAACTTCACACACAAAAACGAAGTTTATTTAGCTTACAGTTCAGAAAGGAGAACATTTAGGATCCAGCATGCATCCATTTGGCCTCTGGTAAAGCGGGAAGCATTCCGCTGGGCAGGAAAGGCGTACGCAGGAGAAAGATGCAATTAACAGGGAACTGGAAGGCAACTGAGAGGGCCATGCTTTCTCTAACAATCACACCTATGAGCAACCAGGGTAGCTAATTAATAACCGAAGAGCCTCCCATGAAGGTATATCTATCTTTTGAAGACCCCAGCAACTTTTAGCACGACCACGATTGGGCAGTTTATCCTCAGCACATGAAACCCTGAGGCACATACAGAAACCATACCTAAACCAAAGCAGATGCTAGACAAATGGCAGGCTGAACAGCGGAGAGGAAGTTGAGAGAGCACTGAAGACAGTACCAGTTCAGGGCAGGAGAGACAGGCTGATGGCTAATCCTACAGTGCCAGTGGTGGAGTCAGTGCAAAGATAGACTCAAGCAATATGTTGGCAAATATAAAAGAAACTCTTAGGTGGGTCAATCTCCAGCACTGAAGAAAACAAAAGGAGGCATGGGATTCTTAGGGAACATAAACAGAGTGGAAGGAAGGTGTCCAGGTTTCCAGCCTGTGCAGTACCGGGATTAGCAAAGTGGCTAAGAATAGACATAGACGAGGAGTTTGTATTAAGAGAGCATAAGAGTTCAGTTTTGAACCGAGTAAATTTAAGGAGGTTGTGAGACATCTAAGAGGAGCTGTCAAGTAGTCAGTCAGATATAAGAGCCTAAACTCCAAGAGAGGTTTAAGTTAAAGATATAAATGGAGCTGTCAGTGTGTCAATGTGTCCGCGCTTTAAGTCAGGGGAAAAATGACGTCACCCAAGAGAATGGTACCAAACTGAGTTGCTGCATTGGTTCTATCTGTACCATAGTAATAAACAGTTATTTACTTTTAATATTTTTTCTAGAATCCATTTTAAATGTCCACTTAAATGTCCATTTTAATCTCTTCCACAGTCACAGAATCTGTGAAAGCTTATGTGTAGTAACTATGTTCAGGCTTGACATTCAACCAATAAGTTACTGTGAAAGGAAAATTATTTGCCTATATACTACCTATAATAAAATTTGATTCCACTTTAATTGCCTATAACCTTTCAGGAAATACTGATGAATAATAAGAAACATTGAGGAAAATGTGGACGAGCCTAAAACTGGACAGGGATATTTGAATCTTAAGACTGAGTTTGCAAAAATGAGCATCCAGAGTAATGGGATGAGTGCGTATTGCTTCATATTAGCCACTTTCTAGGTTGAATGGCTTAGTCTCACACACACACACACACACACACACACACACACACACACACACACCAGACTGTTGTCCTCAGCTGAAGAGGAAAAACTCATCCAAGGCCATACCCCCTTCTTCCTACAGAACATCCACATCTAGGGATCAGTCCGGATTCCACACGCCCTGACCCTATGCCATAAGTCAGCCACCTCTAAAGGGTTCATCCAATATGGCAACCACTCACCCCAGATGTTTTCACATTTGTTACTTTTCTTAGCATTTATTTATTTTTATTTTATCTGCGTAAGTGTTTTGCCTACATCTGTGTCTGTGTACCATACATGTGCCTGCAGGTCTCCTAGACTGAAATTGCAGATGGTTGTAGGCTACCATGTGGGTGCTGGAAACTTAACCTGGAAGAGCATCAGCTGTTCTTAATCCGGAGTCCTCTTTCCAGCCTCTATCAGGTCCCTTAACTGTGGTGTTGAATACAGAGTGAGATAGGTTCGAAGCCTAAAATGGCCCATGCAGATTTTATAGTTGTTACATGAAATATAGAGAATATTACATTTGAAAACTCATATTTATTATGTTGGATTATAAAATGTTTACTATATAAAATTAAATATTTCCTATTTTTCCAGATGATAAAATGTCATTTAATGATTTTTTAATGAGCAATCAAGTTACAAAGAAACACTGTTAAATTAGAAAGAGGACAGTCTGAAAGACCACATACTTTTTTCATTTTTAATATAAGATATTACAGAAAATGCAAAACTACAGATGTGGTAAAAATATGAATGGTTTCCCAGAGCCCAGGAAAAGAGAAGGAACATTAAATAGAGAATTTTTTTCTTTTTTCTAGCTGCTTCCATTTTTTCTCTTTTATTTAATTTTTAATTTTAATTTATTATGCTTTATTCAGATTACATCCCAACTGTTATCCCCTCACTTGGATCTTTCTGTTCCTATCCACCCTCCCTCCCTCTTCTGCACTATTCCCCTCCCCTAGACCTCCAAAAGAAGGGGCCCTCCTCCCCCACATATGACCATAGCATATCAGGTCTCATCCGGATAGCCTGGATCCTCTTCCTCTATGGGCCCCCAGGCCTCCTCACCAAGGAGAAGTCATCAAATCAGGGGCACCAGAGATCATGTCAGAGGCAGTCCCCACTCTCCCCACATGAATGAGCTGTCCATTGGCTAGGTTTGTTCCATGCATAATTTTTGGTTGGTGCAACAGTTTGTGCAGGCCCCCTGGATCCAGACACATCAGCCTTAATGATCTCCTTGTGGGGTCCCTGAACACTATGGGTTCTTCCATACCACTCTCATCTGGAGTCCAGCAGCAAGTACCAGCTTCTGTCCCGATCCCTCACTGAGTGGAGCCTCTCAGAGGGTATCTATGTTGGGCCAAGATGTCATGGAACACATACCATGTCTGATCAGCAGGACAGCAGTGACTTCACAGCGACTAAAGGACTGAACTGAGAACTAAAAATCACCAGTGGTGATGATTCCCAGATTAGAGGGGTCCACAGGGTGGAGCACAGGTGGGTCTGGCCTTGGGCTACCAGGCTGATCCACAGAAAAGTCCCTCTGTCCCAAGAGACCTGTGCATAGTCTCCAAAGTGTAGCCACTTACCTGCTTGCTCGACACACCTTCTCATCTTTTCTTTGTAAATATAGATACTCAGAAAATATAGAACTTGTATGTGTGGCTTGCAAAAAAGAACATAGTATATTATATTTTTTTGGATGAGCTTGCCATGATTAATATTGTTTTACACTTTCAGACCATCTTTCTGTCTTCAGTGCTTCTTTTTCCAGTCTATGCATGTGCACGTACATGTCTTATCACTTTGTTTTCATCTCCCACCCTACTTACCATCCCACACATCTTCTCCATCATATTATCCTTTCGATAAGGCCTTATTCCAATATGTAGCATGCTATTCAGTAGGATTATGGAGGTTTGTGGAGAAGGATAGGATTTTATACCAAGGAATCAAGGCAAACATGAGAAAGCACAGGGGATGGGTGCACAGTGGTGCACCTCCTATCACCTCAGGCTGAGGACCACCTCTGCGCCTAGAGCACAAGCTTGGCTTCACCACTGTCTACACAGGCAGTGCTGCTTAATCCCTGAAGCCACGCACAGACTGCCAACAACTGAACCTTCTCCTCCCTTATAAGCATCTTACCTTTTAATCAGCAGTGACTGTGGCTCTTAGAGGTCTTTGCCTCTCAATCCAGCTGGCAGAGTACTGTAAAGGCAGACTTGTGGCATAACTGGGGAAAGGTATCTTCCTGGGTCCTCCTAAGTTAAATTCAAGAGATGAAGATTGAGCACACCAATCTCAATGCATGCAGTAAGCATTGAATCCCTACTCAGATCTAGCCAATGAACAGCACATTCTCCACAGTGTGTGGAGAGCAGGGACTGACTCTGACATGAACTCTAGTGCCCCATATTTGACCACTTCCCCTTGGTGGGGAGGCCTGGTGGCACTCAGAGAATGAATAAGCAGGCTACCAAGATGAGACTTGGTAGGCTATGACCATATAGTGGGGGAGGAGGTCCCCCTCAGTCACAGACATAGGGGAGGGGAATAAGGTGAAAGCGGAGGGAGGGAGGGAGGAACGGGAGGATACAAGAGAAGGGATAACAACTGAGATGCAATCTGAATAAGTCAATTAAATAAAAAAAAGAAATGAAGATGATTTAGCTCAGCCAATCTGGTCACAAATTTGTATTATAAGAATTAGAATTGGGAGGATTTGGGGGCCCGACAGATGCTGACGGTAGGCATGAGAGTTCAAAGTCAACGT
Source organism: Acomys russatus (assembly GCF_903995435.1). Lineage (NCBI taxonomy): Eukaryota > Metazoa > Chordata > Mammalia > Rodentia > Muridae > Acomys > Acomys russatus. The sequence continues at coordinate 99,624,407 of NC_067138.1, forward strand.
CAAGCCAAGAGCACACCAGGTAAGACTTAGCCATTCTGGAGAAGCTGCAGTGGCTGGTGCATAGAACACACTTGACAATTGCTCTTGAATCTGAACCTCCGCTGCCTTCAAGCGTCCATTACTATCAAGCAGCTCGTTACCAAGGGGCCGGGGGCTGGAGGGGAAACTCACAGAGAGGGATCTTCAAAGTCAGGCAAGGGACCACGTTTGCTATTTTTAATTAGGGGTAAAAATTTTAAAAGCCTACAGGAGCCAGGCAGGAAATGCAAATGAAAAAAATAAGCCGGCTCTGAGAATGTGGCAGCACATACCAAGCATTTGTAAATGAAGCTGCTGCAATGCAATTTTTACAAGTCTTCTCATATTCTTTCATTTCTGTTTCAGCTGAAGTGCATATGATTGACAAAAAAAAAAAAAAAAAAAAAAATGGTAGATGCATTTCCCTTCTTGATTCCTTCAGGGGCTTGCTTTCCAGAATTCCCTCTGGTAGACTGCATGGTCAAGTTTCTCATGCAAAAGGGTAAGTGTTTATATGACCCAAATACACCAAATCACCTCTAGACTACTTACGATGCCTAAAATAATGTAAAAAGCTATGTAAGAGTTTTTATGCTGAATTGCTTAGGGAGGGATGGCCCAAACAACCTCCACAGTCAGTGTGGATGAAGGTTTCCCCCAGTATGTCCTATCTATAGTTGGTTGAACTCACCAGCGTGGATGAAAGTTTCCCCCAGTATGTCCTATCTATAGTTGGTTGAACTCACCAGCGTGGATGAAAGTTTCCCCAGTATGTCTATCTATAGTTGGTTGAACTCACCAGCATGGATGAAAGTTTCCCCCAGTATGTCTTATCTATAGTTGGTTGAACTCACCAGCATGGATGAAAGTTTCCCCCAGTATGTCCTATCTATAGTTGGCTGAACTCACCAGCACGGAGTTGTCAGATACGGAATAACAAGTGCACTTAAGATACATAAGGCAAATTTTTATGCACATACATTTTGAAATTAATTGCCATACTCAAGCTCATTGACAGATCCCTCACCTCAACATGATTATCACCACATGCATGCTGAGAACTTGTAAAACCAGCCCCATTAACAAATCTCAGCTATGCATTATCACTAACGCTAACCGCCATGTTGGATATTAGATGTTCAAAATTAATTCACTTTGTGAGGAAGCTTGCTGGTTTATCAGTATCCCACTTGCCCTCTGCTCTCTAGTCTGTGCCATTAATATTGTGAGTTTGACTGTTTTCCATTAAAAAAAAAAAAAACCTAGACATATATGTTTTATATTGTTTACCTTTTAAAACTTAGTGACCAGTTCACTAAATAGGTACAATATGTTCACATATGATCGCTACTATGCAAAACCAATGAACCCTAACTGCTGGCTCATAACCGACACTCACCTATTCCCTATGTATCTGGGACCAAATCAGTTTGTGTGGCTTTGCTTTACTTCAGTCATTTCACACTTGTAAATTTAGGGCTGCCTCACATTGAATTTCAGCTTAAAAAGTGGTGGATGAGTTTGACTTTTGCTGCTTGATTAAAAAGATAACAATTTAGATGTAATATGAATAAATTAATAAAATATATATATATATAAATGAAAAAAAGATAAATCAAGGTGCTAGCTAGATGGCTCAGAGGTTAAGGTAAAGGCAACCTGTATTGAAAAGGACCCAAGTTCAGTTCCCAGTACTCCTGTTAGATGGCTCACAACTACCTGAAACTCCATCTCCAGGAGATCTGATACTGTGGGCCTCCATGGGCCCCTGCATACACAGACACATATGCACACACAGTCAAACACACATGTCTACATAACTAAAGTAAGTGGTAAATCTCTAAGACGGTGTCAAGGTCATTAGCAAGACACAGAAGACGTTGGAACATCTGTGCAACATCCTGAGGTTTCAAACCAGCAAGCAGGGCGTCCAAGCCTTCCACCACTGTTTTCCTCATGCTATGTTCAAGTAGGTGTGGGCAGTGTTGGTCCTAGGCCACAGGAATTCCACATGCTCTTCAGTATTACTCTTTTAATCACAACCATGTTGATAGACTTTAAAATAGATCCTAGCCAGCTTAGTCCTCTTGTGATTGCCCTCAATTCATCAGGTGTAAATTTGGAGGCAATCAAATAAACAAGAGGAGGACCCACTCGCCACGTGGCAGTGGGTACCAGCGTGCACTAGAAAGCTGGTGATCCAAACATAATGGAACACATGTCCCTGTCTAGAAGAACTTACTTCCCAGTGGCATGGCATCAATCTAAGCAGGAATGGAGAGGAGAGACAGGACAGAGAGCTTTTCTTCTCCAAGCAGTCTTTCCCTCAATCACAACATCTTTCCCATCCAAACATTCCATGGCACTAGGGTGTAGCACGCCTGCAGTTCCTAAGCCCTGAAATCAGAATGATAATGTGTCATTTGCCTCTCTACCAGGCCCCTGAAGGTTTACATTCCACAAGGGCATATATATATATATATATTCACGAAATGATTGCTTATGATCACCCTAGTTAGAGCCCCTCTCTAGACTCTCTACCTCTACCCCAAAGTCCTTATTGAACTGCTGAGCTCGGGGCCTGACACAAAGCTCTGTTCACAAAGACTGTTCAAAGCCATGGGATCGTCGGGCCCTTTCCTGACTGTAACAGATGTTGAAAGGAAGCACATCCCTTCTTTCCTCCATGGGGAGAGAGGGTTTTTCTTTTTTCCCCTTTAGTTCAAAGGCTTCTCCTGGTACTCTGATAGCAGAATAATAATTTGCTTTTCGTTCCTATTTATTCACGCTTGTGGACACAAACTCCTCTGTTTTCATCCTATTTCAATAAAAATTATTGACACAAACTTTGCAATGAACAGCTTTGATATAACTGATTGTTCTCCTGTTGAGTAATAATACTCATAAAAGGAAATGGAAAATGCAGGGAGAGGCGGAGAGTGGGCAGATATTGGAATCGGAGAGGGAGCCTGTTTAGCATTTATAACTTCCATAAACTTAACCTTGTATTTGTGTCAGCTACTTTATAGTTTTCCAATTTACTTTTTAATTGAGTCCTTTTTTTTTCAGCCATGTTTGGAAGATAAGTCGTCTTTCAAAGCCCTACCACTTTAGTTCAGTTCAATTGATCTCTCTTTGTATTTATTATTCTTCTGCCCAGCATATATCACTTTCCATTTGGCCAGCTGCAAATGCAATTTACCATGCATCAAGCCACTTACACAGCAGAGCTCCGTTAGTTAATATTTTATTTGGAGTGGCCCTTTCCATGTCTGCTGTTATCCCTGATCACTGCCACTTACCATATTGTTTAAGATATAAAGAGAGAAAGAGTACTCAAGTGAGCCGATTCACTTGTCTGGCATAACTCAACTGGGTGAAGGAAAGCTGTTGTTAGAGACAGGCGATAGGAGCTCATCCCACCAACTTCCATCCCAGACTCTAGAAGCCCTTTAAAACGTGCCCCTCCCCATCGATGCTTTCTTCTCAGTGTGTCTCCTAGAGTCTAGTTCTGGACCCCACACTCCAGACCTCCTTTGTTTTTTATCTATGGCCTGATTTTTGGAAAACCTAGAGAAAATATCCTAAACAAAATCCTTGAGGCAGGAAAGAAAGGGAAAGCCCAGTGATCAGGGAAGGTATCTCCACTTGGCCATCCCGTCCAAGTAGACCAAAACTAAGCATCTCCTCTCCATGGTCAGGCACTCCCTTGTATAAAAAGATTAGCAAGTCCAACTTAAACTTAGTGATAAGCACAAGGCCATTGTGGGCCAATCTGCCTTCCAAGTGACCTGTGAGGGGAAACGATATACTTATCATTTTATGTGTATGCCTAACAGGAGACATATACTTAAAATAGAGGGAAATGTGGCTCAGATGTGAACAGATCATGAAAAGTTATTTAACAGTCCATATGTCAATCAGAAAAAGGGTCCAGCCAACCTCTGCCCCTAAAGCTCTTTACTCCAGAGACTCATTAAAACAAACTGCTGGCTTGTGAGCCATCTTGCTGGAGCAGTGTATCTTTCTATTTTTCTTTTTCTTTTGGACTAAGCATTTCACTGTCAGCTATGACTTCTTCTTCAGTTCTTAACTCAGTAGCCAAAAACCCAGAAGCCAATCTGGTCTTAGGCATGCCCAGTGACAGTCTCATTCATTTCCTAGGAAAGGGCAAGTGAAGAAATGAGATGTGGAAACAAGCAAGCAGGTGGTTTAAATTTAGACTTATGGATGCTTAGAGATATGTCAATGTCAACCACTGATCCTGGATGCCATCTGTATCTGCCATTCCCAGTGTCCCACATAGGATTGAACTGACATGTAACAAGGAGCTTCCATTCCTTATTAATACTGGTTTGGAAGATGCACTGATGGGCAAGGTAGACACACACACACACACACACACACACACACACACTTCTATCTTCTTGCTACTTACAGCGAGAGACTTTTTTTCCTGCAAAGAAATGTGGATACACAAGCCATAACTTTTGTGGATGGTATTGGTGAATGCCTCTAATATCCAGCTTAATTTTTTAAAGAAAACACTACAATTTCAGACACACAAGAAGAAATTTTTCTTATATTAATTCATTCTGAACACTACATGCGATACTCTGAGTCCATGGGTCCCAAACTCTTCGTTTGTAACATCTCCTAAAGTGTCACCTTCAATGACTTTCTCTCTCTAAAGTGCAGATTCTGCCTCAAACCAGCACTGTAGGTTATGCATATTTCTAAAACCACGTAGAAGACTTTCCCTTCCTCTGATCCATGCCTTGGCTTCTATTCCCTTCTTTCATCTGTGTTAGCATCTTCTAGAACTGTATCATTTGTTATATGAAAAACTCTGACCTTAGTTTTAACCTATGGCCTCAACAGAATAATTTCAAAATAATACATTCTAAACACTTCAAAAACTCTAGGTTACAACATGTAATACAGTATTATAAGTTGAACTGTATCCTCCAAAAAATCTGCATGTAGAACATCAAATACCTTGAAATGTGAGTGGTTTTAGATATGGAGTCATTACAATATAGCATAAATAAGCAAATAAATAAAGAACATTAAAGAGGGATTCAATCCAATCTGACCAGTGTCTTTCTCAATCTAACATGACTGTCCTGGTCTACGGGACATATCAAACCAGAATTCACTTGAAAGAGGGTGTGTGAATTGGAAGAGGCAGAGACACTTGGGGTATGAGGGCAAGACATCAAGGCCCACTTTATTGAAAAGTGAGTCAGTTTTTGTATAGCAAGGATGCCACAAGCTCTTTTACAATCTCACTTGCCCTAGCCCCCAGGCAAGAATACAGTCCTCTGAATAGCTGCCTGTGAGAACTTCCTTAATCCTCTGGGTAGGTCCCTTTAAAAACTTCCCTGTTTCTCTCAAAGGTAAACAATCCAAAGATAGCCTAAAGACAAGACCTCCTTCAGCAAAGATGGACAACTCAAAGGTCACAGAATGCAACCTGAACACGGGATTTCTAACATGGCTGGATTTAGCATGGCTCCTCCTACATGGGCACTGTCCTCAGAAAAGGAAAATGCTGGATACAGACTTATATACAGGACAGGGGCATCTGAGGACAGGAAAGGGGAGAGAAGACACCACTTACAAGCTAAGGAATAAAACCCTGACAGGCCTCTCCCTTGAAGTCCTCACACAGAACTTGCATCAGCTTGATCTTTCAGTGCCAGCTTCTAGAGTATGAAAAAACAAAACAAAACAAATACTGATGCTTATGCTCGCTGTCTACTAACTTATTCACTTTCAAATTAGAACCATGTGGAACTCAAGAAAGTTCCTTTGGATCCCCATTGGTCCCTTTCTCCTTCCCTTCAGTAGGTAAATAATCAACCTTTGAGTTTCAACTCTCTCTCTCTCTCTCTCTCTCTCTCTCTCTCTCTCTCTCTCTCTCTCTCTCTCCTGGTGAATACTAATGAGGAAATGCAATTTTATGTATAAGAAACGAAAACTGTTCATCAGGAAGGGGAGGATGAGGAGTTCCAGAAGAACTTGTATCATGATGTTTGGAGGCAGAGAAAGTGTGTGCAAGACTTTCTTGTTTTCCCTTCAGATCCCATCTATGCCCCCATAATATGCGCAGACCACACTCAGAGTGAGTCTTCGCCCTTTAATTAATTACACTCAGGTGTGCATTTTGCTAATGTTTTAGGTACCTCTCAATCCAATTAGACTGGCAATCAGGATCAACTAGAGAGATATTCAAATCTCCATCTCAACAAAGAGAAAGCTTGAGAAGAGATCTACTTTGTCCAAGGCATCCCATGGGCAGTGTACCACGCTGCACTATTTATGCTGTGATGCACCACAGATGGAGAAATAGATGGATTGAAAAGGAAAATTAGAGTCTACATTGGCCTTTGCTAAGAGAATGAAGCGTCACCTTCTCTGAGTCCATCTCTCCAGAAACTCATCTATCTTCTTCAGAATCCATCCTTCTTCCTTCTCTTCCTCCTCACTCAGCTTTCGTTGCTTCCATCTCCACAGTCGCCCATGTCTTCTCCTTTCTTCATCAGCATTCCTCACCTCTCACTTCCCCCACTGCTGCCAAGTGGGTGGCACACTCTTGTCTGAGGTCACATGCTACATCATAAATTCAAACTAACCAAAAACCCATTAATACCCAGATTAGTGTGTTCAAGGTGAGATAGCTAGACATATGGTGGCATAAAAGCTCACTATAGGACAACTACAGAAAAAAAAAAGCTTCTACCAGTTAGTTCATATTCAGATGTACATTAGAGAAAACAAAGCTGGCATCTCAAATCTTTAAAGCTAACACAAATGAACAGATAGAGGGAGAAGGCTGAGTAATAACAGGGTCTTCCAGGTATCTTTGAAATCAAACTATATTCAATTTTGTAAGACTAGTCTTTATCGACATGCACAACCACTGAAATATTGTAGGTTTCCTTGTTATGAAGTGTCAGAGCAGCGCATACTTTTGCAGTATTTATTCCAGTTATAACTTATTTTCAACAACAACAACAAAAGAATAGGACCGACAAGGTAGATCAATGGGTAAAAGTACTTGCCACCAAGTCTGACAACCTAAGCTTGACCTTAGAACTCGAGTGGTAGAAGGAGAGACCCAACTTCTGCAAGTTGTCTTCTGATACACACACACACACACACAACACACACACACACACACACACACACACAAAGTAAAAAATAAAAATACAATAAATTTTTTTGTTAATAAAGTAAGAGGTGTAAAGCTCTTCCCTGCTGGACTGTCACTTCAAACGACAGTCCCATGAGGATGCACTCTCTGGCATGGTCCCTCGTGAAGCTGTAACCAGCCGGAGCATCTTGAAGACATCTTCACTCATTGCTGCCGGAGAATGTGTCAAGTAGGAAAGAACTCTGTGTCTCTGTAATTTGTGGAACTGCACAAGGCCCCACACTTAGCGAACACCAATGCTTGGCCAATGTTCTGTTGCCACTATCTCGAGATACTTAATATGAGGCAAGGGACTCTATTACATAAATCATATAGTTAGTCGACATTCTGAAGCCAACTTTAGATTCTACAAATGAATGAGACTATTTGGTATCTGCCTTTTGTGCCTTGCTTATTTCATTTAACCTAGTCTCCTCCAACCTCACCAATATTTGTGCCAAATGTCAGGATTGCTTTTCTTCATTTCTGAAGAGTATTCCTTCAAAGGTTTTTATGATATTTTCTTTATTCATTCATCACCTTATGGACACTTGGCTTTCAGTGAATAATATAGCAATACACCGTGAGAGTGTGGACAGTTCTTTGACATGCTACTTCCCTTCTAGGTGGGAGATTACTGGGTACTTACTGAGTACTGGTAAATGTTTATAGTTCTGCTTAATTTTTTCAGAAATGTCCATACTATTTTCAATAATGGTCGTATTAATTTGTATTTCCAACCACAGTATGCAGTGCTTTCCCCTTCCCCCGCCCTCCTTACCAACCATGACCATCTGTCATCCTCTTAACAGGTAGGAGGCAATGTCTGATTGTGTTTTAATTTGTATTTTCCTAATGATTAGTGACCATGAATATTTTTCATATACCTTTTTGCCATTTATGTCTTCTGTTGAGAAATGACTATACAGGTCATTTGCCCATTTTAATGGGATCATTTGTTTTTTCGCTATTTAGTTCTTTGTGTTTCTCATGAATTCTGGATATTAATTCCTTGTCAGATACTTGGTATATAATATTTTCAACCATTCTGTAGGCTTTATTCACTCTGTTGTTTTCTTTGCTATGAGAAGTTTCATTTGTCTATTGTGCCCCACCCTATACCTTTGGGTTAATATCCAAATAATTTATTGCTAAACACATGGCATATGGCTTCCCCATGTCATCTTCTGGTACCTCTATAGTTTGGAGTCTTGCATTTTTGCTAAGTGAAAATAGCCAAAACAAAAGAGTCACATGCTGTATGATGTTATTTATATACAGAATGGCTAAATCCATAAGGACAGAAAGGATGCTGGTGGCTAGCATTTGTTTGGGGAAAAGATACAATAAAGAGATTGCTTTAATGGTTATGTGGTTTCCTTTGAGGATGAAAAAGATGTTTAGAAATAAGTGGGGGATGACTATACATTGTAAATATACTGATGTATAGCTTTTTACTCAAAATTATGAATTTTATAGTTTACCACCTGAATTTTAGAATTGTATAGTATTTCTTCTTAAAATAAACAATACTTACCAAATTGTCTCTTTATATCAAATAATAGTTTTCACATTTTTTTGTGAAAACTGACGGTAAAGGTTTGAGGTAAAGATGGGCAATTTTATGCTCATTTCAGCAGCCCAGTGAGCTGGAAGATGTGGCTCTTGATTCCATTGCCATTACCAAAATGTCCCTATGTTTAAGTGTCCTTCAAAGAACAGCCATTGCATATTTGTACAAGTGAGTGTGAATTCACAAAATCCTTCTCAAGTTGAGTACTTTCAGCCAATTCTCACCCATGAATTGCAAGTACTATTTCTAAGAATGACACAAACATGAATAATAAGCAAATTACACAAGGACAAAGGCTGCACAATTCCACTCATGTGGAGCATCTAAAACACTCAGGCTCATGGGTGCAGAGCACAGAAGGGAAGGAATTTCCAAGGGTGGGAGCAGAAAGGTTCAGGGAATCGGAAGCTTCATTTATGAAATGAGTAAACTCTGGAGATTTTATGTTCCACAAAGAAGCCATGTTTGAAAATGATCTCTGCACTTGTGACAATGAGGAGCAGAGTCTCATGCAATGTGTTCCCACCACAAACATGATACAGGAATGGACACAGGAATGGACACAGGAATGGACACAGGAATGGACACAGGAATGGACACAGGAATGGACACAGGAATAGACACAGGAATGGCCACAGGAATGGACACAGGAATGGACACAGGAATGGACACAGGAATGGACACAGGAATGGACACAGGAATGGATACAGGAATGGACACAGGAATGGACACAGGAGTGGACACAGGAATGGACACAGGAATGGACACAGGAATGGACACAGGAATGGACACAGGAATGGACACAGGAGTGGACACAGGAGTGGACACAGGAATGGACACAGGAATGGACACAGCAATGGACACAGGAATGGACACAGGAATGGACACAGGAATGGACACAGGAATGGACACAGGAATGGACACAGGAATAGACACAGGAATGGACACAGGAATGGACACAGGAATGGACACAGGAATGGATGCAGGAACTTTGGAGCTGATAGTCATCCTTATTTCTTGATTGCAGTAAAGATTTTATGGAAATACATGAATACCAAAATCATCAAATCATGTGCATTATATGTACTTGTTTCTGTTGAACCATTTTTACCTCAATAAACCTTACACAAAAATCTGGAACAACCCAAGCCATGTATCACTTGCTTCACAAAGTATGAACAAATAGTTCAAACTTCAAATTGGTCCCAAATTCCTCTATTTGCACTGGCAAAGAGATCAGAATGCAAAACTCTAAAAAATTGCATGTAGGTTCACAACTCCAAACTTTGAAAAGTTATGTTTCTTACTAAAAATACTTTTATTTAAAAAGGGAACCATACATGGAGTGGAAGAATTAATATCAGAATAATGGCCATACTAAAAAAGTAATATACAAATTCAGTGCAATCTCCTTTAAAATCCCAATGTCATTCTTCACAAAAATAGAAAAACATTAATCTGAAAATTCATATGGAAGTTCAAAAGACCACAAATAGCCAAAGCAATCCTGAGCAAAAAGACCAGTAACAAAGTTATCACTACACCTAATTTCAAGTCGTACTACAGAGTCACGGTAATAAAAAAAAATAGCATGTTACTGGCACAAAACAGATACTTAGATCAATAGAACAGAAGATCCAGAAAGAAATGCACTCAGCTACAGCCTCCTGATTTTTTACAAAAATGCCAAAAATAGGAGAAAAGAGACTCTTCAATGAATGATGCTGAGCAAACTGTATTTCGTGTAGAAGAATGGAACCATATCCCTACCACTAACAGTATAAAGATCAAGTACAAATGAATAAAACACCTTCATGTTAGACCCAAAACACTGAAACCGAGAAAAGAGTTGAACAAGAGGTTCAAGACATCCACACACACAGTCACTTTCTGTGTAGGCTCCAGTTGCTCAGGAAATAGCACAAACAATTGAACTTGAGTGAAAGTAAAAGGTTCGTGGGCCACCATGGACACAGTGAGTTGAGTGAAGACAGCCTACAGAATGGGAGAAATCTTGGTTAGTTGTGCGTCTGACAGATTAAAGTTTAGAATATAAAGAATTCCATAAACTAAACATCAAAAACAGACCAATAAAACGAGCAAACAGTCCTCAAATGATGAAGTACAAATAGCCAGCAAAAAAGTGTTCAAGATTATTGTTCATCAGAGAAATGCAAATCAAACTTCACTGAGATTTCATCTTACCATTGTCATAATGGCAGTTATCAAGAAAATGGACAGTGCTGTCAAAGTGGCTCAGTGGGTAAAATGTACTTAGCATCAACCTTGACAGCGTGAGTTCAATACCTGTACCCACATGATAGAAGAGAGCCAACTCTGGTAAGTTGTTTTCTGCCCTCCATTCATGCACCAAGGCACATGTGCACAGACACATGCACGTGCGTGAGCACACACACACAGACAAATACACACACATGTGTGTGTGTGTGCGCGTGCGTGCATAAATATGTTTTAAGTTAAAAAGAAAATGTATAACAAATGCTGGGACAGGGGCAAGAAACAAAGTAGAACCCTTTTTATATACTGCTGATGACACTACCTAGGTAGTGTGGACATCAGTATGGGAGTCCTCTCCCTCCAAAAAAGATTAGAGACAGTTTCTTGGATATGAGTGGGGCCTTCATATGATTTCTCCATTCTGTGACATCATGTTGATTGGTGTATTTTTCTTTTCCAGATCTTGTTTAGACAAGCATACTCTTGAGGTGTCTTGACTAAAAACTTCTCTGTCGTTTCTAAGATACAGTTTTATAGAAGCTTTCCTGGTCCTCTGGGTCTGACAATCTTCCTGCCCCCTTTTTCTCTATGTTCTCTTGAGACCTGGGTGGAGAAGCTGTGTTGTAGATGTACGCCATGATCGAGCACTTGCTTTCTGGATTTCGTTTATGGTTTTCTGTAATGGTCCCTTCTATTGCACAGAGAAGCTCATAGACAGAGAACCACAGACAAGTAAGCAATGCTAAGATTTGGAGAAATCATCTTCCACAAGGATGAGCACGCTGACTGGCTGCTCAGTACTAAGCGGTCAGCCCTAAATGATGTATGTACTGCAAGTAACACTGAAAGGAATGGGCTGGTTGTGTTTATATATGTAGACATACACAGATCCCCAAAACTAAACTAACAGAACTATAGACAAAGAATCACTTTCTAGAGGGAGAACGGGAGCGTACATGGGAGGGAAAAGGAAAGGGAAGAAATTATGTAATTATATTTAAATTTAATTTTTAAAGACTTAAAAATAGACTTTCATGTGACCCAAATAAGCCTCTTGTCAGTTTTTTCCTGAGGTGCCCTCACTCACGTGCCACAGAGATGCTTGCACATTGCTGCTTATTGCGGCATCTTTCACAATATCTAGGCATTATATGTTCAACAGCAGAGGATTAGGCAAAGACAATGTAACTGGTATATATGTATATATATGAAAAATTTCAACCATGAGAGAGAACAAATCTATGCTATATACAGGAAAATGAATACAAGTAGAGGGAACCATACTAAGTAAACCATACTAAGGCTCAAAAAAAAAAAAAGAAAAAGAAAAAGAAAAGAAAAGAAAAAGAAAAGAAAGAAAAATCAAGTTTCCTCTTATTTTGAGGTCATAGTTTTTAAATATATATACATATATATGTATGTGTATATATGTATGTATGTATACTAATGACATGAAAATAGATGTGCAATCATCTGAAAAGCAAAGAGGCCTAATGGGAAGGGAAAATAACACAAGGGGATGGGGTGTTCCAGTTTGCTTTCTACGCTCATAATAACCACCATGACCAGAAGCAACTTGGGGATAAAAGGGTTTGTTTCATCTTACAGGTTAAAAGCCCATCACATAGGAAAATCAGGGTAGGAACCTAGAGGCTGACACTGAAGCAGAGATCCTCATGAAGAAACACTACTTTCCTGGCTAGCTTCTCACGGATTGCTGGCTTTTTTGTGTGCAACGCCAGACCACCTGCCTAGAACTGGCACAGCCCATAGTTGACTGGATCCTCTTATATTGATCATTAATCAAGAAAATGCTCCCAAAGACTTGCTTACAGGCAAATTTGATGGAGATATCTTCTTAATTAAGACCTCTTCCCAGATGGTGGCATACTGCTCCCAGCCTGCCTAGCGACCTATGACATCATTACCTGCCTGCAACTAGATGGGCCCCTGCCCAGGGTTACAAAAAGGACAATCCACCTCTCTTCTCTCTCTCTCTCTCTCTCTCTCTCTCTCTCTCTCTCTCTCTCTCTCTCTCTCTCTCTCTCTCTCTCTCTCTCTGTGATGCTCCTCCCACTTCCCTGCTCTCCCACGCTCATATAATAAACTTCTCCATATCATATCTGTTACCTGGCATCCTATATTTCATATTTAACACCAGATGTTCCTAGCTTGTGTCAAGCTGACAAAAAACTAACCAGCACATGAGATATGGGAGAATTTGCTCAAAGTGTATTGAATAGCATTAAAATACCCCAAAGCTGTTCCCCATTTGCTTTCCCTGTGACACTGCCGCACAATCCCTGCAGACCTGAGAATGAAAACAAGCACATCTGTGAGCAGAGGCGAGTGTTCACAGGCAGGCTCAGGACCAGGCTACCTATGGCAGTGGCCTGTGCCTTCCAAGCACATCTGTGAGCAGAGGCGAGTGTTCACAGGCAGGCTCAGACTAGGGTACCTACAGCAGCAGCAGCCTGTGCCTTCCAAGCACATCTATGAGGAGAGGTGAGTGTTCACAGGCAGGCTCAGACCAGGGTACCTATGGCAGCAGCCTGTGCCTTTCAAGACCTGTCTCACCCTCAACGGCACACTTCATGCTTTACAGAGGTTGAACTCCGCATCCTCCTCTGAACTCACCATCTGTCTGCTCAGTAGTGTGATCCAATGGATGCCTGAGAGTGTGTCTTTGGGAACGCTGGTGTCGCTGTGTGACCTAGTCAAGAACTGCACCACTTACACTTCATTTATTTCACCTCCTGCTTTTCAATTCTTGCTTTCAACTGTTGGTCTATTAATGAACGTAGTATATAGTTTCATATCAGAAATCTTGATAATCCAAACAGAAAAAAATTCAGTCCCACAATCTAAAATAAATTACTATTAATATTTGATCATCAATTTCTAATCTATGTCTGGTGAGTTAGTGAATTATATGCACATTTTCCATTTTGATATCCCTCTTTGTAACTGAAGTCTTAATAATATATGGTCATAACAGTGAATTTTTATGATTGGAGTTTATGTTGAACATGAAAAAGAATTGTAGAACACTATATTTATTTAAAAAGTATCCCTACCCATATTTTCTTCTTGGCAAGTACTGACTTGCATGTCACACGCACAGAGAAATCTTTCTGATAACTTGGTGAGGTAGATGCCAACCTGCAATCCTATATAAGCCTTTGTGGGCTTGCCCTTCATAGCTTGCAGTTTAATCCTGTAGATCATTTACTGTTTTCCACTAGAATTTATGTTCCCAGGAGGAAGTTCTCAAACTCATCTTACTCCCTACAATTCTTCAATAATCGAGTTTAATGAAAACAATTGCCACACAAAAAATCTTGGCCAATAGTGAATGGCTTCACCAATGGATAGGTGAGTGAATGAAGCAGTGATCCAGTGTGAGGCCGTGTCTGAGTGGGGGGGTAGCACTAGAGAGCAGCATATTATACCATTTGGGTTGAGTTTATTGTAGGATATGTGACCTCTTTAATACTCCTCAGACACAGGGACACTGAAGCAAGATTCCTGTTGGCCAAAGACCTTACTCAGGGGACTGATCTGCTCTGACACGTGAATGAAGCAGTGGGATTAAGAGACTAGAAATCTGAAACAATTTGAAATGTGAAAACATATTTAAAAACAACTATTTTTTGTACTTTTTTTTATTAATTTATTCTTGTTACATCTCAATGGTTATCCCATCCCTTGTATCCTCCCATTCTTCCCTCCCTCCCATTTTCCCCTTATTCCCCTCTCCTATGACTGTTCCTGAGGGGGATTACCTCACCCTGTATATGCTCATAGGGTATCAAGTCTCTTCGTGGTAACCTGCTGTCCTTCCTCTGAGTGCCACCAGGTCTCCCCCTCCAGGGGACATGGTCAAATGTGAGGCACCAGAGTACGTGAGAAAGTCATATCCCACTATCCACTCAACTGTGCTCAAACTAAGGTACCAGCCAAGGATGATAAAGGGGGTAAACTTTAAACCCCTACCCAGATCTAGCCAATGGTCAAAACAGCTATTTTTAAAAAAGCAAATTATAGCTCTCAGGTATTCGACACCGGGAGGTAGTTGACCCTGATGCAAGGTAACAAACAAGGTGAATTGCACAGCACTGAACCTTATCGACTGAAGATTTTTCAGGGTTGCAAGTTCAGGGATGGGGATCCAGGCACCAGGCAGTACCAATGTTCTCCCAAAGCTGAAACCATAGTAACTAATGTTCACAGGGCAGAGCACTAAAAGGGGAAGCTGCAGACATAGAACCCTAGAGAGCCATAAAGGGGCCCACTGAGTCTTAATCTGAGTCCATACAAGCAAAGAAAATACCTGGCTTCTGAGGAAGTGCCAGATGAAGGGACTCAATGATGCAGTTCGTGCACTCACCCAGGACTAGAAACCATTTTTGTCTCCGTTGGTCAAAGCGGAAGAGCCTAATCATGCTCACGCTTTGGGCAGCATGATGAAAAGGGCAGAAACTCCACAGTAAAGGAGAAAGCCTTGCTCTGAAGGCTGCTACCAT
Source organism: Acomys russatus (assembly GCF_903995435.1). Taxonomy (NCBI): domain Eukaryota; kingdom Metazoa; phylum Chordata; class Mammalia; order Rodentia; family Muridae; genus Acomys; species Acomys russatus. The sequence goes on from NC_067138.1 coordinate 99,639,960, forward strand.
GTGACCATACTCAAAAGAAGCAAACTGCTTCTGTGCTACTGTGTGCACACTGCAACAAAGCATGATGGGGAGGCATCCAAGCATACCCACCACTCATCATGTAAATGCATAGTAACTGGCCTCCCCTCGAGACTGACTCGATGTCTAAGGAAGAAGGACAATATGACCCGTAGTGAGAAGAAACGGACATGGAGGAAACGGTGCCTCAGAGGGAAAACAACACGAAATGCGGGCCAAATACCCAATGCTAACACCAGATGGCCAGTATGGAACGTAAGTGAGCAAGCATTCAGAACTGCATGTCTCTTGCGTTCACTAGAAGGACACTCGCGGCAGCTGTGTGCACAGCGCTCTCGGCTGCCCATCTCCTCCTGCAAGACTGAAAGAACTGAAATGGTATGAGCAGGGAGCTGCTTAAGTCAAGGGAGCCCTGGGGATACTATGGTGGATGGCCAAAATGTCTGTACCAAAGCAGCTGCTTCCCACACTCGGAACGCAGGGCCTGACAGCTCCCCAGCTCTGGGGCAGGACAATGACATTTTGGAAGTACCGTAGCTGCTACTGTTTCTGAAGCTTCCAGCCCTCTGCCCTGAACTCTGGACTCTTTTTTTTTTTTTTTTTCCTTTGTTAACAGTTTTCATAACATCATTCAAACAGGATGGATTTTTTTCTCAATTGTGTGACATATCACATTGCCCTCATATGTCATAAATTTCATGGATTTCTCAATATCTCATCATGATGAACCCAAAATTTTGCAATATTGTCAGACTGTGGCTGTGCATATCAAGACAATGTCTGTGCCAATAACCGAGATTTATCATTTCTTATATTTAGCAGCCGGTGCCAGTGGTTCTTTCAGATTGTTTCAGCACAGACTAAGCTTTCTGAAATCAATAAATTACTTTGCCTTTAAAGTAAACTTCAGCTGTGCTCTTTTGAGTTGCTTTCATGGCCAAAACATTGTATCTTACATCCAGTAATTTGTTATTTGGAAAAGATACAATCTTGGGCTTTACTCTGAGCCACAGTGAAATCTCTGGAAGGGTCCTTAGTGAGATAGGTAAATAGCAAGACATGGATCCCAATCAGTGGCTACCTACAAAAAAATTACTCCGGTCAGTAAAGATGAAATGCAAAGGTCTAATCCCTGGGAAGGCCATGCCATTCTGGAGAAAATACATTAGGGAAACCGTTGGTCGCATTGGCTGCTGTGGTAGCCACTGGAAAAGTCATTACAATCCGAAGACAAAGAGGTGTAGTAAAGGAGAGAGGGGGAAAGGGTTTGGCAGTAGAAGAGGCAGAGTGTGAAAGAAAATAGGAACAACAAAGGCTTGGAGGTCACAGGAAAGTTACAACCTCTGTGAAAGAGGAAAGGTGCCAATCAGTGGGCTAGGCGGAGCTATCTTTTCTGCCTCTGAAGAACACACAGCCAATAAAGCCCAATTACAAGGACAGCTTCCGTAGCATCTCCTGCAGGCCCTGACATTACCTGAGTGAGAGAGTGTTCTTGGGCTATCACTCTGACAATTGATGAGTTAGGGAATAACTAATTAAGAATGCCATAAAATGGCTAAAGGCAAGTAAAGAGGCAATTAAGGAACAAATATGGATTTTAGCAGAAGCCTAGTAGAGACCAAAGCAATTTTAACATGGCAAATCGCAAAAGGAGCACACAACCAGTACTCATGCCTGTGTCTGCATGCATACACTCAGCCACACAGACAACACCACACACATACGCACACATGCATGCACATACACACAACGTACAACATACAAATGCCCCTCACATGTTGCCAGACACCTCAGTGGGCCGAGGAAGAACATCCCAATTAAAGACAGTTAGTTGCTACAACTGCTCCATCTTAAATTGTCTAAAAATCTTATGGTGGAAAGAAAGCCAGAGTTACAGAGTCCTTATTTGAAAGTCACATGTGTCAAAGACTTTTCAAAGTCATCCCAGGAAATAATAAAGTTATATGGCCTCTTACTCTGACTTGAAGGCATGAATTAAAAAATATATAGAGGCCACAATTCAGTGAGGTCAGGAGGGAGGAAAAAGGCAGTAAAAAAGAAATCAAAGATTATTTCTTGTACTTTCATTAGACAGTAAGCTTCAGATACTAGAGACTGTTTGGCTGAGCCCTCGGCTGTAGGTCTGGTGTGCAGTGGGTACACTGAGCATGAAAAATAGGCTTAAAAAGGGAGTAGACTGTAGAGAAACAGAAAGCCATCAAAACATTCATCTCAAAGGTAAAAGTAAAACTGGTTTGGTTCCATGCACCTAAGAAGTAAGGACTATAGTTTGGCCTAAGCAAGGCAGAATTTTATTTCCTATTCATATTCAAAAGTCAGAGGATAAAGAAAGAGTGATGAAGCTGACCTTATGGTAGCACCAAGGAACTGGGGATGATCCCCAACACTTGCTCTTCCTGGCATCTTTAGAACGGTAGAGGAGAAATCACCCAGAACAATACCTTTTGTTTAGTACCTTTTCAGAAGAATAACTAGCTTTCCTAAAAATTGCTTAATAAATCAAAATGATCAGTGGATGGCATATTTCTCAAATGTTGAAAGAAAAGAAGAAAAGGAGAAGGTGACTTTATTGGTTTATTTGTTTATTCCATTAAAACAAAATGGTAAACAAAGATTGCCTGAGGTTCACGGAATCTGATACCTTACGAGGTCCCCCCCCTTGAACACCCCTAAATTAATAGAGAGATCGGGAATTTACAATCTCCTCCTCCCTCATTAAAACCTAGTTCGGCCCACAACGTCCTGTCCTTCCCACTGCCCTGGTGCGAGGGATGAGTACAAGAGAGGACCACTTCCATACCACATTAAGAGGAGCCTTTCAGGGACCATATTTATCTTTGGACTAGTAATAGGTCCCAGTCCAATGATTTGACCAAAAAAAAAAAAAAAAAAAAAAAAAAAAAAAAAAAAATGAACAAGAAAGGAAATTATGGAAAAATGGATTCCAAATATTTTTGCTTGATTACCATTGTGTCTGCTCAGGATTTTAGCTGATGGTATCTAATTAATCATTTCTTAGAAAATAAAATAATTGCAAAGAAAAATCATTGCGGTCATCTGTTAGGTCTGAAATTTTAATTAATATCTGAGAGCTTGCTTTGAATGTGAAGTCATGAATCAAGAAGTGAAAGGGTATTCTTTGTGAAGCCAATGAGAGACGTTGTCCTTTGAATCTTTGTGTTGTGACAGGGAGGGTTAAAGATTTTAAAGTGAACACCCTCAAGTTTCTCTCCTCCTCGATTTTAATATATGGAAAAGATGAAAACTCCACCTGGCTCAGAACAAAACAATCACATTTCAATAGTTATTTTTATCATAAAGATGTAAAATGAAAGAAGACTTACCAAGGTCTGTAATCAGATGAAATCCTATCAACTCATGAGACCCTAAGTGTCACGTGCCTGGATAGAACCCAGGAACAAGGTAGTTCCTACTTGGGAGCTGAGGGCAGTGAAAATAGACAACCTTTGCTGTAGGACAGTTGAGATGATGCACAACAGCCACAAAACAGGGTCAGCACAGTAGAAGCCATCAGGAGCACCAGCCAGGTGCCAACTCAGGGAATGGGCTCCCCAAAGCCATTGACTAGTCCTTTTGGTTTCAATGTTGTGAGGCAGGGTGACAAAAATAAATGGAGAGAGACCAGAGCCCATCAGGCATTACAGGCCAGTGTTTTCCACGTGGTTACTTTGGTCTGGGGCATTCCAATGGAAGGTCAAATCCAGGGTCACCACCGGGCACTAAAAGGTCAGCCCTGTGACCACTGTGGTCCCCAGCCTTGCTATCCAACACCATACATTTTCTGAGGACCACCTACCACCTGCTTTGCTGCTTTGTGCAAATTGACAGCATTAGAAGTAGCACCCATGAAAAACAAATCCTACTGTTGTACAGACCATTCACAGTGCCTAGAAAGTAAGAGTCAGGACACGAGACAATCATTCATGAAAATAACCACAAGTTATTCGCAAAAGAAGTCTCAAAAAAAAAAAAAAAAAAAAAAAAAGGATAAATAGATGCAGTAGCATATAGCTCAGTGAGTGAAAGAAACTGCTATAAAAGTGTGGTGGCCTGTGTTGGGTGCCCGAAAACCATGTAAAGGTGAAAGAAAACCAATTCCACAAAATTATCCTCTGACCTCTGACCTCTGACCTCTGATCTGTGGCCCTAGCACAGACATCACCATCATCGATATCATCATACCTTAATAAAATGAATTATTTTGGTTCAGTGAGATAGCTCACCAGGCAAAGGGACTTTCCACCAAACCCAATGAGCAGAATTCAGTGCCAGGACCCAACGCTGTCCTCTGACTTTCACACATGTGTGGTGACAGCCTCATGCCCACACAAAAATAAGACGGTAAAACAAATAAATACAATTTAAAGGTTTTTTTTAAGCAGTAAACAGTTTTTTATTCAAAACCTGCTTTCAGCAAACATGAGGGGACATACTTTAAACCCACAGATCCAGAGATAGAAAGAAGATGACATAGACCAAAGTGAGCAGATGCGCCATAGGCCCATCCTCCCACGCACAGGGCTCTGATGCCTATGAGAATGTCGCTAAAATTGCATGACTTTTCCTTGAATGTTATTGAATTCTTCTCAACAAGAGCCCAAGAACTAACAGACCCCTTTAATAATCACACTGGAAGCAACAAATGAGGAGCCCGTATTCGCATAGCTACTGCTATTGTAATATTTACTCTAAATACGACAGGGCTATAAAGCAATATGATGAAAGAGCCCTTAGAGAATGGAATGTCCACCATTATTGTAATCCTGTCCCATGGCTGCACCTTAGTCTCCTCTGAACAGGTAAATTAGTTTGGGATGTGTCCCATCTTGCAGTTAAACATTTAAATCAATGTCACTTTAATTCTCACTTGTGAATGTGTGTAAATATGATTATAAAATTATTAAGAGGGGGAAATACTGAGCAAAAAGAAAAGCTTATTGCTGACACCAATCACACTGTTCAGGATATAATAGCTTGTTTAATTATTTTCAAAAAAAGCAGTTCCCTCAAACAGCCTTCTACGTTTGGTGTTTCCCAGCACATATTATATCCTTCTCCAACTGAAGACTCTCAATTTTAATAAATTTTATTACTTAAATACCTGTGACATTAGAATGGATAAAGAAATGTGCTTTTACTGCTTGTTCTATAATTAATAGGCCTGTTATTGAGTCACCGGCTTTCTCATCCACTCCTCATGCTCCTCTCTCCTTTGTCTTAAATGTCTCTTCATCTCCATGCATTCTCCTCTAGAAAATTTTTGTTTCTCTTGAGGGAAAGTTCAACAGTTCAACATGCACAATTCATGAAAACTAGAAGAAATAGCAGAATATGTAGAGACAGAGAGTGAATTGGTGAGGAGGTTTAAAGGGTCAAATGATACAAAGTAGCAGAAATGCAACCTGGTATGGCTAGAGATTCCTGTAAATATGAAAACTATACTTGTTAATGTCTTATTGTACTCTGAATTTCTGCTAAATGAATAATTTTAACTATTCTTGCCACAAAAAAAGCAATGTGAGGAAACTGTCAAATGACTAATAAGTAAATTTTCTTCATTGCAGTCACCATTTTACTAGCTCTGTAAACACTGTAACATTGAGCTCTTTACCTGCAATGTGCACAGCACAGTAAGTTTAATGTGGACAGTCCCATGGTAATTAGCATATACAATATGTAGCATGCCACTATAACCACATTCTAAATCATTTCATCACTCCAAAAGGGAGCCTAGTCTCATTCCACAGCCATTCCCCATTCCCCTCCTCCCTACTCCACGGAGCTACCAGTGTGCTTCCAACTTCTATGGAATCATCTCTTGGGGATATTGTTGCTGAGTGAAATTGAGAGATATAATACTCATCTGTACCTGCCTATTTAGGTTACCATATGTCTCTAAGGTAGGTACGTCAGCTTAGCTACTACCTCAGTGTTTGAACAATACTGTGTGGATGTGCCGCATTTTCTTCATCCATTCCTTGACTGCTAAACACGTTGGTTGGCTTGGGATAGTGTGAACAGTGATGCTAGTGTTTGGAGCTAGTATTTGAGGAAACACCAAATTGGTTCCCAAAGCTGCCATACCACTTCATTCCCACCAGCAGCATACAACAGTTTCAGTTTCTTCATATACTCAACAAAAATATGCTGTCTGTGGTGGTTTGAATAAGAACGACCCCATGGACTCATAGATTGGAGTACTGAGTCATTAGGGGAGTGGTGCTATTGGACAGTGACTAGGAGGCATGGCCTTGTTGGAATGGGTGTAGCACTAGGGGTTGGGCTTTGGGGTTTCAAATACTCAAGCCAGACCCAGTGTCTCTTTTTCTTTTTCTGCTTCCTGAAAATCCAAAAGTAGAATTCTCAGCTCTTTCAGCATCATGTCTACCTATGTGCCACCATGCTGAGCCTGTAAGCCATCCCCAGTTAAATGCCTCTCTTTAGAAGTTTCCATTGTTGTGGTGTCTCTTCACAGCAGTAGAACACTGACTAAGACAGAAGTCTGTGTAGAGACCAAAACAATGCCATTTTGTGTTCAGAGCCTGAGAATCTGACACCCCACCCCCACCCCCCAACCCGCACCCACCCCCACCCCACCCCCAGTAACTTGGAGTTCCTCATGAGTTTCAAACTTGCATCTAGCAATGGTTTCTAGGAATTTGCACCCCGGGCCAACCAACCAGAGCTACAAGTCACAGTGACCAGAACAAATGAAAAATCCCCCGTCTTTTGGTCTGGCCCTGGCCTCCTAGCCTAGCCCTGGTCCCTCAGCCAATCAGCTTAAAGGACAACACTCCTGTACCCCTCTGACCTACCATGTAACAGCAGGCTTGGAAACTCCCCTGCCTGCAGTTTTTTTCCCTTAAAAACCCTGACTTGGGTGGGGGTGTGGGGCGTCTACTCAAACTGCTGTACCAAGCAAGGACAATGCATGCAGTAAACCTAAAACTTTTATGCAGATCTAGCCAATGGACAGCACATTGTCCACAGTTGTGTTAAGAGTGGGGACTGACTTTGACATGATCTCTGGTGCCCTCTATTTGACCACTTCCTCTTGGTGGAGAGGCCTGGTAACACTCAGAAGAAGGGTAAACAGACTACCAGGATGAGACCTAATAGGCTGTGATCATATGGTGGGGGAGGAGGTCCCCCTCTGTCACAGACGTAGGGGAGAGAAATAGGGTGAAAGAGGGAGGGAGGGGGAACGGGAAGATACAAGTGAGGGGATAACAATTGAGATGTAATCTGAATAAATTATTTAAATAAAATTTAAAAAAATAATTTTTTTAAAACCTTGTTCCCCTAGTACTGTGGGTCACCCTCTTCCCTACTCATGGGGTCAGCAGGGCAGATGGTCCAGGCTTTGAGCATGATTAATAAATGAGACTCTGCGAGATTTGCATCTGGCTGATTCCTGGTAGTCTTTTGGGGTCTCATGACTTGGACATTACATCTGTATCAGGAACTGGTGTGTTACTGTGACAGGCCTCACCATGTTGCTTATTGCCTGAATGTAGAGCTGGGACTTGATTAGGAAAGCAATTGACTGCTTTAATGGACACACCAGTAGAAGCACAAAAGACACTGGTACTGAGAGTAATATAGATTAGGATGGCCCAGCTCAAGAGGTGTCAGAAAAGAAATATTAATAAGTGGCCCAAAGACCATTCTCAGTGATATTTTGGTGAAAAGTATACCTGAGGCTAAATTGGAGAGTTTTGGATTAATGGCATTGGCAAAGGCAATTTCAAGACAGTCTAGTATAGACTGGTTTCTGTGGCTGTTAGTGACCAGTGCTGCACAGATCTGTACTGAAAAGCAAGGAAAGCAAGGAGAAATATAAAGTGTGGAGTTTGAGGAGAAGAGAAGGAGAAGGAAGTGTAATAAAGCAAAATTCAGTGCTCAAGAAGATAAAAAGTTCAAGAAAATACCTGCTCCTAAATGGAATAAAGAAAAGGGTGAACTCAGGACAAGACCAGAATCTTCCAACTTGTGGAAAGGAATTAACCTTAGGGTTGGGCTTGGTGGGTCACGCCTTTAATCTCAACACTCTGGAGGCAGAGGCAGGCAGACATCTGAGTTCAAGCCAGCCTGGTCTGCAGTGCATGTTCCAAGACAGCCAAGCTTAGGCAGTGAAGGAAACCATCAAAACCAGAGAGCTGGTAAAGATGCATGTGAGTGAGAGCCCCATAGCCGCAGCAAGCAGAAGAACTTGACAGCGCCAGCGGTGTGGATCTAGCTTTAGTGTCAAGGATACAAGATAGGTGCTATGGAATCTCCTTCTGCTACTAAGGAAAGCCATTGAGGTCAGGTATGTGTGAGGGGTGTCCCTGTCTGAAAGCCCAGGGACAGATTTTCATGAAGCTGTGAAGGTGAAGCCTGAATTTCCTTGAAGACCCCAAGAAGTTGGAGATACCAGAGTCATGAAATTCCTGCCTAGGAATGCTTCTAACCACAAAAGTGGAACCAGACCAAGGAGAAGAAGTGTGTTGTAGTCAACAAAGCTGAAACGAGTTGGAGATCTGAGGACTGTTCCAATATCAGACATGAAGATGCAGAGTTTGAAGCTTGCCCTGATGGCTTTTGGTCTTGCTTTGGTCCAGTGTTTCTTCACTGTGCTCCCTTTCCTCCCTTTTGGAATGTCAATGTATATTCTGTGTCATTGTGTGTTGAAGTAAGTGATATGCTTTTGGGTTTTGATCTCACAGGAGTTTTCTTTTTTTTTTTTTTTTTATTAATTTATTCTTGTTACATCTCAATGGTTATCCCATCCCTTCTATCCTCCCATTCTTCCCTCCCTCCCATTTTCCCATTATTCCCCTCCCCTATGACTGTTCCTGAGAGGGATTACCTCCCCCTGTATATGCTCATAAGGTATCAAGTCTCTTCTTGGTAACCTGCTGTCCTTCCTCTGAGTGCCACCAGGTCTCCCCCTCCAGGGGACACGGTCAAATGTGAGGCACCAGAGTACATGAGAAAGTCATATCCCACTCTCCACTCAACTGTGGAGAATGTTCTGACCATTGGCTAGATCTGGGTAGGGGTTTAAAGTTTACCACCTGTATTGTCCTTGGCTGGTGCCTTAGTTTGAGCGGGACCCCTGGGCCCAAATCTGCCTATCACAATGTTCTACTTGTAGGTTTCTAGGATCCTCTGGATCCTTCTACTTTGCCATTCTCCCATGCTTCTCTCATCTAGAGTCCCAATAGGATGTCCTTCCCTGTGTCCCAGTTTCCTGGTAAGTGAAGGCTTTCCTCACAGGGGTTTTCAGTTAAAGGACTGAAGGAATTTCTCTGACAATCAAGTGCAAATCCTTGTGCTTGCAAGGCGAGCCATTTTACCAGCTGAACCATTTCCCCAACCTCCTCAGCCTATTCTTAATTATTATTTGCATAGTTGCATTATTGTTATTCAGTCATACATACTAATAATTTTAAACAAGGCATTTGCTGTTATGTTTCAAACCATTACTGTTTGTATGTGTCCACCCCAAAGGCTCACATAGTAAGGCTTCCTCCTCAGGCATGACACTACTGAGAAGCAGTCAGACCTCAAAGGGGCAGTCCAAGTAGGAAGAAGAAAGGTTGTGTAGTGTGTTCCTTGGAGGGGAACCATAGGACCCTGGTCTTCCCCCCCCCTTTTTTTTTTTTTTTTGTTTCACAGTCATGGTGAGTATATTATGACCCTACCATTACATACTGCCTCATCCTAAACACAAAAGCAATGGGAGCAACCAGCCACGGTCTGAAACCTACAAAACAGAATCAAAATAAACTTCCCCTCATTTTAAGTTGACCATCTCAGATATTTTATCACAGTTACAGAAAGCTGACAAGCATGAGGCAGTTACACAAAGTAGATATAACAAACCAAAAACAGGGCTGGAGAGATGGCTCAGTGGTTAAGAGCACTGGCTGCTTTTCCAAAGGTCCTGAGTTCAATTTCCAGCAACCACATGTGGTGCACAACCATCTATAATGAGATCTGGTGCTCTCTTCTGGCACAAAAGTATACATGCAGACAAAACACTGTATACATAATAAATAAAGAAAAAATAAAGAGAAAGAAGCAACAACAACAACAACAAAAACTTGCCACACCCACTGACTGCTCCCTTTAGTTTCAACATTTTGAATTTTAGTGTTAAAAAAAGAAGAAGACAGAGGTAAGACATTTCTAAGGGAAATAAAGGCTTTTATCCTCAAATTGACAGAGGGAAAAATAATCTATCTGTATTTATGTTTACTCCAAAAATAGTTATAAATCACTCTGATAGCATTTTGGATAATTAAAAATATTGATGACAATGATTTGAGTCTTCAGATTGTCTACTCACAAGAAGATAATTACAAAAGAGGTTTATGCAGAGAAGACGTGTAAACTCCATGGAAAAGTCATAGTTGGAAACTTATTTCACTTTGCACTGAGTTCAAAACAAAATTATCAAACTGGGTAGTGATCAATTACCTAACTTCTTTATAATCTTCCTGTGTGAAAAATACTGTGTTAAAAAGCACAATCTCTCAGCTGGGCATGATGGTACAGGCCTTTAGTCTCAGTACTCAAGAAGGCAGAGACAGGAAGATTGCTGTTAGTTCGAGGCCAGCACGGTCTACAAAGTGAGTCCTGGACAGCCAAGGTTACACAGAGAAACCTTGTCCCAAGGAAAAAAAATAGTCTCTCTTTTCTATAATCTTTCTTTGTGAAAGATACTGTGTTAAAAAGCACAATCTTGCAAATCGTGCTCAGGGGTGTAGCATCCAGATTCACCCACACAGTGCCTTTGAGTTGGCAGATATTAACAAAGACCTCTCAGGTGTAGGTTTTTGCTAGATTTTTCAAGGAGAAGTTTGCAGAAACTTCAAATGGCAAATTTCAATGTAGATGAATATACGTGAAACCGAATTGGCATTTTTAGATGAATGGCCTATGGTAAAAAACAATAAAATGCAAGATCAACTCAGAATGGGTAAAAAGCTGTGCATTTTATTTCTTAGTGCCTGAGTCGAAAGAAAGAAAGAAAGAAAGAAAGAAAGAAAGAAAGAAAGAAAGAAAGAACGAAAGAAAGAAAGAAAGAAAGAAAGAAAGAAAGAAAGAAAGAAAGAAAGAAAGAAAGAAAGATTCAGCCACTACTGAAGTGTGTCAGTGCAAAAGACTTAATAAACAAGAGGCGGACCATAAGCACTTCAGCAGCAGTATTGCCTAGATGGTTTTGAGCGTGCACTTTGCCATCCGACAAATCCAGAAACTGAAAACTACCTCTAAGTTCAACAGGATACATTACTTTATGAAAAGTATACTCTCTGGAAATTGCTTTCCTGAACGCAAGATAGGAATTAAAATATGAGTCTCGTTTATTTACATGTGCTATGCACAATGCCTACAACATAGTGATAATTCTTACAATTATTTTGGAGTATGATGCAAATGGCAAGTAGAGAAAAATAAATAGATTGAGGGGTCCCAGTTACAAGCAAGGAAAGACTGGGGTCACCAGGGGATTGAAACCACAGGGAGATATACCTGTACATCATTCAAGAAAGTGTGTGCCTGGCAACGCCTTCACTCTCACTCTCAGACCGCTAGAGGTGAAAGCTCTGGTGCTTTTGGTGAATTGTTACAGTAAGTCTAGGAAGCCCATACAACTCTTGCTACAGTGTATGTTTTAAATGTTCAGAATTTGATTTTATAAAAAAAAAAATTACTGGCTGTTCAAATACGTATTTTCCAGAGAAAAGTCCCCTGGGAGGTCATCCAATGCCAAGTGCTCAGCCCTAAACACATTGACAGATGAGTTATACATATATGTAATAATAGCTAAACAAGAAGAGATCGTGAGCTTGAGAGGGAGTAGCAGAGGGCACGGGAGAAGCTGCCGTGGGAAGAGTAAAGGGTGGAAACAATGTAAATATAGCATTCATGTATGAGATCTCTTTCTAATTAATTGAAATTTTAATACATCTACTTATATATAATATATAATTAGAGAAAAAACAAGATAAACACTGCTTAAGGAACAACAAAGAAGATTGGCCTTTGGCCGTCATATGCACAGGTGCACATGTGCACAAACATCCCACATGTACATATAAATACATACACTGGGATACACACATGTCAGAAGGAGAAGATTAAAGAGCAAACAGACCTTAAAAACCCTTTTATGTAGTGAACTTGGCAGAGAAGTCTTGCTTTATAGACTAAAGAATTCAGAAAGAGACTGTATTGTCTATCCTGCTTTTGATTTATTTTTTTATTTATTAACAAGTTTTTACTTTTTACATGTACATTTATATTATTACACATATATACAATAAACTACCTACAACAAGAAGAACCGTGACACAATCAGGAATTATATAAATGTTACAATCTTAGTGTTTTGGCTATTTATATTTGGCAGCCTTGAGGAAAACATCTTTCCTATCTTGGTGCATCTAAAATTCTGAATGTAAATCAATATCTATTACATCTCATCTCTGTCAACTTAAAACATCTATCTAGACCTAAGACATCTTAACTCCTAAACAACTAAGCTTAATTGTGAAACTATCTGGTCTTCAACCTCATCAAGACTTGAGAAGGAATAAAATTGATTACCTGAGGAGAGCAGGTTAGTAGCTTCCCAAATGAAAAAAATGACAGAGACAGTTTGCTACCTGAATAGTCACCCAAAACTCTCTGTAACGTTGGAGAATCTTCTTCAGCCTTCTGGCTCAACATATCTGACAGACATATGTGTGAGGCAGGGACTACTGAGGACTTGCTTACCCTGTTTTGGCAGAGTTTGGCTGTCGACTCTGCTTACATCCAAGCTTGCTCATTTTTAGGCAACATTCTGTCTGTGGCAGAAATGAGGACATTCTGCTTTTGGTTTATTATACTTTGTTTTGGGGCGGTGTGTGTGTGTGTGTGTGTGTGTGTGTGTGTGTGTGTGTGTGTGTGTGTGTGTGTGTGTTGTAAGTATGTGATATACAAACACGTGCAAGTGTGTGTACCTGTGCACAGCCTTGCAGAGGTCAGAGAAGGACACGGGGTGTCCTGCTCCATCACTTCCTATCTTATTCTTTTGAGACAAGATCTCTCACTGAGATATTTCTATCCCCTTTCTTGGCTATTTTGAAGTTAATTTCCTTATAAGATTAATGAAAATGAGAATTTCTTGTTGTGTTCCATTAAAATCTCCTATTTTTTAGAAAAACTGGCTCTCTCCATGCACTAAGATACTGAGCACTTAGCATAAGTTACTCTAGACTTCCATGGTCTAAAGAACCTTGTACAAGAAACCAGACTGAAACAATAGTCTACCACTAACATTACTCATCACAGGAAACAGACCATAACTTAAAATAGTACCAAGAGGAGGAAGATAATGTTATTATATGGGATGGTGATGGAAAATCCAATTAAAGGTACTCAGTGAAGTGATTACACATACGCCAGTAGAATCTAGGTGAGGACTGGTGTTTCTATATTCTAAATATCTCTTAATAAATGGTTTCTTTTAATTAAATTATATACCAAGGAGAGATAGGATTAGCCTTGTGGGCAGTGTCTTTAATTACAAAATACGTTAGAGAAGGTATGTTTTCCAAGACATAGCAATGTGCTTTTCACTAAATAGAAATTAACTAAATGTTGACAAGGGGCTGTGGATATGCCTTGGTCCTTCATTGCCTGCCACACAAGCATAGGAACTTAGCTGGAATCCCAGAGCCTGTGTAGAAAGCCAGGCATGATGGCCAGCACCTGAAATCCAACCACTGAGAAAGTGGGAGGGACAAGAGGATGCCTGAGGCCTGCTGGCCTGCCAGTGTTACTAGGTCAGTGAGCCCCAGGTTCAGAAAAAAACTAATCTCAAATTGTAAAGTGGGTAGTTACTAAGGAAGCTATACAATTTTAACTCCCAACCTCCATATGCTCATGTACAAAACATATATATATATATATATATATATTCACACTCATCCACACATGTGAGCAAACACACACAAAAATACATAAATACAACCCACACACTCACCCACACATGTGAGCAAACACAGAAATACATAAACACACACTCACACATGCACATACACACTCACATACACTCCACTCACACACATACATGTGACCAAACACACACAAGTATATACAAATATATATAAACACACTCACATGCACTCACATTCATGAGCAAACACACACAAATATATACATAGGCCCATACATACAAACAAAAATGAAATAGATGTTTGGGCTTTGGCTCGGCAATTACAAGAACTTGCTGCTATTATAAAAGACTCAAGTTCAGCTCTCGGCACCCACACGGTGCCTCACAAACACCTAGCGCTCCAGTTCCAGGGTTTTTCTCCGGTCTCTGTGGTCATCTGCATGCATGTGATACACAGTCATACACTCAGGCACACACACACACTATATGTATATATATATGCGTATACATATATACGCATATATATATACATATAGTGTGTGTGTGTAAATACATATGTAAATCATTTGTGTGAAGCAACAATTTTAATTATAATAAATGGTATTTTAACCATAATTCATCAAGTTTTGCCGTGTGTGTGTGGGGGGGGGGTGGTGTGTGTGTGTGTGTGTGTGTGTGTGTGTGTGTGTGTGTGTAACTTACTCAGAGATTCTGCAATGTGCTTAACCTTTCTGGGTTTTCCCCACCTCTTTTTATTCCCATTTGGAGCAATCATTGCAATAACAGGACATGTGGACATGTGTGCTTTTTGAAGACTGTTCGGTTCTTCCTTCCACTACATGGATGCCAGGGATTGAACTTAAGTCATCAGGCTTAGCAGCAAGTGCCTAGTTATACAGAGCTGTGTCACCAGCCCAAGATAATTTTAACCTTTTTTTTTTTAACTTGTTTTTTTTTTTTTATTGGTTCCCTGAAAACATCATAGAATGCATTCTGATTATATCCATCCCCCCAACTTACCCCTCTACCTACCTGGCCAACTTTGCATTGTGGTTTGTTTGTTGTTTGTTCTTCTGTTTTGAGTGGGCTGGGTACCCTTCAAGACCAACCTGTGCTGGCCAAATATTCTTGGTTATATGGTTTTCCACTGGAGACTTTGATATGCCTTTATTCCCTCTTTTCCATTAGTCTTCAACATGACTTGTTTTGCAACACACAAATTTTGTGTACATGTTTGTAGTATGTGATCAGGTGTATCTGTCTGTGTTTATGTGTGCTCCCTCATGTGAATGCAGGTGCCGCATGCCATGACACACATGTAGAAAAGGCAGAGAACAACTTCAGGACAACATTTTAAGGCGCACCCCGCCCAGGGGAGTCACTTCCTCCAGCACTGTTCCACCTCCTAACAGTTCCACAGTCTTCCCAAACCCCACAACCAGCAAGGGACTAAGTATCTAAACACATGACTTCCTGGGTGACATTTCCCATTCATTCCACAGCAGAGCTTAGCTTTCTACCGACTCGGGATCAGTTGCCCAGAGGGTAAGTTTGAGTTCACAGGAGGGCAGATCCTCCGGTTTCTGTCTTACGGACACAAGGGTTAGGTTAGGGTTAACCCTAACCCTAACCCTAACCCTGAGTCAGGAGAAGTCCAACTCTTACTCGGTCCCACACTATTTCCTGACCAAGAAGAATGGACCAAGGGAAAAATGGAGGTATAAAATACTGGACACACACCTTTACAGACTAGAGGACAGACACTCCTCTAAGAGTTACACGTTTGAAGTGAGCCGTCTGGGTCTCTGCACTATTATTCCTTACTTTCTCTACATTTAAAGACCCATTTTCCAGATCCTCCTCCCAATTCTCCAATCAAACCTGCTTGTCTCCTTTATGAATCCCATGGAACTCGTGCACTGTTTCCTCAACCTGCTTCGAGATCCCACTCACCCCTCCAACCTCCACGGCCACTCACGCGCTATGGATGCCATTACCTGGTTATTTACCTGCCAGTAAGCATTTTGTCTCCATGCTCCCCATGTATGTGTGGCATGTGAAATGTCTAGGTAGGTTTGTTATGTTTTCTCCAAAACCAGCTTTCTCACCCACCTGCTCTGGCCTGATGCTTAGTTCTTCTTTTCCACACTCTGCCCTCACTAGGACATTCCTAAGTCTGACATCTTCACCACTCCTGTATGGCCTATAACCACCATCATCTTCTCAAATGTAATTCCCTGCAAAAGTCCTTCAACTACTGTACTCAGTTCAAATCCCCTTGTAGTAGGCATAGTTTGTTCTGTGCTCTTGTGGGGATTATTTGGGAGGGGAAGGGCCTCAGAGGGTTTTTGCTTTCCCTGGCATCAATTTTCTCTTTTGTTAGCAGCACTTCAGTTTTGTTGAATGAATATAATGCCAGTGTGTACTTTCATTTGAAAAGGTTCTTTTTAATTGGCATTCTATGTACAATATATATGGCAGGTCCCTATTGACTAGACTATTTGATTAATCAAAACTGTTTATTGCTTAATAACGGCAGTGAAGAAACAAATTAGAGGATACGTTGAGGATCAGGGCTCAGAGAACAGAAAGGGATTTCATTAAAAAAATAAGAACTCATCAAACTAGAAGATCAATGATTCTTTGGTTTTGCCTTCCTGGTCACTGGTAATGGGTTAATATCCTCAGGGCTCAATCCTGTAGCTTCTGTAGGTTTTGTTTTAAGTGAGCATGGTTCCTTTCAGGAGAATTGCTTCTGTGGCAGTATCTAAGTCAGCAAGATGCTCCATACGCTGATGCTATACAAATTTGTGCTTTCACTGTTGTAACTCCCCTAAAAGACAGTCTTTATCAAAGTCATAGTTGTCTTAGATGTGCTCAAACCCACCTAAACATAAAGCATTTGCTTCCTCTGTTGCACGCTGTCCCTCCACCTTATATGCCAGAGAGAAGCTCTCTGGTTTGAAAGCTTTGCTGGTGTTTGAAAAAGTAAATCACTTTTAAGTTCAGGGTAAATGATTTCAAAGAGATTTTACAAAGAATCTTAATAACAACAGTCTCTCCTCCTCCACCCTCCACTCAAATCTGATTTTAAGCCTTTTAAATTTGATACCAAGCTTTAGATTCCCAAACCATAGAGAGCTAAAAAGAACTAATCCCACCTACTCATTTTATGGTCAAGGGGAGAGGAAGCTACAGAAAGAAGAGCATTTATTTAAATGCTGGACACAGCTCCTATAGTTGGGATTTCTTCCGCTAATGGCTTGGGGTGTTGAACAAGAAGGAATCCATCACCCCTTATGTTTAGGCACCTATCTTGTTGACTCCCCAGGCCTCTGATTCCAGTGTCACTCCTTACACTCCATAAAGGTCAATCACTGTCCTGTCTGCTTTCCATAACTTGAGGCGTCCTCTTTAAGCCTTTTCCATGGGGAGCCATGGTTGTGGGAAGGCTAGGGTCTAGACAGAGGCTGAGAAATGAGCCATTGCCCTTGGAGACTGATGCCTCTCAGATGGGATGGCCTGGTATAAAGAGATGTCATTAGACCCTCAGTTCTGAGTTGCAGTTGAGTACCCAGGATGAGAGACAATTGATCTGACTGGTCAATGTACTTAGGGTATGAACATAGGGGAAGGTTAGCAGAAGCCGCACAACTTAAGGAGAAAATGGACCGACTATGGCTTCTCTCCTCCTTTCTGCAATACCCAAATATGTACGTGTGCACCCACTCACAGAAGCAGCAAGAGTCCTTGTCTGCCCTTGACAGCTGCCATTTGTCATTTTACTATATTTGCTAAATCAGAAATGAGGTGGCAAAGAACAGCAACAGCCAGAGGAAGGTGCTAAGAGGAAAGTATGCTGTGTCTGGGTCCCACACATCAAAATGCCTCTGACACCCAGATTCAAAACGATCATCTCTTCAGAATTCCTGTCTTTTCTTATAATGTAAGGAATAAGGAACACATATGGGATAACTGAGAGATCAATGACTTTTGACGTCAAGCAAACAGGAATTGTATTTCCTGTCCCTCTCCTTTGTTACCAACAAAGGAAAGAAGAATGTGTGAAAACTAAAGGGTACTATTATATCATTAAATGATTAAATGGAATACCAAAAATCAATTAAATGAGACATATAAAAATACTCACATCAAGTAGGGGCTAGAGAAATAACATGCCATTAAAAGAGGTTGAAATATCTAATAAAAGGTTGAAAACACAATTTTTGTTGCCTTCTAAAGTTGTTAGTTTCTGTTTATAGTGATTATGAGGGTATTTAGCAAAACTTAATGTCTAAGATGCAAAATACAGCTCAAAATCCAGAGATCAAGCACTCTCGCCAGTAAAATCTCAATCTCACATTAGCTCTCCTGTCTCTTGCTCCTGATATTTTGGTCTCACCCAATCTCTTTTGGTGGAGAAGGCTCCTAAAGTGGCAATGCTACATTTTAGTCTCAGCTTTCCAGCCCCCGTAGAGTAAGTTGTGGATGTACATGACTAGCTACAGCACCAACAAAAACTGGATTATAAATGAGAGTGACATAGGTTCACAGCAAACTTGCATGAACACTAGTGATGTGTATTGCAAGGTCATACCTATTCTAAAGAATAAAACTATCCAGACAAAAAGTCCTTGGTACAGTCAATATTTATCTTTCAAGGTCTAGAAGCTGAAATAAAGAATTGAGTGCTCAGCTATATTCTCTGTATACATAATCACTTAAACAATTCAAGTCAGGTTGGTGTCTGGTACATAAAAATTGATTATGGGGGATGTTCTTTTTGCAAAGAAATATTCTAAAGGCAAAATGGCCTCAAAAGCTTGTAGAAAGTGATTATTCTATTTCTGAGAATTAAGTACAATTATAGCTAAAGCAAACAATTGCCATACAGCTCAGCAGCACCCAATGGAGAGAGTGTGTTTATCTATGTGAATTGACTGCAAAGTGCCATCGATCCTACATAGTGTGAATGACAGAAAGGCTCTCTTCTGTGCTGTTTTCCATCACAAACCAATAGTTATTCCACTGTCATTTTTGTCATCATTGCAATCACTGTTAGAGGAAAGACTCCATACTATTTGAAAGATGCCCATTCCAGACTTCCTCATTCATATGAGACACCAAGAAGAGAAAAAGAAATGGTACAGAATGAAGTGGGGGGATATTCCAGAATCCAAGAGAAGAGGACAATAATCTAACAAGAATAGTTTATATAAGGAAGAAGAAGAAGAAGAAGAAGAAGAAGAAGAAGAAGAAGAAGAAGAAGAAGAAGAAGGAGAAGGAGAAGGAGAAGGAGAAGGAGAAGGAGAAGGAGAAGGAGAAGGAGAAGAAGAAGAAGAAGAAGAAGAAGAAGAAGAAGAAGAAGAAGAAGAAGAAGAAGAAGAAGAAGAAGAAATGTGAAGCCAAGACCAGAACTGTGCATTTATAAGTGCTGCTACACAACCAATAGGAATGCTTTATTGTTGCCATTAGAATTGTTGGCTCATGGCTATAGTACAGAGAAGATCAACATCTCCTTGGTTTTGATTTGTCAGCTTTCTAGAATTGATTCATTCTTTCATCATTGCACTAGAACAGAACTTCGGCAATGCTCACCGTAGGTAAAGGACTGGTTTTGAACTCCCCCTTAGCCTAACTACCCTGTGTCAGTTAGAGTGGGTAGCTAGGTGGACATGAGCAAAAGGGAAGAAGGTTGTGTGGAGCCAACGGAAAGGCGAACATACCCACTCCTCAGCTGGACACTAAGTGGATCTACCTCTTCCCTAGTTAGATTTAACTGCTTAGGCAAGGATTTAGGCAGGAGGTAACAAAGGAAAGCATAGTTACATTTTGGTAACTGTGCCTCCAGGAGGTTAAGAAATCCCTGTGTGGACAGATATCCTGGGAGCTACAGCTAGGCTCTACTATATCAGAAACCAAGGGAACCACTGTGAACACGCTGGTAAGCAGAGGGGGGAAGGAAATAGAAGAAAAAGAAGGTTGCAGGAGCTTTCCTGTCCTGAATCATGTTCGGCAAGGAGGAAGCAGGCTCTGCTCCTTAAACCATTACTGTCATTTCATTAGTAGGGCAGTTTTTGCACCATCGTTATCCAAGTTTCACTTAAGTACTCACGGGAAGAAGCAGCACCTGGGCAAAAGTGTGGCACAAAGCTAAAGCAGTACTGCAAGGTGAGGAAATTAGTAATGATGTCCTAAGACATCAGGGACCAGAAGAGATTCCTTAAACCCACATTACAGAGCTTGGCATGGAGACAATCCCGTGACAGGCAAGAGGCAAAAGCTGAAGAACCTCTGTTCAAGTCCAACACAGCAAGTTTCCTGCCTGTACATCACTTTCCCCGCCATCCAGGGCTACATACTGAGCCTATCTCAAAACAAGCAAAAGCAACAAATCCATAACACATAATCCAACAAGGCAGCACCGGGCCTGGGTTGGCCCCTCATGGTCTTGGGAGTTTGGGCTCTTTCCTAAGTAAACCCTTGTTTTAACTAACTCCTGGCTGAATTCTTTCCATTGAGAAGCCAAGAATGAAAGAGAACCACATCCTGGTTAGCATCATCTCTCTTTAACACACCTCTTTCCGGAGAAACATGCCCTGTCTGCTGCTTGTCCTTGCAGCCTTTTGTTAGTGAGGGTTATTTATTAATAAAGGGATTTAGGAAATGGAAGAAATCTATGGTAAGCTTTTTAATTGGAAAGAGATTTATGTCTTGTTTTTATCCCAACTGAAACAGCACAGTGGATTGAGGATACACAGAGGGCTGAGGACTTGGGAGTCAAGGACTCATCTGGAAGGCACTGGGTGAGAAGAGTTTGGAAGAAATACCTCAGAAGCCACTGAACTGTGTGTTAAATGAACATGGCTCACTTGAGCCATTTTGCTTCTATGACTTTACCTGAGTAGGTGAAGCACTCTCTCTTACTTAGCAAGACTGAGGAGAACACAAAAAAGGATCAGCTACTCATGTTTGATCAATAAAATTGAAGATGAACTATATCTAGCAAGTCAGTTGCCGCTACCAGTTTCCTAAAATGGCTTTCATAGTAAAAGATTTTATATGGGGAATGTGTCCTAGGGAGTTGTCTATTTGTACCATGTTGACTTTAGTTCTATGCAGGTTCATTAATTCAGTGTCCATGTAGCTTCTTCAGCTACAATCAATGTTAATAATGTCTGTGGCTTTTTCAGGGGTCTAGATCACCAGGATCCATAATTGGATTGACAACTGGCACACAGCTCTGTTTGGCAAGGCATGCTCACAGGAGTACTAGGTGTGGTATATCCAACTTTGGTTTCTATAGGTTGTACAAGAGTAAAACACTTGGATGGTTGACATGGTTGGTGTGTCATTATCCTCTCAGAAGCAGAGTGGGAGGCCTATGAGTTTCTGAAGGCCACACCAACAAGGGTAAAAAGAGTTTTAGTCTCTTAGCTTCTTCTTCTATTGCTGTGATAAAAAAAAAAAACAACCAAAAAACCAAAACCAAAACAAACAAACATAAAATACCCTGACAATAACAATAAGGGTTTAATTTTGCTCACAGCTCAAAGTACCCCATCATGGTGAAGAAGTCAAGGAAGTAGGAGTTGAAAGTACCTGGTCATATGACATCTACCATCAGAAGTTAGCAATGAATGCATGCTCTACTCTGCTCCCTTTCTCTACCTATAAACTCTGTGGCATTTTTGATGGCTTAGATTGCCGGGATCTGTAATTATAGTACTACCTGGAATGCAACTGTTTGGCAAGACATGTTCACAGAAGCTTTAGATGTGGTATGTCCAATGTCCAACTGCAGGTGTGATACACCCATCAGAATCCCAAAAAAGGGATGGTGACCCCCACAGGGGTTGGAAAACCCCAATTCAATTAACACAGGCAAGATAATATCTATATCTCAGGTGGTTCTAGATTCTGCCAATTCACAATTAACACCACCACAGATGTCTACCCAGCTGCTTCCTGGGACTGAGAATAAGCAATACCAAGTAGCTCTATGTGCAAATCTCCTGAGAACAAACTACCCAACTGCTTCTCATGGCCCTGGGAGGATAGAGAGAGTGCAAAGAACTGCTCTTCCCAGGTTCGGAGGTAGACCAGCAAGCTTCTTCTGATTATCTAGGCCTCTGGATACCAACCCACTCAGGCCTACTTACCTGACTACTTTTTGGGTTTCAGGTAAATGAGCAGATTTATTCAGCCACTTCTAGAACATGAGTAGATAAGCAGAGCTACACCATTACTTTCCGGGCCAAGGAGCAGCTGAGCTCAACCACCTGGATGCTTGTTTAGGACAGTGCTGGTGAAAGGGCTAGCCAGGCAAACCTGACTCATGGGATTGTGTCAGCCAATGTGCTAAGCCAATCAAGCTAATTTCTCCAAGGATCCCATATGGGTGGTGTATGGCTCCATGAAATGAGAGCCTGGATGAAGTACAGTGAAATAATGGGATGGGTTGTCTCTCTAGGGCAATTACAAGTGTGGAGACCTGACAGCTCCTGAAATGGGGCTTCAGGTCTATACAGGCCTCGGGCTCTTATGCAGTAAATGCCTCCGTGGTCTGTACTGTGAGTGTCGGTAGCCTCATAGTTGTACTTCCTCTGCCAAATAAACTCCCTTTGGTTTAGGAATAATGTTCAGAGATGGAATGTGCTGGGCTGTCCTATGTCTCCATGCTCTGCAACGTCTCAGCGACACCCCACTGCACTTTGGCATTTTGTTTCACTGTGGTGCAACAGCTCTTTCTTTCAGTATTCTGTGCTTGGTGTGGGGTGATGTGCACTTCTTGTCAGCCTTCCTGCTAATGTCTTTCTTCATTTCTTCACAACAGGTTTGCTAAGTATCCCAAAATGGTAGCATTTCTTCCAGCACTTTAAAAATATCACCCCAGCTCCCTGCCCTACACCATCCCATTGAAAGCCTTAAAGGGATTTCTTTCTATGTGATGATCTTCTTTTTTCTTGATGCTTTCAAAACTTGCAGTCCAATTTTTTGGTGATTTTTGGCTTGTCGATGTCAGTGACATCTTCTTTGAGTGAAACCAGTTTGGGACCACTTTGGGCCACTTGTACCTGGATGTTTATCTCTCCCATGCTTTTTCAAGTTTTTAGGCATTGTTTCTTTAAATAAAGTTTCCACTCTTCATAGTCTCCTTCCATTACTTTTACGTTGTGTGCAGTAACTCTCAATGATGCCACACACGCCCTGTTCCTTACCCTTTTCATTCTTGTTCCCTTTTTGTTGCTTCTGACATAAAATTTCAAATAATTATTCACTAAGTTTGATATTGAAGGTACTTATTGAATTTTTTTTACCACAATAAGTGTATGCTTTAGTGCCAGGGTTTGTTTTAGTTTCTTAAATGATTCGTATCTATATTTTCAAATTCATTTGTTCATGTGTTGTGTTGTGACTTCATTCGTTGTATATTAGGGTCCTCTAACACCATGCTGAGCTTCCTTAAAACAATTGTCCTGAGCTCTTTGTCAGCTACACACACATTTCTACATCTTTGCAGTTGACTAATTACTTTTGTGGTAGGCTTCCTCAGAGCTTCTCCACTCTCTCTGTTCCCCCAGAACCAGTCCCTCACATTCCTTCCTAGCACTGCAATAGAATATCAGAGGCAACCTTCCTTCCCACATTCCCTATTCACATCTCCTGTGGGTCCCAAAGACCTTCCCCACACCATGGCTTCACTTCCCCTATGCATCACTGCTTCCCAGTCTCCAACACCAGGAAGCATTCCCTGTGAACACACCAGCTAGCTTATCAGGTCAGTCAACAGGCAACACACAGCCATGACATTCTCTGAAAATCCAGAGAGGAAACAAAAACAAAGAAACAAAAAACCCACCAAAAAAAAAAAGATAAATCAAGAAATTGGTACCTAGACCTATAATCTATCCAAACTTGGATGCCTAAACTCAGAGCATAAGAACACAGTAACAGCCAGGATACTATATCTCTTCTAGAGCCCAGCCAGCTTACCACAGCAGGCCCTGAATATTTCCAATAGCTGAGGCTTAAGAAAAAGATCTTAAACCCAACTATATGAAGATGATAGAGGTCCTTGAAGAGAAAAGGAATAATTCCTTAAAGAAATCCAGGAGAACACAGAGAGAGAGAGAGAGAGAGAGAGAGAGAGAGAGAGAGAGAGAGAGCAGAAATTAATAAATCCCTTAAAGAAAGCCAAGAAAAAACAAAAATCAGCTAAAGGAAACAAATAAAACTATCAAAGACATGAAAGTGAAAATAGAATAAATAAAGAAAACACAAACTTAGGGAGTTCTAGAAATGAAAAATTTAGGAATTTGAACAGGAACTACAGAGGCAACCTTCCCCAACAGAATAGAAGAGAGAAGTTCAAGCATAAGAGATACATCAGTGGGAGGAAAGTTAAATTTTAAAAATTCATGACAAAAACATTCAGAAAATCTAGGACTTTATGAAAATATCAAACCTAAGAATAATAGGAATAGAAGAAGGAAAAGAAACCCAGCTCAAAGGCCCAGAAGATATTTTCAACAAAGTCATAGAAGAAAATTGTTCTAGTCTAAAGAAGGAGATGCCTATGATAGTGTGAGAAGCAAACAGAACAGCGAATAGACTGGACCAGAAAATAACCACCACCCCCCTGCCACAAAATAATCAAAACACTAAACATACAGAACAAAGAAAGAATACTAAAAGCTGCAAGGGAAAGAGACTAAGTAAGATATAAAGGCAGACCTATTAGAATTATACCTGATTTCTCAGTAGAGACTCTAAAAGTCAGAAGAATCCAGACAATTGTACTAAAGAATCTAAGAGAGCATGCATGCCAGCCCAGTCTACTATAACCACCAAAATGTTCAATCACCATAGGTGGAGAAAGTCAGATATTCAATGATAAAGTCTAATTTAACAAATGCCTATCACCAAATCTAGCCCCATGGAAGATACTAGAACCAATGGAGATTAACTACACTCATGAAAATACAGGAAATAAATAAATCATGCCAGAAAAATCAATCAAAAGTCTCTCTCTCTCTCTCTCTCTCTCTCTCTCTCTCTCTCTCTCTCTCTCTCTCTCTCTCTCTCTCTCTCTCTCTCTCTCTCTCTCACACACACACACACACACACACACACATACAGTACAAACAACAAAATATCAGGAATTGATTCAGCACAGAGCCTCCTCTACCTATTCCCTACCCACATGATCCACCTGGGCCATAACCAGCAGAAGTAAGCTGCACATTGTTCCTAACCCCCATTGGCCTGACATCCCTAGGAGGCCTGGGGGTCAACAATATTCATCTTAAAGCCCCTCTGCCGATTCTTTACATGCCTAATATACCTGGGGGCACTACGAGACAAGGCCTGTGGGGCCCTAGAAGCATTTGGGTCCACCTGAGGTACAGCTACCAGAAGTGAGCAGCAGGTTATTCCCTGAGATCCATTATCATATCCAAGGCTTTTCTTGCCTCCCTGAGTAGTCCTGCATCAGGAACATTTGGCCAACTCCAAGGACAGCCAGACGGCAAAAGGCCAGACTAAGTACACAATCAACAAGAGCCACCACAATATGGCACCACCAGAGCCCAGCTATCCTTCTACAGCAAGCCCTGGATATCCTAATATAGCCTAAGCTCAAGAAGATGATCTTCAATCCAACTTTATAAAGATGATAGAAGCCTTCAAAGAGGAAATGAGCAAATCTCTTAAAGAAATACAATAAAATACAGTCAAACAAGTAGAGGCCTTTAAAGAGGAAAGTAATAAATCTCTTAAAGAAATACAGGAAAACATAAAGATGTGAAGAAAATGAATAAAATTGTTCAAGACCTGAAAATGAAAGTAGAAGCAGTAGATATATATAATCAATAACAGCCAGGAAATTCTGGAGATGGAAAACATAGAGAAGAGAACAGGAACAACAGACAGAAGCATCACTAACAGAATTCAAGAGATGGAAGAGAGAATCTCAGGCATAGAAGATAGGATAGAAGAAATCAATATATTGATACTTCAAAGAAAATGTTAAATCTAAAAAATCCTGACACAAAACATCCAGGAAATCTGGGATACTATGAAAATACATAACCTAAGAACAATACAAATAAAAGAAGATGAAGAGTCCCAGCTCCAAGGACCAGAAAATATTTTCAACAAAATAATAGAAGAAAATTTCCCCAACCTAAAAAAAAGAGATGCCTGTAAACATACAAGAAGTTTTAAAAACACCAATTAGATTGGACCAGAAAAGAAAATCCTCCCACCATATAATAATCAAAATAATAAATCCACAGAACAAAGAAAAATATTAAAAGTTTTCACAAAAAAGGCCAAGTAACTTACAAAGGAAGACCTATCAGAATTACATCCAACTTCCCAACAGAGACTTTAAAAGATGGAAAGGCCTAGGCAGATGTCTGGCAACCTCTAAGAGACCTAAGAAGGCAACCTAGATTACTATACTCAGCAAAATTCTCAAACACTATAGATGGAGAAAACAAGATATTCCAAGACAAAACCAAATTTAAATAATATCTATCCATAAGTTGAGCCCTACAGAAATTACTAGAAGGAAAACTCCAACCCAAAGAGGTCGACTACACTCAAGAAAACATAGGACATAAATAATTCCACACCATAAAAAAACTAAAGAAGGGGAGCATACATAAACACACACACACACACACACACACACATTAACATCATCAACATCAAAATAACAAGAATTAACAATCATTGTTCATCAATATCTCTCAATATCGATGAACTCAATTCCCCAATAAAAGACATAGGCTAACAGAGGGGATATGAAAACAGGACCAACCAATCATTCTGCTGCCTACAAGAAATAGATCGCAGCAACAAAGATAGACATTACCTCGGTGTAAATGCCTGGAAAAAATATTTTCTAAGCAAATGGGCCCAAGAAGCAAGCTGAAGTAGCCATTCTAATATCTAATAAAATAGAATTTCAACCAAAATTAATCAAAAGAGATAGGAAAGGACAATTCATACTTATGAAAGGAAATATCCACAAAGATGACATCTCAATTCTGAACATCTATGCTCCAAATACAAGGCCACCCACATTCATAGAAGAAACATTACTAAAGCTTAAATCACACACTGAACCCCACATAATAGTAGTAGAAGTCTTCAACACCCCACTCTTACCAATGCACAGGTCATCAAGACTAAACAGAGAAATTATGAAACTAACAGATGAGATGAATCAAATGGATCTAACAGACATATACAGAACATTCCATCTAAACACAAAAGAATATATCTTCTTCTCAGCACCTCACTGAACTGTCTCCAAAATTGATCATATAGTTGGCCACAAAGCAAGCTTGAGCAGATAAAAGAAAATTTAAGTAATGCCTTATATTTTATCAGACTTCTATGGATTAAAGCTGGACTTCAACAACAACAAAGAAAAAAGCAGAAAGCGTACAAACTCAAGGAAACTGAACAACTCTCCTCAATGACCACTGGGTCAAGGAGGAAATTAAGAAATTAAAGACTTCCTAGAATTCAATGAAAATGAAGGCATAACATTCCCAAATGTATAAGACACAATGAAAGTAGTGCTGAGATGAAAGTTCATAGCACTAACTGCCTTCATAAAGAAATTGAGGAGATCCAATACTAGCAATTTAAAAAAAATATCTGAGAGCTCTAGAAAATAAAGCAAACATTCACAAGGGGAGTAGATGGCAGGAAATAATCAAACTCAGGGCTAAAAATTCAATAAATTAGAAACAAAGAGAGCAATACAAAGCATTAAAAAAAAAAAAAAAAAAAAAAAAAAAAAAAACAAGATCTAGTTGTCTGAGAAAAATCAACAAAATAGACAA
Source organism: Acomys russatus (assembly GCF_903995435.1). NCBI lineage: Eukaryota > Metazoa > Chordata > Mammalia > Rodentia > Muridae > Acomys > Acomys russatus. Next base: position 99,667,821 of record NC_067138.1, read on the forward strand.
TCCTTAGTGAAACTAGCCAAAAAGCAAGAAGACAGTATCCAAGTTAACAAAATCAAAAATGAAATGGGAGACATAACAATAGACACTGGAGATATACAAAGAATCATTAGGTCTTACTTCAAAAACCTGTACTCACCAAATTATAAAATCTAAATGAAATGAATAATTTTCTTTATAGATAACACTTACCAACACTAAACTAGGATCAGGTAAATAGCCTAATAGATTTGTAACCCCTAAAAAAATAAAAACAGTCATTAAAAGTCTCCCAGCCAAAATAATCCCAGGGCCATATTGCTTCAGCACAAGATTCTACCAGACGTTCAAAGAAGATCTAATACAAATACTCCTCAAATTATTCCACAAAATAGAAACAGGAGCATTGCTAAACTCATTCTATAAGGTCATAGTCACAAAGCCCCAACAAAGAGAATCTCAGACCAATATCCTTCATTAACATTGATACAAAAAATACTCAATAAAATAAAAACCGAATCCAAGGACATATCAAAAACATCATCCACCCTGGTCAAGTAGGCTTCATCTGAGGGATGCAGGTATGGTTTAACATTCATCAATGTGATCCACTGTGCAAACCAACTGAAAGAAAAAAATGAATATCTCTTTAGATGCTGAAAAAGCCTTTGACAAAATCCAGCACCTCTTCATGATAAAAGTCTTGGGAAGATCATGGATATAAGACACATACTAAAACACAATAAAGGCAATATACAGCAAGTCAATAGCCAACATCAAATTAAGTGGAGAGAAACTTAATGCAATACCACTAAAATCAGGGACAAGACAAGTCTTCCTAGTCTCTCCATATCTATTCAACATAGTACTTGAAGTTCTAATTAGAGCAATAAGACAACTAAAGGACATCAAGAGAGATACAAATTGGAAAGGAAGAAGTCAAAACATTGCTTTTTACAGATGATATGATAGTATACATAAATTACCCAAAAATTCTATCAGGTAATTCCTACAGATGACAAACACCTTCAGCAAAGTTTCTGGATACAAAATTAACTCAAAAAAATCAGTAGCCCTCCCATATACAAACAACAAATTGGCTATGAAAGAAATTAGGGAAACAATACAATAACCACAAGTAATATAAAATATCTTGGTGTAATTCTAACCAAGCAAGTGAAAGACTTCTTTGATAAGAACTTCAAGTCTCTGAAGAAAGAAATTGAAGAAGATATTAGAAGATAGAAAGATCTCCCATGCCCATGGATCATTAGGGTTAACATAGTCAAAATGGCCACCTTACCAAAAGCAATCTCCAGATTCCATAATTCCTATCGAAGTCCCAACACAATTCTTTACAGACATTTGAAAGAGCAATCCTCAACTTCATGTGAAAAATTTAAAAACTCAGGGTAGCTAAAAACAATCCTATACAATAAATGAAGTTCTATACGTATCATAATCCCTAATTCCAAACTATACTACAGAGCAATAGTAATTTTTAAATGTATGATATTGGCATAAAAAGACTGCTTGATCAATGGGATCAAATCAAAGACCCAGAAATAAACACTTATGAACACTTTATTTTTGACAAAGAAGTCAAAACCACACAATTGAAAGAAGAAAGCATTTTCAACAAATGGTGCTGGACTAAATGGAGGATGGCATGTAGAAGAATGCAAATAGATCCATATCTACCCCCCTGCACAAAACTCAAGTCCAGTTAGATAAAAGACTCTAACTGACACTCCTGGCAGTGGGAGTTGAGGAGCCTGAAGTCACCACCTCCTGTAGCCAGTTGGGACTTCCAGTGGAGAGGGAGGGGACACCAACCCACTCATAAGTTCTTTGCCTCATAATTTTTCTTGTCTACAAGAAGTGTAGAGATAAAGATGGAGAAGAGATTGAGAGAATGGCAAACTGATGACTAGCTCAACTTGAGACCCACCCCATGGGAGAGTACCAACCAAGCCCTGTCTCTACTAATGATACTCTGCTGTGCTTGGAGACCAGAACCTAGCACAACTGTCTCATGAGAGTCTTCATCCAGCAACCCACGGGAACAGATGCAGAGACCCACAGCCAAACAACAGGCCAAGCTCAGGGTATTTTGTGGAAGAGTGGGAGGAAGGATAAAGGGAGCTGGAGGATCAAGAACACCACAACAAGATCTACAAAGCAAACTGACCTGGACCCTTGGGGATTCACAGAGACTGAACCAACAGCCAAAGAGCACATACCAGCTGGACCTAGAACCACTACACATATGTGGCAGATGTGCAGCCCGGTCAACATGTGGGTCCCCTAAAAATGGGAGTAGGGGCATCTCTGACTCTGTTGTCTGCTTTTGGATCCCTTTCCCTTATCTGGGCTGCCTTGTCAGGTCTCTCTGGGAGAGAATATGTTTAGTCCTGCTGCAACATGAGATGTCAGGTTGAATTGGAGGCCTCCCCTTCTGTGAGAAGGAGGCAGGGAGATGGATTGAGGATGCATGAGGATGACACTGGGAGGAGAGGAGAGAGATGGCTGTGGTCAGGCTATTAAATAAATAAATAAATGCAGGAGTCAACAATCAAGGGTCATTGCTATTACTTTACATCAATGATTTCATTCTGCAATAAAATGACATAGACTAACAGAATGGATGTGAAAACAGGATCCATCCTCAACACATTACCTCAGTGTAAAACTTTAGAAAAATACATGTTTTGGGCAAATGGACCAAAGAGTCAAGCCAGTGTAGCTATTTTGATATCTAACAAAATAGACTTCAAGACAAAATTGATCAAAAGACATGAGAAGGGCACTACATACCTATCAAAGGAAAAATCCACCAATATGACATTTCAGTTCTCAGCATCTATGCCCAGAACACAAGGGCACCCACTTATGTAAAAGCAAATTCAAAAACACTACTGTAGCTTAAATCACATACAATAGTAGGAAACTTTAATTCTACACTCTCAAGAATGGACATGTCATCTAGTCAAAAACTAATACTAGAGCTAACAGATGTCATAAACAAAATAGACCTAAAAGACATTTACAGAACATTTCATCCAAACACAAAAGAAAATACCTTCTTTTCAGCACCTCGTGGAACTGTCTCCAAAACTTACCACATACTCAGACATAAAGCAAGTCTCAACAGACACAAGCAAACTGAAATAGCTGCCTGTATTTTTTCAGCCTACCATGAATAAAGCTGAACTTCAACAACAGAAACAACAGAAAGCTTACAAACTCATGTAAACTGAACAACTCTCTACTGAATGAAAAATGGACCATGATAAGAGTTTTTTTTTAAAGAAATGAAAAACTTCCTAGAATTCATTGAAAAGGAATACACAAGATACCAAAACTTATGGGACGCAACAGTGCTAGGAGGAAATTTCATAGCACTAAAATGTCTATGTCTTTGAATTTTGAAAAGATCTCATACTAACAAATTAACAGCACACTGAAAAGCTCTAGAACAAAAAGAAGTAAGTACATAAGAAAGGACTGGACAGAAGGAAATAATCAAACTGGGGGATTAAATTAATAAGACGGAAACAAAGAGTTGGTTCTCTAAGAAAATCAACAATATAGAGAAACTCTTATCCAAACTAACTAAAAGATAAAGAGAAAATATCAAAATTAGCAAAACCAGAAACAAAAAAGGAGACATTTAACAATAGACACTGAGGAAATCCAGAGAATTTAAGCCTACTTTAAAAGCCTGTACTCAACCAAATTGTAAAATCTAAAATAAATAAATAAATTTCTCAGCACATGCCACTTATCAAAGTTAAATCAAGATCAGCTAAATAATTTAAATAAACCTATAACCCCTAGTGAAATATAAATACTCATTAAAAGTCTCCCCCCACCCCAAAAAGCAACGGCCAGGGCCAGAAGGTTTTAGCACAAACTTGTACCAGACTTTCAAGAAAGAGCTAACACTAATAGTTCTCAACTATTTCACAAAATAGAAACAGAAAAATATTTCTCAGCTCATACTATGAGACCACAGTGACCTTGATACCCAAACCACATGCTCGGCAAAGAAAGAGAAATACAGACCACTTTCCCTTATGGATATAAATGTAAAAATACTCAATAAAATACTTGAAAACTGAATCCAAGAATACACCAAAGATTCATACATTATGATCAAATATGCTTCATCTCAGAGATATAGGGATGGTTTGACATATGAAAATCGATAAATGCAATCTGTCATATAAATAAACTAGAAGAAAAAAAAACATGATCATCTCATTAGATGCCAAAAAGAGCCTTTGATGAAATCCAATGCCCTGTCATGTCCTGGAGAGATTAGGGATAAAAGGGACCTACCTAAACATAATAAAGTCAATTTATCATAAGCCTATAGCCAACATCAAGTTTAATGGAGAGAAACTCAAAACATTTCCACAAAAGTCAGACATGAGACAAGGCTGTTTTCGTATCTGTTTCATATAGTACTTGAAATTCTAGCTAGAGCAGTAAGACAAATAGAAGAGTTAAATGGGGTCCAAGTTGGAAAGGAAGAAGTCAAAGTATCATTATCTGTAAATGACAAAAGTGACTCTACATATTCCACCAGGAAACTCCTACAGCATATAAACACTTTCAGCAAAGTTGCTTGATACAAGATTAACTAAAAAAAAAAAAAAAAAAAAAAAAAAAAAAAAAAAAAAGTAGCCCTCCTATATATAAGTAACAAATGGACTGAGAAAGAAGTCGTTGAAGCAACATCCTCCACAATAGTCTCAAATATCTTGGAGTAACTCTAACCATGCAAGTTAAAAACCTGTATGACAAAAACTTCAAGTCTCTGAAGAAAGAAATTTAAGAAGATATCAGACATTAGAAAGATTTCCTATGCTTATGGATTGGTAGATTAACACAATAAAAAATGGCCATCTACCAAAAGCAGTCTTCAAATTCACCATAATCCCTATCAATATTCAATTGCAATTCTTTATAGACCCTGAAATTCTCAATTTCATATGGAAAAACAAAAAAAAAATGAGGATAGCTAAAACAATCTTAAACAATAAAAGAATTGCTGTGGGTTTCACCATCCTTGATTTCTAGTTGTACTACAAAGCTATAGTAGTTTTAAAAACAGCATGGCACTAGCATAAAAACAGACACATTGATCACCAGAATCAAATTGACCCAAATATAAACCTACACACCCATGGACCTGTCTAGAAACTGATTTTTTATAAAGAAATCAGAAATACACACTGGAAAAAAAGACAGCATCTTCAACAAATGGTTCTGGTCAAACTGGCTATCAGTGTGTAGAAAATGTAAAAAGATCTATACTTATGACCATGCACAAAACTCAAACCAACTTGATCAAAAACCTCAATATAAAACCAGAAACACTAAACCTGACATAAGACAAAGTGATGAATGGCATTGAGATGACATGGACTCTGTTGCCTACCTCTGACCACTTTGCTCTAAGGGAGCTTCCTTGCCAAGCCTCAGTCGATGAGGATGAGCTTAGTCCTGATGCAACTTGTTGTGCTAGGGTGGGTTGGTAGGGGTGTCCTCTTCTCTGAGGACAAAGAGAGATAGGAATAGAAGAAAGGGGGTGGTAGAGTGGTCTGTGTTTGGGATGTAAAGTGAATATATAAACTAAAAATAAATTAAAATGAAAAAGAAAAAAAGAGATGGCACAGGAGACAACTTTGTGAACAGACCACCTACAGCACAGGCACTAAGATCAACAATTAATAAGCGAGGCTTCATAAAACTGGAAAGCTTCTGTAAAGCAAAAAGCACTGTCAATAAAACAAAACAAGAACCTATAGACTGTATGTATGTGTGTGTATGTATGCATGTGAATTTTTCTCACCTCCACATCTGATACCAGACTAATAGCCAAAATATAAAAAGAACACAAGAAACTGGGCTTCAACAAACCAAATAATCCAACTGAAAATGGGACACAAATCGAAACAGAGAATTCTCAACAGAGGACATTGAAATGTCTAAGGAACACTTTTTAAAATGTTCAACATCCTTAACCACCAGGGAAATGCAAATCAAAACTACTTTGAGATATCAGCAACAAAGTGACAGCTCATGCTGGTAAGAATATGGAGCAAGGGGAACACTCCTCCATTGTTGGTGGGAGTGCAAATTTGTACAAATACTATGGAAATTAATATGACAGTTTTCCAAAAATTGGGAATTACTTCAAGACCCAACTATACCACTCTTTATCATATACCCAAAGAACACTCCATCCTACCGCAAGGTCATTTGCTCAACTGTGTTCATTGTGGCTTTATTCATAATAACCAGAAACTAGAAACAACCTAGATGTCCTTCAACTGAAGAATAGAAAAAGAAAATGTGGTAGATTTACACAGTAGAGTATTACTCACCTGTTAAAAAGGAACAATAGCATCATGAAATTTTCATGCAAATGGATGGAACTAGAAAATAATAATCTCAAATGAGATAACCCAGGCCCAGACAGACAAATAAAGTATGTACTCACTTATAAGTGGGTATCAGCTGTTAAATAAATGACAACTTGAGTTTTACTCTTTTAGTTTTTCCTTTAGGGAAATAGTTCTCCAAGAAGGAATGGGGTCTCGCATTTGTCTTCTTGGCCAGCAGAGGGCGCTAGCTCCATAGTGACGTTGAGCAAGCACACGAAGCCTCTGAAATGTTGTGCCAGGGAGAAAAGTCTGTGGGGCTGAAGTTTTGACAGGGCCATTCTCCACAGTTATGTGGAGAGCGGGGACTGACTAAGACATGAACTCTGGTGCTTCATATTTGACCACCTCCCCTTGGTGTGGAGGCCTAGTGGCACTCAAAGAAAGAATAAGCAGGCTACCAAGATGAGACTTGATAGCCTGTGACCATATAGCAGGGGAGGAGGTCCCTTTCGGTCATAGACCTAGGGGAGGGGAATAGGGTGGAAGTGGGAGGGAGAGAGGAATGGGAGGATACAAGTGATGGGATAACAATTGAGTTGTAATCTAAAAAAATTAATAAAATTAAAATTAAAAATTAAATAAAATTTTTTAAATGACAACTAAGCTACAATGCATATACCCAAATTGGCTAGGTAATAAAGAGGGCTCTGGGGGAAAGGGAAATAAAATAAATTATGCAGGTGGACTTGAGATGGGTGGGGACAGGATGGGAGGGATCAGGTGGGGGATAGCATAGAGGGAGAAAGAGACAGCTGGAATGATGGGGTGTTGGGGTAGGCATGGAAACCTAGTGCAGTGGAAACATCCTGAAATCTATGAGAGTGATACTAGTGAGTACTCCTCATAATGGTGGATACAGAGTCTAAACTGGCTATCTTTTGTAGCTAGTCAAGGCTCTCAGTGGCAGAACTCAGTTGTATTTAGTTGAGTGGCTGGCCAGAGGGTCCCATGAAGATCCCCAAGCAACCCAAGCTCATGCTTGGACAGAGGCTCATCTCTGCAAGCTGATGGTGCAGACCCGTTGCACAGGATAACATCCACACAGCTCATTGACAAAGAGAGGTAGAGTTTGTCCTTGTATGGAGCTTTAACCTTTATATTCTAGTTTCTTTGGTATGGGAAAGTACTCTATAGTCTACTCAAAGATAAACTTAGACATCAAACCCAGCCGCAGAACCTTTGACCTGTATTCTGCCCTGCCTACATGTGCTGTGACAGTGGTGGTGCAGACTTGTAAAAGTGGCCAACTAATGTCTGGTTTAACCTGAGGCCCACTCCACAAGATGGAACCCATGCCCAACATTGTTTGCATGGCTGGGTAGAGCATAGTCCCTAGGGTAGAACTCAACACAACTCATCTGAAAGAAAGAAAGAAAGAAAGAAAGGAAGGAAGGAAGAAAGAAAGGAAGGAAGAGAGGAAGAGAGGAAGGAAGAGAGGAAGGAAGAGAGGAAGAGCGGACTCCAAATGTCTAATGATGTTCTATTATACTCACAAATCACTGACTTGCCCACTTCTGATCAGAGAGGCTTCCCTTGACGCCAGATGTGAGCAAATGCCAATGCCCATGGCCAGCCACTATGTGGAGATAGAGTCTAAATTGGAGGTCTCCATCGGGTCTCTCCCTTAAGTGCTCACACAATCCCATGGAAAAGAGGACAGAAAGATTGTAGGAGTCAGAGGGGATGGAGAACACCAAAAGAATAAGGGCTACTGAATCAACTAAGTGGGGAGCATATGAAATGCAGGAATGGAACTCACATGGTTTTCTACGTTTATGTTGTAGCTGTTAGCTTGGTGGTTTTGTGGAACTTCTAACTGTGGGAGTGGTTCTGTCTTTGACTCTTTGCCTGCTCTTAGGACTCTTTTCCTCCTGTTGGGATTTCTTGTCCAGCCTCAGTGTGAGGGCTTTTGTCTTGTCTTATTGGATTTTGTTTTGTTGTGTTTGGTTCTTGTCACTTGAAGGTCTGCTCTTTTCTGAAGGAAGATGAACAGGAAGTGGATCCAGGAGATAGGGGAGGTAGAGGAAGCTTAGAGGAGTGGAGGGAGGGGAAACTGTAGTTGGAATGTACTGCATGGGAGATGTATCTATTTTCAGTTAAAAGGAAATAAAGGGAGGGAGGGAGGGAGAGAGGGAGGGAGGGAGGGAGGGAGGAAAAAAGTAAGCAGGTGTAAATGTTTTAATGTCCGCAGATGACGGGATGAGATGAAAGCCATATCCAAGCTGTATGAATGCATGCCTTGGGCTGATCCCAGGGCACTTCTATCTCTGCTCTAACTATCCCTAGGCCTGGAAGCTTCCATCCTCCATACAACTGATTCCTCTGCAAGCCTGAACCTTGAGCTTCTAGTCTCCGTCTGCTAATCTAAGCCAAGAATGTTTTCAGCTATTCTGTCTCAAATCTGCTCTGCAAAATTCAAATTGGCTTCTCTCTGCATCCCACTGAATTGAAAACACTGTTTCTGAGTTCCTCAAACTAAACCGTGTTAATTCAACTGAACTGCACCAAATTGTACTGTACTCCCAAACTCTATGAACCTTTTTCCCTGCTTCTCTCTCTCTCTCTCTCTCTCTCTCTCTCTCTCTCTCTCTCTCTCTCTCTCTCTCTCTCCCTCCCTCCCTCCCTCCCTCCCTCCCTCTCCCTCTCTCTCTCTCTCCAGTATTTCAATATCTCAGTGAGTAAAATGCTGCTGTTCAAGCACAGTAACCTGAGGTCATATCTACAGCACCCACATAAAATCTAGGTATGGTATCACATCCATCTAGTGCCTAGTACTGAGCAGCCAAAGCAGGCAGATTCCTACATTCTCATGGTCCAGCATATCTAGCTAAAATGGTGGGCTTTAGTTCAATGGGAGACTACATCTTAAAATGTAAGACGGGCAGCAGTAGAGTCCTAAGGCTGACCTTTGCACATATATACATCCATGGTCAAGTATACTAGTATATATAGGCACACACACACACACGCACACACGCACACACACACGCACACACGCGCACACACACACACACACGCACACACACACGCACACACACACGCACACGCACACACGCACACGCACACACGCATACATGCACACAGACATCAGTTTTCTAAATTTTTATTCTAATAGTATACTGGACTTTCTCTGTGGGACTGCCAGGCTCCTACAAAGGCAGTCTTTGCCATGGGCCATTATCAAGGTCAAGAGGCTGTGAGAAAGGATGATAAAAAATAAGTGAACAAACAAATTAATTAATTAAAAATTTTAAATGGCTTCTAGTCTGCCATTGTGCTAATGACACTGTCTCTAGCCTCATGTTCAAACCATCAACCTCAATGATTTGCGTGCAAACGCTTTTCTCAAGTATTCACTGACTTACATCCCATCTCCTTGAATGTTTAATAGATCTTGTACAACCACCACTTGGAGACTTTGCTCAAGTGAAACAAATGTTTGTAGCTACAGTAACAGCTCCAAAGTCTCTGTCTTAGTTTTATAAGGGAAAAAATTTCTTTTCTCTTTCTCTCCTTCACTTCTTCTCCATTACATCACATCTCCTTGCATTTAATTTACCAGGGAATTATTAGATATCATTTGGCTAAAGGAGAGAAATGATTCTAAATTCAGTGGAATACACATTAGAATATGTCATCTGTAAAATCAAGCCCACATATCTGAATATGTCACGTAGCCAGCTCCTGCTTGCTTCCCTAGCTGTATCTGATGATAAGCCCGGTGAGGAAAGCCATGCCCCATAATCTTCAGGAAGCATGCTGTTATTTCTCATTTCTAAGTCTCCTTTACACAGTCATTTTCTCCGTTTTAAATGCTCTTTCCCATCTAATTTGTCTGAGAATATCCTTTTCATTCTCCAAATCTAGCTGGGAGTCTTCTCTATAGAAGGTTCTAGACATCACTAGAAAAACACTCATTTATGGGGCCTGGTACTCTTCTGTCACTACAGCGATATAATTTTTTTTTTTCTTGCTCTGCCATGCATTCTGGAATTTTCTTGTCTTTTTATACTCATGCACCATCATAACACATATTTACCTAACCAACTTTTACAAATGAATAAGTGAGTGAGTAGGTGAGTGAATGAAGGAAGGAGCAAATGCCTCTATTTCTTTCTAGGGCTGAGAAAAATTCAAAGTCATTTAGGCTCTTTTCCTGAAACCTAGAGAGCTGGCAACTTTGCATCATCATTATTAAAGTCACGTAGGTTATCTGATTCCATGCAGAGAAAATTAAAATAACAGAAGCAAAGATCTTATCCATTAGGAAATGTGTGTAGTGCTGACACTCTGATATTTATCTTGCTCACTCCTAATTTCTTCAGATCCCTCACATCAGAGCAGTTAAGATCTTCCCTTTTCTTATCTCCGAATAAATTAAATTTCTGATTAGTGCCAAAGGAAACTTTTACACAAAGGAGTCTTTTTAAATGAGAAAATTCTTGCAGGGCTGATTTCAGGGGTGGGTCCTCAACAGCGATAGGACACTGTGTCACTGACCTCTAAATTCAGTAAAGCTCACTTTTTACAGAGTGATGATTTGGGAGTTGTGGGCACCCTGTCAAATGCCTCCTGGCTCCAATCCAGGTCTCCAAGGATAAATAGGAGAGCAATTGATTTTAAATTATCATTGCACAGTCATGATCATGTGGCATTCAAAAACTTGCCCATCTCTATGGTCAAATTACTTGTGGTGCATCAAGGAATAGTTAAAATATTTAGAAGAAATAAAAGCTATTTTATTTGGGAGACGGTAGTAGGCTAGTGTGGCCATATTAAATATAATGCTTCTTTACATATCTAAAATAAAGAGGAAATATACAACTATGGAAAAAGAGAAGATCAAGAAAAAGGTATCTTCAGAAAAATAGGTTTTCAAAGTTGAGGTGGTTTGAATCAGAATGGTCCCCATAGGTTCACACAGTTGAGTGTTTGGTTCCCAGTTGGTGGATAATTTAGGAAAGATTAGATGGTGTGGCCTTGGAGGAGGTGTGTCACTGGAGATAGACTTTAAGGTCTCAAGAGTCCACACCATGTCCAGTCTAATTCTCTCTGTCTCCTGCCTACAGACCAGGAATTAAGTTCTCATCCACTGCTCCAGTGCCAAGCCTTCATCCCTGCCACCATGGTGCCTGCCACAGCAATTATGGAATAAGCCCCTGTAACTGAAATCAAACCCCCAATTGAATGCTTTCTTCCATAAATTGTTTTGGTCGTGGTGTCTCTTCACATCAGTAGAACAGTAACTAAGACGCAAGTGAGATTTTGGTAGATAATTTCTGTCTTAATCTCCAAGCACCGAGCAAATAATCCCTCCATAGCTCCCAAGATTTAGAGGCTATCAAGCATCAAATATAAAGGATCTTGATTAGTGATGCCTACATTTTGGTGGCAAACAATAGCTGTCTAACTGGACTTGAGGCCTGCTCAATAGGAGGGAATCCATGCCTGGTACTATGAACAAAGCCAACTACCTTTAGCCAGGGAGATCATAGACCCAAGAGAACTGACTACTGCCATTTTATACTTTTAAACTCTCACCTCTCATCCTTTTTGCAGCAAATTAAGGCTTCAACAAAGGTCCACAACTTGTCAAAAGTGCATATAACTGGCATGGGATGTCCAGTTTCTATTGGTGTATCTACACCTTACACCTAAGGCTTGCCAGAGAACAAGGATGCCTACTGAATTATGGTGTCTTCCAGACATGATAGAAAAGCTGCAACCACAAAATCAGCACCCACAAAACGAGTATGGTTACCTGCACAAGACCTGCATAATTACGACATCGGTGGACATGGGCCTTGTGATACAACAAGAGGCTTTCTCATGTACATCCACGATTGTTAAGGGCAAAATGAAGTAATAGTCCCTGTGAACCAAAGTTCCTACAAGAGTCCAATAAGGAAAACCACAATTTTAAAATAGTCACACTCATGGACAGGGCTAAGCAAATTGCTTAGAAAATCTATTTATAGCTCATTCTTTCTGTGAGTCAAATAGTGGTCAAGTAATTCAGTCTTACCAAGTTAAAGAAGTCTATCCATATGTAAATGAGGAAACATTTAAAAAGAATAAACAAACTAGATAGAAGTGGGTCTGACATTAATGACTTGGCCACATCAGACAAGACAAGGTCCTCCCCAGCAGTTACACTATCAAGCCCCTTATGTTTAAACCAAAACCATGAAACCAAGGTTTCTCAGTCTCAGCAATGTGAGCACTTTGGACTAATAACTTGCTGCCAGAGCTGCCCTATGCAAGGGCATATTTGGTAGCATCTCAGGCAAGGGTCTGTATGTTTGCTCACATCCCAACACACACATATGCATGCATAGTTGTGTCAACCAAAAGTATCTTAGAGAGAGGGGTTAGGCAAATGCCTTTCATTGAGAAATAGCAAGACAAAAATCTACGTCTAATTTGAGCATTGCCAGAAAATAGTAGTGAGAGTCACTACTCCAAACGCTATCTAAGGAACATTTCAAATTCCAACTTGGGCTTATGAAGTCAATCTTCCAGGGTGTTGTTAGTATGTCAGCACTTGAAAAAGAATTTCCATTCTTCTAGGGAAATTACAATTCATTCTTGTTATTCTTAGAAATATTTCTGTGGTTGTTAAATGTAACTCAGATTCACAGAGGAAGAGATAGGCCTGTGTTCTTAAAGCTCTTTTGACTCTCTATTAGTTGGGTTCAAATATTCATTAATAATTTCTCCCATTGCTTCCTGGAGGCACTTCAAGGGGAAGAGATTGTTCCAAAGAAAGCCCACGTGGTAACTGCACCAACATGAAACCCCACCACGTTTTGTACTAACGTGTAGACATGGGACTATGTCCTGTCATTAGTCCTGTTGCCTGACAAGATTCTTCAGCTGCATAATTCCAACAGCTTCCATGGAAGTGACAGGTCCATTGCTTTTGGCTAAAGGAACATCTCACAGCTGTGCTGTCCTCTGTCCTCTCTCCCTTCATCTACACAAGGGACTTCCTACTGAAATTGCCTACTACATGTCATGACACTTAGCTTTTCTATTACCACATGGGCTGTATTTTAGCTGAAATAATCTCAGCTGGTCCAACCTTAGAGACAGAACACTAATTCTATAGAGTTGATCTGATGGAATGTTTGACCTTATTCATTAGGTTTGGGCTGGGGGCTACTCAGGCTTTGCTCACCTGCCCCAAATGTTTTTTTTTTTCCTTCTCTTTCTACCTTCACAGCTATAGTAAAACAAATAATATCCCCATATTATGGGTGTCAGTGAGTATGTAATTCTCACTTCCATAAAAGAAACTAACCAAGCATTCTAAGAAATAAGGGGCTATAGGTGGCACATCTGGAATAAACGGCCCACACTAACCAAAGTGTCAAACCTTTCTCCTTTCCACTGCTGCCCTGGAATCAGAGTCAACCTCTCTGAAAACATCAATATAGGGTATCCACTCACTACATGGCAGGCATGAGACCTCCCTACCTCAACACCGAGACACGTGAGAAGGGACCTCAACACAGCACACACTCTGCCTCACGGGCTTGAATTCTCTTGGGAACCTCTACTATGTTATTTTTCAACAGAATAAATAACTACCTTAATAAACTTCTTATCCCCCAAAAGGAAAACATGCCTTAGCAACCCTCTTAAACCTTATGCTGTTAAAGGTAACCAGGAAGTGAAAGAAGAGTTCTAAGACTTAGACAAGGTAAATCACCTGCGTGATTATCAGGCTCATTTAAAAAGGCAAGGTAGGGCGAAAGGCCAGAGCACACTTGGCTGCTAAGCACTTGAACAGGAAAATGTATTCTTCACAAAGGCTTAGAGGAGACCAAAGGTGAGTTTTTCCCTAATACATTACTTTCTAGATATTAATAAGTACTAAATAACTAATTTTTACCCTTTGTTCATTAACTTTCTACCAGCCTCTCCCAGTCATAGGATGCTAAGATATTTGGCCCAACATTATTCTTGGTATATTTGTGAATTTAAATAAGGCTGACCTCTACTCAGATTGAGGAGGAGAGAAGACTGTCCTTCCTAATGCACAGCCTGGTTCAACTGTTTGAAGCCCTGACTAGAAAGAAGATTGAGGGAAAGAAATGTTTCTGCTGGGGACATCAGTCTTTTCTGGCTTTACTGTCAAACTTATATTACTGGCTCGCCAAAAGTTAGGCCTACACATTTGCCCTGGAGCTTATATCCATGGCTGTCCTGTTATCCAGTCTATTTGATCCAGAGTGGAATTTCTTTTTTGTTTCATTGGTTTGGTTTGGTTTTCTTTTGAGGTTGCTAGGAAGTGAACTAGGAGGCTCTTGCACTAAACATGTACTCTGCCAGTGAGCTTCATCGCCAGATAAATCACTCAGCCTTGGAAACTGCATAACTAACAAGTACATGAGCTACTCTCAATCTCTCTCACTCTCCTCTCTCATGCTGTCCTCTCTCTCTCTCTCTCTCTCTCTCTCTCTCTCTCTCTCTCTCTCTCTCTTTCTCTCTCTCTCTCTTTCTCTCTCTCTCTCTCTCTCTCTCTCTCTCTCTCTCTCTCTCTCTCTCTCTCACACACACACACACACACTTGATTATAAGAGGCTTTTCTGTCTAATCATCTGTACACAGTAGATGTGAAATTTTATGTTAATTTTCCCTAGCCCCATATTTCCTGTTGAATATACACCATAGCCCACAAACTCTTGTGTAAGGTCACATCATTCTATTCGATTCAAATTTTGATAGGCATAAATCCTTCCAGAGTGAAGAAAAAATATGTCAGGATTGAGCTGTCCTGATTCCGAGATATTTTAGTGCCCAGAAAATTGGGGGGAAAAATCTCAAAACTGGCATTCAAATTAGCTAACTATCTGTCCCTATCTAGAGACGCCGGCCTTCATATTAGGCGTCATTCTCCAGAACCTGAGTAGAGGCAAAAAATTCTGTACCTAAGCATCTGTCTGCCCAGGATCCCCAATACCCAATCCTGTATGATATTGTGATCTTAAAAGCTTTCCATGTGCAGCTACTGCAGAGGAGACCCATTCATGGCAACTTCTCTATATACCTACTAACTTGAGAAATTTTAGAAAGTTTACTGATCTGTCTCTTAGATTAGGAAATATTATAGGAAAAATGACTTTTGGGAACATCTGAAGTAGGAAAATGGCATCATTTCTATGACTACCTTTGGCTTTTAGTAAACCTAATTCTGTAACCCTAACCTAACCCTAACTCTAACCCTATCCCTAACACTAACCATAACCCTAACATAGAAATAAATTCTGTTTACTTTTTAATTTTTTAATACTTTTTTAAATTTAGAATTAATTACATTATTTCTCCCTCTCTCTTCCTTCCTTCAAATTTCAGGTATCACCGTTGCTCTACTGAAAATTCACAGCTTCTTTTTTCTTTAATCATAAGTATATAAGTATAAACTGTCATCTCATATAATGTTCTATATATATATGGATATATATATATATGAATTTAGTGTTGGCCACTTGGAATTGCATAACAAAGATCATAGTAGAAGAGAAGCCATAAAGATTGTAAAGATCAGAGGAACAGGAAGTTTGATGTGAGATTTAGTCTCCTGGAATTGTTAGAGAAGCTACACTGATCAAGTGTTAAAGTTATTTTTATAAAACTATGTTTGCTTCTCAGTTTCTCTCTTAACCCCTCTATCACACAAAGAACTGAGACTCTTTTATATTTGTTTAATAATAAGCTTCACAGCACAGTAACTGAGCAATTATTACTCTATTCTTAACCCTCTAAAACAATCTGGTTTCCTCCCAGCATACACCCCAAAGATACTGGTACTTCATAGTTTTCCCTGCTTCAGCTCCTCTCTGCCCCATGGCTCAATTCCTTCTTCCTCCTCTAATTCCTCTTCCTCTGTCTGGTAGAAAGTCCAGCCCTATTCTCTCCACTGCTCAGCAATTGGCTGAAAGCTGCTTTATTGGCATACAAGAGGACAACTGGGGAGCAGTATTTACACAACATTGAGACAGGAGATTCTCAGAACAAGGATTACAATCAGATATGGTGGTCCAGAAATCAGCATTAGAATTACACAGTAACCTTATGTCTACAACTAAGTCTCATCAACATGGTTGCCTCAACAAGCCCTGACCAAGGATGATGCCTAGGCATGATAACATGGAAGGGTGAAAGCTCTCAAGGCCTCAACCCTAAACAAATAACTACAGGCAACTAAGGAATGCTGTGGATGGGAAAAATAGTCTTCCCCAGGGAAGAGCCCCCAACTTTCTATTCACTTTTGAAGAATTGAAGATCAATGCTTTATAGTCTCATTCTTCATAGGGCAATACCAATGAAAACGTATAATTATAGTTTTGAACTTTATAGTTAGTATTATGCACCTGGAGGCATGAAGATGTGTTCAAACAAATGGAAGCAAATATAAGTATGTTGAAAAATTAGAAGAAAACTGAAGAAACTCTTGCTTAACATATTGGTGAAAAATGAGTAATTATGTAAGATCAAAGATCACAAACGGTGTTCCTATGTTCCAAAGAAAACATCTGAGGCGTGCCAGATTGAAACATCTGCTGGACCATATCATTCGCAGCACCCTGAAAAACTTCAGTTAAGTTTGAAAACTAAGATTGATAAAGTAGGTAAAATTCCAGACAACATAAAGCTGACAGAACCAAAGTCCAAATCATTCTGTCAGAATGAAGTATGCTTTTAAAGTGAGTGTGTATGTGTGTGTGTTTCTAAATATTCTTATCCTAAATTATGATTTTAAAAACCAACAACTCCAGCATACCTGCAGTATTTCTTTACATAAAATGAACAAAAATGATTTTGATTTGTAACAATGATAAGAAGCCACATCACAATGTCACTCATTTAAAAGGAGATAGGTAAAATACATACTATAAAAGGTAAATATATTACAATGAAACATGCCAATCATGTGATCAACAGTAGAAATAGTGTAGCATGGGCCAGGTTCATCTTACCTGAAGTACCATCCTCTGGTTTCAGCACCGCATACTAACACTAACACCACTTTGGCAAGATCTAGTTAGCTGCTGGCTGAGCCAGCTGAGAAATCTTTTCCTCAGTCCTTGCTTCAGTGCACTCAGAAGCTGGACAGAGAGGGCAACTGTGTGGCTGGGCTGAGGGTCCTCTGCCTATCCTTCACCCAGAGTGGTAACAGGGGGTGTTAAGAGGAAAATATGTCCAGAATCTTGACTTCTGCAGTAAAACTCTGCATATCTGGACTCACTATGCCCCTGGGGCAGCTCACACAACAAAAGAGACAATGTCTCAAGAAGAAATTGGACGCTTAAATACTGAGTCACCAAAATATGTGCTGTTGACATATGGAGTGAGAACCATTTAGGTTAGTACAGGGAAAGTGACTTAATAATTGCCATATATGTGGCTTTTCTTACAGTGACCAGAGTGACTTTGGGAACTGAAAGACTTCCCAGTTTTTGTTTTGAATGTTTCATTTTGAGCCGTGTTGTTAAGTAACTAGTTATGAGCAGGCAAGGAGAACACTGGGGATGAATACCTCCTAAATGGTCAACATCCTATAAAACAAAGACCTTTCTGGTCAGGAGACTGAGTGGAAAACTGAAATCTTAAGTTGTTAATACACAGCTATTAACCGGGCCCTGAGCCCTAACCCTTATATGATTATCCGGCAGCAGGAGACATTCTCATTAAGAACAAAGGCACCACTGTGACCTTCTGTTCAAGAAACAATCTAAACAAGACTGTCCACCACTCAAACAGGGTAACAACCCCTCAGGAAAATATGTTTGTTGTAGAAATCCTTCAAAAAGTTGTATGAAAGTCTGCCAAGGGTGTAGATTGCAGCTGGGGTCCCTTTGGCCAATGCCAGTACTCACGCCTTGAGACGGTACTTCAGGATAAACATGGCCTGTATTCCATGCTGTGTTCTCTGTTTCTCATCGAGATCCTTCTGATATCTCAAGAACCAAGGAGACAAGCAGAGCCCAGACCACAAGCCCAGTGGCATGTCAACTCTTTCATCTTAATCCTGGTAAGATGTGGACTCACCTTCTTAAGCCACAAAACTTCCTGCTTCTTTAAGGATGCAGCCTATCCCTTCCTCTCCTACTTCCTTAACTATAGACCTCAAGTCACCCATTCCTGCTTGTTTGTGCTCCCATCGCATGCAGCGCCTAAGCTTACCAAACTCAGCTCTGTTTCGGCACATCAACTGCATTTGTGTGATATTTTCTGAGTGTGTGCTATTCTGGTGCCTCCTTTGCTACTTTTGTTGCTAGTAAAAGACTCATCTGGGGGAGCACATGCAGTCATTTTCCTAAACTAACTTCCCTGTGCATTCAGTGGTTATTTTCCATATAGAACAAATATTAATATGGTAGATTCCAACATCTTTGTCTTCCTTTGAGTACACGCAAGGCAAACAGTGGGGTAGCCATTACTGCCTCCTGAAACATGTTTTGCCTTTATTCCATGTTTCTTTCACTATGTTGTTAGGTCACAGTGCTTTCCATATTGGATTGAGGAGGTAATACCAGACACTAAGGGGTAAGTATCTTTTTTGTATTATTTGATTTGTTTTGTTTTTGTTTTGTTTTGTTCAAGACAAGGTCTCACTGTGAATCCTTCATTGGCTTGGAACTCACTATGTAGGCCAGGCTGAGCTTAAATCCAGAGAATTTGCTCACCATCGCACTCAGCCTGAATCTCTTTGGTTTTAAGGCATTTGTTGTATAGGATGTATCAACCTGAAGAGGAAATTATAAGCTCCTCTATGGCCACTCGCCTCCCATGTATTGTGGCCTGGATTGTCAATTCTTTTTAAATTCCTATTCAACCTCCATCTCCAAATCAATACCCTCAGTTTCTTTCAGGAAGCAAGTCCTACTGTACCTGAGAAGGGTGTTCATACCTGCACCAGGGGCCAGAAGCACATTTGAAATAATGTGTGTAGAGTGTGGCTTCCTAGGCCTACCTACACACTTGACGAATCATAACAAGTATGCTCTATACAGCTCTCAAGCTTTCAAGTAAAAGGGGGACTCTCACTTGCTCAGGCCCAAGGAGAAGGGACGCTTTCTCCAAATGGGGAACTGCACTTCAATCACCGCTGAGTCACCTCTCAGGTTTATCCTTCATAATTGATCCTCAAACCCTAAAAAGAAGTTGGCCTGGGCTCAAACAAGATTTATGTAGACAAGATAAATTACATCCATAAGTGTGGCTCTCATAAGACGGAATCCAGTTGAAAGAAGTTCCTTTGATAGAGAGAGAAGTTCCTTTGATGGAGCCTCCTCCTGATAAAGCTAAGAGAAATAAAACCTTTGGCAACATCACCACCTACTGGAAAAATGAGTCCTGTGCCCTATATCCAGGATCTTACTGAGGCTCCAAGTCCACCTGCTCAGATGTATCCCCTCCATGCTCTTAGGGATTTGGATTCATTGCAGCAGAATATCCTTTATCTATGCAAAGATTGGGGCATTCCAAACAAGATTTAGGTAGTTCTTTTATTATTCTGATAAAAACATAGGTCTTTGATCGCTCGGCCAAGCTATAAACTGTTTTGGAAAGATGTTGTTGCTACAAATAAGAGAGCCTTCAGTTCCCGGCTGCTGGCTGAACTCAGTAAGATGGGTTCTTGAGTAGACACAGATGCCGCAGATGGGATTCTAGGCGTTCTCCCTGATTAAGGAGGCACATCCAGGTCAATCATCTTCCAACTCTGTCAGGCTATAGGCACCAGTCAGTGGCACTTCCATGACCAAACATTCTATTCTGTCTTTATGCTATCTATGGAATAATTTACATGGTACCTAAGTCTTCTTTGTAATTGCTAGATGTCTATTTCTATTATTAAACAAAGTCATTGGTAAATATTGGAACCCAAACTACCCTCAGTACCTAATCTAAATAACCTCATGACATCTCCTGAAGAGAAAGATAATTCACTCTATTCTAGCCCATTAATCTCTATATGTGAGCTATCAATGTGCTAAGTAGGTAGGGTAATTATAGACTGCATGGATATAATAAAATTGCTTTCATGATCTTAAATTTAAACAAAACTTTGTCCAGCCTGAAGCTCAATTAGGACACCAGGCACATAGGCATAGACAATACCCAGGTTAAGACTGGAAAACAGGCTGGCATTGCCTCCTTCTCAAGGAGATTAATATTAGCATGTCAATATTTTCATAGAAAAGATAGCATCCTTTCCAACTTGATCTAAGAAAGGATACTGAAGAATCTAAATCACCGTGAAGGAAATAATTGCTCAATTTGGCTGTTCAAGATCTCAAAATAATAGTTTCTCCTTAGCTTCCAGATCAATCCGTCTACAGATGAGTCTCTGGGGACTGAATCATCATTCTTCTTGGAGACCTCAGTCCTCCAGGAAGGTTGACAATGCCAATCAGATCCCAACGATATTAAAAAACATTTACTAGGAGGCTCATCTCACAGGGCAATGGCGTTGATGATCCTCCTTAGCACTTATACAGCTCAATTCAGCTTTGGGCCTATGTCCATTCAGGGAGCTTGATGGGCACATTTTTCTGTACTCAGATCTGTGACTGAAGTACAAATGCAGGTCTTTACATCAACTTCCCTTCTGGGCTTAATGAATTGGAACAGGCTATCAAAACTCATGGGTTCCAAAGACTGATCTGTTGGGAAAACCTCATTTTCAAATAGGAGAATTGGGTGTTAATTAAAACTTATAGTGAGGAACCTCTCATGGCCAATCAGTAAACCTTTGAAAAGACTTTTTTTTTTTTTTTTTTTTTTTTTTTGGTACTTGTGTCTTCCACAGCCATTAAAGACTTGAGAATTACCAGCCAAGTTAATGATTTCCTTGGGATCATTATATAGGAGACTCTCCAGAATAAACACCTCTCACAGACTCTTGGCAAAGTCAACATATATGAGGCCTTGTGTATATTTTCAAATAAAAAGATGAAAGTTTTACTCCTCCCTCCTTATAAAACTGTGGCCTACTGTCTTCGGTTCCTGGTAAGGCTTTTCTTTCTGACTTTTAAAACCCCAAATGAAAATTCACTCTCTACAGGAGCTTAAGATTGTGCCCAGATAGTAAACAAGGCAGTTGTTGAGGTTATGAGTAACTGTAATGCCCAGTACGTCCAGTAGTCCATCATGAGCGTCTCTTCTTCAAGAAGATGATTGGAATAGATTATAATAGGGCAATAACCAGGGCATAGTTACTTCGAAGGGTCATTAATTCAACTGAAAATCATAATGGATACAATAAAATCAGAAGGGATACAGAGGAATTTTTTTCAGAGGAGAAAACAAATACAGTGCTATAGAGACATGCTCACCCTCTCTTCTCCCAATAACTGGAGAAAAACATAAAAGCTATTATAGTTTTCAGATTTAGGATGGATACATATGACTCTAATAAAAGTCCACTTAAACCAGATAATTCCCTATGCTAGAAAGAAAGCTCATATTTCTCCAACGTATTCCAGTGATATTTGTTATCTAGGATGAATCATTCTTTCATCCATTAGGATCATATGATACTGAGTGGATTACAAAGGCAGAAATCCATTGAGCCACTCCAAATGGTGCAGTCGCCCATGAAGAGTGTTAAATACTCTAAAGCGACACCTATGTTCTCTTTGGCTATTAGACATTTACAATGGACCCAAAAGAATTAAATTTTTCCCAGGAGCACCATAAAGGGAAAGCCTTGGCTCTAACCAAAGAAGAAAACTTCTCTGAGAGATATTTACACAGTTCTGACAATTTACTGAACCACTCTGATAGACTCTTCAGATGTCAGTGATGGGCAGGACCATGCTGAGACCTCTTGCTTCCCATATTTAGGTCTAAATTTCATGTAAGTACCCCAAAGGTGAACTTATCTACCACTGTACCCCTTATGTGTTCTCTTCCCAATGAATCCAGCCACATTCAGCATTTTCCTCTGCTTTTATCACTTATCTCCTCAATTAGTGCATTGTACATAGGAGGACCAAATCTAACTTGTAGGACTATCGAAGCCCAGGCTTTTGCCCTAAATCTCTGGCAACACTGGTACCCAATGGCTCTGTAGAACTAACCTTTAGTTTTAGATATCCACAGGATGGCTTGGCGGATTTAAGATTTCCTTGTAGGCAGATACAAGTAAAGTCTTTACGCTACTCTACAAATTTTCTTATAATGTAGCTGAACCCAAAGTGTTTGCAATTGATGTGATGATATAGATTCTTTAGTTCATCTAATATGACTAGAAGGTGCCATTTGGTATATTAAGACTCTTAATATACTCGAAAGACTTTAAGTGACACAAATAAATTATTTATTCTGAAATCTAAATGATAAGAAAAACAATTATACAATATCATTGGCTTTAGACATTCTCACAGCCAATCAGGTCACTTATGTTGGTTAAATGTTGTTGGGATATTCCTGACAATTCATCTACTGTCTTGTCTGTTCCACACAGCCTACAAATGCAGATGTAGGCCTGTCAGACATTACACCTTCTTTGATTAACAGTTCTATAGCTCCAGCTTTTCAAGGTCAAGACTGGTTATACCTTCTGTAATCTATTATTCTTTGAAGCCTATGTGCTTCACTACTATTTTCTTTCCTCTTATTATAGTCAGCCAATACTTAAACATTCCTGCAACATATATCTATAGATCAGGGCTGCCTCGGTTGTCCTCTTCAGGACGTTTTTTGCCATAAGCAGCTATATTGATCCAATATCCCACTCCTAAAATTAGAGCATTACCCAACTTTTAAATATTGTTAGGCTTCTAGTTGATGTTAGCAGGCTTGGGGTACATTGAGGATAGACCCAACCCTCACTGTCGGTATCTTTAAAGCAATGGATTGGAATGGAAAGACTTCAATCACTGGCCAGAACAGTGTGATCTGAGTTACAGTTCTGTCCCAGAAGACATGACATTCTACTAAAAGTCATTAATGAATAACAGCCTAAATCTAGCCACTGAAGCCCTAACCAGTATAACATTATCATAAAACAGGAGGCCTTCTGATATCATTGTAATCGAAGCAGGTTTGTAGACAATATTTCCAGAGCAAAGTCCCTCCAAACAAGATGTTTGTTCTAGACAGCCCTTTAATATTATATGAAAACCCTACCTGATATGGATTAGGACAGTGTTTTTCTCCACCTTTGTCTGTTCTCGGCCCTGGGCAGGGTATATTACTCTTTAATAAGCTCTATATTCTACACTATACTCTCTGTCTGTAAAAGACGAATTACTTTTATGGGATCTCAGGGACCAATGAGATCTTAGGAGTCTAAACCAAAATACTATTAGCAATATGTTGTGGTCAAGTTCCATAAATGATAGGGAAATCTTGGCCTGAGCACTTATGAAGTGCTCTGTTTTATTACTTTTCTTAGGAAGATGTGATCAGATATCTAATCACATAGGGTACTGATGACAGACCAAAGAAATGACTTCACTCAAGACCAGTTTGGCAGGCTGGTAAGTTTATTGAGTCAGTTATAGCAATATAGACGAAGGGTTACTTAAAGAACCATGGGTAATGGCAATGCATATACATCACTGGACAATCTCACCTAAACATAAACAGTCAGTGTGAATACCTCATTCAATCAATCCCCCAACCTGCTGTATACTCTCATACCAAGACATCTCAGAGTCCAGTGACTCCCAATTCCCTCAGCCACTAGAATGCTCAAAGGTCTGTAACACTGCCATGGACCTACCTATCTCCATATTGTTTTGCTTATTTTATTGCTACCATGACAGAGATCAGCATATTCTCTAAGTCACCTCAGTAATCTCTACTTCACAATCAACAATAGTCGTGTTATGTCTAGACAGAGCTAAACCACAACAACTGCCCTTCAGAAAGAGCCACTGATAAATAAGCTTACTAACGAGTTTCAAGGAGAATAATGAAACCTAAAGAGTAAGAGGTACAAGGATAACAGGCCAGAAACTAAGGTAAATAACGGGTAGTTTTTAAATATATCATTTAATGAAATTATCCTTCAGGACAGCCAAGACTCAAGCGCCCAACTCTGAATCTTAATAAGAACCAGGCATGGAGGCTCGGGAGATGGATCAGCAGTTAAAAGCACTTAACTCAAGCTCTAGCAAAAGACCCAGGCTCAACTACTATAACTCCATTTCTATAATTCCAGTTCTAGGGCATCCAATGCCCTCTTCTAACTTCTGTTGGTGCCTGCATATGTGGTACACATACACACACTCGAGCATACACAGAAACATTTAAAATAAAATGGTTATTTTTTAAAGTTTTCTTTTAAGTTTGGGGGAAAGCAAAATAGCACCTTCAGGCTACCATGGCATTGTAAGTTCACACTCCAAGCCTCCTTATCCTAGTATGCACTGTACCTCATTGCAAATAGCAATGATGGATAACATTCTTAAAAAGAAAAGCTAAAACATAGCAATTTTATAGAGCATAAACTAGAACAGAAAAGTATGAAATAAGCAAGTCTAAAGTCTCTGAGGGGCCCGCAAGAGATAGATTAAGTCTCCCATACCACCACATACCATAAAGGTCCTAGGCTGGTCTCTTAAAATCAGCAGCCAAAGTGGAAATTATCTGGCACAAAAAAGAGGCTAAAATGTTTTGCTAGACCATTCCAAGTGAGCTTGGCCAAGTTCTGTATAACGCACCTGAATAACCAAGAATTGTAGAGGATACTAAGACAGAAAACACTTTGCATCTACAACCAGAACCAACAGCCTTCCTTAGCTCCTGTAAAGAGTTGATGCCCCAGATCTGAGGCTGCGAACTTAGAATGGTCTTAAAGGACCAGACTATTTTCTATGAACTCAAAAGTGGCACCTCTCTTGCTTTAGGTTTTTGAGTCTTAGCTAAGTGGGAAGGTACTTTGTCTACCATGTGTGACATCTGTCCCAGAGCCTGCCGAGCCAGGTAAGGGACAAATGGAAATCCAATCATTCTGCTGACATTGTTGAAATTAGTCATACCTGTCCATGGACTCCTTGGAAGCGGCTACCTGCTTCAACCTTTTGTCCTCCCATAGTCAACCCTATTTAAAACTTAGCCCCTTGAAAGAAGAGCTGACACTATACCTTTGCCTCTATCTGTCTGTCTTTAGATACAGTATATATCTATTTCTTGCAACCCCAGCTTCAGTTTCTACCAAATACTGTTGTCAAGTGCAAAGGGAGCCCTTTCCTTGACACCTTTGGCCCTTCTTGGCTCTTGTACTTGTGGTTGCTGGCCAACCAGCCCATGGTAATTGAAAACCTCCAGCTGGAGCTGCTGCCAGTGGAATCCCAAGGCTTCTGGGATATGGCACCAGATTGCTATTGTCCATCATGGCATACATGATTCATCCCTTTCAACCCCTTGTGAACAGTCCTACTTCCTATTTGCACCTGATGGGCCCTAGCCTCAGCAACCCTTTGGTGAGCCTTGAGGCACTGTGAAAATGATGGCTGCCCACATGAGGAAGAGTAGGAAACCACTAGTTGTCACTTCTGAAAACCTCCTTGCTCTGAGCTTGTGGTAAGGGTGGCGATGGCATCTTGTCTAGGCACATTTTTGCCAACAGTCTTGGCATTACCTCTGCTCACTCCTCTTTCCACATATCCCAAATGCTGCCCGATCTTGCCAGATCTCCTGGCTGCCATCACACACCCTTCAGGAGCCCCGTGAGCGTAAACTAAAGCTGTAGAGGAAGAAACTCTGTTACCATGAACGGAGAGACTTTCCAATCAAACACTGTTTAAATGTGCTATTCCTTTTCACTCCTCACCTGCCAGAAGTCCTGTCCCTGCCTCTGCCCACTTCTTCAGTGGAATGGCCCTGTCAGGAACACTTTTCAAAGTCTCTTCATGAAATGGTCCTTTGTACCCTTTTCCCCTTTCAAAAAGACTCTGTCAGGGTAGGAATGTTCTTCTCTTGTTTCCTTTCACCATCTAGGGCCAACTCTTCTCCTCAGGATGCCATGGACATTGTCTTCTCTGATGTGCTTCACATTCTTTCTTCTCCTCCTTTTAAGTGCTGACAGGACAATAAGGGCCTCAGAGGATCCTCCCTTGAGATGTTTCTAAGAAACCTCGGTGCTTTCACCTTAGAGTAAGGCATTCAGCCCAAATGACAGACTCTCGACTGTAACATGACCTGGCTTGTATATACAAACTGGGCAGTAAGAAATTTTGGCCCCCAAAATGGCTCTTAATCACAATACACAGACAGCTACCTAATATTCACTGCTGCCATCTTGGCAAATGGTCTGGCAATCCCTATATTTGGGTTTTCCTCTAACTTGCTCGCTATTCAGATCATCCCTCTGTGTGCCATGTGGTCCTCCTCATTCAGATCATTCCTCTGTGTGCCGTGTGGTCCTCCTCTACCCAACCTATTCTCCTTCTCCTTTCAGTTCTTACAGACTCTGACTTTGACCTCACTCTCCAGGTGGTCACTCCTCTCTCCAATTCTGAACAACCTCCATATGCCCACCTGGCATTTCTCCAGCGCTCCTTGGCACTTCACCCTGCCTCACTGCTCGTACCTTCTCTGCCTGTCCCTTCTGAGAAGGCCTTACCAACCATCTGCCTCTCCAAGAAGCTGAGAATATTGTTCACACTCCCGTGCCTTTTTCCATCTCTAATCTTTCTCAAATTGAAACTGAA
The DNA here is from genome assembly GCF_903995435.1 of Acomys russatus. Taxonomy (NCBI): domain Eukaryota; kingdom Metazoa; phylum Chordata; class Mammalia; order Rodentia; family Muridae; genus Acomys; species Acomys russatus. The sequence goes on from NC_067138.1 coordinate 99,694,933, forward strand.
TTTGGGTCTTTCTCTACTAATCCCTCATAATTTACCACAGAATGTGAATTCTTAACACTATTATGACACAACTTGGAAATACATAAATTCTTTTCATCCTATTTCACTCCAGAAGAGCAACATTTAGGCTAAGCCAACATTACACAGGAGTGCTCTAAGCTATCAACAGCCACACCACTATGTGACACCACAACCCCATAGGAAAGACCCAACCCACAACTATTTTCTAGCCTTCTGCTCCAGACCAGACTAAAATATCATATGTTTTCTTGCCTGGTAGAAGACATCAAAAGGACTATTTTCAAATTCATTAATTCGGGTAAAGTTAGAGAAGTTGGGTGGGGAGCAAGTGAAAACCTTACTAACCTCAGAAGCCCTTCAAAAAATGTACCAGTCATTATCCAGACTCCCCTAAAGGAAGATTCATCCTAGGATTGCACCTCATCTTCCAGTCAGCACCAGATATCAGATGCAAATTGTAAAAAACAGAAAAATGCCCACAGTTCCTTCAAAACAAACTCACAAGGCCTGTCCTTCAGTGCTTAACAACGGGGATGCACAGGATTAGGTAAAGAAAAAAAGATCAACTCTTGTTCAGTCCCAAACACCTCCCAGCTCCTGGTTAAGGCATACTAGCCTTGGCCATTAGAGCAGCAATCCCCAAGCCCCAGCTAAAGGTCTCCTGCCCTAGGTCTCACCCACCCTATAAATTAGACATTAGACGAGAGCCCTGCCCTGAAAACAAAAGCCAGTCCCGCCATGCCTGGCCTTGATGGCTAAAGGAGCTCACCACGCTCCAGCGATGCCACCCATGCCTGGCCTGGATAGCTAAAAGAGCTCACCACGCTCCAGCAATGAATCATCTGGGCCCACTGCAGGTAGCCAGCTGACATGTCATAGGACCATAACAAGCTCCATCTTGTACCGTCTAATTGGCTGACCCCAGGGTGCCTCTCTCCTTGGCCAGTAAGTATTGTGTTATTCTGCTATACATTGGAGCTGCTTATTCTGCCCTGACCAAATTTTAGGGACCCCTCTCTCCCTGCTACCTCAATAATTGGAGTGAATGGCATCTTTTCTTACCACAAAGGTCATTCCCTGTTACCATGTGCGCTAGAATATCAAGTCTTTAGCCATTATATTCCAATCTTGCCTTCCTGCCCAATTCCTTTGTTAAAAGAGATATTTCCAAGCTCTACACCAGGCTACACTGAGACCCTGAATCATCTCAAACTCATTCCATTATCCAGCTAACTATGGTCCTTTGAAACCAACCACTCTCTCTGCCCTCCAAAATATTCACCTCAAATATTCACGCAAATTCCTCCACTTCATCTGACACATATCAACACCAATCAGAACATTGTCTATTCTATTTTCATCAAATTAAAAGACTTCTATTTGTCATGCAAGCCTCAATAACCTCTTTGAACCCAAGTTTTTCAAAGAACCCCCACATGCTTATTTCCAAATTCCTGGAGGCTAATATACTTAATTTCCCCTGTGTAATACTCCTATTTTCCATGTCAAGTAGCCCTGGGGGTCATTCCATCCAGCTCAAGATCTTAAGATCACTACTGAGACAGTTGCCTCTCTAGTTGGCCCAACCCATATACCCTCCTCAGTACAACTCAATATAATATATGCAATATTTCACTGCCTTACACATTAAAGGTGCTTTTTTCACTATACCCCTTCTCCTTGGGTCTCAGGGTCATTTCTTTTCACCCCCGACTTAACTCTGACATTTATCAGCCCCAACAGCACACAAGGACAGTTATCTTCAAAAGATCCTAAAAGAAGCCATATTTGCTTCAAATCTTTCTTCTCCTTCCCTCATAGCATCCTTCTGCAATATATAGATGGCCGCCTCCTTTATAGTCCTTCCCTCCAATGTCACTCCAGGTACCATCACTCTCCTATGGGATACATAGCTGTTCCATAAAAAACCACTCAGCTCAACCAACACACACACACACACACACACGCACACGCATACACACACGCACACACACACTTTCTTTCTACACAGCTTGATAACATGACTGAAGAAGGTCCCCCATGCCTCACAGCAGTGGCAGCCACTGTCCTGCTGACCCAGTGTTCATAATAGGCCCCCCTACTATGAAATTCACACTTCTACACATAAATGAAATACATTAAATCTCACGCCCCTTCTCCACAGAAGAACCCACCGATTAGCTGCACCTGGAAGTGGTAGACTATCCCTGGGAAGCCCACATAGGCTTAACAGACTCAATATTTCCAAATCCAAAATGCAGAGTTCAGAGATGGCAACAATTTTATCCTAAGTAGAATAAGAAAAGGCATTTAGTAACAACCCCGGCCCAAATTATAGAAAGCCTACCCTTCCACCTGAACACATCTGCCCAAAAGGCACAACTGAATACCCTCAAGAGCTCTCATCCTGAAAAAAAGGTAAAAGATTTAGCATTTATACTGACTCCAAATATGCTTCCTTTGTCCCGAACTCATGTGCAGCAATCTGGAGCAAAAGAAGGTTCTTAAGATCTAAAGACTCACCTATTAAACACACCTTTTATTTGACGCCTAATAGAGGTTGCCCAGGTCCCAACCTAGGTCGCAGTTATCCATTGAAATGATCACCAAAAAGCCAAAGCTTAGGAACACAGCAATAAGGAACAGATAAGGAAGCAAAGAACGGACCTCTTTACCCATTTACAGCCTCTGAGGCCCTTGAAACTACCTTGATTATCTACAAATATAGCCAAACAACATAGGAAGGCCTAATAGAGGAAGAAGCTGATAAAGATGGACCCTAGTTTTCTTCACAAGAACAAAATCATCCTTCCCGCTCCTCACAAAATGGGGATTCCAGCAGACTATATAATTGCATGTCAATCAGTTGAAAACCTTTCCACAGGCCCCTTAGTCTCTGTATCCATGGCTGGGTATCCCAATCTGCCCTCTCCGCATCCTATAAGTCCTCAAAGATTTCTCAGGCCACCTACTTCCTTGCCCACTCAGGAGTCAAGAGAGCACATCCCTGGACAGGGCAGGCAAGTGGATTTCACCCATTTGCCAAAGTACAAATAATAGAAGTGCACAGTCACTCTGTATTCAATTACCACATGAAGTGCTGGATAGCAAAGTATGTTTTAGTGATAATCTTTGCCCCCTTATCTCCCTTACCACCCTGCTTATCATGAACCTCTCCTGCAGACACCACCCTCGTCTCTTTTCCTTTTTCATTTACCATGTGTACCTATCCTCACCTTTTCATGCTGGCTAGGAGCCTTCCCAATGAAAACAAAAAGGGCCGTGGATAGCACTCAAGTAAATTTCAAGATATAATCCCCAGATTTGGAGTCTATACTTCTTCCAGAGAGGTAGCAGTCGAGCCTTTGTCTTGCAAATAACTCAACGTGTCTGACAAGCTTCAGCTCTCACCTTTAAGTACTCCTTTGGCCATCACCTTCAGTCTTTGGGGAAAATAGGAAAAGCATAGTCCACATCACAACAATATCTCACCACATTGTTGCATAGTCACTCTGTCTTCAATTAGCATGAGTTTCAGCAAGGGTAGCCCCAACTCTTGTTTTTTACTCTTCTAGGATATGGAACCACATTCAAAGTCTATATCCTTAGGTCCTTTTGAGACTATGCTTCTCCTCCTCCACCCTATTGAAACTTCTCCTTTAAATAACTCTTTATAGAGCTTGCTTTAAAAAAAAAAAAAAAAGAAAGAAAAAGAAAACCCTCAGGAGGCATACTGACCACTATCAGCACTCTTGTCACACCCCACCTTAAATCTTAAATCTGTGGTTAAGTCCTGGCAAGCTTTTCTCACAACTCCAACTACAGCTAAACATATACGATTCCCATTCTCGGTCCATCCCTCTTGACTCTAGCTAACCACCCCCCACCCGTCACAGTCTCCACCAGATCAAGTTCTCAGCCCATGAGTGAACCATGAGTCAGTCATAGACAGTAGACACCAAACCTACAAATGACTTCAAGCTCATCTCAGGAAGAAAAAAAAAAAAAAAGTAAAGGCTCCAGCTGCAGACAAAGGAGAAAAGTCTCTGTATGATTCCACCAGAAATGATATTCAGCTTGTTCATTCCTCTAAACACCCAAGTAGCTTGCTCACAAATCAGGCTATGAGACTGTCCTCACTCTAGCCTGGGACAAATATCTTCAGCAGGATTTCTAAGGTTACCCACTCAGAAACTTCCCTTGTATTTAGAAGTTGCTTGATTTGGTGAACTATACTTCAAAGCATGCTTTGTTTCAGCTTCTTTTGCCCCTCAAAGTGTTCTAATCTTACATCCAGATACGAAAGCTTGTAAATGTCTAGTCATGTGAGTCGCTTCTTCTACTCAGACTAAGAGTGACCATCTACCCTTTGACGTGACCTTTGTCTTCCATACTCTCTCCTGGGATTCCTGTTCCTTTGTTACCCACACGACATTCCTGCTTCCAAACCATCTAAAAAGTCATACGGGCACTAAATGAAGAATCTTTGTTTCACAGACTGTCGAGTTTGTGCCCCTAAATTGCCAACTAAGGACTTATCTTCATCTCAGTAACTCAAAGTTTTAGATCAGGATACTTTCAACGTCATCATTCACACTAAGATAACAATAGATGATACCAGTGGGTTTTTGTATAAAATTTCAAATCATTGCTTTCTTCAATAAATTCTTACTGAAATCTGAAGCAGTTCCTCTCAGATTAAAATCAACCCAGGCAGCTTGCAGGTGGACAGACCCTTCTGCCTGTTCTCTAAGTTTTCCACAGACCCTGCAGCCACTCGCTGCTCCCTTAGGCCCCACCTGCCTTTACAAACCCAATAATAGAATCTCCTGGGACCCTTTCCTGAGTCCTATACCAGATAAGTAATAGACTCCTAAATTCAAGATCTATCTTACATCTATGCTAATTCTTTTCCAAAGGAAAATAAAAACATAAAATCAACTAAGTCTAGAAACACAAAACTATGAAAAGGAGGAAAACTCACACTGGGTCTCAGCAGAGGTCTTCCTGGCTCTCTTCCAGACCTTGCACCAACCCATGGCCCTCCACTGGCAGCTACATCCAAAGCGGTGATTTATCCTCTATTAAAACAACAAATTTTAAATGTACATAGGAACCTGCCTTCATCCTATTAATTCTATTTCCTTTGTGGAACTGTGGCACTCCCACGCCTTTCTGCCATGTGTTAAAGACTTTACACACCCGTTTACCTAGTGTCTGACTTACTCTCTTGCCAAGCACCTCTGCAGCTCCCTCTTTCAAAAAAAATAAATCTTAAGGAAGAATGAATTCTTAACCCTGCCAGTAGAACCAAATGAACTGAACCAATTGCAGCTCTCCTAGTTTTGGGAGGACTCACTGGGGTGCAGCTCAGCACTGGGGGTACAGTGCACTCTGAGAAAATGAAAGAACTCTCATCTGTATGCCAATAGAACCAAGCATTTGCCTTCTCCATGCATATGGCCACAAAGACAACCAAACTCTCTGGCCTGGTACTTCACAGTAAGAAAGGCCTTAGGTTCACCAGCATCCATCCAGAGTGTAGACTGCAATGTGCTGCAGTGCTATGCTGTTATAGCCGTGAGTCTGGTGGGGTACTAAAAATAACCCTCAGTTCCATTGTGAAACAGGCTAATGACAATCTAGAAAACTGAAAACTACTGTTCAAACTGGTTCAAGTAGAAGGCAAGCACGTGGCCATGGTTTTCTTGGTTATCTCCCTATCTAGACCCCATTGCTGGCTTGCTCTTTATCGTGGTCTTTGGGCCCTGCTTCCTCAAACACATTTTATCCTTCATAAGTCAAAATTCAAAAAATTTTCAATGCTTTTTAACAGTAAAAAGGGAACTTTTTGTACTCCTTCCTCAAAATCCCTCTTCACAGACAGGCAGGGAGAGCTCTGTTCCTCTGGTTGAAAGAAAGCGTATGTAAAAGAATAGAACCTCAGCCTTATTTCCCAATTAAACTAGTGTTCTTACTGCAGTTAGCTAGGTAGGTAGGTAGGTAGGTAGGTAGGTAGGTAGGTAGGTAGTTGGCTAGCTCATCAGTTAGTTGGCTGATGTTTGGGGAACGTATGTACCACAGTGTACATTTGGAGGCTAGAGTACAGCTTGAAGGAGTCAGGTCTTTCTTTGCACCATGGTGGTCTAAAGCGTCGAGATTAAGCCATTGGTCTGAGCACCTAGCATCCTTACCCACTGAGACATCATGCTTGTCCTAAAAGTAATTTTTAAAAACCAAGAGAAGGAACTGAGCCAGCCAAAATTAATATGGCTATTAACTCAAAAGCAGCTTCTCTCTTGCTTTACCTCTATCTTTCTTTGAGTCTTAGCTAAGTGGAAAACTACCACCCCCAGCCTGTGACATCTGTCCTAAAGTCGGCTAAACCAAGTAAGAGGTGAGGTGAATGTGGGGATCCAGAGCCCCTGTGAAGTGAAGATGAACAGTTATCTTTATGCACTGGCCCCTTAAATGATGGATTTGTCACCTTGACACAATCTAGACTCAGGAAAACACCTCAGTTGGATGACTGTCCAGACCTAGTTGGACTGTGGACATTTAGGTGAAATGTTGTTTTGGTTATGTTGATTGATAAGGGAGGATGGATTAGTGGACAGCACCATTCCCTTGGTTTGGGCCCTGGATTTGTACAAAGGAAGAGAAAGCCAATTGAGCAATAGGCACACATGTGTTCGCTTCTCTCCGCTGTTGGCTTTGGCTGTGACTGGCTCCTTCAAGTTTCTGATTGACTTCCATACAATGACAAACTAAGACCCGAAGTTACAGAATAAACCCTTTCTCTCCTAAATTGTTTTTTGTCAGAGCAATTTATCACAGCATCAGAAATGAAACAAATGCAGCCCATTGGTCTATGTTGAGTGAATAAATGTCTTTGTTTACAGACTCCTGGTGAAAATATTTATTCCCCATGACTCTAACCTCCATTTCCATTTAAACAAGTTCCATTCTCAACGCTGGCCCTTGACTAGCATCTAGAAATTCGGCACTCAGATCATGCTAATAAAAGAGGCACATCATTCTATTTTCATAGACCAAATAATCTGCGGTTACCATCTCCTCCCCCACCTCCCAGGGCAGGAAACTAAATAGAAGGTACTGCCATGTAAACAGAGATTGGAAGGTGGAAACCTGAGCTCTGACAGCCCAAACAAGCTGGGCTACCTGTTTCTGATGTGCAAAAACAGACGTAGAGGGGCAGTAACACAGTAAGTTCAGATCCCCAGCACTCACGTTTAAAAAAAAAACTGGGTGAGAGGGCATGAAACTGCAATTCCAGTGCTGGGAGACAGAGAGCCTCTGGAGCTGAGTAAGTGATGTCCAAGTTCAGTAATACACCTTGTTTCAAGTAATAAAAATAATAATAGGGGAAGGTGAACGATTGAGGAAGACTCCCAGTGTTGTCCTGCAGCCTGCACACACACACCCATGTGTGTGTACACACAACAACATGCAACAGGTAATAGTAGAAAAAAGAAAAAAAGGGAGTTATTCAATATGGCCATATTGGAAAGATAAGCCGATGCAGGGGTTGAGTGACCATAAATTTGCCAACTAGGAGTACCAGCATGAACTTTAGGCTTAAAAGAGGAAGAATTGTGTCCAAAGAAATGATATGGGTATATGAATAATTAAATAGTTTTGGTTTGGATGCATCTCCTTGAACATTATTTCAATCCCAATCCTAGAAAGTGGTCCATGGCAATCCTAGCTGCTTGAGGGTACAAGGTGGTTCTCAGGATATTATTTTTTCTCCATGGTAGAGATTTCCCTTTATAAACAGTTGCCCTCATTTGGGAAAGGGGATGTGTCCTGTGAGATTCTGTTGCTCCAAGCACCCAAGGTGACTCTGGAAGAAAGGGAAAGACAATAACTGTCCTCCATGCCTTCAGCCAAAGTGAAGGGGACAAGCACAAAATGCAGACACAGATGTCATGCTTTCCTTCTGCTGTTGGGTACCTTGTATGCCTACATGACAAGCAGTGTCTAAGTAAGTGTTTCATGCTATCTGATAAGTACCACCCACCCCACACACATACACACGCGCACACGCGTGCGCGCGCATACACACACACACACACACACACACACACACACACACACACACACGAGGCCTTTTTCAAATATTGTGCATGTGTTTCTTCAGTTTTCACTACTACACACATGTGAACATTTCTTTTATAACCCTCATGGAAGAGAAAGAGCATGCACATTTCTCTAGAAGTCACCTGCTTTTCCTTTGGTAGTCAATCACCCTGACTACCTTTCTCAACAACGAACTTCGGCTATGATTCAAACTACATCCTAAGTCCTGTTTGTGTTTCTAAATGGTCTCCAAATGTCTGTGGCCTTGAGGACCCCTAAAACCACCATGGCTTTGAGACTCACTAGCATAGATGCCCCTTACTATGGCATTATTTGGAAAAACAGAAGACTATGATCTGAATTCTAGTGCTTGGATGATTAGAGAGTCATCCATGTTCAAATCAACAGCTGACCTTTTATCTATTTTTAAAGGCAAATGTATTTGTGGGATTTCCAAATTCCACAGGAATTGTTAAATTCAATCCCACAGGACTTGGCTCTTTGTATTTGCTGATTCCTTTGGGCCATGTTGGCTAAAATTAAGATGTCCAAGTTATGTTTGTCTTCTGAGCTCTTCTCCACATAGAAGGGGCCTAAATGTTCACAAATGTGATCCTTAAATGGATCAAAGACAGTAAAGATTGTCTGAATAATGGCTCTCTACTCCAAACGAAAGTCCAAGCTCTTTGCTGCCTAGCTGCACCAGACCCACTTCTTTGCATCCCAGCAGACGTTGCCTAGCAGCTGTAAGCTTATCCCTGTAAATGCTGAATTCACCGCTAACAATGAAGAAAGTCATACCATGAAAAAATAAGTGGCTTTGTGCCTATTTTATGTACATATGATTAAAAATGAGTTGTGAGACTCTAATTTCAGAAATGTTATAGAGAGAAAAGTTTCAAAGAAAAGATGTTACAAACCCCTTTGCTTTTTGCCATGCATGAGTGGGCCCTCCAGCTGATGCTTTGTTATGGATTTTGCGTATTGGAGCCTCTGTGAGAAACAGAGAAAACACGAAAATAAAGAATTAAGGGCACTCTTGTGGTTTTGAAAAGCACTTTTCAGTTTGCTAATGAGTTCTTGTTCAAATCAAATGCCTGACGCTTGAAGGCAAATGATTTTCCAGCATATTATAGAGCAGGTCAATTTGGAATCTCAGAATAGGTCTTTAAAGAGACACACAGGGAGATGAAGAGATCTTAGCATACTCTCTTACTTTGGCTTTCAATGTAGTTATGTAGCACCACTGTCTTGGTTTTACAACAGTAGTAAAAAAAAAAAAAAAAAAAAAAAGACACTGACACATTTGGAGTTCTGGACATGATCCCAGTTGCTCGTATATGGCCATTCACTGAAGCCTAACAGTGCCCGCACTGGGTTGCTTCAACCTTAACATTAATGATACTCAATTGGAACAAAAGGAGACCACTCTGATCACTGGACTTAAACTCAGACTCTGTGACTGTTGAAGATTTAGCATGCCCTTCAGCGGGGCCGCGAATTAGAAGAGCATTGTAGATATTGGACGGCTTGTCTGGAGTTAGAAAAAGCTGCCCATGGAAATAGGTTTATTCTCAAATGAGAAAATTTCCAATCATGCTGATGCCTGGCCATATACTACTGATGCAGAGACTGAAGGCATTCAGAACCCGGGGATCCCTCCAAAAGTTCCACCTGGAGTGAACACATTTGAGAAGCTCATTGGCTGACACAGATCTTTGTGCAGTTAACAAAATTTGTTTCAAGTGGTTAAATCCAGGATCCCTGAGTACGTGATTGAGGTCAATACCACAGGTTAGTGCCTGCACCAAGGGGTCCTAATAATGATTTTGCTGTCAAGATGCCTTGGATGATGATCAAGGAAGTAGGATGCACAGAGCAGAGCTCCCGGATGCTATCTTTAGGGACTACTCAGAAAGTAGAGTGCTTATGCAACATCGAGTATGTGACATCCAGACAAGTCCTTGACTAGTACAGAAAGTCCACTTGCCTGCATTGTTTGTTCAAATAATGCAATGCATAGTGAAAAATGGCTTTTTTTCTGGGAGTGTGGAGTCTTAGTACATAGCCATGAAATTAATGCCCAAAGAAATGAGAGACTAATAGTATATGAGAAAAGGGTATATAAAGAAATCAACTGTTGTCAAGACAAAAAAAAAAAAAAAAAAAAAGGACATTAAAAATTGAAGTGTGAAAAGTAGACATGTATTTGAGCACCAGTATAGTAGCAGGCAAGTAACCCTGAAAGATTAAAAGTTCCGAACGCTGGACAAATTGAATCCACACTAAAATTGATTCAAAGGGATTCATAGGCAGGTACACAGATTATCTACTGCTACATGGTGCTGGGTAATAAACAATCACAAAAATCCAATGGTTCAGAGCAAGCAGCATCAGCCGAAGTCAGCAGAGGGTGGGTTGACCGAAGAGTTCCCTTGGCTCTCTAACCTGACGCCTGGAGTCCTCTAAGTGCATCTCTAGAGAATATCTCTGTAACAGGAACTCCTTTGACAAACTCCATTTGTTTCCCAAAGAAACACAGTCACTGTCCTGACTCTGTTTTGTTTCCTCATCTTGTTCTCCCTTTTCCTTGTCCTTCCTTGTTGCCAGCTTATGTGAAATCCTAAGCACATTTAAACTTACAACTCACTTCCAACACTGGAACAAAATTTTTCCCCTCATGCATTGGTGGGACTCCATAAAAACAGAACTGAGGTCATGCTAACACCACACAGTTTGACCAGGTCTGCCTGGCTCCTCCTTCCATTATTCTACTTTAATCCTTCTGCTCTATCCCCACCGTGGAGCTAGCATCTAACACCCCCCCACACACACACACACACACCCCACCCTGCGCCCGTTGCTTTGCCAGGTTGGTCACATTGAGTAGATGTATTGTCTTCCAGCATTGCTTGCCTCTCTGCCAATTGGATTACCATAGTGAGAGTCTGGACCTCTTCTGTTGGCATGTTTTCAGAGCTAAGACCTTTGGTTCAGGAGCTTAAACTGCTTTTGCCCCACCTCCACCCCAGCCCACCCCAAGTTTTAATCCAAGAAACTATTCTGTGTCCTTAGGTCAAAAAGCAGAGGAGCAAGAGAAGAAACAAAAAACATTCAGGCAGTCTAAGCACCGTCGGCCAGAGAAAGATGCATGGCTAAGCTCCCCACAGTAAGGGAAGGAACAGCCAATAGTGACACAAGGGCAAATGGCAGGGAGATCTTTCAGTGATAACATCAATGTGAACCCACCCACAATAGTTTCCATGATATTAATATCAGACAACCGGAAAGAAGAAAAATGAGAATAATATGGCAAATTCAAGAAAAGAAAAATCTCAATTGTGATTAGCTAGAGATACCCAAAGTAATTTTCAGAATAATTCATGAAAAACACAGAAATATGATACTACATAAGGTAGGAGAGTTGCTGGTGGTGGGCAAAATTAGAGAAATACTGACTTCTGTTTTTGTAACCCTAAATTTTTACCTATCTCAATGACTTTCGATAGGCCTGAGTAGAGCAGCAACTCTTACAGGATTCTTCATCAAAATACACGGCTTCTTTTAAGTAACATCAAGTTCAGATTATCACTGTTTCTCTTCTGTGGAAAGGGGAAAGGGATCTGTCTTACTCAAGAGATTCATAGATTCATCTACTGAGTTTCCAGGTGAGATACATTTTAAATGAAGTGGCATCTTGTACTGTTGGAGACACCATTTACTCTTGAACAATCTTTAGTCATTTATTTAACAGCAAACCACAGAAGTGGAAACCCTATAGAAAATACTTACTGAACACTACCCACAAAGTAGCCAGTACTTGCTATATGATAGAGAGAGTACAGAAATATGGAAGCCTACTTTATTGATAGCTGAGGCTCCCCTCTAAAGGTGGAGAATAGTCCAGGCTCCATTCTTACTCCTTTGTGCCATAGATTATATATCTCTTGGAAGTGTCTTTTTTTTGTTGTTGTTGTTCCTTGATCACATTTCTTAAACATCAAGTAGGTTTATCACAAACAGACTTCCTAGAAAAACAAAAGTAATCTTTCCCACTCTTAGTAGTAAGGATGTATCCTCCATCCCTCTTCTAAATGCATAAATGAAATCACATTGTTTTTTGTCTTTGTTTTGCTTTTTGCCTTGTGCCTTCATCACATGCTTTCATGACAAAGACCTATTAAGTCATAATGGATGGCAACCAATGAGCATCTAAGCCCTGTCTTCATCGGCCAGTCAGTACTAATACAACAAAAATGGGAGATGAAACCATGTTGATGTTATCATCTAACTGCTCTGTGGTAGATAATCTCTGTCTTCCACCAGAATTGTATTCCAAAACTAAAGAAGACATGGGTCTAATTTGATCCTTTCAAGAAATAAAATATCTCTGTATTCATATTGGCTGGAATGCATTGTAAACAGCATCAAGCAGAGGAAATATTTTGATATCTACAAAGTACACATATCTTAAGTATACCATTCAACACAGCACAGCCATATAAAATCACTCAGACCAAGATATAAAATATTTTCAGGATCTAAATGTCTAGCTTCCTGTTCCCCATCATTAATATTCCTGAAGAGCAACTTTAATTTTGACCCCCATCGCTGTCTTCTACCTACTTTTGGGCCTCTTATATGTGTGCATATCAAGTCCAATCTTGCCTCTGTTTCCTTGGGCATATGGAAGATGGTTATAATAATTGTTTTCATTTCTTTTTCTGCTGACTCTATTATCTGTGTGTTAACTCTAATCAGTTTCAATTGGCTGGCTTTTCTTCTCATGTGGGTTATATTTTTCAGCTTTTTTGCATGCCTCATGATTTCCATCAGATGCCAGGGACGGTGAATTTTAGCTTAGTCAGTGTTGGACGTTTTTTAACATACAATATTCTCCTTCTGAGATATTGTAAAAGTGCTTTAAAACAGAGTATTTGGGGTCTTGCTTTTGAGATTCCTTTAGGTGTTCCCAGAACGAGGGCTAGTCTCAATTTCCACATTAGTACTCTACCCCAAGCTCTCATAAATTATGTTTTCTACCCTGTGCCATAGAAAAATAACCCAGTCTGTGATAAGAAGAGATGCAATGGCATGGTTGTTCCCAATACCTTTCCTTGTATGTAAGCACTGGTGACTCTTGCTCTGAGGACTAAAGGGAATTACTTCAGACTTCTTCCTGCCTAACCCTCTCAGCCTGCATAATCACTCCCCCTTGACTTTCAGACTCCACCTCAGCTGCTTCCTAGGGAGAGCACAGAGGCCTCGCCTGGCATGGCCTCCTAGTGCTCCTCTCTGAAAACACCATGCCAGAACACAGGGCACTGCCTACTCTCACTGCCATCTCCCAAGGAGTGTCGTCCTTTGGTGCTGGCTCCCCTTGTCTTAGAAGCCACTGCTACTTTGTCTGGATTTTAGTTGTTTCAGGCAGGAGAAGACATCTGATTCCAGGCCCTCCATCTTGGCCTGAAGTTGTGCATATTATGAGAATTTACATGTAGTTCTATGATTGCTTCACACTCTTTTTGTGTGTCTGGCTTCACTGACTCGGCCTTATATCTGACACGTGCCATTGCATGTATCCAGAGATTCTTTGTTTCAGTTTTGTTCATTATTTCTACCAATAATAATTGAAGGTTAGTATAGAAGTTGTCACAATGTCATTTATAGGATTGATACACTGCTCCTGTTTAGAAATCATAACTTTGAATATTGGTTTTGATGATCATTCTGTTCTTTTCAATGTATCACTTAACGTCTCTACAGTCTTTGGTCAAAATTATTTTGGTCCAAGTGTTTTATAAATTAAGGTTCCTAAAACTAGAGAATGATTTTATTTGGTGGAAGCAATATTTTTACCTAATTTTATTTTGATAACAAAGAAACAATTTGAAGTTTAACCTGACCAAATAATTTCAAAGTCATAGAATTCCCTGATTGGGCAGGTAGAAATAATTACTTTCTAAATGCACAGCCAAATTTGTAAAAAAAAAAAATAATAATAATAATAATAATAATACTTAGTGTCCAGATAGTACCCTTTTATCATGACGTTTAGAGTGAAGATTACTCATGTTGGAAGCATGAGGAATGCCTGTTGAATGTAGAGGCGTATTGAGTATGCACCAGCCGTTTGAGTTTTGTAATATGATTAGTCCACTAAGAAACACTGAAAGTAGAGTTTATGCATTTTGCCTATTGGACGTTACTTTTATTCCATTAATGAGGTAAGGAATTCTATTTATATAAAAGATGAGTGTGCTCTGATAACTCAGCTATAATGACACTGAGCTCCGTAAAAACAAATACACTGAAAGAATCTATTCTGCAAGCGTAAATTCAATTCCTCACAGTGCTTTGACTTTTCCTTTTCTTCTTAATTTAAGTGGCTGAGCATTAATTATTTCATGATCAGATAAGAGAGCCTCATGAGTTTGAGCACAAACTACTCTCATCAAATCAAAATGTTTGAGAAAATGCCTCTTCAACCAATGTATTCTATAAAAATAATGTATGATGTCTGGGCTCCTGAGAAGGGGTAAGGGCTCCCCAGGATTTTCAGAGGCTCTGGGAAAAGTTTGCTGTTCATCCACCACTGTCAGCCCTTCCAGCTGGCGGTCAGATGTGTAAACTACTGCTTGTTTTTGGCTTAAGCTAGAAGCAAAATAAAGAAAAATGCATTGGAGAGTGATGTATAGTTTGGGTCAAATGAATCCGGACATCTGTCTCGTGAGGGAAGTATCACTGAGAAAGCCACTCAACCTTCCTGAGTTTGTTTTCCCATCTATAATAGCAGCAGCCTTGACAAATTTACTTCTTGCATATAAAGCTGTTGGTGCCATGCCTAGCACGGAGGTACTATGGTAGCTGTAGTTATTATCACTAATGAACACATTGCACTGCCCATGAGTCCTTCTTATAAAACACCAGTACAACCATGTACGTGAACTTCCAGATTTTCAAAGAACTTTCTGCTTATCCACAAGCCCACTGTGACCTGAAGGATTGCTAACAGTGATAATCTTCCTCTAAACAAAACATTCCTACTTCTGAACTTTACCTGCTGCTGTACAGCTTCTTCTTTGTCCTACTTGCTTTATTTAATGTCATGAGTGTTTTCACATTGCAATGCTCACGGGAAAAGAAATGTTGATCCATCTACCTGGGTTTAATCTACATCTGCAACCTATCATCTGTGGAATTTATGCATGCTCATTAATCTTCCCAACAGAGCTTTCTATCTATAAAATTAAAGCTAAAAGGGCTGGGCGTGGCAGTGCACACCTTTAATCCCAGCACTTGGGAGGCAGAGGCAGGCAGATTGTTGTGAGTTGGGGGCCAGCCTGGTCTACAAAGCGAGTTCAGGACAGCCAAGCCTAACACAGAGACCCTATCTCGAAAAAACAAAAAACAAACAAAACGAAACGCTAAAAATGCCATGCTAGATCACTATACAGACTAAAATGTTGAAGGTAGCAAGGGCTTACTATGAAATGGCACTTAAATATTTAAATATTGTCTTCCACTAAGAAATAATTAGGAGCCTGTGCTCTTAACTGTAGACACTATTGTTTCCAGGTGGTCTTCTGTTGACAAAGGTAATTGCATCTCCACTCAATAAAATAGAAGTAACAAAGTTCATTTCCTCAGAAAAGCTAGGTCAGTAAGTAAGGTGCTTCTTGCTACATCCAACTACTCAAAACATCCTGACTGTTGGCTTTTTATGACAACAACTGCTTTCTAGTAATGATGCCTCCTATTGGGCTATGTAAATGTGAGTGTAAGTGCATCCAAACATCTTCACAGTGGCAAAAATAAAAATGGTAACACGTCAGTTTGGTGGCTATTTCTGCAAAAAGTTAAACTGTATTCTAATTAAAAGTTCAACTGGGAATACCCCCATGCCTGGACTTCTTTTGTTGGGTTGTTAGGTCTCACTGAATGCAATGCTTCTGAGCATCTGCCTTTGAGAGACTGGAAACTGGTTTGACGCTATTAACTTTGCGATCAACACTGAAAAACTCCAATAGCTGATTGTAGCAGCCCTTCTGCTGAGTCTCCGTCCACAGAAGCTTCCTAGCTCAGTGGGATCTCATCTGATCTAATGCTGTTTAAGCTGTTACTGCAATGCAGTCACGAGGAAGGCCTGTGTACCCTGTTGTTTACCAGCTCTTTAGGTTTTGTACTTATTTCCCAGATCTAACGCTGCTTCCAATGTAACTGGGTGGGCATTTTTGGTCTTATTTTAAAAATAAATCATACAGGGAAAACGCCAGGGAAGTGACCAGTTCTTAACCACCAAACCTGTGTAGTCCAGCGTTGGGAGTAGCAGGATTATGAGTGGACTGTCTTATACAGGTCAGTTTTCTTCTTCCTTTTAGAATCTGTTCCTTCCTTTTCTTGTATATAACTGGACATCTGTGGGCTGGGAATGTGGTTCAGTCATAAAGTATTTGCATGCACAAGGCCCCAGGTATAACCCAACATCCCCAAACAAACAAATAAGCATTATGAAAGGGGTAGTAGGCACAGCCTGTAACAGAAGGCCCTCCCTTCCACCCTTGTCTTTCTTTTTTTTTTTTTTTGAACCTGTATGTATTTTTTTATTTAATTAATTTAATCAGATTACAACTCAATTGTTATCCCATCACTTGTATCCTCCTGTTCCTCCCTCCCTCCCACTTTCACCCTATTCCCCTCCACTAGGTCTAAGACCGAGGTGGACCTCCTCCCCCAGTATGTGGTCATAGGCTATCCTACTGGGACTCTAGATAAGAGAAATATAGGAGATAGGGAAATAGAAGGACCCAGAGGTTCCTAGAAACCTACAAGAGGAACACCGTGATGGGTGGATCAGGGCCCAGGGGCATCTGCTCAAACTATTGCACTAACCAAGGACAATACAAGTAGGAAACCTAGACCCCCCCTACTCTGATCTCCCCAATGGACAGGACATTCTCCACAGTTATGTGGAGAGCGGGGACTGACTTTGACATGAACTCGGGTGCCCCATATTTGACCACCTCCCCTTGGTGGGGAGGCCTTGTGGCACTCAGAGAAAGAATAAAGCAGGCCACCCTTGTCTTTCTTACACCTCTGCCTGAGGACCCTGAGGGCCTCTGTGTGCATTACCTCTAGCTGCTCTCTGCTACGCCTCTTTTCCATTGACAAGTTCACTGTGCTTGGAGTTAGGTACCAGGCTCTACGTCTCCATGAATGGCCCTCTTAGATCTCTTATCTTTCCCTTCTTACTACCTCACATCATGACACTCTGACATCAAATTTCAACTTTGTAAATTGGCCCACATTTTAATTCTTTGCCACTTGACCACCGGGATTTCAGTGGTGTGTGCATGCGCGCGCGCGCGCACACACACACACACACACACACACACACACACACACACACACAGGATGTGTGTTTAAAATAATCTTCAAACTTAAAGTAAAAACAAGCCACTTAAATATTTAATTAGTTAAGAAAGAAGTTGAAAAAGAAAAGTAGGGATGCTTGCCTCTGCAATCAATTATTAAGACTATTATTTCCTATTGAGCTATTGACAGAAGATAAACAGTAGCCATTTCCTGGATATATAAGTAAAAAGGCATGTGATTTCTGAGACAAAAGAATGGCACACAGACGATAGATGTGAGGAAACTAATGGTTCAGTCATTCACCTTTATAAATCTGAACTTGCTGTTTGGGAAACTACTTTTCAACTGTCTTGTTCTAGACTATCGATTCCCATCGCCTCCGTGGTAAGAGGAGCGTGCGAAACTGCTCAAAATGAGATGACAATGGCAGATGCCTCTCCCCAGAGACGAAAATATCTCAAAAACCTTAATAAAAAACATTAATACCTTCTGACCAAGTATTCTGGTTAGTTTTTTTTTTTTTTTCATCTTGACACAAGCTAACATTTACAAACAAGAAAGGGAACTCGGCTGAGAAAGCGTCCCCATTAGATTTTAAGCAAGTCAGTGGGTATTTGCTTGCTAAATTATTGATGTGGGAGAATTCCCAAGCCACTGTGGGAAATTCCATCACTGGGAAGATAGTCCTTGGGTTTATAAGAAAGCAAGCTACATAAGCCAGGAGGACAAAACCAGTAAGCATTCTGCCCTGACTTCCGTCAATGATAGAAATGAAAAAATAAACCTTTTTTCCCCAGATTGCTTTTGGTCATGGTCTTTATCACGGCAACAGAAACAGAAGTAGGGTACCCAGTAATTCAAGTCAAAGGAATGCAATCAATTGACAGAAGTGTCCCATGCATTGATATTTATTTTTAACATATATAAAAAACAAAATGGTAAATAGCATTTCCCACCAAGAAAATGTCTCTTTGCAACAGATGGAGACCACAACCAATCAGTACTCAGACTTGTGGAGCCCAGTCTCAAAAGATACATCCATAAAACCCAATGGCACCTAAGACTCTGGGAACATTGCAGGAAAGGGGGACATAAACATGGAGTTTGCTGTGATTGTGTCTCCTAATAATGTCAGAAGCTACACCAATGAAGTCTCATTAACATGACTGTTCAACCCTATGAGAATATATAGGGGGACGTAATCCCCCTCAGGAACAGTCATAGGGGAGGGGAATAATGGGAAAATGGGGGGGGGGAGGAATGGGAGGATACAAGGGATGGGATAAACATTGAGATGTAACAAGAATAAATTAAAAAAAAAAATCAGCTGAGCAAGGATGACACCAAAGTGGACAGGGAAAAGCCCATGAGACCTCAACACAAAGACAGCTATAGGTACAGAGGAAATCTGGGAGCAGGAGATGTATTTGGCGCCAGATGGCCAGCCCTGAAAGCATACATGCCAGCACCATTATACCAACTGATTGTGCTGTATTTATGAATGTTATGTGTATACATCTATGCACGCAGTTACAGTGAAAAAGGAGGCCAGGGATCTGAAGGAGAATGGGTCGGGGCATAGGGAAGGCTTTGATGGGAGGAAAGGGGAGGAAGAAATGTTGCAATTACATTAAAATCTCAAAATTTTTTTAAAAAAATCTCAAAAATAACCAAAATAAGATTGTTCTTCAAAATAATAACAAAAAAAATTACTACTAAATGTATCTACTTAATAAAAGCCAGTAAATAGAAGTGTATGGGAGAATTTTACTTTAAAGAGAAAACAAGAAATATTTGCATCAAGTATGAAGTGAAGGCCCTCTCGAAAACAGGTTACTGGGACCACTGTGGTTTCTGTGGGTTTCAGGTGCCTGGATAGACAGAGAAAGGACATCACTGCTGTGATGGTTTTGTTCATCCAATGCTATCAAGTGTCTGAACATCAGAAACAAAGAACACATCAGCCAAAAGACAAGAGCGTTCAGGCCCCAGGGACTCATGCCAGGATATACTTATCCCTGGACAAAAGGAGAGTATTAAAGAGCTATCTGGATAGTAAAATATAATAAATGTTTCCAACAGTGTAAGAAAATCCCCTGGAGACAAAGGTAACAAAGCTGAGGTTCCCTCTGAAGAAAATATACAATTTCCCAATGCAAAGAAGGGAGCAAGCTAGACACCCTCCATGAGTGACCGAGGGAAGGCAGAGTTCGCGAGTTGTCCCACGCTAGCCAGCAAGCCCCGTTCCCCTCTGCAGTCCACACTCTCCTTACCTGAGTGATTTCTGTAACAGAAACAAGAGCTTCTGACTACTTTAGCTAGAACCGATAAAAAGCAAAGGTAAATCAACTAAACGCTAATCAACTAAGTACCAAATTCTATCACTTGCTTGAATTAAAAAAGAGGAAACTGTGTTGTGAAAAGGGAAACTGCTAGATTATGAAGTTGGTTTGAATGCTTTCTCCTAGCAAGGTGTGCAATAAAACATGTCCTTTACTCCATAGAAAAAAATTCTATGGATTATCTCCAATCTCTCAAAGATATGGCCTTTATATATCCATAATGCTGAAAAAATGATGGTGGATGGGAGAGCTACCAACAGTTTTATCCAACTGTTTGCCCAGCGCACTGTGCCTCCCACTGCCATGCAAGATGAACCAACCCACTAGAGCAATAGTAGCGTGACTTTCAGGGTAGCACGGCAAATACTTTCTGACTGAATTAGAGTTCCACTTCACCCAGGAGAATTCATGTCTGGCATCATACAACTGGTCAAAAGTTCTTTACTGGCCCAGGGAGAGAAGCTACAACTGTTGGTTTGCTCAGTGTGCCTATTCTCACCAAGTTGCTTTAAGTAGTTATGTTTATGCTCGTTGGTTAGTGTTTCTCTTAACCATGGTCAGGGAAGCCTCTTTTGGCAATGGGCAGTGGTCACCACATAAATGTAAGATCATATGAGAGGTCCAAGTGTTGAGAATAAGTGACTGTTAAGTGTTCAGCCATAAATGGAACATAGATTTCACATCCTACTAGGCTCAGGGGACATCAGTAGGAGGAACAGAAAACAAAAAAAAGTAAGAACTGAAATATGGCGGAGGAAGACCATGGAACATTATCTTCTGGGTGTAACATGACCACCACACCCATTAACCACAGCATCTGTGATTACTTGCATAAGACCTTTACAAGATTGGCTCTATCAATGTTCTGCCATGGATAGGGAGAGATCCATGAAGCTCCTCCCCTCCTTGAGGAGCTGCTATCAGTTGATGAGTGGCGGGGACAGTATCAGAGCATGGTCAGAAGAATACCGCATGGTGACAATGCCTTGGAGAACTGTGAGAGAGGCTCCAGAAGAAATGCAGAAAACCTTTCACCTCAGGTGCATTTGTTCCCTGGATTGCTCTTGGATATGATTTCATGTCTCCTGTGACGAATGTTTACATTCAATTTGTAAGACATATTTATTCTTGTTGAATGCCAGAGCATAGCTATAGAACTCAATTTGGTCAGTGTACCCTGAATCTGGATACGGCCTTCTGCTTTGCTTTCAGGCTTTCCCAGATATAATCTATAGTACATGCCAGGGAACTGTGTTAGAATTGGTCTGTCCTGAGAAAGTTCTGAGAAAGGGCTGCTCTGATTAGCCAGGCCTGAAGATCACACCCACAGCTCTTTGTCTCTGACATGGGACTAAAAGTAATCTCTCAAATACCACCAGATTTTTATAAAATGCCTGTTCAGTTTTATGAGTTAATTTTTTCACTTAGGGAAAGCAGGGGGGAAATGGTTTAATTCTCTCATTCAGACTTCCAGAAATTAAAAGATTTGAGGGATCCCTGTTTTCTCCCAAGGAAAATGTTCACTCCAATCTCCACAGTGCCTTAAGGTACCTTTTATGTGAGGAAGTTAGCTGGTTCTGACCTGAAAGCTTCCTCCCTTGGGATTAGCTTTTATGGTACCAGAAAGCACCTTGTAAGCTTCCAAGGGAGGAAAACAGTTAATACTCCTACCTAGCTGTGATGAAATTCATTAAAACATTGATCAGTGTGGCACAATAATCTTAAGGGTACAATAGTGGCACGTGTACTTTGGCAGTAACCAACAGCTCTCTAATGGACTTACAGCCTGTTCAAGACAGAAGGCATGGCTGATACTGGAAACCTTGCCAGTTACCCAGGCATGGGAAAGTCATAGATCTTGGGGGAGACTCAACAACTGCTACTTTACTGAGACAGCACAATTCCTAGCTAAATTCTGGATCCTTACACCAATAGAAAAGGATGGGTCTCACCCCTCATCCAAGAAACAGCTCTTTGAAACAGACTACTATAGAAAGCTATAACTGATGAAAATGCAGACAAGTGACTATGTTGGTACTCAGCCGCAACTAACACATCTGTAAAATAACCCCGGCATTTAAGGCTCAGGGATGACAGTGGAAGAGAAGGCTAAAAGATTGTAGGAACCGGAAGAACAGGAAGTTCACTATGGGACTGTGTCTCCTAGAAATTTCAGAGGTTTAGGTTCAACAGCCCGGCTGCCTAAAAAAGAGATGAACACTGATGACACCAATATATACTCGTGAACATGGAAGGAGAAATCCTAAGACCTCAACCTTAGACAAAGACCTACATACTGCTAAGAGCAGGAGAAACACTCTTCCCCAGAGAAGAGTCCACAAATTGGTTATCTAATACATACAAGTAAAATTATATAGACTGAAAACATGTGTGAGTGGGTCTATATGTTCATATACATATGTGTGTTTGTTTATATATATAATGATAGTTAAAGAAATAGAGGCCATGAGTTTGAGAGACCAAAGGGTGTGTAGGAAGGAGGAAAGGAAGAGGTAAAACTATGTAATAATATTTTAAGTTCAAAAAAGAAATGTCTCTTCCATGGGGAGTATTGGGAACAAGTTGAGAATGTTTAGACATGAGGCAAAAAAAAAAAAAAACCATAAACAAAGCAAGAGGTGGTAAAAGGGAACCCAGAAAGGCTGGTCCCAGGGTTAGTAATGGAAATTATGCAGGTTCCAAACTCCAGGTATATTACAACTCCAGAGAAAATTCTGAATCCTTTCTCTCAGGGAAATAGAGACAGAAGTCCTTAACCCTAGAAGCTTCACTCTAGAAAAATGACCATAGACAACTTTAAAACAGCAGGTTGGTGCCAATACAAGGAGGGCAATATCTCTCATTCTCCAAATATGGACATGTTACTGCACAAAAGAAATCACCAGAGGTGGCATCTGCCTGGGCAATCCCCTTCTCAAAGCCTGAAATAATGTCCATTGATTTCATTCCATTCCCAGGGACCCTGAAAGCAGGGGGAAAGACCCTGTGAGGTGGCTATAGTTCAGAGCCAAAATAGCCAGGGGACATGCAGAGCTTCAGCAAGTTGATATTAGAACTGACTTCTGTTGAAGAGATTATGGTAATGACCCCGATTTCCCAGAAGCATTGTGCAGATCACAAAACTTTGAACCTCAGAAATTGTAGGGTACAAGATATCCACTGAACCAGCAATACTCAAAAGACTCTGAAGACCCAGAAAACAGGTATTTACAGATTTTCTTCCTCTAAGGCCCATGTTCCTGTAACTAGCAGATGCATGGTTGTGTTGATACAAGTTTCAAACTGTAACTAGGAAAGAAGAACGCTGAGCATGCTGTTTGGACAGGTCAAATAGAAACACTTCTGAAGTCCCAGCTAGCTAAGCGTGTATCAGCTCATCAGATCTCATGCAGGCACAGATTCAGCCATGGGTCACTCAGGGGATCAGACTCAGCTCTCCTCAAGAGCCGTCTAAGGTTACTCTGTTGGGGAAAGTAACTGAATCTCTTTGGCTTGGTTCTTAGATGTAGATTGCTCACAGGCCAAGAGATGACACAGAGGAACGAGGACCATGTTGGATCCAGCTCACAGAATGCCCTTCCACCGGGGAATTGCTAGTTTGGTATTTTTGTGCTCTTTGATAAACTCAATGACAATTTGCCCTATGATAAAGTGCTGAAGGAACAATACTTGATGGGCCATGCAGGAGCAAAGAATAAAATTTAATCTCTTTGGGGGCTGTGATACCTAATTTCAATTAATTGGAGATATCCATTCTGAGGCTGTTGTGAACTGCTTGTTGGTGTAGTTGTCAGCCCATGTAACAGCAATCATGGCCAACAGTCTCCAAGTACAGAAGTGGTTCCGAACCTGTATGATGTAAGCCTTCCAGCCTCAGCTCATGCTGCCTCTGCTAACCTTCTGCTGAGCTATAGAGCAGGACCCATACAACCAACTGGAGACCTTGAGTTGGTGTTGCCTTAGTCAGTGGAGAGTTTGTCGCCTGGCAAAGAGATACTACAGCGAGCGAATTAGTCACAGGATAAACACAGATGACTACATAGTACAGTTTGACTATTCTGACAGTACATGGATGGGTACCTGTGTCTGTCTTCAGTGGATAATGAAACCTCATTGAGAAAACAAGGCAGGATAATACACTGGACCATCTTTTCATACAATGGAACCCCTCGAGTATTTGGGGATGTCAGAAATCTAATAAGTGCTTCCCGCCCTTGCAATAGCCACTGGCTATTGAACCAAAAGATTCCATCCTAACTCAAGATTCAGTGTAGCTGACTTGATTTCCGGTGCAGGTTTAATACTGCTTCTGATCTAGATGTCTTTAGTGTGAAAGATTTCAAGAGGAATTGGTGCCAGTGTTATGGACCAATGTCTTCAAGAATGAAGAGACCAGTGGCTACAAATATGTCTGAATCAATTTGTATACGAAATAGGATGAAAATGAAAATTTTCTCATGAACTTCAGAAGACACCTGAATGACTGTACTTTTCCTTAACCGCAGGTTTGTGGTAATTACTCTTCCTTAGAGCAAAATATGTAGCTATCCTCTGGAAAATAGATAATGCAAAGGCCCATAATCACTTTGTGGTTTCAAGTTGCTATCATTTTCCCTTGGCCACAATTTATTATTTTTATTTATCTCATTCTCTTACAGTATCTTATCTCTGTGTGACACTTTTTAGGTCCATTTTGGAACAAAGCAAGGCTTTCTTTAAAGAAAACTACTCAACCTGAACTTGAGAAAGAGAGAAAGTAATAGACCCTGGCTAGCCTTGTCTCAGTGTGGGAGGCCCTGCGCTCCCTGAAGACCCTGGCTGGCCTAATCTCAGGGGTGTGGGGGCCCTGCGTTTCCTGAAGACCCTGGCTAGCCTCATCTCAGTGGTGTGGGGGACCCTGTGCTCCCTGAAGGCCCTGGCTAGCCTCATCTCAGGGGTGTGGGGGCCCTGCGTTCCCTGAAGGCCCTGGCTAGCCTCATCTCAGGGGTATGGAGGCCCCTGCTCTCCCTAAAGGCCTCCCCCTATTTTTCAGTGATAACTGTAACTTTACAAGTGTCTCTTGTTTGATGTATCCCTTGCTTTCTAAATCTCTCCAACTTCCAAAAGAACGGTCTCCAAGATATGTTTTTCAGGGAAATTACCAGCTATGTGATGGATCAGTAAGAATTCTCAGAAGCTGGGGGACACTTGGAAATTAGGCAAGGATAGAAAAGCAGAAGGTTGAAAATGAAAGAAAACAGAAGCTACAAAAATGTGGAGAAATTGTATGATCATTGCTGGTGGAAAATTCATGAAAAGAGAAGTTTTGGGACATATGACTGTTTCGTAGGGATCCCTCATTAAAGGCGTCACCATCTAGGAGTTTATCCTGCCCGCAGTAGAGAATTCATGAAAGGTTTTAAGCAAAGACATAATGGATATTTGCATTTTACAAAAATAGTTTTGACAGGGTATAAAAGACTGATCACTTAAGGTGGGAAATAAAAGCATGGTAAGATTTAGTGAAGGCCTAAGATAAGGTGGCACCAGAGGGATGCTGAGTACATCTCGGGGAGGCTTATAACACGTAATTAATGAAATTCAGTGGCCATATCGATAGGCTAGGCATTAATATCACGCTAGGATTAGACTCATATTGTTCAGACTTAAATAACTTAGCACTTGTTGATTTCACTCATAATAAGAAGTGGCTCCGGTTGAACAAAAGGTGAAAGAATCCAGATATTGAATACATAGTATTTAGGTGATGTGCCCTAAGTACTTTCCATAAAGAAAGGTAGCAGTTGGGCATGTGGCTGTGATCACATTATTACAAAACAGTATGTATGTGCCGAAGCTCGAAGGATAGGGAGTGTCTTTAAGGAGAAAAAACAAGAGCTTGGAAGGGTGTGTGCGTAGACAACAGCACCGACAGTAACCGCCTTGTTCCATTCCCGTCACCTGTGCTTCCTGACCTTCCCACTATGAGAATGCTTTCCATATGTATATAAAATATACACATAGTATATGCTGGCTTAGATATAGAACAAAATAAAGTACCATTTCTCTATCTGCAGAAGCAGACCAGAGGATGCTGAGAGCAAGTATATAAAACTGGTCATGGCTTTGCCTAGGATGACCCAGCAGTGTGCAGAGATGAGAGTCATGAATAGGTCTCTGAACGTCAAGAAGAGACTGAACAGGAGCAAGCTGTGTCCCAGGAGCCCTTGTTGTAAACCCTACCTTTATTATTTAATATCTAATATTCTACCCTCTGTGTCTTTGATTGTGGGACAATTGTTATTGTCTCTCCCACTGGCACACTTATCTCCCCGTCAGAACCAGATGCGTATAAAATAAATGTGATTGCATTTGCCTCTTAGCCTCTGTCGTCTGGGCTTCTGTGGAATATGCTATCTGTGAAATTTTGTCTAAGACTATAATGAGACCGAGTTTATGGAGCTCATAAGAAGACAAGACTCCTCAGCCTTTAGAAGATTCATTCTTCCAGGGTGTGAGAGGAACATTTAAGAAAGAATAAGAGAATTACTTGTTCTCAGTCTTTTGTGACTGTGGCTACCTGAAAACAACCACAACAATACTGAGGGACAGAGGCTGAGTTTAAGGGGGAGTGTACTTAACCTGTGAAAAATAAGCCTCTCATTGGCAAACGGAAACATAGAAGTCTTGTGGTCTGGTCATCAGTATTTATATACTCTTAGCTCAGTCCCCACTGACCACAGGCACAATGGATTATACTGAACAACAAAATTCTTTTTCAAATATGGAAACTACATAAATAAATCACCATTTACAAAGGAGGCAAGAAGAGGAGTAAGAATGCCAAAGTATTTTTCTAAGTTTGTTAGATTTGTTCTTAAAATATTTACATTTTTATAATTTGGTGCAACACAGATTAAAAAAAAAAAAAAAACCTAGTAAAAGCATAGTAACTAAAGAAAGGTGGCAGAAAGGAAAGGGGTCCCTGCAAACAGCAGGGTGAGTCTGAGCTCCTGACTAAACAAATGAGAAGGAGTGTGGCTTAAGGGGTCTAAGAAACAATGGAGAATTCAAAGATCTCCCTTGCATCAGAAAACTATTCACGTGTAAGTTCAGCAATGGCTCAGAATATCAGAGATTTCTCATTGGTATAAAGTACCTTACCACCTACAACATAGGAAGTAAATGTGTTCCTTAAAGCCACGCAATCCTCAGGCCCCTCCAGTGAGGCCAGGAGGGCTTAGCACACAAGCCCTGCTAAGTTCAAAATGCAATAGGAGTTTAAATGTTTCCTTTCTTTTATTCCTATTGAGATGACAGAACTTGCATCTCATTCCAAAGAGTGCATCCCAACTGCAACTGAATCATGGCCAACCAATTATCTGAAAGTCAAGAATACACCAACTACAGGGAGGGGTGGACTTTCATATAAGCAGACTTCCCAGAAGCCATTCATGCTCCTGCCTACAGCGCTCTGTCAAAAGAACAGCTTCAGGAAAAAGATGGTGTGGGATAAGCCACCCCACTGGCCAAAAAGAGATGGCCTTCTGCTGAGCCAGAGAGCTGGAGCATGCTTTCAAAAAAAAGGGGGGGAGGGGGTGGGAGCGGGTGAACAGGAGATATCTTCGAATCCCCAGTGGAATAGGTAGACCATACAGGCACCAGCTCTTGTCTTTCAGAGAAACTCCAGCTAGGCCTTCAGATATTTAAAGTGGACAAAGCATCCACCCCTTGCTCTTTAACTATTTCTTTTGCAACACTGAACATGTCAGAAGCTGGTGCCTGGTATTCTCTGTCCTCACAGCGCTGAAGACTAACAGAAACTGACATGCAACTTCTGCTTGCTCAGAGTCAGTCGCTTCCCAGGGCTGCTGAAAAAGCAAACAGGGAAATGATGCCCAAGCTCAGTCAAGCTCAGCTCAGTCGTTTGTTTTGCAAAGAAAAAACATAAACCAGGTCTTCAGTGATAGACAAGCCTTGAACAGTAGTTAGAGAGTCCAGGAAATGCTGTCTCTTTTACAAGGCGTACACACTGGGAAATGCTAGTCAGGGACTGGCACGGTTGTGCTAGTCAGTGGGGAGCTCCACATTTCCTGATTGAAACCTGTTTTCATCTTTGTGGGGGGCAATGAGGAGGAGAGGGGGGTATGAGATTCTGGTTTTAAGAATTCACAGGAACTGCTTCTCAGCCTTTTATTTAAGGTCAAATCAAGTGTTCACAAGATCACTCAATGTTGTGTTGGGAGGGTAGAATCTCATGGAAAACTCCCAATGTGGAAAAGAGGCCTGCAGAAAATCCAAGTGGGCACAAGAAAGAATAAACCTTGCATGCTCCCTAGAGCCAGTGAAGACTGTCTAAATTAAAATCAAACAAATGTATCTAAGATAAGAGTTGTGGGGAAGAAGGTGATGTTAAGGTCAAGATAAAGCACACTGGAGGACAGGGGCTGAGTCCAACTCTGGCACCAGTGACATTATATAATGGTGGCTGGCCTGCCAACGGTGGTGCTCCAGGCTTTGGGATCATTAGATTCCACCCGTGAAGGCTTAAGACAGGGTGTGGGAGAGAATGTGCCACCTCTACATTTCTAATGCATAGAAGTAAGATCACCAGGAGTAAATTCAGTTAACAGAGACTACCTACATTTTTCATAGTAGAGACTCAAAAAGCATAAAGATCTTCCAGATGCAGGTGGCATTCAAAGATTTAACTATTCTTTTGTTCTAAAACCTGAAGAGTGGAAGAAAATATCTTAGTCCTCTATGGAATTCAAAACATGAACAGAATTCAGATCTAAGACAGAAGGAAGCACTGTTTTTCTAATGGTTGCTGCTGCTCAGGTACTGTGTCTTTGAGTTCTTTCTAGTTATAGTCCGTGGGAGAGAGACATAGCTATACGCCATAGGTCAGTTGAGTCCAGATGTTAAAGAGTGATATAGACTAGAATATATTGAGCCACTTTATAGGAAAATCCTCACAGGTTTTTCTCCCTGGGGAAATTTCCATCAAAACCTTCCTAAAAGCAGTGAACACCACAAGGAAGAGAAAGACATTGACCTGACCCAGGTAGCCAGAGAAGCTGGATCTGACGGGTCACTCTCGAAGGTGATCCTCTTCCGCATGTCTGGATGTTCCTCATGACTTTCCATATTTCAGACACACCTGGAACCCACTTAGTACCTGGTGAATGGAGGCTTTGCCAACTCTATAGCACCAAGGGCAGACCAGATAGATCAGAAAGAAGGACAAAATCAAGACCTCAACATGACCAAGAAGGTAATAGGCCAGTTCTGTGCAATGACTACTCTGTGAGCCTCCTCAGAGTAGTTTATAAGATAGGGATTCTATGAGGTGACAGATTTGTCTTTCCACTTTCCCCACTCCAGTCACCAAAACAACAAGACTCTCCCCTACACTGAATAGTCAGACCAACAATACTGGGATTAAAATAATTACAAATCCAGGCCACAGTACACCTATCATAAAAAGAGGTGAAGATGTATACAGTTCAGATCATTAAACTGAGAACCAGGAGACTAAGAGAGGGCTTCAAGGTCAGCAAGGAACACTTTACAATGGTCTTTAAAATGCTGGGTTTTGCATCCCAGGAAGACATATTAGTCAGAAGGTTCTATGGAATTTCATCTATGTTTGCATCATTTTTAAGTAAGAAATTCCCATATCCTTAAGATTCGGTCGTTATTTATCATGGATCCTAGATATCTAAGTTTATCTATACATCTAGATAATGTGTTCGAATGAATTTAATAAAGACGCCTTTCATAAATAGATCAAAAAATGTCTTTTTCTACAAGTATTTTTCTTCTTGCTTTTAACAATATTAAAGAAATATCGTCAAATTATTGACAGAAGATAATCAATTGTTAGGTGGGCAGAACCTCCTCAGAAAGTGAGAGTCCCCTTCTTTAGAAATCTGTATTACTAGCTCTATGAAATCACTCCTTTAAAAAAATATGTCCAACAAAAGCATAAAGCCAACTCCTCCTCTTACTGACTGGCAACCTCATGTCTCCAATTTGGGAATGCCATGCTTGGTCCACATAAACACACAACTATGAAAAACAAAGCTGGTGGGGATCAAGGTGAGAAGTATAGTGACCATAGAAGATGTCTGGTTTTGCATATATGGAAGGACCCCACATACACACACACACCTTATTCTAGAGGAGAGAGACAAGGAAGGAAAGGAAGGACAGCAAGAAGGTCTCCGTCTGTCCTGTAAGGTGAAGGTGAACCACTGTTGTGATCTCAAAGTCATAACTCAACATAGTGCCTTGTAAACAAGATGCATTTGCCACATTTGAACTACTATATTTAAAAACTCAAGTTCATCTTTCCTTTCCTTAGAAACTCAGAAGAGAGATGGTAAATTTGGGTCCTGGTTTCTTAAAAGAGATAGAATATATGGAAAACTTTAGGCTATAAAAAAAGGGAATTTGTTTTTTCTGACTACAATGTTGCTTCTCATGTATGGCCTCTGCAAATCCTTTCTAGTTATATTCCAAGCAGGGAAGACATACCAGTGTGTCGTGGGTCAACTGAACCCAGATAAGATGGCTGGTATGAACTAGAACATATCCAGCCACATCTCCAGACAACTATGACATTTCAAAATCTCCCTGAAGAGAGGAGGGTCCCACCTCAAAGTTCCCTGAGAGCAGCTGGGCTTCACAAGTAATAGGAAAGCATAGGGGAGCAAATATAAAAACACTGACTTACCCTACAGGACAAAGGATGCCTAGACTGGCTTGCCTATTCCTAGTGGCCTTTCATGTTGCAGACAAGCCTTGACGTCTCTCAGTATCTTGTCTGTTACCCACTCTAACAAGGGTAGACCAGCTAGGTCAGGAAAAAAATTAGGACATGAATATGACCAGAATGATAGGCGGCTAGTTCCATGGTTGGGGGCGGGGCTCTCCTAAGTGATCCTCCTCATGGTATTTCATAAGCTGGAGATGAGAGAATGGAAACTTGACTTTCTAGTTTCTACCAACCTCAAGTCAGTTAAGAGCAAGAACTTCTTCACATCAAATGTTCAGACTAAACAGTGAGACTGAAATAATTCCATCCACAGCCCATGATAGTTCTCAATATAAAGATCTGGTAGAGTGCCTGCTCTCAAGTCTCAGGCAACTGTTCTCTCACTGGGGCAGACAGATGAAGATGCCAGTGCTGAAAGCTTTTAAAAGAAGAGGATTCTACTGATAAGTGCTGTAGAAGTGAGTCCTCGCATGGGTTAGACATCCAGTCATCAGTGAAGGCCACTCACTCTGATTCTGGTGCCATGGCCTTTTCAACACCACTACCACTTTCTTTAAACCGAGATGGTTTGTGTGAAAAAATGCATATCAATTGGAAGAGTAGTCATTTCAGAAATGAGTCTTGTCTCCAGGAGAGAAGACGGTATGTGCTTATCTGCAGAAGAGAAACATGGCCAGCAAACGGGAAGTTTGGACATCTGGGATACTGTCCTCCATCCTCAGGCAGAAAAGGCAACTCTGAGAAGTCATCTCAGGTTTGATTTTTATATCCTATATAAAAGTATCATCACTAACTCACACAATGTAGTACCCTGACTGATAAAGAATGCTACATAAATCTAGGCGGAGATGACAGAACCGAAGCTGAAATTCCTCTAATACTTAAATTGTCAGCAGAGGTCTTAATAGCTTCATCACATCTGTCTGCTTCTCCCCTTACAACATTAATGTTAAATCTTTATGTTGAAAGGAAAATAATCCTCTGGTAATATTACAGCCAACTTAAAGGAGGAAAATATTTAAAGCAACAGCTCCCTGATGGCAGAGAGTTGCTGGGCAACAATTCTACACATTTTCTTTAAGGGGTGCTAGGGAATGCAGGTTGGGCTGTCTGTGTGACTTCACTGTGTTATTGTCAACACCAGCTGGAGAGATTTAACTCCTTCCCAGTTGGCTGCCTCCTTGCGCTCTTAACATTAGGCAACTCTTTTTTTTTTTTTTTTTTTTTTTTTTAATAAAATGAACTCTAAGGGCTATAGACGTAGAAAAGCAGTCCAGTGTGTAGCTACAACGAGGAACAGGTGTGATTGTCTTGGAGGTAGTGATGTAAACAAGGGTTACTTGGCACAGTGCTGATATGTCCTTCGTTCAAGTTATAAGGGATCCATAGCAAAGAGGAGAAGAGACACATCCCTCACCACCAAGGAGAGAGTGTGAAGAGCCGCAGAAAGAAAAGGAGTTAAGCCAAGGAGCTAGGAGAGAAGCAGGAAAATGGAGGCCTTCTCAAAGAGGAGCACACCCAGGAGCACTTGAGAAACCAACCCCAACATCTAGGGGAGAGCATGCAGTGGAGTGTAGAGAATCCAAGGGAAGTTTCACAGGGCTTCAGCGATAAGGATGGGAAATCACCAGTCACACAGTATGTGACCCCTCACCCAGGATAGGGTTGGCCCCTTCTGCTCAAACCTGCACACCCCATGATCATCCCAGGCAGCCACCATATCTGCATGTTGGCCTGTTCCTAGTGACCTTCCATGTTGTAGACACACCTTGGATCCTCTCGGTACCTGGTCAGGGAAAGTTTTGCCTGCTCTGGAACCCACTCCAGCAAGGAGTAAAAAATTGAGTGGCTAGATTCAACTCAGGGGATAGTTTTCTGTGGAGTATGTATCCAGGCAGAGTTTCCAGAACCACAAATATGACTCAGGGCCCTGAAGGTTTTCTATAGAACTCTAAAGTACAGGGAAATATATTACAATTAGCTGAAATATAAGCTCCTCAGAATTTTCCAGACCACAGGCTTTTTTTTTAATACATGCAGAAGGATAAGAGCAATGAAAAGGAGGCGGAAAGCAGTGGCAGGGGGTTGGGGGAGAAGAGGGAGGGAGGTGGGGGAGATGGGGAGGCTGACTCCCCCAGCACCTGCATGGGCTCCTAACAAGGGGAAATCCAGTCAGTCTAGGCCAGTGCCCTGTGCTTTTCAAGGCATCTGTGGAAAGGCCTCAGCTACTACCAACAAGCTGAGAACAGGATCAGTGGTCAAGATCTTCAAAGGGTTCTTCATAGTAGTGAGATTCTGGAATGTTCTTTATCTAATTCTCTTTAAACTCCCCTTTAAGATAGGACAGAAAATGGTAGTGAATGCACAGTTATGCTTCTTCCCAAATTCAATGAGGGGCAAGGCTGAAGAAGTGAGCTGCTCTGTGGGAGTAAAGCAGAACAGAGGAAAGGCAATGGCTGCTAAGGAAGACACAGGCCACTGGGGACGCTCCCTTCCCACACGGTTGTCCAGGCACAGGCTATCGTCCTGGGAGGTCCACGCTGGAACAGACAGCCTGCCCGCTGACAAGTATCCCTGTGGGAATTCCTTTTGTAGATAACCCTCCTGCGGGTGGGTCTTAAGACATCCAGCTCTCTAGTAAAGACTGTTTCTTCTGTGTATATTGGCTAGGATATAAACTTTTCCAGAAGTTCCAACTATGCTGGAATTCAGCTGGGTATCAGAGGGGGGTTAACTACATGGAGTTGGTCTAAGCAACAGAAACCCCACACAGCCCTCCCTCCTCACTTGGTATCACACCAGAAGGCATGGATTGGATAACTTACGAGACAAAGTATGAAGAGTCTAACATTGACCCACATGGGAATCTGTCTGCTGTTGCCAAATTAGACAACCAAGGGGAAACAGAGAAAACCCGATCTCTTGGCATGACAGACAGACACAAAATGAGAGCAGTGGTGGTCCAGAGACTCAATGTTGAATACAAGGTGTGAGCCAGAGTTTTGACGTGGGCCTGGAACTGGTTTATAATTTAGAGCCATCCCCTTCTGCAAACAGTTTCACTCTTTGCCGTCAAGGCTACAAAAGTGTCCTCTTGAGAAGGGGTTGTCGTGCTTGTCGCAGGATGGATTACAAATGTACGCACAGTGACAGATATCATCAGCAAGCCTTGCTACCACCCTGTCTGTCTCCGTGACTGAGTGACCAGGTCCCTCTAAGAGGCTTTGGTTGCACCACTGCTAGGGCAAGTGTACAGAAGTGTACAGCAACCAGCTAGCATGTGGAATAACTGCCAAGTTTATTCCAGAATTTTTCCAACCCTGACAGAGAGAAGTAAGGCTTTTGTGGCAGCAATCCTCACAAATCAGCTTCCCTTGTGTGTCACCTACAACGCCTCCATCACACTTTCCTTTAACCTTGAAAACTCGTGGGGGTAAAAAGAGATTTGCTTCTCCAGCAGAACCACATAACAAGGAAGCAAATGTGTCAGGGCTGGAAGTGTTCTCCAGAAGAAAGGAGGGTAAGGCAATGCTGTGAACTCGAAGAGATCTTTGCCTGGGGCCGCTGGGTTGGCTAAAATCCGAGCACGGACCATGGCTTCCTCATCGGTGTGGGTTCTCAAGTGTTGCAGCCTGCTCTTGATTCCAAACAAGGCTGCTACACCTGAAAGTGACTAGCCAGGCCATGCCTACGCATAGTCTGTGCACTGTAACAGTTTTCAGTGAAAGGGCTCCAGAGATGCGTATGGTTCTTGAAGCCTTAGGAAGAAATTCTATCTACCAACACAAAGGCCGGCCCATGGGGTAAATACAGGAGAACAGACCCATTACAACAGTACACCGAGACTGGGAAAGAGTCAGACCAGGAGAGAGGTGAGACGACTATTGTGAATGGAGGCATTCTTTGTTTATGAAAAAAGGACTCCGGCCCACAAAATTTCTTTGCCCCCAGATTCCCAGTGAGTGGCATTCCTTGAAGTAGGATAAGGTTTATTTTTCTATACGATAACAAGTTTCTTGGGCAGCTGGTCCTTTGTTAAAGCATGCCAATACTAGAGTGGCTAATATGAGTCCCTTTCCAGAGCACAGGTTATGAAGGGGAAGAGAAGGGTTATACTGTAGAAAATGGCCTACAAGAAAAAGGAAATAAAGAGATTTTTGTGCTTAAAAAAAGAAATCTTTCAAAGTCCTGCCTTTAAGATTTGGGGATATACATTATCCACAGTCAACCTGCAGTGTGAAGGAATACAGCGCTTTCTTGCTCTTATCTAAGTGTGACGTCATACCCACTTCATCTTTCCTCATCACCTCTCTTTTCCTTGCATTCTCCCCAGCCTTTGACAGCCACTGTTCTACGTCTAGGAGATTATGTCCATCTTCCATACTTGAATGAGATCATACGGCACTCGTTTAGCTGTGTCTGACTTATTTTACATCACACGATCATCTCCGGTACCATGTGTGTTGTCACAAGCAACACAACTTCCTCCCTCCTAATGGCTGAATAGTAGTCTGCTATGTGAACATGCCACATTTCCATCCACGGATGGATACTTGAGTTGCTTCCCTCTCTTGGCTATTTCGAACAGTGCTGACGTGAACACGGGCGTGCACATACCTCGTTGACGTACTCATTTCACTTTCTTGGGCTACATACCCAAATAATTGGGACTGCTGGTTCATGTGATCATTAATTTTTGAGGACCTTTGACAGTCCTTCCAATAAAGGCTTTACTAATTTCCATTCCAACTACCACGGTACCTGGGTCCATGTCTCTTTACACTTTGTTAGCACCTGCTGTCTCTAATTAGCATTTTCGAGACTAGCCATCCTTACAGGGAAATGGTTAGATACCTCACTGGTTCTGATTTGTGTCTTCCTAACTGATGTGGAGTGTTTTTTTCATATGCCTGTTGCCCACTTGACATGTCTTCTGAGAAATGTCTATGCTGACTACTTTTGAGATCTGTTTCTCTTCAGTTTCACCTACATAACCAGCAGGAAAAGTCACTCAGGTTTTTTCTAAGTTTTTGTTTTGTTTTGTTTTCACCTACAGAATTAAATCAAAAAAAATATTGCCCTGACAAGGATATATCAATGCCTCTTGGAATGAGTGCTTCAGTTACCAAAAGCATTTGCACATCCCTAGTCGCACAACTTTGCATGGTTCTAATCCCTTACACATTCACATCCCACTTCCTTTAACTTTGGCCCCATGTCCTTTCACTGTGTCCTTTGAACCATCTCTGGCTCCTCCCCATCATATCTTATATCTCACTGCAGCGGCCAACTTATTCTTCTCCTTTCCTTATCCTTACTAATCAAATTATCGGCTGCGTTAAGACCACGTGATGCCACTCTCTCCAGATCAATTTGGACTGTTCCAAGTGTAAGGAAAAGGCTTCCCTCATCGTTGTCTTGTTTTTGACTGAGGACTGTACTGATACCACCAAAGTCAGCATTTGCTTTAAGCATCCTCTGCATCCTCATCCTTGGCTCAGAGAAGCCTGCGTACTACAAGGAGAGGACAGGAGGAGGGTGGCAATGTCCGTCCGCTCTCAGCCCGGTGTGTCATGGCAGACGGCGGGCTGGCACTGCAACTGCCCTTGTGCTTCCTCATCATAGATGAAAACAATGACCTTCCCTTGGATAGATTGAGACAGGTGACGCTCACTCTGTCTCTGCAGCAGACATCACAAGTGTCTGCCGTAACATTTTTTACTCTCAGCTTGGCTAAGTCACACTGACTGTTCTGTGGTATTACCCCAAGAGGACATGAGATACAAGAGATCAAACCTGCGAGTAAAACGGCAAGTAATATTTCATCCAGTCCTCAGGCTAGCTTTTGGTGCCACACAGACTCTTCCTTAAATGTGTGATGATAGAAACTAACCAGTTTCTTTTTTTACTTTTAGTGAATGTCTATGATTTACACGTCATGCACCAAAATCTCTCTCCTCCCAGCGCTCCCCCCCCCCCAGTAAAACAAAACAGACAAACAAAAGAATCTTTGTCACAGAAGCTGTAGTACATCACGCAGTATAGCCTTCTGTCCACATATGTCTATTTGCAAATGTTCATTGCTACGGGTCACGGGTCTGGTTGGAGGCCTACACTATCGTTACCAGATCCTCACTGGGACTGCTGTCGGATATCCCGTTGTTGCTGTATGTGACTATAGCTTTTTATCCTATAAAGTCTTGACACATGCTGGTGCTGCAGAGAGGTTGAGACATTATTAACCAGCGTGCATTTTTTGGACTATCAGTTGCCAAAACTGTGCTGGAAAAATCTAGAATCAAGCTTTCTTTTGCCTGTGTTTCATTACCAGGCTCCCAGCAAACAACCAAAATAAAGCCATTCAATGGCATTCAGAGGGGAGTCTTCAAATCTCTAATCCAGAATGCCAACCAAGGGACATCACTGGTCCATCCTGTGTGGTATTGCATTTAACTATAGTAAGTCTTCAAAAACGTGCTAATCTGACACCTGGCCTGTAAGCTGTGCCAGTGCAGGAGCTTTGGGTTCAGTTACAGGGTTTCCACTTCTACTTTCACATGAATCCATTATCTAATCTGGTCTGAATTAAAAGCTTCACTGACTTTTTTTTTTTAATACATAATTAGTAAATGCTCTCAAACTTCCCTTCTAAGGAAGCGCGTTTGCATAGCTAGAGCGAAAGGGAGTCTTCTTCCTTTTTTTTAACTAAGTTATTTATCCACTTTTCATTGGGACACAGATTCCTTGTCCTCCTCTTCTCCCAGCCCCCCCCCCTTCTCATCCCATTCCCCATCCATCTCCCCCTCCTTTTCTCCCCAGAAAAGAGAAGTCCTCGAAAGGGAGTCTTCTGCTTGTGGCACACCACACAGTACAACGGCACACTTAGCAGGACCACCACTAAGTCATTGCTAATATTTTTTTATTAACATTCCAAAGTGCCACGCCCAATTGTATCCAACACAGAAGCATTGATGGTTTGTGTCTTGACATCACCCTGAAAGCAGAAAGAAGAGGATTAAGAGGATTTTCTAGGGCCTAAAAAGCAACTCTCCCCTAGGAGCTTTCTATTCGTAAAGCAAGGTGGGGACATGGACTTGAGCTTGTGCTTCTGTTCTGCCATGAATGATTAAGCCAAAGCTTCAGACGCTGTCATCGTTTGCCCCGTCAATATAGAAATGAGATGACACATTCTAACTCGAGATTTTGATAATAGTAAAGAATACTAACAGAAAGGGGACATGTTCATACCAACACATGTATAAGCTCCTGCTGTAGGAACAGACACACAGAGGATACACCTGGCAGGTGTGATGTAAGAATATTGTGTAGTATCAACAGTAGTTATGAACTGTCTCTTAGATTTATATAAAATATTTCCCTCTTCCTTAGGCATGAAGTGAGTATAAAACAGAAGTAGAGCAATTAAATTCTATCCTTCTATTTAAAATGAAAATTATGGGGAAAATATTCACAAGAGAAAAGAAAGCTCAAAAAGTGATGGTAAAGTAATATTCATATCACTATTATTTAGCAAAATTTTAGATGAGGAAGACTACGTTAAACTAACCAGTTCCTACATATCTTTTTCTATCAATAATAGTTAAAAATTTCATCTCCCAAAGAAAGGTAGCAAGTATAAGTTTCTCTGTGTAGGCTTGAAGCATATAGTGCCCAAATGGGACCACCCAGCTGGAGGCGCCTTTAGATGCCTAGGTACATTATCTTTCTAAATGCCCGGTTTTCCACTGCTAAGTGTCACCCTGTCACGATAGCCATCATTTTTATTCTTATCTTATCAAAGCACCAAATACATATCTGGAAGAGTAAGAGTGTGGGCGAGAAAACAAATAACTTAGTAAAGATTAGCTATTGAAACATGGCACATGCTTGTTTCCAAACCACCATAAGATAACAAGGCTGATCTTATTCTTCCACCTGTCAGGTGGTGTGCATCCAGAACTCACACACACACAAAAAAAAACTGAGGTGTTCCTCTCTGTGTCACAAATACACACCAAATATGCACAATAGAAAATGTGATGTCCACAAAGTCGCACACAGCCATATAACAGCCCAGACTTCTTTCACCAACTTCATCCCACACTTAGGATTGCTTTACTTAAAAACAAAAAACTATTTCTTCATACTCCAGAGCCAAGGGTAAAATCAACTTTAAAAAGTAAATGTACAAAGAGGCTGTCAACAGAGAACATAACAGAGAGACTGGATGGGAAACAGAGTCACGGTAAATGCTTTCTCAGGGATGGGACTTCAGCAACAACACTATGACCCTGACAGGAAGGCCAGAATACGAGAGCCAAACTGGCCATGGGAGGAAAACACACTGTAAGAATTCTCCAGCAGCAGGCAATGGGCAGAGCAAGGAAAGATCCCAGCAAGGAAAGAGAGAAGAGGTCCAGTGATCAGCTGTAGGTGAGGGAGACAGGCCAAGGGACATCATGGGAGACTGGCCAGCCTGGGAAAACACTTGGCATCAGAGTCACTTAGCAGCAAGGAGTAGACAGCCAGTTCTTAAAACTGAGGCCCAAGGTCAGGACTCCTTGAGAAGATCCTGGCAGATCTTGTGCTAATAGGAAACATGAAGGCTAAGAGAGGGCATGGAAGCAAGACCGGTGTTAGGATATGGACACAAGCTGAGGTACCAGGAGGAACACAACACGCTATCTCTGTTTTGTGGTTGTTGGGTTGAGAGTGAACCCTGAGCCATGGACTCCAATAAATACTGTGCAGTTTTAGGCGTAACCCTAAAGCCTGAAGTGAGGAGCAATGAAGGAATTACTTAGAATATAACTGAATTAACAGTGTTGGTCACTGAAAAAAAAATGCCCAGACCATAATGACCACTATCGTAATCATTGGGTAGACCAACTAGTCTTCAAAAGCCAGCCATGGGCTGGATACTGCACTGAGTCCTGAGTGAGCCACAGAATGGTTCCCGTTCCTAGTGCGTCTCCAATTCCAAGACCCCAGCAGCCCTGAGGCAGGTCCCACTCCTTTGGAGTGTGGGCTCTGCAGGCCTGACGGTGCTTTAGGAAGAAGGAAATGGATCTCCACCTCAGACCCTGACTTTAGCTCCTTCCCTCCAATAACACCTGTGAGAGGGCGATAGTGTGACAACTGACCCCAAAGCTCAGGCAGCTGTCACATGACCACAGCCAGCCTTGTTGAGCAAGCTCTGATCTATCAGGAAGCATGTCTTAAGTTGATATCCTGAGTACTATCCGGATGTAGGTTGCCCAATAGTCGCTTATACACCGGGTTTTACTTAAGGACACAGTAGGCACCAAGGACAAACCAGGACTAGGCCAAAAGTACAAGACCAGCCACATGGCGATTGTGTGGAAGGGTCTTTAAGGAGGATGGCTGAGAGGCAAGAAAAGTTGAAAAGGATCAGCTTCTTGAAATAGGAGGTTATGCCCTAAGAAGGGTTGGGCCAAGATTGAGGCAGTTGGCTGTGTGCCTTGTGTGGGACCTCCTAAAACTTCCAAACCTACCCCAACTAAGGTCCCTTTAGGAAAAGCCTGCAAAGAGCAACCTCTAACATTAGGACTCAGATGAGGAGAGTCATCTGAGTTTATCAGCTACTGTAGAAGGTAGTAGCCAAAGAGCTGGTCCTCCTCCTCTCAGAGGGAGATCGAGGCTTCAAGCCGAAAAGTAGATACCATGTATGTTCTGTTCTCAGCCTGTGTTGACACTTCAGAGGAGGCCAGAGTTAAATTCCTGGAGTAAACTGTATAGCTGCTAGCTGGGATCCCAAAGCACTAATTTGATAAAAGAATGAAGAGCCAAGCCTGGTAAGGAATAAGATGTATGCAACATTCCCACTGACAATTAACAACATTCACATAAGCAGAAATTCAAACCTCTGCTCTGGCCAAGGGGTACTTCTGCTTCCTCCTGTATGTACACGTAGGTTGAATATCATTCCAAAGCCAGCATCCTTAGAGTAGGCTCCTTATTCATGAGCTTAAATACAAGTAGCAGAACTTTGTTCAAATGAGTTTATTTCATTTACTGACACATAATTTCTTGTTCCCTGTAATTGCTTTAAATTTGCTGAATACTTTCAAATAATACTGTTAATTTCATGACATGAATTGGCCATGTCAAAGCCAAAAGACCTTTGGGGTTATGAGTTTAGAATGTCTGTTCTGCAATTTGCTATCAATCAGGCCCTATTACACAATACACCTTTAGTCGTAAAGTTTATCACTCAGGAAAAATGTTCCCTTTCTAGTGCGCCTGAGTTTCTCCCAAACCATTCTGTGTTTGTAGCTTGGCCTTAACCTGAGGCCAAAGTGCACCTCAAGTTACAGTTTCAATAAAACCCAAAGCCAAACCAAAAGGCCAATCTGCCTCCTCGCACTGTGACTTAGCACAAGAACTTCCCTCATAGTCCCAGCCTATTTCCAAACCCTGAGTGGAGGTTAGCGCACCCTCCTGAGTCCTCCTCCCCGCTTTGCGCCACCACCCCAGTTCCACGCCCATGCTGTCAGGCTGCTCTTCCTCTGCCACTCCTTAGTATCCAAATCCATGCCAGCTCAAGCTTTATTTCCAGAGTGATACTGGAACCACTGCTATAAAGGATGACTGTTTCCAGTGACAAAGACTGCATGAAATCTTTCCACAAATGCATATCTTCAGTATTCAAAATACTACCTGCCCATTTCTGCTTCGGTGTCTTTGCTTTTTGCTTCCATGATATGGAATGCCATCTGTTCTGGTCTCCTGCTGGCCAAATGCTGTTTTGGAAACTAAGGCCTGACTTAAGTTCTGTTTCCACCTCAAAAAAAAAAAAAAAAAAAAAAAGTCTTGGTCTTCAATCAGTGTTTCCCCTGTAATGTTCCCCAAGATCCTCAAATATGTCACTTGCAGCAGGTGACACACGATGACGTAGAACTAATTAGATAAAACTGATAAAAGATACTTTAAGACCACTTGAGAGGCTGTCATCCCTAAATATGGAGAGGTTATGGTTCATGTAATTGAAGGGACAAAAGATCCATGTAAGTCTGGGTCGCAGTCCTGACACTTACTAGCTATGTGACCTTAGCCCAACAGCAGCCACTTTCTTAAACACTGGAGCTACACAGTGTCTATGATGAGACCCCAGATCTGCAAAGTTCACAATCCACAGATTAAGTTCTTTTCGTGCCTTCATGGTCTTTGAAGGAATTAAACAGAAGAGGCGGACGGCAGGGACTAGAGGCTACCAGAATTGCAGAGAAGACCTCTAAAGCCTGGGGAAAGGGAATTTGAAAGCCATTCCAAAGAGGAAAAAAATAACAGGCCTCGCTTTATTACAGATCTAAAAGGATTAATGAGATGGACGAAGTATCTTGGATTTCTTGCCAAGAAAGAGACAGGTGCAGGCCTGCTAAAAATGGAATAACTAAGAAACAAATATGTGTCTGTGGTCCCAGAGACCTGCCTCTACAGAGCCTGCAGGTGTGCCTCTCAAAAGCCACTGATGCCTGTCTCAAGCCCCAACAGCTTCCTCCTTCACAACCCCACTGAGTTCTTTTCCTCTCCCCACCCAGTCCAACCCAATTTTACCAACAGAAAGTTCATTGGTGATTTGAACAGTCAACCAGGTTTGCTTGATCTAGGAGTGTTGTGTGGCCTAATTTGGAAAAAAAAAAATAATCATTGCATCTTACTTATTGGTCCTCCTTGACTTTAAAGCTAAAATAGTTTTCACCTAAAATAGCTCACGTCCCTCTTAACTGTTCCTCCAAGATCACAAATATCAATCAGTCCTCTGAAGCTGCCTGGGTCAGTTTCAGGTGGGGGAGGGAAGATGATAGCTCTGCATTCTGAGCCAGTAACTGCCGCTCAGGACCAGCCAATGCTGGCTGCCTTTGGAATCGCTAACCCCCACTAGGCACTGAGCATGCTCACTGTAAGTCACGAAGGGAATTCTTTTATTTCTAACTTATAATTCATATAAGCCCTAAAATTTTAATACTTGCTTTTCTTTTGCTGTTACAGTTTTAGAAATTCATAAGAAAATAACCTTTGATGAGTAGGAAATCAATCTGGTGCTTTCTCAGAATACTGGGAATAGGGCTTCCGCAAGACCCAGCTATTCCACTTCTTGGAATATACCCAGAAGATGCTCCACCACACAACAGGGACATATGCTCAACCATGTTCATAGCTGCTTTATTCGTAATAGCCAGAACCTGGAAACCACCTAAATATCCCTCAGTAGAAGAATGGATAAAGAAACTATGGTACATTTACACTATGGAATACTACACAGCTATTAAAAACAAGGAAATCCTGAAATTTGTGGGCAAATGGATGGAACTAGAAATGATCATACTGAGTGAGTTAACCCAGACTCAGAAAGACTCACATAGTATATACTCACTTATAATTGGACACTGGCCCAACAGGGATGTCCCCTAAAAGTCCTCACTTATTAGGGGATTGGGATAGATATGAGGACACCCTATTGGGACTCTAGGTAAGAGAAATATAGGAGAATGGGGAAATAGAAGGACCCAGAGGGTCCTAGAAACCTTCAAGAAGAACATGATGATGGGCAGATCCTGACCCAGGGGGTCTGCTCAAAATACTGCACCAACCAAGGATAATACATGCAATAAACATCAAACCCCTACTCAGATCTAGCCAAAGGACAAGACATTCTCCCCAGTTGTGTGGAGAGCGAGAACTGACTTGGACATGAACTCTGGTGCCCCATATTTGACCTCTTCCCCTTGGTGGGGAGGCCTGGTGGCACTCAGAGAAACAAAAGGAAGGCTACCAAGATGAGACTTGATAGACTGTGACCATATGGTGGGGGAGGAGGTCCCCTTCTGTCACAGACCTAGGGGAGGGGAATAAGGTGAAAGAGGGAGAGAGGGAGGAATGGGAGGATACAAGTGAGGTGATAACAATTGAGATGTTATCTGAACAAATTAATAAAAAGAGAAAATAACCTTAAAGCATGCATTAAAATATGGTTACAAACTTATCAATTAAAGCATACCTTCAGATTAAAACAGAAAAGCATGGACATTCTTAAAGCAAAACAAGGAAGTATTAAAATAAATGGCTATAAATGGTCCATAAAATAGAATACTGTATATTTTAAAAGTTGCAAAGGCATTTTAGTGATATGAAATTTCTGAAATATATTTTAATGAGTAAATTATGCTAATAGAACTATATCTAGTTTTGTCCTTGATTTCTATGGCATCCATACACTTGCATGTATTTGTACTGTAGACACATGAACACATACTATACACACGCAGAGGAAAATGCCCTGAGAGAAAAATAAACTACCACTATCTCATGACAGAGAACTAGGGATAATTCTCATTTTCTTCTTCCTGTTTTTTCTAATTATTCTTTGAAATCTTTATGCAATCAGAAAGAAATTAAAATAAAAAGAAATTGTCCATGAAATCGGCCATGACTGTGGGAATAAATGTGTCAAGGAACATTTGTTCTTTTAGTAGTAGCTGGGTTGGTGGGGTATTGTGTATTGTTTTAACCCAGAAATGATCCCTGTTTCTATTTCTTGAAACAATGTACTTAAGAGATTACTGATGCCTGTTCTTTGTCTTACCTAACTACTTACACACACACACACACACACACACACACACACACACACACACACACGACAAATGTCCCTGGGGAAATACTATATGTATTAATTACTTTTATGTTGCTGTGATAAGACACAGCAACCAAGGTAATTTATAAAAGTGTTTATCTCGGTTTATGATTGCATAAGAACAAGAATTCCAATGCTGTCGGCTTTATCTCTTGTCCACAAGTTTGGTAGCTTTAGGC
This sequence comes from Acomys russatus, assembly GCF_903995435.1. NCBI lineage: Eukaryota > Metazoa > Chordata > Mammalia > Rodentia > Muridae > Acomys > Acomys russatus. The sequence goes on from NC_067138.1 coordinate 99,739,393, forward strand.
TCTAGTCCCTACCCTCAACTTCTATTTCTAGTTTCTTTCAAGGTCCTGAAGGCATGAAAATAACAGGGAGGAAAGCAGTAGGCGTGGACAGCTGCTAGTAGCAGGCTGGGGGCTCACGTTTTGACCTTAAAGCAAGAAGCCAGGGGATGGGGCGAGAGAGACAGAGAGAGAGAGAGAGAGACAGAGACAGAGACAGAGACAGAGAGACAGAGAGAGACAGAGATAGAAAGAGACAGATGGAGACAGAGAGACAGAGACAGAGACAGAGGAGACAGAGAGCAATTAGGAATAGCACAAGTCTGTAAACTCTCAAAGGCACCTCCAGTGACATGCTTCAACAAGACTGCACCTCCTCAATCTCCCAGCCAAAAATTTTGCTGAATTGATTGTTATGTTTTTAAATTAATTCCTTGGAATATCTATCAAAAGTGCAGTAATCACATCTCTGTATTTTATGACCCATTCCTCTCCCACCTCCTTCTCCATTTTCTTCCACCAAAAATCCCATCATTAATTTCAATAGCTTTGGGGGACTGGATGAAATGTCTTGGTTTGTTTGAATCTAAGGCTCCAAGATTTGACTTAATCTCAGAAAAAGTTTAAGAAGTCACTACTTAAGTCTTCTGTGCAGTTGTAACCTCTTTATAAGTTTGTTCACTTATAAAAGAGAAGAATTTCACTCACCTAGCCCAACTCAAAATTATGTCAATGCTCAATTACAACATAAAAAAAAAACTGGAAGAATGCCCCATTTGATTGTATAGTATGGTTGCATAAGCTAAGTTACAAAATATAATTTGCCAGGCACTTCTAAACATATTTCCAAGCTTTTTATAAAGATAACTCTACACTTAATCTTGCTCGTCAAACCTATGTCTCTCAAAAATGTAAGTCCACTGAATAACCTGTGCTTCTTAAAAGGTGAACATCACATGTAATAGGGAAACAATCTTATGTCACACAGGATTCCATATTTTAGAGACCACCATATAGAGAACTTGAGAGAGCTGAGACACAAAACCAGGCTGTACTTCCAACATAAAGTGCTGATGGGAAATTAAAGCATAAAAGCAACATGAGTGGTTTGGGGTTTTGTTTTTGTTTTTGTTTTTTTTGTTTTTGTTTTTGTTTTTTGCCATGTACTTTTGAGAAAAGGAAGTGGAACAACCAGGGATCCACTAAGGAAAAGCTCCTTGTTGTTAATATATTGAAGGCATTCTTTCCAAGGGGCTTCTCTATCCCTCCAGCCCTCTCCCTGAACACAGAACAGCGCAGCCCACACTGCTAGAGATGTTCCCTAGCTTTCTCCACACAGTTAGGCACTGCTTTGCCACATCCAATCTTTTAAAGTGGTTAACTAACTTCATTAGAGATTTTGGGGAAAATGATGTCATGTTGACACAATAATGTTTGGATTTCTAAAGATGAAGTAAGGATATGTGTGTCAGCACTGGAGGAAGGGTGGCTGAGAGTCTCAGTTTTCACAGGCTTTCATCTGAACTGTGACGTTTAATTATAATTGATTCCTACCTAGGATAATCTACCTTTTCCCTTGTGTTTCAGCGCCGTTGTTAAACTATTGTGTAGATTAAACAAAACTGAGTTATATGATTATAAGGCATTATACAATTAATAGCACTTGAGAAGGTACAAAAATATCCTTTCTGAAATTCCTTGGCCTTCCCCAAATTCCTTTACCACACCCCTCTATGCCCACTTCATCTTTGAATATACACATTTACAACTCATATCTTCTACAGGACTCTCTGTAGTTTTCCTACTAGCCAGAAGATGCAATGCCATGTGGCAGATGTTATTTTTTTTCTTCCTGAGTAAAATAAACATGTTACCTTACTTCAAACTTTTACACCACTTTTCTTGCCTCCAGTGTTCTATTTTCTGTTCAATACAAGCTCTTCCTTTGCTTCAAGAACTTTCCCAACTACAAAGCTCAATGTGAAAAATAACTCATTCTTCTTATATCTTTCCAGGAACACGCGCGCGCACGCGCGCACACACACACACACACACACACACACACACACACACACACACACACAAAACTTCATCTCATTTATACATACCATGTAGCTCATAAATCTATTCTGGCTGCTCCTGAAGATCCAGGGCCTTGGTCTTCTTTTGCTTGAAAAACTGCAAGAAATCACAGAACACAGTACAGTTTACAGATTCTGTATGCTGTTTTGTCTCTCCCCTTTCAAATGAAACCATTCCAAACTTAGATTTGGCTCTTTCGGTTAGCATCACATACTGATATCAACCTGGCATGTCTTTGCACAAATGTGGTCTTTGATACAAAATTGAGTTACAAAAAGCAAAGAATAAGAAATTGTAATAAAAATGAGGGAGGATTCTACTGAATCTTGGGACCAAAACTGAGCTGTCCAAATCTATTGTTTATATGTAGGCTTAATTTCACCAGGACAGCTTGCTCAGCTTAACATAAATCCAGGAGGATAGAAAAGGCTACTCTCACATGAAGAAATATGAACTGAGATTCAGAGACACTGGAAGAAAAAGAGGTATAACTCTCAACTGTCTACAAGAGCAAACTTATTTCACTAATGATCTTTAGGATTTATAGCTGCTACCCCATGACAGGTTCAGGTGTAATACACAAAACAAAAGGATTTTCTTTGTAGCAGAGGAGGACAAGAAAGTTGTTCTCTTCGTCAGGCTGAAGAACGGTGACAGAGTCGCTGGCATCTCCAAAGATGGGATATTACTGGGTTTGCAAGCCCTCCTCCTGAACACTGGCACTCTTAGGGATACAATGCACAGACTCAAATTTCCTCCCAAGACAGCAGTGGGTGATGGGTTCTATGCACTACCTTACTTTTAGGTCATTGGGTTTTCAGTTCTCAGGATGCAAACGTGGCATAGTGGGATAAATCATTTGACAAGGACACTGGGCATTACCCTCACACCTGCCCCCCACTCCCCCTCCTACCTTTTCTTACTGCTCTAATGACTTTTAAAGGTGAGAGAAAGCTGAATCTATTTGCAATCCTGGGTCAGTCAACAGTGAACTACATATTTTTAGACTCTGAACCAATTCTTACACAGTGTGTATGTTTCTTCTAGCTGCCAATATTCAGAATTTCTGCGGGGCAGGACAGGGAACTTATCTCCTCCTGAAGCAGCCATTCCATTAGAATGCTCTGTGGAGCATCCTTCATTACCATGAGTTGCAGCCTGCTTACCATCTGGAGTACCAGTTTGGATTTTGCCTGGATGAGTTGTAGAAAGCATCTCTTCTCCAGCACAGCTCTTTGGTCCTGACATCTCATCACAGGTTTATTGTATTCTTTATGAAATAGAGTGCCTCCATTCTTCACATCCAGTCCATTCAGAGAAACCCATCACACTATAATAAAAGCACGTTGTTGCTATTTTCAATAACACCAAGAAAATCTATCTGTAGGCGATAAGGGATAGACAGCCCTAATCCTTTCTCTCCTGAAAATACTGGTTTTCAGTGGCACTGAAGTACAGCCTTGCTTTTAGGTGTCCAGCAAGAAAACAAATGACAGAAATATTTTCCAGATGAATCAGTTTTCATAGAGTTACGCTTTATACCTACTGGCAGATCTCCATAAAGAGATTTCCACTTCCTTACAGATGGTGACATCCACACCTTCCTCATCTAAAGTTGTTCCACTGGTCAAAAGAGTCAGGAAATGAGGTATCAAAGTGAAAGTAACAAGAGACTCCACTCCCAGAGCTTCTAAGAGCTGCCACAGAGCTACAAATTCAAGGATTATGAATTCAGGGTTTCTATTCGGAAACAATCGGTTTACTGACTAATACACTACATATGCTGTTTACTTATAAGAGAAGATAAATGTTTTCAGCATAAGCACTTTGTTTCTTTGTGAAACATTAGATAAATTTTGTCTCTGTTTTTGATCCTAAAGCAGTGGCTAGTTGAAAGAGCAAAGTGTGAACTGTTGTTCATGTTCCTATAAAAAGTGTGCTAACTGTTCTTTTCCTATTCCCTAAGTCAAGATGTTTTGTAGTCTGACATAAGCTAAAAAAAAAAAAAAGGCTATGAGAGGTCTTAGAGAGTGAAATGAAGCTACTAGAAACTCAAAGAGCAGATTTGATTCCTAAAAACAATTTAGTGCATTAATTTTCCCACAAAGTTCCCATCAAAGTCAACACACTGTGCAGATGGGAAAGACTAACTATTGAAACAATTAACTACTGTGAGTCATTTCCTCAATCTGCTTTTGTTTTAGCCAATATGTCAAGTGGTGACAGACACTGTTAAATTTCACGGGCTCTCCTGTCTTTTTGGAAACGGCATAATACAATTGACATAACTCAGCTTGATAAATGTGCTGAACTCATAGTGATGCCTCCTCCTTTCTCCTTTTCAACGCCAAACCCAAAGGTATTATGCAGAACCTATTCAACCTGAAGAGCACGAAGTCCATTTTACTCTGAATACTTCCACTTGATCACCTGCTGGCTCCTTCTCTCCCAGACCCTTTGAATTGAGGCTAAAATGAACAATGTAAAAATTGCATTTGTTCATTCTCCCTATGTCAGAAAAAAGTCATCAAGAAACCTGACTTTTCCTAAACTTTGTTGCTCTCTGCATTTTGGTCTGAGAGTCCCTGCTGTAGATGACTTTTGCATGACTCCTTGCCCTGATCCATATTAAATAGATGCACACTGAGATTTGTGGTTTTACTATTTATGTACATCATGTCACGTGTCTGGAGAAAAACAAAAGTTGGTTTGGTCATTCCAGCACGACAACCTTGTTCCAGTCAGGAAAAAAATTAAAGACTCTTAGATTTCTTAAGCACAAGCTTCCAACTCAAAAAGGATAAAATAGTCACAAGGAGTTCAGACATTTCAGGGGCCAGGCTAAGGCAGAATTATGGGATCCGGGCAGTTGAGCCAGGCAGATCTATGCAGCAGACAGAGTATACCTCCATCCCAGATATTTAAAAGCAACAGCTGACTCAAGATCTGACAGAACACATGAGCCAACAGGCAGCTGGAAGGCATAGAGGAGTCTCCCCAAACTTGACAGGACCTCAGCAAGTAAAAAGTGTAAAACTGTCTATCCATACTCCAAATTTACAGTCTCCAACCACAAATGGGTTCCTTAGGTTCCTAGCCAATCGTCTCACACTTCTTAGTTACTCTAGTGTTGCTATGATAAAGTGCCCGGGCAAAGGTGATTGGAAGAAGGTTATGTCTTGACTCACAGTTTAAGGGTACTGCCCATCATGGTAACAGCAGCGTGAGGAAGCTGGGCACTCTATATACACAGTCAGGAAGCAGAGAGGGGTGAGTGCTGGCATCAATGAGTTTGCTCTCCTTTCTGCAGGTCAGGACCCAAGCTCAGGAAACAGAGCCACGCCAGCCACCTCTAGGGTGCATCTTTCCACCCCACTTAACCTAATTAAGATAATCCCTCAAAGGTTTGTTTGAAGGCTTGTCTCTTCGGTGATTCTAGATGCTTCTAATATGTCAAACAGTATTAGCCATCATAACGTCCATAGACTTTGACTGTTAAGGTGAAAACTCTCACATTCTTGTGGAGGGGGGCGTCCTTCACAACTTTCTTCTTGATCATCTTCATCACTGCCTTTTCCATCCACTCTGAGGACCTTGTTTTGCCATCAGTTCAAAAGCTAAAGCAGCTAGAAACAAGATCTCCATGGATTTCAAAACCCAATTTACCTACTTAGCTGCCAGCATCCACACTCAAATGGACCAGGTTCCCACAAATGAACAAAGTCTCCAGACCCTTGTCTAGAAAATTCAGAAACTTTTCCATCTAAGAAAAGAGCAACTTTGTGCATGGTGACAAATATGGGTCCAATTGCGTTTTTCAAAGACCTCAACATAAAATCAGAGACACTAAATCTGTTAGAAGAAAAAGTGGGGAAGAGCCTGAAACACATTGGCACAGGAGATAACTTCCTGAACAGATCACCAACAGCCCAGGCCTTAAGGTCAACAATTAATAAATGGGACCTCATGAGGCTGAGAAGCTTCTGTAAGGCAGGAGACATTGTCAACAGAACAGAGCGACAAACTACCGACTGGGAAAAGATATTCACCAACTCTATATCTGACAAAGGTCTAATATCCAAAATATATAAAGAACTCAAGAAATTAAACACCACCAAACTAAATAACCCAATTGAGGAATGGGGCTCAGAACTAAACAGAGAATTCTCAACAGAGGAATATCGAATGGCTGAGAAACACTTAAAGAAATGCTCAACCTCCTTAGTCATCAGGGAAATGCAAGTCAAAACAACTCTGAGATTCCATCTTACACCCATCAGAATGGCTAAGATCAAAAATTCAAGTGACATCACATGCTGGCGAGGATGTGGAAAGAGAGGAACACTCCTTCATTGCTGGTGGGAATGCAAACTAGTACAGCCACTTTGGAAATCTATCTGGTGCTATCTCAGAAAACTGGAAATAAGGCTTCCTCAAGACCCAGCTATCCCACTCCTTGGAATGTACCCAGAAGAGGCTCCAGCACACAAGAACATTTGCTCAACCATGTTCATAGCAGCCTTATTCATAATAGCCAGAACATGGAAACAGCCTAAGTGTTCCTCAGTAGAAGAATGGATAAAGAAACTGTGGTACATTTACACTATGGAATACTACTCAGCTATTAAAAACAAGGAATTCCTGAAATGTGTGGACAAATGGATTGAACTAGAAATTATCATAATGAGTGAGTTCACCCAGAAGCAGAAAGAGTCATATGGTATATATTCATTTATATCTGGACACTAGTCCAAGGGGCATATCCCATGAAAGACTTCACTTATCAGGAAAGTGGGACAGAGGGGAGGACATCCTATTGGGACTCTAGGTGAGAGAAGCATGGGAGAATGGGGAAATAGAGGGATCCAGAGGGTCCTAGAAACCTAAAAGAAGAATACTATGATGGGCAGATCTGGGCCCAGGGGTTTTGCTCAAACTATGGCACCAGCCAAGGACAATATAGGCAGTAAACTTCAAAAGCCTACCCAGATCTAGCCAATGGACAGGACATTCTCCACAGTTGAGTGGAGAGAGGGGTCTGACTTTCACAGGAACTCTGGTGCCCCATATTTGACCACGTCCACTGGATGGGGAGACCTGGTGGCACTCAGAGGAAGGATAGCAGGCTACCAAGAAGAGACTTGATATCCTATGAGCATATACAGGGGGAGGAGGTCCCCATCAGTCACAGTCAAAGGGGAGGGGAATAAGGGGAAAATAGGAGGGAGGGAGGAATGGGAGGATACAAGGGATGAGATAACAATCAAGATGTAATATGAATAAATTAATAAAATATATTTTAAAAAAGAAAAGAGCAACTTCATATTTATTGTCAAGATGATTCATTATTCTGATGCTTTTAATTGATATCCCATTGAATCAGATATTATGCAGTCACTAATAATTAAAACTTGGAGGACTAAATCTGCATATAATGGCACATGCACTTTTAACTCAAGTCAAGAGGTTGTGGTTCAAAAATATGGGGTCTTAAAGCATCCGGTGATATGTTGGCAAGTAGAGGCCAATCTGACTTATATAACAAGACTGTGCCTTTAAAAATATAAAGACAGAAAAAGAAACTTGAAATAAAAGATAATTATATGCACATGTTTAGGTATATGTATAATGTATGTGTGTATATGTGTGTATATACATATATATATTATTTGAAAGACTAAAGGATCATTAGATATAATCTAAGTTGATTCTCAAACCTGACTAAGCATCAGAAGCCAAAGACTACCAACACCAAGGCCTTGGCTCTTGCAGAAATTCTGAGTTAGTTTTGGGCGTATAGCCTAGGAGTCGGTATGTGTGCATTTCACTTGAGTCTAGATTCTAGTATGCATCCAAATTTTGGCAATATGAATCTAAGCTGAAATTTTTTGGGGGGGTGGATAAGGGAAAGTAACACAGCAAAAGTCTGGAGAGGTAAAGCAGCCCACTGAAGCCCAGACAAACCTTTAGTGGAGGGAGTGAAATGAAAGGCCAGCATGTCTTATACCCAGGCCAGTGCTGTTGACACCATCAGGCAGTATGTCACATGCCCACACAAACGTCATCATTGGCAAAGAACTGAGGAGGACACCAAAAGTCACAAACCTGGTAACTGATCATGTCTACTGAGAATTTGGGTCTTTCGGTGTCCAGTCGCGTAGAAGAGCTTTAAGGCAGGATTCTGAGGTGAGTGGACGCATGAAGGGGGCATGAAGAAACTGCTGCTGCAGAACCCACAGCAGATGTTCAGAAGTCTCAGGCTGGTGAGGGACCTGGGGGAGGGTGCCGAGCAGCAGCATGAGGTACAGTGTGATAAATGAAGCTGTCGTTTTCCCATTACAGGAACATAGCAAGTTTCAAGAAACAAATCAGAAACCTGGAATGATTAATTGTGTGGTCTACACACTGATTCTTGTAGTGTTTGCCTATGACTCCCTTTGCTCTGAAGAACAGACATACCAGGTGCAGAGAAACACTGGGCCATGGTGAATCTATGAAATCCATAGTTGCCCAGTTCAAAAAGAGTCATTTTGTTTTCAGGTGAGCTGTGTACACAGGCAGGGAATCAGCTGCAGTGAAAAAATGAATATGGAGAATAAGAACAAAAGAATCCTCTGTAACATCAAGCCTCGCAATTTCTACCTATGGTTTGCTTCCTCTTTCTATAGACCTGCTTGTCACCTATGGTTTGCTTCCTCTTTCTATAGACCTGCTTGTCACCTATGGTTTGCTTCCTCTTTCTATAGACCTGCTTGTCACCGACAAGAAATAAAACACTTTGAGAAAATATTAGCTTCAGTCTAATGTACTCCTACTCACAGCCTCAGCTGACCTCTCCACCGAGCGAAGTGCTGGCTGAGCACTGGACTGAACAGCGTAGATGTTAAGTGTGTGGTTCCCGCGGTCCCAACCCTGCTGTTGTCCACTTCCTTGCCAATGTTGAATAAGGCAGCTTTGTGTTTTCTAATTGTTCCACTTATCAAATAAGGCTAAGAATATATACTATTCAAAACGGCACTGAAGACTGGAGGGAGAAGGGACGTCAGATGACGTCAGATGACGTCAGCTGTCTCAGGCCACTGAAGAGTCGGCAGTTAGCAAAAACGGAAGAGCAGACTTCTGTGGGTCTTCTTTACATACATACAATAATAAAACTGTCTACAGACAACGGGCTGCATTAACTAATTTAATTTAGTTGTTCATGCTTTCCTAATGCTGATAAGGTACACTAATATTTAGCTAAGTTTGTTCAATTGTAGAAGCAATGTGGCTTGGGCTAAAGACCTGGATTCAAATAGCAGCTCCATTGTTTACTGATTACAATCCTAGAAGTGTTATTTACTCTCTCTATTCCTCGTCTTTTTTTTTTTTTTTTAATGAGAAGAAAAATACCTCATTTTCGGGGTTGTGAGAAGTAAATGACATAATGTGTCGGGTCTCTCAGATAGGGCTGGAACAGGAGATGACCTGGCCCACTGTTTTCTCTCACTGGGGGCTGAGCAGGATGGTGAGTATTGGCTACCCAGCCTCCTCCCATGACACCCAGAGGAAAAATACACCACCGAGTTAGGAGTCTCGTCGGAGATAGGTCTCAATTTTATTATGGCAGGTTTTTCTTATATAGAATATAGGGAGTGGGCAGGGCATAAGGAGTCAGGAGATATGACGTCTCCCAGGACGTAACGTGGCCTGATACTGTGGAACCAATTGGTTTGTGTTACTTGGCTGTTGGCAGGCGGGGCTCCCACCAGGGTGTACCCGGATGGACCATGCTAAGTCATTCCTATGTGGAAGTATTTATCAGAGACTGTTGCTGAAACTCAAGCCAGGCTTGGTTCTGTCCTCAAGGCCTCAGAGGGCTGACATATTCGGCCATGGAGTCCAACAATAATGCAGATACCAAGAGTATAATACATGTCTATAATAAGAGATAGTTGACGCTATAGCACATGTATACTTTAAGGTAACAAAACTGTTCATCATTTTAAATGATGCCTAATTTTTTTTTGATCAAAGCAGCATTTCTGCAAATTAATTTGGAATTTTTAATTTGTTAAGCTTTTGCCATATTTTCTAATTTCAAGCAAAGCTAAATGACAAGCCCCCATCTCAGAATGGCTTTGGTGAATATATCATCTAAAATAGATTAATGTTGATGTCTATGTTTGCAAAATATAAAGAGAAAAATGAAACTTCTTTTAGTCACATCAGAAGAAAGAGGACACAATCAGGTTCAAATTCACTGAAATCGAAGAGGGGAAAAAAGGGCACAGACCTATGTAAAACAATATATATGTCAAGTGTTTCTAAATTTATGTTTTAAAAAAGCCACACATTAAATGTCTCTGGCAATTCTAGTCACCAAAAAGCCAAGCAGTTTAAATTCAGTTGCATTTTCTGAAGTTCCCATAGGCTTCTGTTTGAGGGGACTGCCAGTATTTCTGAAAGCAGAAGATGTATTTATACAGGCTGTCGTTCCTATTTCTAACGTACTCTAAACTCACGGGGCCCCGCTCTCGGTTCTCTGGATCAGGCACTAAGGCAAAGACGCTGCAGGAGCAGATTAAGGAAGTCTTCCTGGGAGGATGGGGAACCCGACAAAGGAGAGAGAGAAAGGCCAAAGAAAGCAAACCAGCAAGAAGGGCTTTGCCTGCTCCTCTGGGAGCACCCGAAGGATTCACTACACTTCGGAGTGGTCCCAAGTAGGAGCAAGAGATGGGAGCTCCCGAACAGCTAGAGGTTCTGGTCCCTGGAAGGTAAGATGCGAGCTGCCAGTTAAGTCTTGCTCTCTGGAACAATCCTCCCAAAGAGAGGGCCAGGTGCTGGCCCTTCAGAGGGAGAAGCCTGTGGCTATTTTCCAAACAGGAGTGGGAAACTTGACATGAAGGAGAAGAGAAGAGGGAAAGCAGTCCAGCCATGGCCAGCTTTTCTCTCCACGATGCCAAAGCCAGCTATTTTTTGTATTGTGCTCTAGTTTTTCTATTATGGGTATTATGAGCCCAAAACATAAAATAAGTTAGATATACACTTTCCCCCAACAATGTTGTCACCAGTCTGACCTGTTGTAAAATAAATTTAATAAAAACAAAGTATTTAAAACTTTGAAAGTTATGTTCAAAGTGTGCATACAAGCAAAGTAGTATGGAGGGTTACTGCTGTTTCATTATGAGTGTTAGTCTTAAAATTTACAAATATAATTTCTTAGATTAGTCACCTCTGCATACACTTTAATAAGCAATTATAGGGGCTTACTTTTTACTTTTTTCTATTATTTTACTTTGGCTCTATTTACTGAAATGGAATTGTATGCCCATTGTAACTGAAAGTGATAAAACAGCACTTGTGTTTTATATCTTTCTGTCCAGTCCACTCGGTACTCATTTTAGTTCATTTGGTAACACTGCCAGGCCAGGCCAGGCTGGAAACTCTAATACTTGGTCAGTCACCGCAGTTACTTTAAGAAGCCCTGCAGTGTGCCCTGGCTGGCCTCCATGACGCCTGAGGGAGGAGGTCAGGCTCCTAGGCAAAGCAGAGAGGAAGGCGAACTAAAACCCAGCCCAGTCATAACAACACTATAACGGGGTTAACAGCCCTGTCTGAAGCAAGGAGACACCATCGCAGCTAGGACGGGAAGTCAGCTTCACAAACTAAGAAGCCTGCGACAAGTTTGCCTTTGTTCTGTAGTGATGGCAACAAGGTTTCTTCTCGGGGATTAAAACCAAAAGTAAAGATGAAGAAGTAGGGGCGCCATCTTGTGGCAAAATCAACCAGCACCTGGTCCAGCTCTGCCTAACCCACCCCAGCCCTGAAAGCAACCCTAATACTACTTGGAACTTATGGGTGCTTTTCAGAAATCAAACACTCCTTTTTTCTCAAACATAGGTAAGAAAAACACCTCAGGCCTGCACCATTTGCCCTCCCCACTGAGCCCTGTTTGTGGGCTGGGCTTTAAGAGTCCTGTGTAATCATAGGGCGTAAAGACTCCACCTGCTCCTGGCTGGAGGGAACCTTGTGCAGGGCTGAGGCCTTTTGTCCCTTCCACACGGGCTGCTTTTCTCCATTCCTCACCTGTCACAGAAAGCTTTTAAGGCAAGTGCTACCACAAACAAGACAGCTTTTGAGACAATTACAGTTGGGAGGAGTTTTGGAAGTCATCCGTCACTTGTTTCCAAGGAGCACCACGCAAAGCAGCTGCACATACGAATGCCAGCCAATCTCCCATCATCCTAACTACTCCTAGAGACTGGATTCAGTATGTAATTGCTCGTATCTAGAATATGCCCTTATATTCAACGGATGTTTCAACCTGTGCTTTCAGTGTGCAGCACAAAAGGAAAACATATGAAGACGGATACTCATCTCACCAGCTTTAAGTGATAAATGCGCTTAGTTTTCTTTTTCTTGGATTTCTAATTTTTGTAAAATATTATTCATACTATCCATGACTGTGTTGTAACCCTTTCTATTGCTGAGATGAAATGCTGTGACCAGAGCAACTGAAGAGAGAAAGGGTTTGTTTTCGCTCTCACTGTTCAAGGTAGGGAAGGCCAGGGCAGCAGGGCCCCATGGCAGCAGGTCACATTGCCTGTGCAGTCAGGAAGCTTAGAGAAACGAAGACTTGTACTCAACTAGCTTGCTCCTCGTTATTTAACCCAGGACCTCAGCCCATGGACTAGTACTGACCACATCCAGACTGGACCATGTCATCTCTATTAACCTCAATAGATAACCCTTACAGGTGTGGCCAAAAGACAGCCTCGTCAGCAACTAGGCCAGTCAATATGGTGCAATAGATTGCTACAGTAACAAAGCATGCAACTCAATTACCCTGAGAATAAGAAAAAATATATAAAGGAAAAGGATTCACTCACATAACATGGATCCCATCTGGACTTCAGGCACACCTAGATCCAGGGCTTAACTGATGCCACGAGACGTGCATCTTTTCCTCTGTCTCTTAGCCACACCTTGCTTCTTACCTGCAGCCTTGTTTTGAAGACGTGCACAGAGTAATTGCAATCAGCAGCGGGCCTCACATCTGTACTCCTGGCACCTTGAACTTAAAAATAGCATTGCGTGCCCTCAAGAAAAGTCTCAGCAGGATTCCTCTGGTTGGCTCCATTTCTGTTACATGTGAGAATGCAGCACGATAGAAACTCGCCAGGCAGAAACAGAATAGAGGAGGAAGACTTCAAGATGGGGGCGGGGCTCCTACCCCTCCAACAGAAACTGGGCACACTATGCTGTGTGCTCGAACTGACTTCAATATAAAAGATGCATCCAGTACCACTGCACTCATTTTGAAGTCTCTACCCCTATAGACAACAGCCTGGTCTTGTGTTTGACCTTTTGTGTCCATGCAAGGTCGTTCTGGGACTCTCAGTGATCCAAGGATTGGATCCCCCCCCCCCATCTAAGCACCAACATGGTGAACATACATGAAGTCCCCATCCAGACTTTATTCATCTTTAAGCAAAAGTAGGAACTAAGTGCACCAAACACCACTAGTGCCTCATAGAGCTAGTGACACATGTCCGCCACGGAAAACATACGTTCGATTTGCTTTTCAACCTCTGCTTTGTGCGCTTCAAACTTAGCACTGACTGAAAGAAAGTAAAAAATTATGAGGAAAAAGTCAACAATGAAAAATTATATACCAAAAAAAAATCTCAGTGCTCAAGACCCAGACATATGTCTGCTTTTATTTGTCTGAGAAAATTTAAGCAAATAATTTAGACTTTTCCAGTAAAAAGGAAATATGGAGCTGGTCACGGTGGTGCATATCTTTAATCCCACTCAGGAGGCAGAGGCAGGTGGAGGATCAATTTGAGTTTGAAGCCAGTCTGGTCTACACAGTGAGTTTTAGGACAGCCAAGGCTATGCAGTAAGATCCTGACTCAAAGAGAGGAGTGGGAAAGGGAGGAAGGAGGTGGAGATGGAAGTGGAAGGGGGAGAAGGAGAGAAAGAAGGAGAATTAATTTTTTTTAATCAGCAAGAAAAATTCTGTCTCGGGATCAACAGCGAATTTTTCTGTTTCTACCTGACCTCTTATAAATAAGGTCCCAATCTTAGAGTCCAGAAAAGGCAAGAGCCCCACAGCCTGAAGAAGGGGTCCAGACATTGGAACCAAGTAGCCATCAGGGCTTTTTATGAGGTTCAGTGACAGGCCCAGCTCTGCCATCAAGCACCACCCTGCCTTGCATTGCAACAGGGCTGCCCGGAAGGAAGACTAAGTTGGTTGGGCATAAGGGCTTATAGTAAGAGGTGACTAAACATCCTCCCCAAAGCCACAGAGTGGAGCATCCAGAAATGTTTGTAAGGACTGGAGATCGCCCCATCCACCTTCATCCTTTGTCCTCCAAGGGGTCCAGGAGAATATTCCTTTATTTCCACAGGATCTGGGTAAAGGGTGTGTCAGGTCCCCTTCGGTCTTCCATGGCTGGCACAGGGCTATGCATATGCATAGCCGTTACATAAGAAGTTGCTGCTAAATTCAAAATGCTTCGATTCCTCCAATAGTAAATGGGGAGATTATGAGTGAAACAATGATTTGCTGTAAGATACCGATGGAGAACGTTGAACAACAACGTCTTTTAAAACGTATGAAGAGATGTCAATGGGTACAGTCCAGAACGCAGGACACCCTCCAGAAAGGTGCTCCAGAAACAGCAGGCGTGAGGGATAGATAATTGTTCATGCCTTTAAAAATCTGGGGGGATGGGAGGGGTTGCTACAGAGTCCTCTCCATACTCTTTGAGAAGTTTGTCATTGTTACCTAAGTCTATTCCAGAAACTGCTTTTAGCTTCTGAAATGCTGGAAATATCAAATTAGCACTTTAACCCCTTCGTGAGGACCATGACATCAGAGGACAGTGACATCAGGTTGGACTCTGTAGAGCTCTCTGAATCAGGGTACTTGGAGACCAGGACCCTCCCACAAGCATCTCATCAGTCCAATCAAGAGGCCTCTACTTGGGGCTAGTGAGATGCTTAGCAGATAAAAAGCCTTGCTGTGCAAACCTGGCAACCTAAGTCTCATCTCCAGAACCAAGGTAAAGGCAGAAGAGAGCCAGTGTTTGAAAGTGGCCCTCTGACCTCCACACACATGCGACGCTGCATACATGCTTGCACTCTCACATACACACCACACACAGAAACATGGTCATAAGTTCCTTTTTTTAAAGGAGGCTCATATTCCAATACTTTCTCTCGGTCCTAGGCAGGAATGCCAAGAGATCTCTCAGGAAAAGAAACTCTGCTCACTAAAGAGCTGAATTATCATTTGACTGAAATCCAGCTGCTCAAATTCATGGTCATAACCAAATTGGTGACACTACACACTAGGAATGATTCGTTTCAAGTTTCTGAAAGACAGGAAACACTGCCATATCTGTATCAACTAGTATGTAGTCTAATAAAAGAGGAGTGCGTGTTCCTTCACCATATAGGAACTGGACAGATGTGGGCCACTGCAACGGCTCAGTGGATAGAGCAGCTGCTGCCAAGCCTGAGTTTGAACCTCAGAGATCATGTGGAAGGGAAGAACTGACTTCCACATGGTATATTCTGATGTCCACATGAAAGCCTGCACATACACATAAGAAAAATAAATCAATGAAAAGGTAAAAATAAATGAACATATATGAAGCCAAAAGAACCACCAGTCAGCATCACCTACCTACCATTCTTCCCAAACAGGCAGCAAACTGTAGCCTACTGCACCCCAGTTTGAAGGTCCTAAGTGCGTCCCCCCATCATACATACAGGGAAATCCGAGCTCCTTCTTGGGGCCTGCAGGCCTTCTCTGGATTTAGTTTTAGAACACTAACCAACAACTTCTTTGGTTTGCTTAATACTATTCAGTGCTCAGGAAAATGTCCAGAACACAGGAAAGAATAGGGAAATCTGAAAGAAAGAAGGAAGAGATGGAAGTCTCTTTTCCCCAAGACAAACTATCCCCTCTCTCACTTGGAAACTGCCTGTGTGGTGTTTCATGCATATTTTTCTCATGCTACTTTCTGGACCAAAATACATAGTTTTGGTCCATTTATATTGTTACTTGTTGAATAAATGTAGGTGCATGTATGCTTAGATGGATGGAGGAGGTAGACGGATAGTTAATGGTTGAAGGGTTTGTTAGTTTTATCTCCGTCTGTAATGCTTCAGAACGCTTACATATAATTCAATTATTTTCTTGGTGTAAATAAGTATTCAGAAACTACTATTTTTTTTAATTTTATACTTTATTTTTCAACTCCTTTATGCCTTCATTTATTAACTAACGCACATGCTTTGAGCGATCATTGCCTTGGCTAGAAGGCTCCCATGAGTGTCAAGACGTGGAAGAACATTCTACTACAGAGTCACTGTCATGATGCCTTTCCTTACAAGTCTAAAACACATTTCACATGCATCAAGTGAGCTTTCCAATTTTATCTTCAAAGCAGTGGCACTACCCACTTCTGCATAGTATCTAGTCATTGTCCCTGGCAGATCCAACAAACGATCTTTATTCTAACCTCCCTCTTCCTGTCAGCTATGATGCTGTCTTCTCCCCATAATGACAAGTTTCTAATCCTCCTGCACAGCCCCTGTCCTCCGACCTTTTCCTTGTCGCTACCATTATTTTTCATGGGTACATCATAACTACCAAGCATCCATCCCCTTCCAGAGTTTCCACCCCATTCAGGAGTTGTGGCAGCAGCACGGCAAGTGATCAAACTGCACAGCCCAACTCCATCTGTCAAGAACCTATCCTCCTGTCCGAGCTTGGTGGAATGATTTGTAGTCATTGGGGCTTCATAGGAAAACTACCCAAGTAGAATATTTGAAGGTGAGAAGAACAAAGATAAATAGTTGCAAATTTGGTCTTGAAATCTAATCAAGAACAGTAACAAAAAAAAAAAAGCCTGCCGGAAAAGATATCATATTGCCAGTGACTTTCTAAATAGAGATGACTCAAGGCTGACATAATTCACACAAAAGATAATAATGACTCAGAAATCATAGCCTACTTGAACCACATTTTCCAGAACATCCTGGGCACCTTCTGTTACACACACACACACAGAGAGAGAGAGAGAGAGAGAGAGAGAGAGAGAGAGAGAGAGAGAGAGAGAGAGAGAGAGAGAGAGAGAGAGAGAGAGTCTTCTTTGATTTCTGAACCCTTGAGCTTTTAACATAATATCTTACACACCATAATAATGACCAATACTTATCATCTACCAGATCCTGTGCTGAGCATCTTACAGAAAGTGTTGGGAGGGAGAGAGGAAGCGAGGGAGGGAGAGAGAGAGAGAGGGAGAGAGAGAGAGAGAGAGAGAGAGAGAGAGAGAGAGAGAGAGAGAGCTTGGACGGGGTCTCATTTCAGAGCCTGGGCCGTCCTATAGTTCACTATGGGAACCAAGCTGGCCTTGGTATCAGAAATCCACCTGCCTCTCTATCCTGAGAGTAAAGGCATGAGCCAACATGTCTCTCTAACCAATGTCTATAAAGAAGATATTTGTCTTCATGTTTTTCAAATGAAGAAACCAAGGATCAAAAAACTTGAACAATCAAGGCTACCCATCTGGTAAGTGTGGCAGACTAGATGCAAACCCAGGACTCTTGCTCTATACCCCATCTTTTTCAAGCTGCCTAATTTGTACAAGTCACACTTGGTCTTTAAAATAAAGGAAAATATAATAAAGCCGTACAATATAAATGCCAAAATCATATTTTAAAAGAGAAGCAATGAATGTTTCAAATAACTGTAATAAGTTAGCAACTATAACTGAGTTAAATGGATGCTTCAGCAAGGCAAATGATTTAGATAAATGATAGATAGATAGATAGATAGATAGATAGATAGATAGATAGATAGATAGATAGTTCTGGTCCTAGAGTGATAGGCATTTCACAGCTATGCTAAAAAGCTAAGTTTTTGCATCAAACAGCTGCAGTTGCTAAGGATAAATGTGCAATGTCCTACCCTGGTATATTAGAAAGGTCTGATTTAAGTACTCATAGAGTAGCCAGAACTAATATACATGCAAGATCTTGGGACGAATCCCAAGGTCTCACCCCTCTCACAGAATTCCTCCCTCCTTTGCAGTATTCCAAGTGTGGTGCAGTACAGAGAGAGAAGGTCACAAAGAAGAAGGGGCTTAAAGAAACGATGGATGTTGACTAATGTTCCACACCATCCCGTGCCACACCATGCCATCTCACATCCTAAACAGCTCCGTGAAAACAGCACCAACCGCAACCACTTTATGCATGAGGATGCCAACAGCTTAGCAGTAGCTAGGAGAATGCAATTTACCTGAAGAATAGCCAGAAGGACAGAGTTTGCACTGAAATCTGTTGCACCATCTCAGAGGTGTCAGAAGACAGGTGTGTGGTCCCTGTTCTTACCCACACCAGTGTTGGGACTGACCTGGGGCAACTCACAGAGCGTCTCTCGATCCCAAGTCCTCATCTGGTAGAAGAGGGCTCGCTGGTTGGTGGGAGAGTGAGAGTGAAGTGATGACTGGGAGATCTCTCGACAAAAGAAGAGCATGTTTCATAAATTCTGCCCTCGCTATGTCTGATTTGCCTTTCACAGCTTAGTTCAGAGCCATTTCTTCTGGGAAGCTTGTCCTAACTGCCCTGCTGAGATCATTCCCTGGAGAGTGACGATTCTTCACACACCTTATAAGAGCTTTACGAGAGCTTTACACATGTGAGTTTGCAGGACAGCCTTCTGCCTTTCCAGGCCACAGATTCACATGGGAAGACACGCTCCTGACTTTGTTTATCATTGCAGTAACTGCAGGGCTCGGCAGCATTTCCAGCACTCCATGTGCAGGCCTCATGCAGCAAACATTTGTGAAATAAATGCATTGATATATTAGTATCGACATCAGAGTGCATACTTTGTGGTTACAAGGTGCGGTGACACTCATTACCATCTAGAAGTTAAAAGGAAAGCGGGAAGCCTTTCGTCTGTGTGGAAAATGGCTGCCACGAAGTCCACACAACTTTACTCTTCGGAAGAAGTGGATCCACCCTCAAGTCATCATCCTGACATCAAGCATAAAATAAAGCTAGGGATGAAAATGGCTGGTGAAGCGACAGCCAAAGCGTGTGTAAATGCAGATGCTGACTCTCCACCACAGCTGTCCACAGGCACTTAACAGTAGGGCCACCTCTCACACACACCCAGAGTCCTAAGGGACACCTCTCACCACTCAGTGCAACAACTAATGTCGCTGTCAGTACAGGGAAAATGGTGTCTGAGACACAAACCCGGGGACTGCCGCAGAAGCCCCAGGAACGCCTGCTGAAGGGAGAATGCGCCATCTCAGCAGGAAATACAAGATGGAAAGACACATCACTCTACACTAGCTCAGCACAGCTCACGTGTTGGCGATACACAGTTGCATTTGACAGAGGTTAGAATCAATGATTTGTGTCTAAACTCTTCAGAAGTCTGAATATCCCCTCCTAACATCTTATTATTTCCCCAAACAAACTTCAGAGCACCCAATATTTGCTGAGCAACATGAATACAAGAAAGTCCACTCACCACTTAGCAGCTGAAAAAAACATAGAAGCTAATGTCACCCTACAATAAAGAGGTAGTGGTGTAGGAAAAGCAGGTGATTCACAGAAGGGAGGAGCAAAGCGCTAACAGCCATGCTCCAATCCTCCTCAGGCTCACACAGGACATCAGGGAGAAAGGTTTTCTTCTGCCACCCACTACTAGGCTCATGGCTGAGACCTCTTTACCAAAATACAGGTTCGTAAGACAAAAGCGCTTGAGATTATTTAACACAGATCCTTCAGAAATAAACACTGAGAAATGGGTTATGTTTTGATTCTAAGATTGATGATGAAAAAGAATCACAGAGAAATATGATTGGTGAAGCGTAAGAAGACGTGAGCCAGTGCTGACAAGAGGATTTAGTAAAGTTGTTTGTTTCAGATTCTTCTTGGTATCTCTAACCTTAAGGATTAATAAAAATGAGAGGATGTCTGTCTCCCCCTTTGGTTACAGGATGGACACTTATGAAATAAATTTCAGGACTTTAGGGTAAAGTCCAAGAATTTTTTTAGGGCCTGCACATCAGAATGGAAAGATGGCGGGGGTGGGGAGAAAAACTGTTTCTCAAATACCAGGATGTTGTTTTATTTATGGGGTAGTGTGTGCTAAATCCTCAGCCTCAAGAAAGTTTCCATGAAGCAGAAGTGTGAAGCTCTCATTGTTACATTTCAGGCTCACACTCTTGCCTTTGGCTTGCTTTTGTGTTACTCATGTAACTAACCTGACTAATCTTCTGTACCTTCAGCGTAAGAAAATGTCAGCTCCCAGCTATATTATACCAGACTTCCTGTTAGTGGTGGTGGTGGTGCTGGTGGTGGTGCTGTTGTTGTTGTGGATGGTGGTGGTGGTGGTGCTGGTGGTGCTGGTGGTGCTGGTGGTGGTGGTGGTGGTGGTAGTGGTGCTGGTGGTAGTGCTGTTGTTGTTGATGTTGGTGGTGGTGATGGTGGTTGTGGTGCTGCTGTTGGTGGTGGTGGTGGTGATGGTGGTGGTGGTTGTGGTGCTGCTGTTGGTGGTGATGGTGGTGGTGGCACTGTTGTTGGTGGTGCTGGTGGTGCTGCTGCTGCTGTTGGTGGTGGTGGTGGTGGTGGTGGTGGTGGTGGTAGTGGTTTTGTTGTAGATACTTAGTTTGGCCCCCAGAAGTTAGAGTACATGGACACAAGCAGTCCCATCACTGGGGCCGTCAGTGAAGCAGAGCACCACAGTCAAGAGGAAAGAACAGAGTAGGGCTGCTCACCATGCCAACCAGGAAGCAGAAAGAGAGCATGCCCACACTAACTGCATTTTGCTTTCCCCTTTTGTTTCCCTTGAGAATCCAGCATATTGGATTCTCTGCTGAGTCACCAATTATCTTCAGAAAGACTTTCATGTGGATACCCAGAAATGTGACTTAGTAATCTACATGTCTCTCCCTCCACTCAAACTGAAAATAAAGATTAGCTATCATGTGACATCATCTAGTTTACAAAGGATTAGAT
This sequence comes from Acomys russatus, assembly GCF_903995435.1. Classification (NCBI taxonomy): domain Eukaryota; kingdom Metazoa; phylum Chordata; class Mammalia; order Rodentia; family Muridae; genus Acomys; species Acomys russatus. The sequence continues at coordinate 99,760,492 of NC_067138.1, forward strand.
AGCACACATATGGTCAGAGCAGTGGTAGCACACAGGCAGGCAGAACTACTTCAGTGCTCTGCATTCTAACTGTAGCTATAACCATGGTGTCATCATCATCATCGTCGTCGTCGTCGTCATCTAGAATGTTCTATACTAAGCGAAGCAAACTAGCTAAGGCAGAAAAAAGAAACAGACATTATAAGATGATAAAAATATCAGGAATTATTGTTTTAGATTAAGGGTTAGGGGAGTAGAAAGGCTATTGTGTAGAAAATTGTGGTGAGGGAACTACCTTAGTGAGAATGAGCAAGAAGCCTCTCTTGAGGAGGCGAGGACATCTGTTTTTTCCTCCTGCTAAAATCAGGAGAACACTTGTTTTAGGTATAAGACATAGAAAATACAAAGAATGTGAAGCAGAAAAAAAGTACAGTATACTTTTTAAAAAAACTATCTGGAGCGTTAAGATGACTTAGAGTAAGTCAAAGGCAGAATAAAACACACAGGCCAAGAAGAGTGCAATGATGCTATGGTATAGACTGTCTGTGATCCATCTGCCTCCTAAGGTGCGCCCCAACACATCTCTGTCTCTGTCTCTCTCTCTCTCTCTCTCTCTCTCTCTCTCTCTCTCTCTCTCTCTGTCTCTCTCTCTCTCTCTCTCTCTCTCTCTCCTCTTTCCTCTTCCTCCCTCCCTCCATTCCCTCCCTCTCTCTCTACTTCTCTGTCCATGCCTCCCTTTTCTCTCATCTATCATCTGCATTCCATACACAGATAATGTCCTCTCAAAGATAAATACATGGAACAGACACTTATGGCCATTTTGTGAATAACGCATTAAATCCTAGTAACAAAAGGTTTTTTTAAAAACCCAGTATTTATCCAACCTCTTCTGTATTCCACTATGTTAAATCAGTTGATTCTCATAGCAGGAAAATTAAGAGCATATCAATATCTCCATCATTTAGGGGAAAGAAAAAGCGGGGCATAGGAGGTGGGATTGAATATAACATCAGAGATGTGAAGTAAGCTGTCCAAGGTGCCGGGCACTCAGGCAGAGCACAGGTTAGAACTGAGAGCTCTCTGGCTCCACCGTTCCCTTTAGAAACAGTTGTTCATTCAACGCTGAACATTTCCCGGGAATCAGGCTTCATTTAGTGAACTCATGTCCATCTCTTCTTGGCAGTTGACTTCCTACCTTCCTTGTGACAAGGAGCATAGCAGCTAAGAGTTGAAACCCTGGCAGACCTTGTTGTAAAAGCATTTATTTGTTGTAAATAACGGAAAGTACCACAAAGATCTGCAGGAGTGGCACCACTGAGGACCGCTTTGAAAATGTTTTATGAGGAAAGAAAAGTTCAGAGCTCATGAGAATCTTGCAAATAGAAAGCTAATTTGCCTTATCAGTTTTTGCCCACGATGCTTGATCCTCGGGATAATTTGTGAGCCACTGTATCGGCGTCATTTGTATTATAGTCTTTTATCATATGGATGTAAGATATATTTCTTCCTGTCAAAACTAATCAGAGCATCTCTGGGAACCAAAGCAACCTTATTTACTTCCTCTGAGATCACAGCAAATGTCCTCCTAGTCTGCTTTTTTTTCCATGATTTGATTTTTTTTTTTTTTTTGGCTGAACATTAAGAAATCTAAATTAAGTACAGTATGTCTTCATTTCAAATGTTGGTTGATAGCCACTAACTGTTTGCTTTTTCAAAAATGAATTAATATCTAAAGCTGGAAATAATAGACACTTATTATTCACAATTTAAATCAAAGTTTAATGCATTTCATACCAAAAATATATGAATCCTACATTATGATAACCCCTGGTAAATTAATAGTAAGCTAAACAAAGGCTTCTGAAACATCTGAAAGGTATAAAACAGATGAGAATATTTAAATACAGAGGTTATTGATATGTGCGCTGGCTCCAGCATAGGGAAGGGACAGGGGTTGTTTAATTTTAATGTCCCCAGAGGTTGACTTCGCTCATAACATTTATAAAATATTGAAAGACAAGAAATGGTACAGATGTGAATTCTGCAGTTGGTTTTTCTCAGTTGCCCTTGAAAAAGCAGCTGCCATAAATCTTGGATGAAGCCAAATAAGGCTGGTGATTTTGATCTTCAACGCGTTCTTTTCTATCCTTCAAAAGGTAAATGATCCTGATGGAGTTAGAGCTCAGCAGCATGGCTTTCTTCTGTGATCTGCATACCCACCAATGCGCGCTGCCATCATTAGCACCATGGAGCCCGTTCCCTCTGGTGGCTGTGCGTGAGCATTCAGACTTGAGCAGAGTGTTGAGCGAGGAAGGCATTTTCAAATGGAGCACACAGGCTCGCCACCTCCTCCTCTTTCCACTTGCCTTTATTTCTCCCTTCTGTGTCGGCTCAGCAAAAAGCCAAAGTGTGAACTGAACGAATGTGGATCAAATACAAAGCTGTGCCACCAAGTCCTAGGTTGGCATTTTAAAAAGTGTCAGCAAAAGATTTTTTTTATTGGTCTGACTCTGAAAAGTTTGCCACAAGAACTTTGTAGGAATTTCTCATGCAGAAAACCCTGGAGCTCTTCCACTGCAACACAGAAAGGGGAGGAGCCGTTGCCATTCCTGTGGCAGAACACTGTGTCACTTTCTGAAGTCCCACGCAGTCATACATAAGACACGGCATCCTGTCATTAGAGATACAATGAATGTGTCTGTGTGGGTTTGCAGCTCTGCCTCAGACCGCAAGGCAAACCTGGTTAAAACAACTACAGAGAGAACTATCTATCTTCATAAATTCAGTTGCAAAGAGAAATTCATCATGTTTACTGTCTTTAAGGAAGGAGCGGGGCTTGTAATAAAATGCTCTCTGGTCCAGACTCTCTGTATTTATAGGGTCTTTTTCTTTCTGCCTTTCACAGAGCACGGCACATTCTAAACCACTGGCTGTGCCTTCATTTGCATAACATAATAAATAAGTTATGTGTCTCAAAATGAAGGACGTCCCTGAGAGGGTGAAAGAGGGCTGTCCCTTCCACGGTAAGTAACATCCTTGAAGAGGAAGAAACTGCAAAGCTGAGCATTTTGAACCAAAACATGCAGGGGAGACAAAGGGCCTTTGTGACAAACATACATCCTAAGCTTCCCTCCTGTTTTCCCTCCGCAACCGTGGACCATTATTGTGACAGGCATTTAAAGTAGTAATATGTTCCAGGTAATACAAAAGTACAAAATAAGTATACAAAAGTAATGAACCAATTTTCTTTGTCTTGCTTTTAAACTAAATAGTTTGCTATCAGGTGCGTGCGTGCGTGCGCACGGGCGCGCGCGCACACACACACACACACACACACACACACACACACACACACGCATGTATTCTCACAATGTGAAATAAATGCCTTTTATAAATGAACCATCCAAAATAAGCTTCCAGACATTCTGGTCTGCTGCTCCTACCTCTTCCTCCAAGACCAGAAAAAAAAAAAAAAAAAATAGTGATGACTAATAATGCAAGCTGAGCTCAAAGCCAGGGAAGTTCACAGACTGTGTGACCGGTCCCCTACACATACCTATCAGCATATTCCGGACCTGTCTGTCAAACAGCATGTAGGCATGCCTTACTTAGCCATATCCTTTGAGGTGTATCATTTCATCACGTCTTGCTAGCACCTAGAAAGTTATAGTATCTTAATTTTATCATGTGGCTTCAAGTGATCTCATAGGAAACACAAAGGTTTTGGTTGTTGTTGGGTTTTTTTTTTTCTTCTTCTTCTTCTTCTTCTTCTTCTTCTTCTTCTTCTTCTTCTTCTTCTTCTTCTTCTAGATTTAGAACTTAGTTTTGATGTCACATTTCAAGTGCAGATTAAAAGCAAAAGCAAGGGGCTGGAGAGATGGCTCAGTGGTTAAAGACATTGCCTGCTCTTCCAAAGGACCAGGGTTCAATTCCCAGCACCCACATAGCAGCTCACAACTGTCTGTAACTCCAAGATCTGACAACCTCACACCAATGCACATAAATTAAAAGTAAAAAAATATTTTTTTAAAAAAAAAAAGCAAAAGCAAGAAAACCTACATTCTGGGAATCAGACCCCTGCAAGAGCCCAGTAGCCCAGCTGCCTGCACTGGTCAGGGTTTTTGTTCGGTTTGTTGATTTTGGAAGTGTTGTTGTTGTGGTTGGGGTTGTGGTTAGGGTTTTGGGCTTAGTGTTTGTTGGTTTGTTTGTTTGTTTGTTTCTGGACCTTGCAGTAGTTCCGGATCCTTGGGAAATGTTTTAACCTATGACAGCTCTCATTCCTTGCCTGCACATTGTACATGCTAATCCTCATAACATTAGGATTATACACAAATGAGATAAAACATATGGGACATTTGATGAGATAACTAGTATTCAGTAAGCATCAACTCAGCTAAAACTGTAACTCTGCAGGGGCAACTTGAAATTCAATCCCAACAGAAAACTGTTAAACTAGAGATGATTTACAGACATTTAGGGAAAGTCATGATTCCAGGGAAAGGCACCAGGAAGGTCACCTTGTAGAGATCTTCCGAAGTATTTGGATGAGCCAATAAGTGGGACAACCGTCACACTCTACCAAACCAGAACGCTTTCATTGACTTCAGACACTTTCACAAACGTGCATAATGCAATTTATCATAGCCACCCCACTGCCCTCTCTGATCCCCATTGTCCTCTCTCACCCCCATTGTCCTCTCTCACCCCCATTGCCCTCTCTGACCCCCACTGCCCTCTCTGACCCCCACTGCCCTCTCTCTGACCCCCACTGCCCTCTCTGACCCCCACTGCCCTCTCTCTGACCCCCATTGCCCTCTCTCTGACCTCCATTGTCCTCTCTGACCCCCATTGCCCTCTCTGACCCCCATTGCCCTCTCTGACCCCCCCCCTGCCCTCTCTGACCCCCACTGCCCTCTCTCTGACCCCCATTGCCCTCTCTCTGACCCCCATTGCCCTCTCTCTGACCCCCATTGCCCTCTCTCTGACCTCCATTGTCCTCTCTGACCCCCATTGCCCTCTCTGACCCCCATTGCCCTCTCTGACCCCCATTGCCCTCTCTGACCTCCATTGCCTTCTCTCTGACTGACCTCCATTGCCCTCTCTGACCCCATTGCCCTCTCTGATCCCCATTGCCCTCTCTGACCCCCATTGCCCTCTCTCTGACCCCCATTGCCCTCTCTGACCTCCATTGCTCTCTCTGACCCCCCCATTGCCCTCTCTCTGACCCCCATTGCCCTCTCTGACCCACATTGCCCTCTCTGACCTCCATTGCCCTTTCTCTGACCCACATTGCCCTCTCTGACCCCCATTGTCCTCTCTGACCCCCACTGCCCTCTCTCTTACCCCCATTGCCCTCTCTGACCCCCACTGCCCTCTCTGACCCCCACTGCCCTCTCTGACCTCCATTGCCCTCTCTGACCCCCATTGCCCTCTCTGACCCCCATTGCCCTCTCTGACCCACATTGCCCTCTCTGACCTCCATTGCCCTCTCTGATCCCCATTGCCCTCTCTGACCTCCATTGCCTTCTCACTGACCTCCATTGCCCTCTCTGACCCCCATTGCCCTCTCTGACCTCCATTGCCCTCTCTGACCCCCATTGCCCTCTCTGACCCCCCATTGCCCTCTCTCTGACCTCCATTGCCCTCTCTGACCCCCATTGCCCTCTCTGACCCCCCCATTGCCCTCTCTGACCCCCATTGCCCTCTCTCTGACCCCCGTTGCCCTCTCTGACCCCCATTGCCCTCTCTGACCCCCGTTGCCCTCTCTGACCCCATTGCCCTCTCTGACCTCCATTGCCCTCTCTGACCCCATTGCCCTCTCTGACCCCATTGTCCTCTCTGACCCCCATTGCCCTCTCTGACCCCCACTGACCTCTCTGACACCATTGTCCTCTCTGACCCCCCATTGCACTCTCTGACCCCCATTGCCCTCTCTGACCCCCCATGCCCTCTCTGACCCCCATTGCCCTCTCTGACCCCCATTGCCCTCTCTGACCCCCATTGCCCTCTCTGACCCCATTGCCCTCTCTGACCCCATTGCCCTCTCTGACCCCATTGTCCTCTCTGACACCCATTGCCCTCTCTGACCACCATTGCCTTCTCTGGCCCACATTGCCCTCTCTGACCTCCATTGCCCTCTCTGACCCCATTGCCCTCTCTGACCCCATTGCCCTCTCTGACCCCATTGTCCTCTCTGACACCCATTGCCCTCTCTGACCACCATTGCCTTCTCTGGCCCACATTGCCCTCTCTGACCTCCATTGCCCTCTCTGACCCCCATTGCCCTCTCTGACCCCCATTGCCCTCTCTGACCCCCATTGCCCTCTCTGACCCCCATTGCCCTCTCTCTGACCCCCATTGCCCTCTCTCTGACCCCTGTTGCCCTCTCTGACCCACATTGCCCTCTCTGACCCCCATTGCCCTCTCTGACCCCCATTGCCCTCTCTGACCCCCATTGCCCTCTCTCTGACCCCCATTGCCCTCTCTGACCCCCATTGCCCTCTCTCTGACCCCCAGTGCCCTCTCTGACCCCCATTCCCCTCTCTCTGACCTCCATTGCCCTCTCTCTGACCCCCATTGCCCTCTCTCTGACCCCCGTTGCCCTCTCTCTGACCCCCGTTGCCCTCTCTGACCCCCATTGTCCTCTCTGACCCCCTTCCTCTTTCCAACCAGCTTCTCATTCTACTTTCATGTCTTTCCCCCCCACCACCACCATGGGTTTCATTGAGGTTTAAACAAAACTTGGAAAGACTGAGGCCTTAGCAGTTGCTGATTCCATGGGACTAGATGCCCCAGCAGTCCCAGTCTAGGGCTGAAGCATCCCCCAAAGAGCCGCTGGTCTTCAGTCCATGTTTGAAGGTTCAAGAAGTTGAGTTCTGATGTCAGTGAAAAGAGGCCAAGCAGCAGCAGGATGGATGAACTCACAAACAGTGTAGATGAACTTGTCAATAAGATGTAAAGGCAGAGAGGCAAAAAGTATATGCCTGCATCATTGCCAGAATATGAAACTCACACTTGGTGTGGGTTTTGTTACTTCAATAACCCCACAGGTAGGCCCAGAGACATTTTGCTTAATCGGTTTCAAATCCAGTCAAGTTGACAACCAAGGTAAACCAGGGGGAAAAAAAAACGGTAAAAATATTTACTATTTACTTAAACCTCAATAGCAAAAATGAACTAGAAATTGGGCAGGTAGATAGGGGCTTGCCTGGTAAATTAACATTTTTAGGGCCATCTGGATCGTAGGCAATGAGCTTAATATATAATCTGGCATACATTCTTCTCTCTCTCCCTCTTCCCCCTTTTATCCCCCCTTTTCTCTCTCTCTCTCTCTCTCTCTCTCTCTCTCTCTCTCTCTCTCTCTCTCTCTCTCTCTCTCTCAACTTCATGTGTTAGTAGCACAGGAGGGTAGATGCCACCATGCCTGGCTACAGTGACTTGTACTTAAACAAACATATCCCAACACAAGTGACTTGTGAGGACGCCTACTGCCTTGTCCTCCCACTTGATTCCTTTTACATTTGTGGCCATGGCCTAGATACAGATATAGATTGCATATTACACAAGTTTAATGATACCACAGACTGGGAAAGAATAGATAATAAAGGAGATGGCAAAATGAAACTTTAAAAATTATCTTTAAAGTGGAGCATTAAAGCAAAGTCAAGGAAATTTAGAGGAATAAATATGAAGTCCTAGTTTCAGATTCAAAATGATCAATTATTAGAATGCAGAAAGGTTTGCAATATTTTGTATGGATTACAAAAACTGCCTATGGGCTATACCTGGCCACAGGCTTAATACAGACAATCAAAAGGCTTTTGTGTTAGAGAATCGATCTGCCCAACTGTGCACCAGGCAGCTGTAAACGCACCAATAAACTTGTAATAACAGAAAAGACAGCAAGTTTTAATTTTATAGTGAAAGAATACAAGTCAAAACCAGTTTAGATGGCTGTTGGGTGGGTTTCTGCATTAGGACACCACACCTATAGACTTCCAGAGTGTTTTCTATCGATTTTGACATCTCATTTAAACCATATTTTACAGTCCAGTACACAAAAAAATTAAAGATCTACCAACATCAGCTGAACTTCAGGAGGTTATGAGACCATCACATAGGATCTTGTCTCTTCATTTTAGGGACATACCCTTTTTCTGGGCATTCCCTCATTCCCTCATTCCCTCTGTGCTCCCAAAAAATTTGCACTTTCTGAAATACCTATCAGACTCTCCCCTAGAGTCAAACAAAATGCTCCAAAAAGCAGACCACAGTTTCTGTGACCACTTAATTGTTTGAAAAATAAATGCTTGTATAAACAAACAAACAAATAAATGGATAAAGTAAATCTATACTTTTCTGCTTTTCCTACAGAATATTTTTGTCATCAATTTAAGAAAAATCTGTTTCAAAAAAAAGAAAAGAAAAAACAAAAGGATGAATGAATGAAAAAAGAAAGAATGCAGAAGGAAGGGAGGGAGGAAGGAAAGAAAGAAGGGAGGGAGAAAGGAAGAGAAGAAGGGAGAAAAGAAGAAATGAAGGAAGGAAGGAAGGAAAAAATGTTCAAAGGGACTTAACCCACTTTCTGCTTTAAATGTCCCCTGATCCTGATATAATTCAATCTAAGTGTTCTTCCATGGATTCAAAAGTTCAATGCTCCTACAAATTACAAAATAATGCAACTATTTCCCCTTTATAGAAAATAATTTTTGCCAAGAGAAACAAACCCCTGGCCACAGGAAAGCTAATGTTTCTCTTGTATTGCTTTTTAGAATTTAAAGCAATGATGATCAAACACACACTTCCCTTGGAATATCAGAAAAGGGTCACATATACACTTCCCCAGTGAGTTAGTTATTGCCGCTGTAAAACCGAGGCCCTCTGTAGCCTCCACTAACACTGATTTAGAGCCCAATTCTCTGAGCACACAATATAAATCCTTCCAGCCAAATGTCCACTGATCTGGAACTGGAATTCACAAGACAATCATCTTCAAAGAATCTTATCATGCAACTAATGTAATGCAATAAATTAAAAGGACCAGCTTGCTCTCTTCTTCGTCTGCCACTGTAGGAAAGGAAAACCACAAGAAAAAAAAAAAACCACAAATAGCCAACATTGCAAAATGGAGCTGAATCAGTAATACATATCCACTGCATGTTGCTCTGACTTAGATACCTGAAATTCATTCATTTCCCCTAGTTGTTTTTCAAGAGCTATAAAATTACATGATCTGCTAATGTAGCCATGTCTGTTTCCCTATGATATACATAATAATATTGATACCTAGCTATCTATCATGGCAGAAGTTCTTAGGTTTATTAACTGTTAAGTATCTGTTAAACTTTTACATGCCTCACAGATAAATGATTAATTCAAATCTAATTACTTAATTTCAGCCAAGCCTCAGTGTAGCTCTTTTCCTAACTGATTTTTCCCATTTTCCCCATTCCTTTAAAAAGATTCTTGCCAAGACAAAAAGGAAAGTGCTTTAATCCTCACTTATCTTTAACTAAAATGTTCAATGATTGCAGGCAAACAATAAGTCACAAAGCAGACACCCAGATTCAGGCAGTAATCTATGGGCACATAGATCATCTTGCAATGGTACATTAATCATTGCTCTTAAAGACAGAGCAAGAGGGATGACATTTTTTCAATTGTGTCTATTGCAACTCAGCAACATTCACGAATTTTTAATCTCAGCCATTTCTGCACATAGAGATGGCTGCATTTTCATCTAGAAGCACATAACAGCTCCACCTCCAAGGAGCATGAACGCAACATCAGAAAAATGGAACTCTTTCTGAATTCAACAAGGTTGACCTAATCAGTTAAAGAGACCAGCAGGAGTCGCATGCCTTTCCAAAACCATTCCAGTCCAAAAGTAAAAAGAACTCATGACAAAATCCCAGGCTCACTGCCTCATGACCTTCCCAGTCCTTGACCTATTCATTGGTTGAATGTGAGTAATTTTCAGTCCCATAGTGGGACAGTGTGAACAACTAGGCATATAGGCAAAACCCCAATGAATTCTCATTGGCCCTCATAGATATTTCCAATAGAGTGTGCACTGACATTCCAGGTGTCTTTATCTTGGCTGGCTGGTTAAGCTGGTCAGGTGTCTGGTTAGGTATTAAGCGTTGCATATACAAACAGGACATAAGAACCTCTGTCATATATGGAAAGGTTATTCTGGGTGAAAGCACACACTATCCCAGTCTTGCCCACAGAGAACAAATCTCTTTGAGACAGAGAGAATCTCTGAGTGAGCAGTAGTCTTGCTGCGGTCTGACCCACAGTTCTAATTCTCTTGGTAAGTATAAAGCATCTCCACCACACAGACAGTTCAGGATCCCCAGCTAGCTCCCAGCATTAATGCAAATGAGGCTTTTATTCTACGCATCAAGCTGTTGGGTATCATGTATATCTAACATATTAGTAAACAGCCAATAAATCCACTTAGTATAGAGAGAGCCCATAATTATGTAGGCACAGGCTATTGTAAACAGCCTATTAAAGTTAATGAGATTCTTTATAATAGTCCTTTTTGTTTCAAAATATTTAGCCATTCCTTCTGAATGTCACTTTAGAGTATATCATGTTGTTAAAAGTTAATGATCTCAAGCTAGATGGTTTCACCATCCTTCTGGCAGGAATTCAGCTTTTAGGTTAATTCCTACCTCCTGAGTAGAGTCAAAAGTCTTCTGAGGTTCCTTGTGCAACGGCCCACATTTGTTTCTCTTATGCCTACCTAAATCAAGCCTGGTCATCCAAGCATGACACTTGCCAACACTGGCAAATCACAGCATATACATAGCGAATCTTAATGTCTAGTGTAGGTAGATCAGAAGCATAGCCACACCCAGGTTTCCCAGGACTTCCTTAGTGGTTGACAGTAAAATAAGTTTGGAGATCCTGGCAGTCACTGCCATACAGGGACCCGTGAGAGCAACTGGGAGGAGCTAGAGTTCAAACAAAAGCTGTCAATACTGGGGTAGACATTGTAGTGAGACTAGAAAGACAATCCTCACTGAAAAGTCCAGTGAGATGATTCCTGCAGGATGGTTAGCCCTGTGCTTGGATAACACGCTGACGATGAGGATGACAACAGTGGGGAGACTATGCCTAGGAAATGCAAGGTCTTCACACAGTTCGAAGGATAAGGGCTACTCTTATTCATTTTCATGTCACCAGTCCTTGTTTTGGTGTCTGGAAGTCAGAAAACATTCTGTTAAAACTTCTGTTGAGGCAACTATCTCTAACCCCAGAATTTGGGAGGGTGAGTCAGGTGGGTCAGAAATTTAAGGCCATCCTGAAATACAACACAAGATGCTATTTCAAAAAAGGAAAATGGAGTCAATTACTCTATGATCGTTTGTTGAGCTGAATTCACTAGAACTTAACAAAGAAATGTCACTAACAAAAAAAGGGAGAAGTTAGAAAGAGAAGTCAAAGGGCTAAATGGCAAAAATCAAAGTGAGCAAAATAAGAGGCTGGAGAGAGGCAGCATCAGGGTACTTGTGTAGTGATGTCCCGGATGAGCAATGCCTCAAGGTTACATAAGTGTTCCCTCCCTGAGTCACCGACCAGAATCATCCCAAACCAAGATGGAGCAAGCCAGTGGCGGAAACATGGACGGCTCGGCTTTGCAAAGTATAGCGCTGAATATTATTAGAGTCAAACAAATCTTTTAGCTTAACAGACAAATTAACAAAATCTATTCCCTGAGGGTAGCAAGAGAAGGCAGGAAGGACAGCCAAACTTAGCCAGCTCCAAATAACCCACCTCATTGCTAACTGTAATCACTAGTAAGTTTGTAGTGAACAAATTTTCTTTTTCTTTAGTAAATGGTAAATTGTATGAACACAAGTTTTTTAAAAATATTTTATGAATTGTCAATAAATGTTTGGTTTGTGTGCCTATTTTTAGATGCCTATTCTATTCCTAGTGTCACACAAGTTTTGCTAGTGAAAGGGGGTGGGAAATGTGAAAAGTTGAAGAAAAGCTGGTTTAGTTCTTTAAAGGAAGTTGGCAGGAAGTACAACCATGTGCCATAACAGCCAAAATAGGTGCCGTTTACCTAGATCGTTGGTAACTTTTAGGCCCAGCTGTGTCGCCTGTTCTGTACATTGCTTAGCAATGCAGCCAGGCGCCGATAGCCAGCCTGGTTTTTCAAGGGCAGAAGCTAAGATACAGCTAGTGTCACATTCAGATTCAAGTCAGAACAACTTGTACCTGAACCTTAGTCATTACCAAAACCCAGCAATCTGTTGGTATTTGGCAAAAAACAGGTTTAGGCCTCATATGTCTTTAACTTCTTTACTATTTCACAGGTTTTGCCTTTAACCATACTGGGAACCAAGGACTCCAAAAAACAGTTGGTGACTGTTCGTCTGTGACTTTTCTACGGTTGAAAAATATCACAGAGGATATGGGTAGGCGCAGTTTGCTGTGGTGAGGCCGCCTTATTGTGACAGTGATCCCTAAGTGGGTTTGTGACTCAGTGCACACCAATACCTACTGAATTTGACTGTGCATTCAAAAACCAAGGCCAGACAAGGCACTCAGTGGGGATGGCTGAAATCGAAATAAATGTAAGGCGACTGCAGTCAGTGGATGGGCTGTACGTCTCTCAATTTAAAAGTGCGGGAGAAGGGGCTGCAAGACAGGCAGCTTGGAGGGTAAGAGGGCTTGTTGCTCTTCCCTGGCACCTGAGTTTCGTTCCTCTCACCCGACTTGCTTGTCTCACAAACAACTTAACTTCAGTTCTAGTAGACCTGACACCCTCGTCTGGCCTCCTTCAGTACACACATACTTGTAGCATACACTCATACAGACACACAAAGTGTCTGTCTGTCTGTCTGACTGTCTGTCTGTCTGTCTCTCTCTCTCTCTCTCTCTCTCTCTCTCTCTCTCTCTCTCTCTCTCTCACACACACACACACACACACACACACCCTACAGAGAGAGAGATAAGTGAGGATCAGTAGAAGGAAAAAAAGGGAAAGGGAAAAATGTTACTAAAAGTCATTTTTCTAAGACATTATTTGAGAAAGGTCATCTTTGTCGATGATTCCTTAAATGTTCCTTGTCTTTGTGTCTGGAAAGTTAGCTCAGGGTTTAAGAGCACTTGTGGCTCTTGTAAAAGACCCAGGTTCAACTCCCAGCAACCACATGGCTGCTCACAACTATTTGTAGCTCCACTACCAAAGGATCTGATGCCTTCTTCTAAATTCCACAGGCACCAGGTATGAATGTGGTGCACATGCACACATGCAGGCGAAACACTCATACACATAATAAAATAAATAAAAATTTTCAAACATATTACTTGTGTGAGAAAGAAGGAAGCAGTTCCATTTGTTCATGGCCATACACTCCCATTTATACGAAGAATGATATGAATGCTGGACAAAGGGGACGACAGAGAGCATCCTGAATCATATCTCAGCACAGGGTCTAAAAAGACAGAGGTCACCAAAGCTGCTCAGCAGAGCTCAGACCCATCACAGGGATCTGAACAAGGTGTCTGCCATCACACACATCTTGAAGGCTGGTGAAGGCAAGACATCCTTTCTAACGTCCATCTCCTGTTAGCAAGATCCTCTATCCCAAATGCTAAATGCATTCCTCCCAAAACAAATAAGAGTAATTCTTCCAGATTGTTTTCCTTGTTGAATAGAATATTCTCCACATCTCTCCTGCTGTCAATTCTCACCTTTTGGTTTCCCTTTGGTGCAATGCCCTCATCGAACCTATGTACACATAAGCAGTAAAAGCACACAGAGACACAATACAGCTAAACACAATGTTCCTAACTAGAAACTAATATTCTTCTATTGGTTTAACTCTCTATCAAGCCTGGCTCCCAATATGCCCTGATGCGTACTAGGGTTAACACATTTACATTGAACTCTGAAGAAAAATAATTTTCTTTAAAGGAAAGTTATTGTGGTTTTTGTTTTGTTTTGTTTTGTTTTTAAGGTTGGTGGATTTGTGAGCACCTGGAAAAATACGTTAGTTTCTATTTTTATTTCTATTTGGGATCAAGAGGGCTGGGTTTATTTTTTTCATTTTGAAAAAAATAAGATAAAGTGATTTGGCCTTTCCAATCTTAGACCAACCCTGAGGTCCTGAGTTCAACCTTTCTCCAAAAAGAAAAATGTCAGGGCTGAAATGCACCCAATTTCACCTAATTTTCTGTGTCTCCCTCTTCAGGAAGATGGATTGAGATGGCTCACCTCCCGGAATGGACACAGCTTCCGTGAGAAAAATAAGAAGTGTAAGCCCATGGTTTAAGTAACTGCACGATGGTGAGGCAGGTTTCTAGGCGCTCTGCACAGTTCTCATTTTATAGCTGACCAGGGCAATTGTGTAATTATGCACAGCATTCTCTCTATTGGCGGGAGCCATTGATCCTTAAGTGTACACTTTCTGGCATCCAATAAACCAGGCCGATGAGCGAGCAAGGTTTTCAGCTCCTGGAACAGCAAAGGGCTAATTAGTTGCATCTGCAGATTAATGACTTTCAAGTAGAAAGGGTGAAAGCAAAGGGAGAAGCCACAACCACAGTGACAGAATGCAAATAAAAGTATTTATAAGGGCAGGAAGGAAGGCAGGTGGGGGCCAGGAAGGGCCATCGATTGTTTTTACCCTCTGTACTGTGACATGTTCCAATGAGGGAGGGCATTCTGCCAGTCTGGTTACCTTCAACACACATAAGACATAACAGAGTCTACAGAGAGATAGAGGCAAGGCCAAGAGGAAAGAAATCCTCCACAGAAGGAGCAGCAGAGATCAAAACTCTCGGTTCACACCCCAGCCAGTCTCTGCTTTCTCTCCGTGGGAGCAGCTTTCAGTTCCAGCCGTTTCTCCTGCTCTGTCTCTCACCCTCATCTGTAGGAAGACTGACTGCATCACCTGCTAGGAAACCTAGCCAGTTACAGAGTCACATGCTGAACCCCTCTTTATTCTCATTTCCCAAGACAGCTTTGTGCACAAGGAGTGTGTCATGTTATTTTTAACACTATCTCTCACATAAATGCAAAAGTGCTACTGTGTGCCTTTGATGTGCATTGGTAAAAGATCTTCCCCATTATCAAAGGCAAGGGTTGGAGGTGAAAATCGTGCTAGTGTAGAGATCACTGTTCCTCTACTTTGAGATGCTGTTAATTAAAAATGTCTTAGGTATACAAAGAGAGAGACATAATTAACTATTAAAATAAATAAATTTAAATAGGAGAGGATGGTGGGGAAACGGCTCATCAGTGAAGGGCACTTCTGCTCTTCCAAGGGACACAACTTTACTTTCCAATACCCAAGTCAGATGGCTCACAAGTGCATGTAACTCCAGCTCCAGGGGGCCAAATAACTGGCACCCATACCTGTATACACAGACACACACGTGCGCATGCACACACACACACATACACATACACACTTTTTAAATTTTAAAAATCATTTAAATAAATCTTTAAAATTGTGTTTAATGACATTCAAGAGACTGATAGGGTTTTTTGCCTCACACTATTACAGAATATTTCGTTTATCATAATCATTATTGGACTGGTTAGTCTTGTTTGTTTGTCAGCTTAACACTACCTACAGTCACCTGCAAAGAATGCATCTCAGCTGAAGGGTGGTTTTTTTTTTTTTTTTTTTTTTTTTGGATTTTTTTTTAATTTATT
The DNA here is from genome assembly GCF_903995435.1 of Acomys russatus. Taxonomy (NCBI): domain Eukaryota; kingdom Metazoa; phylum Chordata; class Mammalia; order Rodentia; family Muridae; genus Acomys; species Acomys russatus. The sequence continues at coordinate 99,776,159 of NC_067138.1, forward strand.
TTTTTTTATTAATTTATTCTTGTTACATCTCAATGTTTATCCCATCCCTTGTATCCTCCCATTCCTCCCCCCCCCCCCCATTTTCCCATTATTCCCCTCCCCTATGACTGTTCTTGAGGGGGATTACGTCCCCGGTTTTTTTTTTTTTAACCTCCATCAAATTGTCCCGTGAGTACATTCATAGGGCATTTTCTTGATTGTTGATTGCTGTGGGAGGACCCAGGCCACTGTGGGCAGTGTGACCCCAGACAGAAAACTAGATGAGCAAAATGCAGAAAAAACGGGTCAGTAAGCAGCTTTCCTCTGCGGCTCCTGCCTCTGTGGCTCCTGCCTCTGCGGCCCCTGCCTCTTTTTGTGCTTGATATCCAGTCCTGACATTTCTTGGCAATGGAGTAGGACTTGGAAGTGTAGGCCAAATAAATGCTCTCCTCCCCCAGCTGCTTTTAGTAATGCTCATCACAGTAACAGAAAGAAGCCTAGAACAGCTGCTGTATTTTTTAAAAGGTGTTTTATGGGTAGAATTAGAAAACAGAAAGACAAGCTTTGCACAATAAGCCCCGTTTTAAGCTGTTGGTTCAGGTTATCCAAAAGATGCCCAAAATACCATAAGCTGTCATTGTTGCCCTTGATTGCCTCCCAGGGGTGAAAGATAAGTCCCTATTGCTGACGATACCGTGTACTCCAGACACAGGACCCAGAAGAATTAAGCTGCATCTGACCTGCGAGCCTCATCCCTGAGAACTAGTTTTCATGATGGCAGAAAGCACACGCCAGCTTCCAAAAGAAAGAAACAACCAACAGTCCTACACAGCTAAGATGCCTATGAACCACCACAGTGACCAGCATAGCACAATAACCCTAAGGGTGCATTATGGGCACACATACCTTGGTGTTAACTAACACCTCTCAGCTACAGGGAAACAATGCCAGGTACCAGGAACCTAACATAAAGCCCAGGATCATGAAGCCATGGGTCTAGAAAGAGACACTCACAATCACCGTCTTCGGTCTAATTCCTAACCACATTCTGAATTTTTACTCTTATATCTACAGATAAGTCCTCAACCCCCATTGAGAAAACTTCTCTTTGCAACAGAGACTATTACAGAAAACCACAACTGATCAAAATGCAGAGAACAGGAGATTGTGTAACGCCCAGTGCCAACTGCCCAATAGGGATGAACTCATATGGAAGAATCTGGACATGACCTGGAAAGACAGAAGTCTCGTCTTTGGGCCAGCTTTCTTCCCCAAACCTCACACACAAGCAAGGTTACAGCTTGCCTACAGATTCCCATTGCCATCTTTACTCTTCTTGCATTGCACTTATCACAACTGTTATAAACATATTTTTGTTTGCTGTCTGTTCCCTTCTTTGTTCACAATCTGTTTCCAAGATCTAATATAGTACTATCCATAATAGGCTCACTGAGGTTTTTTTCTAACTAGATGAAATTAAAATCACATTCTAGTTTCTACTCTGTCACTCACAAGCCAGATAACCTCTGTTAAATCATTTAATCAAGCTGTTTCGTGTCTTGTAACGCTTGTTTGGGGGACCAAATCAGACAATGCTTGTAAATGAGCTATGTCAATTGTAAAATTCTATGTAGCTGTGATCTTCCCTCAACACACACACACACACACACACACACACACACACACACACACACATACACACACACATACACACACACACATACACACACATACACACACACATACACACACACATACACATACACACATATACATACACACACACACATACACACACACACATACACATACACACACATACACACATACACACACACATACACACACACACATACACATACACACACATACACACACACACATACACACACACATACACACACACATACACACACACATACACACACATACACATACACACACATACATACATACACACACACATACACACACACACACACATACACATAAACACACATATACACACACACACACACATACACACACACATACACACACACACACACATACACACACACACACCACTCTGGATAAGCAAGAGACTTGCTTATCTTGTTAGAGTGTCACTTAAGTCTCTCATTCTAGCTAATTATGACACCTGAGATGACTTCAGATTTCCAGAAGTCAGCGAAAGGATCTCAAGCAATATGGTGTCCAGCTCCTTCTCTTCCACCAAGGAGTTATAGCACCCACTGTGGGTTTGTTTCTAGACAAAAAAGAAAAAGGAAGGAAGGAAGGAAGGAACAAAGATGCAAAGAAACAAAGAAAAATGAGGGATGTAAATCAGCCTGGAAATGTCAGCCATGGGAATGCTTTCAACAGTGTACGCACATAGGAAACCAAGCAGCAAAGACTCTACCTTGCCAGTAATACACATTCCTGAGCATTTGCAACTTGCCTGGCATTTTTTTGTAACTTAATTCTCTTTGAATTATTCTAAATAAGACAAGTTCACTATTTTAAATTAAAGAGGTTGCTATTGCGTTTTTACACTATATTTGACTTTCAGGTGTAGCACCTGGGGCCATCTGCTAGGTCACTTTGCTTTGCTTTGTAACACCACTAGCACTGTTGGTATGTCTCATAGAGACTTTTGTTGTTTTCAGAACTGCCATTATGTATGAGAACATAAATTTAAGGCGTAGGGACACACTTAAGCGACAGAGCATTTACCTAATACATACAAGACCCTAGGACCAACCCCCAAAGATGCAAGACAGAACAAAAAACCGAAATTCCTCAAACACAACAAATGTTTACTGAATGCTAAAAAACAAATTGCACTTGACCTAACTCAACTCCACTAAAACAGAAATCAAGAGGAAAGAGATGATGCTGAATTCTGAGGTAAACAAACGGAAAAGTAATGAAGGACATCCGTAGGAAGTTTGGTGATGCTGTTCACATAGCTGGGTACCAGAGCCAAGTAAACGCCATGAGTATCCATCTTCATAGTCCAAATCCAACAGCATCTCACCAACTACCTTTTTTATTCAGGAAGCCAGGGGTTTGTTCATCTTTCCAGCAATGTGATCTATTCTTTTGTTACATTATGAAGAAATGTGAATGTCGTACATTTCTTTTTAGATTTTATTAATATGTATTGATTCTACAGATTAGTATGATTTGGTTGGTATTTCCACACATATGTTATTCACTGATTAACTCAACCTCCTTTCACCAGCCCCCCTCCTATCACGCATCCTTCCCAACCTCTACTTAACAATTTTCTACATTTAGGTCACATTTTCTATTATCTGGAAATGAAAGAAGTGTTCTATACATGTCTTTCTGTGTCTGATTTATCTTCCTTAACATGGTGTTTTCTATAGTTTCATCAATTTAGCCACAAAAGGATTTCACTCTTCCTTTGTTTGAATAATATTTCTTTGTGTATACTTTTATCCATTCGTCTGTTGATGGACACTTAGATGTTAAATCCAGCTGTCGTGACTAGTGCTGCAATAAACATGCAGAGATTTGTGTAAATATGTGTCTCTTCAATATGAAGATTTTGCTTCCTTTAGCTGTCTACCCAGAAATGTGATGACTGAATTATTTAGATAGATTTTTTATTATTATTATCTAATTATTAATAGGTAGATCTATTTAATTATTGTTTCAAACCAACAAAGACTAATGTTAGGGCTAGAAAAAGGACCTCAGGCATTGGGTTTGATCAATTTTCCAACCTATAACATTTTCTCTTCTTCCTCAAATAAAAGTATAAGTCATTTAACTGTTTCATAATACTCTACCCTAATTTGTATATTCAGAAATACACAATATTTTAGCCGGGCATAGTGGCACACGCCTTTAATTCCAGCACTCAGGGAGGCAGAGGCAGGTAGATCTCTGTGAGTTTGAGGCCAGTTTGGTCTACAAAGTGAGTCTAAATCAGCCAAAGCTACACAAAGAAACCCTGTCTCAAAAATCCAGAAAGAAGAAAGAATGAAAGAGAGGAGGAAAAGAAAAGAAATACACAAATATTTCTATGTATATTGCTAATCTTCATCTTTTGAAGTGTTTCTCCACCATGATAATATCAAATTTATGCATCCTACCAGAATTACCACATGTTGCTGGGGAAATTGGAGCCCCCTTTGGGAGATTTTTAGTTTCACTGTTAAAAATTTAAGAATGCAGAAGACAGCCCAATGCCAATATTATTAGAGGTTAAAAGAACTCCAGTGCAACAATTTGTAAATATTGGTAGTTGTCAGGAAGAAAAAGATGAAAAAGAGAAAGAGAAAAGGCCTTGTCGTTTGTACTAAGCAAGCATAGGAGAAATACATATGGCAGACGCAATAGAGAATGGGGGTTTAGAGACACAAAGTATTAGGAAAGCATGCTTAGAAAACCTGCAGGAAAAAGAAGGGGAAAGGTGCTTTTCTGAGTATTATAAAGCAGGGAAACTTAAAAAGCAGGATGGCTAAGCTCTGTAAGTGAGTGCACTGGTGAGGGGAATTCTGGGAATGAACTCCCATCTGAAGGGGTAATTATCCCTCCTATCTCATGCTCATGGCTGAAGGTGGCTCTGCCTTGCTGATGGTGGTTCCTTAGGCGAATGGCTTGCCAAACTGGACTGACACTTATGTTCTGGATAGGTTGGAATGTTAGGTCTCTACCCAGGCCAGACAAGTATTTCTCCATAACTGCCCTCCACAAAGCCCCAATCAGGGCCACTATGACAATAATATGCTGCTCTGTGTTACTTGAATGTCTTTGTTATTGTCACTTGCACAGGCAGTTGCTGTTGGTTTCAGAGTTTTCTGCAAACTCCAGAGCCCTTATCTCTTAGGATACACTCTCAACTGCAATTTAAATACTGCCCACATCTCCCTTTCATCGCATTTAATCACATGGTATATTTACAAGATGAGTCCCGATAAAGAAGGCTCGTTAAATTTAATGGGTCACTTTTTATATTTGGGTGAAAGGCCTTAAACTCTTATAAATTAGGCTTGGATTTATAACCCATGACAAATGTGATGGCAAATACTGATCTCCTAGTAAATGCCGTCAACACTATAGTCCCCACACATGACAGATGAACGGCGCTTCTGCCTGCTATTGTTTACACAAATGACACTGGTATTGTTTGATACCTGGGCAATATGCCTAAACCCATGACAGATCTCAGAGTACAATCAAGACATATATTTCTATTTCTAAACTTCTACTTTAAAATATATATATATACTACATATGTGCCCACTTGGACTGAGAATTTCAACATACCTCATACCCTGTTTTCAAAAATAAAACAGAACAAATTGACATAGATTTCCCACACAATTGTTCAAATTACTGGAACCGCAGTTCTTTTTCACAAATTACACCTCAGTGGTAGGATTCCCTCTTCAAGAAAACCACAGAGACCAGCCAACTCCAGCCCTAACCCTGCTGGAAGACTTCTATAATTTTCTGCTACCAGTGAGTTAGTGCTTGACACGTGTTTAAATATTATACATTGTGAAGTTTAAATAAGAAAATTATTTACACAGGAGTATTTTTAAAAGTATATTACCAATTATATAGTTCCCTGAACACTTAACCATAAAGCGGAGTGGAAAACCCTTCAGGAAGTCTGTCCTCTACCATTTCCCTGTAATGAAGGGCGCCTCAGGAAATCCGCATTTAATCTCCAGAGCCACGTTTCAAGCACCTAATCTTACTTTGCAGTGCACTCCGGCACTTCTTGTCATCCAAACAAAATGCAGGTAAATGATGGAGAAGCTTAGCTTAGACCCTTTAAATATTTACTGGCTAGTCGACTCTTAGTAATACATGCTGTAGTGTTAGACTCAATTTCATCCTCGAGTGGTCTGCAGACAATTTGGACAGGCTTACTGAGAAGCGCGGGATCTTTCCCCGCTCTGCCTTTCAGAAGTTATCCCCTTATCATAAGTGAATTAGTTGAAGAACTTTCCTGCTAGTCGGGTGTATCAACAAATCAGCCAGGCCAGCTGCACTGATGGCTCACTTATCCTAGCCCCGTTCAGGCGGCTGGGGGAAAGGCCTGCGGAAGGAGGGTCCACTCTACCGAGTTCAAGTCGACACTGACCCCAGTTCCACAAGAGAGCCTCACTTCCCAAAGTGAAATTGGTATATTTGCAGGAAAGAAAACCAACTTGACTTCTGTTTCATGTGTCTTCTACAAACAGGGACCTGCGCCTGAGTGCAGAGGAAGCATGGCTCCCTAATTTCTGAGGCCTCCTTTAAAAACCCAGCAGTTCCCAAGGTCAGAACAAAGTGACGTTGAACAAGGTGAGAGGCCAAAGCCACTGAGGACAGATGATCACAGAAACCTTCCTGATGACTAGCTGTCAACGTTTCTATTAAAAGTCCCCTGAGAATATGATTCTTATCTTTAAAAGATGAGGTAAATCTATATACACTTATGAAAATATCAGAAATATATACAATTAAATCTAAAATTGTGTCTATATTTCATGTATGTCCATGCATATATACATTATATATAGAAGGGAACTCAGAATCAGAACTAAGAAACAAGGAATTCTACGATGAATATTTTGCATTGCTAGAAAGTTCAGAACAGATACTGCCACTATCATATTTAGTTTTAATAAAGAGGCCATTTCTCCTTGCTTGCTTTTCTCCTCACACCGCAGAAATGGGCATTGCCACACACTGTTGGACCATAGAAGGGCAAGCTGAGCCCAGTCTCCTGCACTGTTGAGATACTGCAGATAATCCGTTGAACTAGCCTCAGATCAAGCTGCAGACAGTTCCTGAACCCAGCCTGGCCTGCATGCTCTCTGGCTAATGAGCTAAAATGCTTTTAGAGACTCTTCGATCTCCCTCCTTCCAAAGCATCTTTTCTCAAACAAAGCCCATGCTGTACTTGAGATTAGTCTACTTGTGACTTTGGGGAAATATCTTAATAGTGTTTTGTTAAGGATTCTTAAAGTGCTGGTGAGTAAGTAAAAACAACAAATGCCCTGGTCTTGATTCTGCCTAAGGCTGCAACACGGGATCCCTCCAGATGTCTGAGAGATGGTTCCTTGCTCTCCTGAGGCAAAGGAAGCTGCTTGTGCCATAATTACTCTGTTGTGCAGATTGGCACAATATCACAGCTAACACAACAGAGAACATGAAAGACCAGGGCTATAACATCTCTGCCACTGTAAATTGAAATAATAAACCTTGGCAAACATGGAGGATGGCAAATTCAATTTGACAGTGCTCTCAAAGCAGACTAAGAACAACAGAGGGAGGTTGAATAAATAGGATTAGAAGGCACTTTATTTGATTATTACATCATTGGATGAAGCAACTTGTAATGCAATTCCTCCAAATTGTTAATGTGGTATTCACAAAATAATGGTAGAAATCAAATTACTGTTATGTTTGACATTCAAAAATCACTGATTTCCGGGGTGGAAGGGCACTAACTGTAGCTTCAAACATTCTCCTTAAGCAAACGTGCAGGTGAGAGTCCACGATTGCAAGACAGTTCAAGCCAAGCCTGCCCACTAATGGGGGGAGGGTTAGACAGTTCAAGCCAAGCCTACCACTAGTGGGAGGAGGGTTGGAGTGGCCCATTTCCAGTCTACACACCCCCTACCACTCAAGCCTCGGAAAAAGCATTTTTACAAAATCCCTGGGCGTCTATCTAGAGCATCGTTTGGAAATGATTGCCAGCTTCATTTAAAATACACTTTCCAAGAGAGCCGCAGAGCCACAGAGCTGTCTATTAATCCCAGCAGAGGAGACATAGGACGGCTTGTGCTGGACAGTGAAGTCCTGTCACAAACAAACAGCCATGACAACAAAGAACAGGCTTCAGCTCGCTGGAGATTTGCTAACTGAAAGAGCTACAGAAGAAAGAAGAACTGTGCTCGGGGCTTGTGCTGGGTTAGGGGACTGGTAGTTAGTTGTGCGTTCTCCCCCAATAACCCTGACTGCACGAGCGCTGCGTAGCTTGTGCCTGAGTGGCTCTTAAGTCCAGGCGTAGAGCAGTTGCTTGTGTCAAGGTATGTGCCACTATCCACCCGTGCAGCTGTAGTGTTGTGTTGGTCCTTGATGTGGTTCGTGGGCGTCATAGCTGGGTAAGACTCCTGGTTGCCCTCTCTTCTTTGGAAGCTTACATCGCACTTCCTGGGACCATGAAAGCTAGTCCTCAGAGAGAAGACATTCAGGTCAGTTGCAGGAAAATTTTTTGTTAAATACATTGGAAGGAATATGGCTTAATTTATTAGTAAGCCTTCCAATAGTCTGTTCATCTTATACTTTAACTGTGCTCTGTGTCCAGAAACAACCCCTACTTTTTAAATAATGAAGAGAAATTATATAACGTTTTCTAAGACAGAACAATGCTGATTAGAAGGAGGACAAAAAGCCCACTGGAGAAAGACTAAAATATTTAGTGGTATTTAACCTGAGTAAAATAATACTGAGCAGAGTTATGTAGAAGAATTTCCTCAACTGCATAAAAAGTCCCTGCAGGAAAAATGCTTGTTCTCTGCAGTAGCTCATCAAGAACCTATCATGTGTGGTGACAAAAATGTAGAAAGTCACAAGTTCAGTCTGGTGAAGAGCTAGACATAGAAATGATGGTTGACATTACAATGCAATGGCTACTACAATCAAGGCATACACGAAGAACAAAGAATGCAAAAAAGCAAGTGACAGAGTTGAGGGTAGACAGCTGAGAAGCCATAAAGGAAGATGAAGAGATTTTTCCAGAACTGCAATGAGAAACAACTCCAGGCAGGGGAACTAGGACGTGCAAAGACAGAAGACAAGAAAGCAGCCAGGACTTCAGGGACTTGCACTGAGTTCAACAAAGCTAGAGATTGTCGACTAACATGAGAAGCTAGAAAAGCCAGAGACACAGCTGAGGTTGGAAAATGGAGAAATCTGCGCATCAGCTAATGGGCTGTGCTTACCTCTAGCTAGTTACAGTGCTTGTTATAAAATCAAAATGTATCACCTGGAATGGGCTTCCTAAAAGCATCCTTCCCACCAGCAACTAAAGAGTAAATCCAGGGAAAAGGTTGCAAATCTACCTCCCAGTTCTATACCATATCCACTTTGATACTATGGAGGCTGTTTTAACATTGTCCCTGCTAACATTTGAGGACTTCATCCACCATGAAGGGGAGCCATTGAGAGGACAGGAAAATAGCTCAGCAGGTTAAAGTACTTTCTATTCAAGCAGGACAATCTTAGTTCAATCTCTGGGACTCGCATAAAAAGCTGGTGTGAGGACGTGCATCTGTAATCTCAGCACTCCTACAGTGAGCTGGAAAGCAGAGACAGGAGACTCACCCAGAGGCACACAGGCCATCTAGCCCGGTACACAGCACAGGGCCGGAAATAAGACATCCTGGCTCAAACAGTGAAAGGCAAGAACCAACATTTGAAAGTTGTCCTCTGACCTCCACAAGCTCTCAGTATGTAGCATCCCCCCCCCACACACACACCAATAAAATATATAGAAAGAAAAAGATCCACTAAACAGGATACTAAACAAGTTTCTATCAAGTAAGATACATGATCAAATGGCATACACTATTTTAAATGAAAACCTCTCTCCATGGAAATATTTGTTACATAGCTTTTATGCCCTGTAGACTGGCTGTTTCTGACACTGACTCACCTTTGGATAACTAAATAGGAGAAACTATGAAAGAGGTCTCACTTCACTTATGAGACTATTCTGTGACCAACATCAGAGAATAATTGCCTGGTTAAATTTTTCTTCTGCTTTTCCGAGGGAGATGAATCTGTAAAAGAGCTCGCTGGAAGCAAACTCCCAGCACCCCCACCCCTTGAATGACAACCTACAAAAGGCAGAGGCACTGCTTGGTGTTAAGATTCTTTTCACACTGGTGTCCTTGGTAACCCTTCACAGCAAGAAGCATCTGGAAGTGGCCTCCTGTCTGCAGGCTGTCCACATGCCTGCCCTCTGCTCCCCAGAGCCAGCTACAGGGCCAGGGTGCAATGCTGAGTTCACAGTGCCACGTGAAGAGGAGCCAAGAGCTGCCAGGAGGAAGGCAAGAACGCCAAGGTCACTCAGCAAAACTGGAAAGTGTGGGGGCGGGTGCTCAGAACTCACTTCCGGCTCAAGATCTCCACAAGTCATGTCTTTCCAGATACACATTGTTGCACCTAAGTTCAATCTGTTCCAAGTGTCAGAAAATAAAACCTCAACTTTTGCTCTTTAAAATATTTCCATTTCTTGGTAAATCGCATAACCATGTCTTGAATTTTTTCTCTTGCTTGGTTTTTGTTTGTTTTTTGTTTTTTGTTTTTCCTTTACTTCACATCTTCCTCTCTCTCCTCCCCTCCCCTCCCAGACTCCCCTAATGCTTACCTAAGTCAAGCAGTTTTTCATACAAAACTATAAGTTTCACATTTTTCCCTTTCTGATTAGACATCTTTTTTAAAAAGAAAGCATTGTTGACTTTCAAAAATAGTTTTTCTAAGAGATTAAAGTATGAGGTCATCAGGCCATCCACCTTGAAGTATGGACGGCAGTTCTAAACTCCCAGAATCTAGGAGACTGGTGCTGCATGAGAGGGTCCCCGGATGTCGCAGGGTCAGGGCCACACTACCACCTGGGATACATGATCAAAGTGGCCATGCCGGCCGCCGTGTGAGCATGACCAGACCATCTTCAGAAAAGCCCAGTTTCTTTAGTCTCTTTTCATGATGCTGTCCTTAAAAGCTTAAAGCTGCCTTACTTTCCAACTCCTGTTAATTAGCTCAACAACTTATTGAGTACCACTGAGCACTATGCTCTGAATTATGTACAGAAATAAATTAATGAACAGAAGACACGGTCACTCTCCAAGTGTAGGACACACTTCCCGGAAACAAGTCTCCATCTAGCTTTGGTGTTGGCACTCCCCAGGCATCTTTGGCAATCCTGATATACCTCTAGTCCCAGTCCAACTATTTCAAAAGTTCCAGGGATGAGGCCCTGTTTCTTCAAGAGTCTCAAGTGATCCCAAGGATAAACACAGTAAACAAATAATTGTATAAATAGGTGCTAAGTTATAACCTTAATGAAGGCAGGATTTGTTACATGTTTAGAGGGCCTCGGTGTCATTCATTAATATATATATATAACACAGATAACTAGACACACATATCTGCTACAAAGGCAGAACACCACAGTACCACCTACAAAAACATTGATAGGCCTGGCCGTCCCTTCTCTCAGTGAGTCAGACCTGTGTTAAGTCAGACCTGAGTTTCTGGTCATTGACACCTGCTCTACTCATCACAGGGGACATAAGCTAAATGCCATGAGCAAAGGTTCTCACCTGCCTCACCCTCTCAAACTCTGGTGAGTTTTGTAAACAGAGCCACTTTATTAAAATGCAGTGCTGAGAGGAAGCCCTAGAGTAGATAGTTATGGGGTGGGGATTTAGACTGGCGATAGATGCCCACGCTAAAGGAAAGAAGAGAGCTGATCCACTCGGTCCGTTTGCAGACTTAAAGGGAAAAATCAGTTCTGTAAGGCTCTAAGGAAGATTGTCTGGGATTTGCTAAGGGATATGTGAGGAATCCTTATATAATGAGCTTCTTTAAATAAACAAACAGCTTCTAGCGTGCCAAAGCTTCTGGGTACTGGAGAGGTTTTTAAAAAGCAAGAGGTGGTGACTGAGCCTTGTTCCTGCAGCTGCGAGCTTCGCTTTACACCAGTGTGCTCTCAGCCGGTGCACACATAGGCTCTCAGATGACCTTGTTCTTGCTTCCTTTTATAATTATAAAATGTGCTCTGGAGTTGCTCACTTGATCTGCACCATAGTAGATAGAGATATACGCATGAATCTATTGTCTGCTTGTTATATTCTTGTCTGATGTCCAGTCTTGCTCTGAGTTGTGAACTTTAATCAGGTCACTACAACTACCATCTAGTTGGCACAAAGCAGAGAATATGGAAAATCAAGGAACAGTGATGTATAGACAAGTATGTATCTCTAAGGAGAAATCACTCTTTTCAAAGCCCACATAATCCAATTTTAATTACATAATGAGAATATTGGAGTTTACAAAAACAAAACAAGCATACAGAAGGACTATAAGAAGTGACTGCAGGAGACAAGCAAAGGAGCTGAGAATTTGCTCTTCCTCCTAAGATCCCAGGAAGAGAGTAACTAAGGCCGGACTTCATTACATAAGGGAATAAAGTTCCATTTTTAGTAATTATACAAGTTTGGGGGTTTATTTTAAAGAGAGCACAACTCCACACTGTGAACTTAGATTTTCCTGAAGGCTGCCCAATGAAGTGCTGACTCCAAAGTCTGTTTTGCAAATGACTGACAAAAGACAGAAGCTGGAAGTTCCGAGAGGCCCTGGCTGCTGCCCAAGATGCATCCTTCACACAAGTTATGTCATAAAGGTACAAAGTAAGGAAAAATAAAAGCCAGGCATGGTGGTGGAGGCAGTGGAAGGCAGATCTCTGTGGGTTCAAGGCCAGCCTGGTCTACAAAGTGAGTCCAGGACATCCAAAGCTACACAAAGAAACCCTGTCTCAAAAAAAAAAAAAAAAAAAAAAAAAAAAAAAAAAAAAAAAAAAAAAAGGAAGGAAGGAAGAAAAGGGGAAAAATAAGATGACTCTAATAATCAAAATTAGTACCCAAGGCTCATGGTCTGACTCTCTACAGAAAGACAAAGCCTTCTTTTCAAGATGTTCAGGAACTGACCAAACCTATTTAGTAATATTACATGGGTTTCCCTTTGGGTTACTGAAGCACTATCTGTGCTTAAAATCCTAAACATATTGGATAATATTCCTGCCACGTTACTTAAATGCTAGATGGGTCATGGGCCTTAGCGGAAAACCTACCACTGTGACTCTACTAAATGAACATAGCAATCAAACGACACATAGAAACATCTTGCTACAGCCATAGATCGGTGCATTTGCTTAGGCTTCATTAGAGAAGTTTCTTCTTGCAATAGAAGGTAATTTGCACAGAAAACCACAACTGAGCAAAGAGTAAGAGACTGTGGGATGCTGAGCACTAAGTGGGATGGATGCCTATATCACACCCCTGCCCCCTAAGAGTCAGGGATCTATACAGAAGAAGCGGTGGAAACATTCTAAGGGCCAGAGATGGTGAATGGCCTTAAGGAAACAACATAGACAGGGGTATGTACCTATGAACTCACAGAGACAGGGCAGCATACACAGGAACTGTACAAGTTCACACCAGGTAAATTCCCAGCAAGTAAAATGAGAAATGGGTACAAACTTCCAACTATAACTGAGATGCTACAAGCAATCCATAGCTTCTGGGAAAGTAAAAAACTATTAGTTTTGCTCAATGGAGTGACATTGGGCATATCAACCACACCCCAGGGCAGTCCACCAACACAAATAAGACTCCATGCTTCTTTCACTCATTCACTTAGTTTTTAAGAAAGAGAAAGAACATAAGGTTTGGTGGATAAGGAAGGGGAAGAGATGGGAGAGTTTGAGGAGGGAAAAGAATATGATCAAACTGCAGTGTATGAGATGCTCAGAGCATAAATAAAAACACTATGAAAATAAAATAAAGTGGCCCCTTCATAATCTCAATACCCAGATTTTCCATCTTAGAATAAGCTAACCCTATTCAATCCATTATAGTGTGTAGTCAACTAGACCTTGAGTCAAAAATATATTTTCCAATATATAAACATACATAATAAGATTCACATGTATTACAATTATCAAGGCAGTTTCCCAACCTTTATTTGGCACAGGACTATGCCTCCATAATAGAAAGAAATTGTAATACGACAAACCATTTAAAAAAGACATCATACATTAAACTAAAAATGACAGAAGAGCCAGGCATGGTGGCACACGCCTTTAATCCCAGCAGTCAGGAGGCAGAGGTCAGAAGATTTCTGTGAGTTTGAGGCCAGCCTGGTCTACCAAGTGAGTCTGGGACAGCCAGGGCTATACAGAGAAACTCTGTCTCAAAAAAACAAAAACAAAAGTCAAACTCCAAAAATATTGTTTGTGATAATTTCTCACTTTTCTGATCTGTTCTACAAAGTATTTTACATGACCTGGTTATGTGCATGCAATAGTTTGGGTTTGCTTCCAACAATTTGTGTGCTAGATACTTAATTTTCCATCATTTATTAATGGTGCTTTTGGTAGGTAATTAGTATCACATGAGGTCCAGATGGTAGCATCTAACAAGTTAGTGACTTTTAGAAAGTTTTCGATTAGCCTACAAAGCCATGGCGTTATTGGAATTAGTGGCTTTGTAAGAAGAGAAAGAGAAACTGGAAGCAGCAATCTTGACCTTTCTCTCCACACCATTCCCAGCACTGCTTTGGGACTTCCAAGAGTGAAGAGGTTCTCACCAACATAGCCCCTTGACCTTGGACCACTCAGGCTGCAGAGTTCTAAGAAATAACTTCACTTTCATTATAAATTACTCACACTGTAGCATTCAGTTGCAGCGTCAGGAAAGATCAAGGTACCGCCTGAACTCGAACCTGATGCTTTTCTTTTTTTCTTTTTTTCTTTTTCTTTTTTTCTTTTTTTTTTTTTTACCACAACATGACTCAAAATATATCAAAGTTTCAATCAATTTATTTCTAAGGGTTAAGGAGCTCACCAATAATCTAAGCAACCATATGCCCTGAAAAAGTCCTGGAGTGAGACTTAGTTAGTTCAGTTTATGAAGCCTGTGAAAAAACAAACATGAGGCTTTCCCATTTCCCAGTGCCTTAACATTTGGCTTACAGAATATAAAATAAACAAAATAAGAGATATTCCACCACATGAAAAAATCCCAGCTAAGGCTTTTGTAAATTTAGGTTCTAACTTTTAAAAAATGTTCATTAAGACAGTTTTTATTTTTTAATTTATTTATTCATTTTTACTTTATGTACACTGGTGTCCTGCTTGCATGTTTGTCTGTGTTGGATCCCCTGGAATGGGAATTCCAGACAGTTTTGAGCTACCATGTAGGTGCTGGAATTGAACCCAGAGGACCTGCCAGTGCTCTTAACTACTGAGCCATCTCTCCAGCCCCTCTTTTAATTTCTTACTAGTATTATTATTGTTGTTTGTGTGTGATGGGGAAGGAGACATGGGTCTGCAACCACATGTGTGTAGAGGTTGAAGGAAACAGGCTCTCTCCTTCCACTTTATGTGGGTTCTGGGGATCAGGTCATCAAGTGCTTTCAACCACTGAGCCATCTCATCAGCCCAAAGTAAGACAGCTTTTAAAATGAAATTAAGTATGAAAAGGCAGAGCTGGACATTTATGAAAATGTGGGGTCGAACATTCCAAGTTTATTTATCTAAAAGACACACCTGAAGTCTTGAAACTAAAAGCATTCTAGTCAGCATTTCTCAGGCAGGAGAGGAGTGCCTCTCGTAAGTGATAAACCTCACCTCCCAGGATCCCCGAGGATGTTCTGTTCCTCCAAGTAAATTCCACTTTATCAAACCGTGCAAGGGTCTTATACAGCAGCAGCAACTGCCCTAAAGTGATTTTTCACCGAGACAGCTACTTTAGGCAGATGCGTCAATGCTGACCCCAGGAAGAGGAGTTGTTGAGTACAGATAGGGATGCATAAAACCTTCCTTTTTAAAGCAGAGTCAAGGCCTAGATAACTGAATGTCTTACGATAATAATCACCACTTATGGCCAGAGCACACTGATCTTTTGAAAAACATTAACTAAAGAAAATAGCCATGCTTAGAATTCTGTTTGTGAAAGTAAAAGTGGACATAGAACTCCAAAAACAATAGATGGTATGTGCCAGACATTTCCCCCTCTGTGCAGTGCAGTCTCCACAGTCCCCGCCCCCTCTCCAGCCAGCTCACTGACATTATCTGCATCAACAGCAACTCTGTTCCATTTCCGCCAGGAAACTCAGGCAGGAAACTGAGGAAGCATAGAAAACAATAAACTGAGTAGGGGTGAAACAAGGCAGGAAGAGCTGAGGAAGATGGGAAGACCAAGTCAAGTGAATTAATATGATGCTGATTGCCTAAGGCAGGCAATGGACTGGTGAAACCTGGAAGGGTGGGTCTGGCATCCCAGGGAGGCAGGGTTAGGAGGACCTCTGGCAGACAGAACTGCTGGGCATGTGTCGCACAAAGGCTAGGACTCTGCGTGTGGATGGATTCAGGTGCCTTGCAAATCCAAAGCTGATTGTAATGGTCCCCTTCTCAGAAGGATCCGACTGGCTGTCCTCATCTGCAGTCCAAGATCGTTCTTGGCCCCTGATAGCTACTTCAGACCTGGTCAAAGAACACTGAGTAGAGGCCACAGCTGAGAAGTGTTTCTCTCTCTCCAGGTGCAAAAAGAGCAAGAATA
This sequence comes from Acomys russatus, assembly GCF_903995435.1. NCBI lineage: Eukaryota > Metazoa > Chordata > Mammalia > Rodentia > Muridae > Acomys > Acomys russatus. The sequence continues at coordinate 99,792,502 of NC_067138.1, forward strand.
AGTGATTTTTGTAAATCTGCCACAATGCTGTACTTTAAGTATTTCATTTTCACACAATCCATTAAGAGATAAAATGGAATCAGTAGGTCATTACGGTCAAAAGTATTTAAACGTTTTAATATGACTGGAGATATAAATCTATACTGCAGTCCTTGATTTCTTCTATTCTTCCAAAACCTTTATTATTCAAAAGTGCTCACCAAGCTCTGCCTCATGAAGAAAAATATCTTCATGCAAAAAGGCTGTTGCATATTCTTACCATAATCTCCCAAACTTACATGGTAAGCAATTGTGAACCCCCACCACCACCCGCCGCCACGGATGCGCATATGGAGTCTAGCAAATACGAACATAAAATAATGACAGGAAGAAAACAAACCAAAAGCTAAAATTACGACTGGAGCTGATTAGCATATGTATAAGAGACACTTGTACAGATGTGGGTCGCTTTCTTTAGAACCTGAGTTCTCAGAGCAGTGATTCTTAATCATTTTTGGAGTTGTGAAGTCTTATTATTTGTTTGCTTTTTATGGTCATAACCAGCTCCCTCCTAAAAACATATTTTTAAATGGAAAGAAATAATTTTATTCCCAAGCATTTGCGCTTATTTTTACCCTCCTAAAGAACCTAGAGGTTTGCGTGGTTATCGTTGATTAATACCCCAGCAGCCTCTGCTCTTGGCCTTTTCTGTTCGCTTCCTTTGGTGTATATTTTAATCATCCACTGGCCACAGTAAAAGGTGCGAATAAAGGGAAGCAAGCAGGCTGGGGGATCATTTCTACAAAAGCCCTTCAAAGTTCACACAGTTTCTTATTATATACATACATATGGGCATGTGTGTGCTCATGTGGGTGCAGGTGGGGTGTGCACGTGCACACACATGCACATGCACGCATATGCACACATATGCAATGTATGCATGTTGAAGTAGAGACTGGAAGACAACCCCCAGCATCATCATGTCCACCTCCTTCGTGACAGGTGTTTCACTGCCCTTGAGCCCTTCGATTAGACTAGATTAGCAGCCCAAGAAGCCACCCTGTGTCTGCCTCCCAGCACATGCCACCACAGTTGGCATTTCTTAAAATGTCTTTCATTTATGCATATGGAGAAAGGGACATATGCGTGCCATAGCATATGTGTGGAGGTCAGAAGACAATTAATTCAGTAATTTTTCGTTCATTCCATGAGGGTGCCAAGGGTTCAAACTCAGACCAAAATTGTGTCCCCAGACTAGCGAGTGGTTTTACCAGCTGCCTCACTGGCTGATGCCTGGCAGTTTTCTGTGGATTCTATGGATTGAACTCAGAGCCTCCCATTTAAGAAACAAGTACTTGACTCACTCAGCCATCTCCCCAGCCCTACACAGGACATTTTGAAGTAGACCTAGAAGAAGAGGTGGTAGCAATTGACATGCTTTCCCCACATATATTTGGGGACCCTACTATTTGGAAACAGATTACAAGTAAGTAAATCTCTACATCTCATGTTCACCCTATCACAACCTCCACTGAGCTAAGCCAGCTGTACAGGCTTTACTGAGCGGACATGAAAGAAAACTGTCACATGCAGAACTTGATTTGGTGATTTATTTTAAGCAAAGGTTTAAATCTTCCCATAAGGTTTACTAGACATCCTCTGTGAGGGCTAAAATGCAGAGTAATTCATTCTGTTGGGAAAAAAACTGGTATCCTCACGTGTTTCTTAGAATCCAAGTTGAGAAGAACTTTTTCTATCATACAGGAATAAATAGCCCATAAGTATAACTTGATACTACAAACTGCATTGAATCACTTTCAATAGCTTTCTCATTTTCATTCATCTTCAGGAGGTTTCTCCAGGTGTACAGCCACCTGGTAGCAGCAGTATGTGTCTAACAAAGATGCTTTCTGAAAGAAGCATCAATTCCTAGATCGTTTAACAAGCCAAACGCCCATCGCCCTGACAGTTTCTGTAGCATGCCTCCTCCCCCTCCCTACTGCATTCCATCCATCCACCACCACCCCACCTCAGTGATTCTTTCTCTGAGTAGCAAACCAGTCTGCCCACAAAGCGGCAAAGTCTGGTTTTTCCAGATAGGTAAAGTCTCAATGTACAATACATACAAGTCCATTGTGAGCTCTACCCTGGAGTTAAAGAGAAAATGAGTCCTTTCCATTCCACATACCAACCCACAGAATGGCATCGCTCAGCCTAGAGACATGAAAGATCCGGGTACCTACTCTAAAGCAAAGGCTCTGTTTGGAACGCTTCAGCAAAGAAACAAATGGGGCAGACAGGATCATTTGATTTGTCTGGCTGTTTGCACAAACTAGCTACCCATTCTGATCCAAATCATGACTCTGGAATTGCAAATCAACTAGGATCCGTTCTGGCTTTTATCTACAGAATTATTTATGCAGCCGACACTCCTGCTCCTCTGAAAGGGGAGAAAATGCCTTCAAATCCTTTAAAAATAAAGTTGGTGCTTTAGGACTATCAAAACACAAGAAAAGGCAAAGCACACTAATGTCACTGCAGGAAGAAAATGATTAAATTTCACTTAGAGGGAATGTCAGCACTGCATATCACCTACCCGTTTGCGAACTATAGCAGCCCTGTTAGGATGATGCTGCCAAAACAAAGAGCGAGGGAAAGGGTGGGGCCACGCAACAGGGAGGAAGCAGAAACCAACACAGTGAGAGGGAGTAACATCGCAACTAAACAGTTTACTTTTCAAAGGCAGCACAAGGGCAGAATGCTTCATGAAAAGAGAAAATTAGTTTCCAAAGTGTATGCATTCTACAAAGAGCCAAGTTAATTATTCAAAGCAGAAGCCCATGAATTCCCACAATTTAGTCATTCTATTCTGACACATTCAGGCCCAGCGAGCTGTTTCTTATCACCACGACTTTGATAATTGGCTTAGACATATCAAATAAACTTTCTGGAGAATTCAGTCGTAAGCAGGTATGACATCCTAATAGGGGTTTTATTAGCCCTTTCTCTGTGCGGTAATGTATTAGCAATCACTGTGACATTTTCTGCTCTGGGGGCTTTTGGCCTCGCTCATTTTTCACACTTGCTAGAAAATAAATTTATTCACGGTAGAGATCTAATCCAACACACTACACTGTTTACTATGCTTTCTAAAAGGACAGAGCCTCGCAGAATTAATGGAAAGTGACATATACATCATAGGAGAAAATGTTCTGTCTTCAGCCAGGCATAGCTGAAGAGCGAGAATCCCTTATGATTCTAGCAACTTGGGGATATTTGTCAGCACAGCCTCACCACCCCTTTCCCTGGTCACACTTCCGCCTTTGAATCCATCTAAGAAAAAAGAAAAAAAAAAGAAAGGGGGAGGGGAGCCAACAGTGCACATGGATTAAACTTTTCTCTTTAGCAGCTATGGTAGATTAAGGTACTTCCCTGAGAATATGTCTGCTAATGAGATAATACTAACATGCTTTTGAAATCGTTTTCATTTATTGTTTTTTATATCTGCTCATTGTGAGTGTGCATGACTGTGTATGTGTGTGGGCATACTTATGAAGGCCAAAAGACAACGTGTGGGAATCGGTTTGCTCCTCCCACCAGGTGAGTCCCAGGGACCAAACTCAGGCTGTGAGGCTTGCCGAGCCTTCTCCCCAACCCTAATGTACTCCTAGCACATTAAAAAAAAAAAAAAAAAAAAAAATCAACGAGTATCCTTGGCTTCAAATCTGTGAGTTGACTGTGGTTTGATTCCCACATTCTCTGTGGGAATAGTTCAGAATCTGTGCTCTAAGCTATTGTTAGTGTACAGAATTTTCGCTACAGCTGCCCTCAGAACTTAATACAGTTCCTCTTCTGGCATGGCCTGTGTGGTCTGTGGAGGGAGGAAAGGTGCCAATTATATGTCTGTGTGTACATGCAGTGTATGTCACTGAGAGCCTTGATGCTTTATCAAAGACAGCATAGAGGAAGGGCATGGTTCATGACCCTGGCCCATGGCACTCCCCTGCAAAGGTGGTCTTTCCTGATCACCATTGATTTCCGAAGCAGACTAAACTGTTCATTACTGCAAAGGAAGTCCATGTACTGTATCAAGAAGGCTCCCCTCAATATCCACAGTGTTTGCCTGTGGGCACCGTGCCCACTACTATCCTGGTTTGTCTACATGAGAAGCCTGGGAACAGGGACACACTGGCATGATCATCTTACCAACAATGTCCTACAACCCAGAGACCAAGGAGATCCAAGTGGAGCTACCTTCCAGGTCCAAGAAGATAATTTTCTTGGCCAACAGAGCTGTTGTTGGGGTGGTGGCTGGTGGTGACAAAATTGACAGACCTATCTTAAAGGCTGGCAGTACCACACGTATGAGACAAAAAGAAACTTCCAGCCACATGTACAAGGCACAGCCCTAAATTCCGTAGAGTGTCCCTTTGGATGTGGCAACCACCAGCACATTCGCAGACCATCCACTGCTGAACCATAGTGGATCTCATTGCTGCCCACTGGGCTGAGTCAATACTTGGAACCGCTGTACAAGAGAAAGAAACTAAAATCGAAGAGCTCAATAAAGTTTGTTCTTTGTCAAAAAAAAAAAAAAAAAAAAAAAAAAAAAAAGATGGATCACTGTGTTGAGACTATTTAATTCATGTATTAAAGCTTCATCCCTAAGATTTCTTATCCTTAGAGAGCTGGACTCATTTAATATTTGTGGCAGAAAAACTACTGCATCATCAATCATAACATATATATGTCACAAATATCCTATCATACACCATACACACATCATCATATTATCCAATAGAAGGAAGAGGGAGATCAAAGTAGCATAAATGACAGTTAGTTAGGAAGCTGAAAATGCCTACTCCTACCCTGTCTCTCATGGGCTCTAAGCTTATGTGTGCTCAGGCATCGGTGACAACGGAAGCAAGTTGTACAACTTCAGTCACTGGGCTTAGACCCCAAGACCTGCTATAAAATTCTTTGATAAACAGAGCGGGACATTTTGGGGTAAATAGCAGAGCCCAGGACTGGGGTTTTAGCTCAGTGGTAGAGCACTTACCCAGCACGTGAAAGACCTTAGGTTCAGTTGTCAGTACCATGAAAGAAAACCTCTTAGCCACAGGAGCCTAAAGTCGTTATAGTCACAGCTCATCTCCAGACTCCCATTCAGGTTTTAAAACACTGAAGTAGTCTGTGCTCCCAGCAGAACTCCCCAGACAAGTGGAGGGGTGATGAACAGTGCATGGCTCCAGCTTTCTTCCAGGAAGCTGTGACCTGCCATGTTGCCCAGACAGAAGAGAGTCTTACCTATGTAGGTGGATTTATTTTTGCATAAAATGACTGTAACCAAACTTCAATATGACATTTGATGCATGTGTGTAATGCACTTCAATCATACTCACCAACACGGCACAACCCTTTGGCTCCCTTCCCTTGATCCCCTCCCCTCAGCTGGTGATTTTTTTTTTTTTTTTTTTTTTTTTTTGGATGTGCAGATGCCATACAGGATCTAATATGGCGTAGAAGCTGACAGACAAGGACATAATGCTTCTCGGGGGCCTCAGCATCTAGTCTTTGAGACATAGAAAGCTTTCCTTCTGTGAGGCAGCCAATTTTGTATTTCTCTTGAAGCTTAATGCAAACTTCATTCATTGCTGCCGTTCACTTTCCTCCATGGCTTGGATTTTCTCTAACGAACTCTTACATTTATAAGCACTTATTTCCCACGGATCGGCTAAAATGTGAAAAATCATAATCACACCCAAGACCAAGCAACATGCAGACTAATCATGTGGGTAAAGTCCTTCCCGGGTGCTGCCTCATCATCCACAGATGGCGTCTGTGCAGCAGCGGCGAGCATACTCATGGGAGAAAACAGCTGCTCTTGCTGACTGTTTGGCAAAACTTCACTTTGAGGGATTTGGTAGGGCGCTGTCAGCCTCCGAACATCCCAGAGTCCATGAGAGTGCACTTGGAGTTTTATTCTAAACCATAAAAGAAGACTGCTCAAACAACATCTGGGCTCTTCCCTGATATCTCATCAGCCACTCTGAGCTCTTACCCATGGCCACAGAGGCTCATTTCCTCCTTTCCACTTTTCTTTTCATTACGGTCTTTTCAAAGGTAAGCACCTACATCAAATATTCATCTCCACCAGGCGGAAGTCACTCCCCAATCTCAATCTAATTTACTTTTCTAGACTTCAGTCATATCCTTAAAGACCAATGATAAGGATTATATTCATTTTCCTGTTTTCTTATTGTGTTCTGCTAATACTCTCCATGCTCCCAATGGAAATGCAGCAGCAACAGATCCAATCTGAACTAGTGACTCACACCTGAAGGGACTTATCTCAGAACTGCTAGAAGTGGAGAGCATAGCTTCTACTATCTTTGTTTGCATAGCAACCATCCTCAAACTGCTAAGCTTATATTTTCCCTGATCTTCTGTCCTGTCTGAACAAATAATGTTCTAGAAGAAGAAGCCTATGTTGGCCATGCACACACATGGAGAAGTCAGTATTATCATGGGCAAGGGTACCATGGTTCACGCCCAGTGGCTTAGCCTCCTCACTATACAATGGTCTCAAGTCAAGGGGCCAAAAAGTTGAAAGGGTAAAACTGTTACACATCTTGGAGTCTACCATATGGAATGCACAAATCTACTTCCACTTCTACTAGCCCAAACCTGGTGTGGTTATCTCTCCTAGCCAAGGCCCAACCCAGTTGGTAAAGTGCTTGCTTTGAAATCATGAAGTTCCGTCCACAGAACACATGTAAAATAAATAAATAAACAAATAAATGTATGATGGCTGTGGTAATGTGTGCTTGTGATTCCAGGCCTAAGGAAGATCCCTAGCGCTCACTGGTCTCTCTAATTGTCGGGTAAGACAGTAAGGACACCCTGTCTCTTGTGCTGTCAGGGCACCATTAGCATGATTAGAGAAATTCATGCCAGCGTTTAAACTTTTGCATGCCACATTTTCTGTTAATCTGTCCTGAGACTCCATTGCATTTCTGTCCTTGCATTTGTAAGGCATGTGCAAGCAAAGGCAGCAACGTATTAGAAGTGCAAGTCAGTCTCATAATTCCCCATGACCTAGATAGAACGTATCTGGCGAGGTGTAAGAAACAATTCAGCCGGTCTCCCAAGGATGAAGATGTCACTAATGAGGTTTTACTGCACAGTTTTAATGGCAGCCAGCCTTAATAACAGCCACACAGGCAATTCGCCCACCATAACATTAATACATTGCAGTTGAGACCACAGATTAATTTCCTACCGTGGTTCCAGAGAAGGATCAATGTTTTGTCACGTGGCAATATAAAGTTTAATGCTAGAGTGGGGTGAAAAATATCAAGTTTTTTTCTTAAATAAAAACAATTTTAAAATATTTCAACTATAGCTAACTTCATTTCCCTCATACTTTATAGAAACAATGTATTGGAAAATGAGCGAGGCATGGTGGCACACACTTGGAATCCCAGCACTCAGAGGAGGCAGAGGCAGACAGATCTCTGTTCGAGGCCAGCCTGCTCTACAAAGTGAATCAAGGACAGCCAAGGCTACACAGAGAAACCCTGTCTTGAAAAACCAAAAATAAATAAATAATGAATAAATAAAATTTTGAAAATGTATTTAACAGTTCTCCTCCCATCATCACTCTTGCTGAAATCAAAGACCTTGTCAATCATCTGGAAGATCACATTAGCTATTAATCTTCTCATGGCTAACAGGACTTGGCAATCTGAACTGACCTCTTCAATAAAGAGTAGGGATCCAAACCCTGACATCTTTTGTGGAAACTTCCCACAATTCTGGAAACACTGAACACAAATGTGCCTTGCGCTGAGACTTATGAGAAATTCTCCAGTAGAAAAATTCCCTTGGAAGAAAATAGTTGAAGCCAGGGGAAACATATTAAGTGAAACTTTAAGCAGTCAGTGATCCAAGCCACAGAACCAAAACTGAGGGTTTCTGTGTTCCCTTTAGATGGGCTTTCTTTCCTGTAGGTGGCATTTCAGTCTGCCCATCATAATAAAATACCATGGACCAAGTGACTTAAACAATAGTCAGAGCAGTTCAAGTGTGGGATTAGGAGCCACAAAGGGTGGAACTGGAGAAGGCTTCTTCCTGGCCTCCATACAGCTGCCTCCTTCTACAGCCTCACAAATAAGCCTCTGCTCTGGGCGTGTACGCTGTGATGGATAATCCTGATCGAATACCTGGAGGATTTAGGGTCACCCAGGAGATAAAGCTCTATGAGAGCATTTCCAGAGATGCTTAAGCGTGAGTGGCACTACCCTACAGTCTGCCATTGTAGACTGAATGAAAAAGCAAAGCAAGCTGGGTACCGGCACTCACTCGTGTCCCTCTGCCTCCTGACCTCAGATGCAGCGTGGCCAGGTACAGCCTATTCCTACCATAACGCTTTCCTGCCATGATGGACCTTCCAACAGCAAGCTAAAATAAACCCTCTCCTCTTCAAGTTACCTTAGTCAGATGTTGTGTCCCAACAATAGGAAAAGAACCCTAATACACATGTAAAGAATATATATATATATATATATATATATATATATATATATATATATATATATATATATATCAGATTACAGACACATACTAAGGAGCTCATCTGACTTTAATTTCCTCTTTAAAGACTTGCTTCTCTTTTTTTTAGCTTTTTGAATATATTTTATTATATTTATTCATATAACATCTCAATGGTTATCCCATCCCTTGTATCCTCCCATTCCTCCCTCCCTCCCATTTCCCCCTTACTCCCCTCCCCCATGACTGTTCCTGAGGGGGATCTCCTCCCCCTGTATATGCTCATAGGGTATCAAGTCTCTTCTTGGTAGCCTGCTATCCTTCCTCTGAGTGCCACCAGGTCTCCCCCTCCAGGGGATGTGGTCAAATATGGGGCACCAGAATTTGTGTGAAAGTCAGTCCCCACTCTCCACTCAACTGTGGAGAATGTCCTACCAATTGGCAAGATATGGACTCCTTGGAATATACCCAGAAGATGCTCCAGCACACAACAAGAAAATTTGCTCAACCATGTTTATAGCAGCCTTAGTCATAATAGCCAGAACATGGAAACAGCCTAAGTGTCCATCAATAGAAGAATGGATAAAGAAACTGTGGTACATTTACACTATGGAATACTACTCAGCTATTAAAAACAAGGAATTCCCTAGGGCTTCCTCAAGACCCAGCTATTCCACTCCTTGGAATATACCCAGAAGATGCTCCAGCACACAACAAGAAAATTTGCTCAACCATGTTCATAGCAGCCTTATTCATAATAGCCAGAACATGGAAACAGCCTAAGTGTCCCTCAGTAGAAGAGTGGATAAAGAAACTGTGGTACATATACACTATGGAATACTACTCAGCTATTAAAAACAAGGAATTCCCGAAATTTGTGGATAAATGGATTGAGCTAGAAATGATCATAATGAGTGAGTTAACCCAGAAGCAGAAAGACTCAAATGCTATATACTCACTTATATCTGCATACTAGCCCAAGGGGCATGCCCCACGGAAGCCTTCACTTACCAGGAAACTGGGACGGAGGGGAAGGCATCCTATTGGGACTCTAAATGAGAGACGCATGGGAGAATAGCAAAATAAAAGGATACAGAGGGTCCTAGAAATCTACAAGTAGAACAATATGATAGGCAGATTTGGGCCCAGGGGTCCCGCTCAAACTAAGGCACCAGCCAAGGACAATACAGGAGGTAAACTTTAAACCCCTTCCCAGATCTAGCCAATGGTCAGAATATTCTCCACAGTTGAGTGGAGAGTGTGATATGACTTTCTCACGTACTATGGTGCCTCACATTTGACCATGTCCCCTGGAGGGGGAGACCTGGTGGCACTCAGAGGAAGGACAGCAAGTAGCCAAGAAGAGACTTGATACCCTATGAGAATATATAGGGGGACGTAATCCCCCTCAGGAACAGTCATAGGGGAGGGGAATAATGGGAAAATGGGAGGGAGGAAAGAATGGGAGGATACAAGGGATGGGATAAACATTGAGATGTAACAAGAATAAATTTAAAAAAATAAAATAAAATAAAACACACACAAAAAAAAAAAAAAAAAAAAAACAAGGAATTCCCGAAATTTGTGGACAAATGGATTGAACTAGAAATGATCGTAATGAGTGAGTTAACCCAGAAGAAGAAAGAGTCAAATGGTATATACTCACTTATAACTGGACACTAGCCCAAGGGACATGTCCCATGAAAGCCTTCACTTACCAGGAAAGTGGGACAGAGGGGAGGGCATCCTATTGAGACTTTAGGTGAGAGAAGCTTGGGAGAATGGGGAAATAGAAGGATCCAGAGTGTCCTAGAAACCTGCAAGAAAGAACATTATGATGGGCGGATCTGGGCCCAGGGGTCCTGCTCAAACTAAGGCACCGGCCGAGGACCGTATGTGCAGTGAACTTCGCACCCCTTGCTTCTTTTTTTAACTTTTTATTGATCCTTTGTCAGTTTCACATCACGTACCCCAACCCCACTCATCTCCTTGTCCCTTCGTATCTGCCCTCCACCCTTGCAACCTTCCCTGCAAATGAGAATTAAAAAAAAAACAAACAAAACAAAACATAAAAAACATCTCATCGTGGAAGCTGTAGTGTGCCACAGTGTGTCCCACAGTATTCGCTTTTATCCACACATCCTTACTTGCAATGTCGATTACAATGAGGCATTGTTCTGATCTGAGGCCTGTAAATTTTTTTTTTCCCACAGATGAGGCGATGAGATGAGAGCCACTATCAAGCCTTTCTAGGTCTTTCTGAACTTGCGGTGGCTGTTTCAAATCAGCTGTTGTGCCCCAAACTCCACTCCAAGGTGATTGATTCAAACTGGCTTCTTTTGGCTTCTGACTGAATTGTTCTACTTGGTCTCAAACTAACTCTGGCAATATGTTCTAATCTTCTGGATCCTTCTCATTCTCTGTCTTATTCTGTCTTCACCCGAGTCTAACTGTGTCTAGTTGTTCTTTCTGTAACCTGTCTCTGTACAACTGTCTCAGTAAAAAACTACTGGTTAAAAACAAAAACAAAAAACAAAAAATCTTCTTCTCTCTCTCTCCCTGCACTGCTCTTAAGTAGCCTCCGTTTCCTGTCCTGTTCTCATGAGAGTCAGACGTATCCTATCTCTGACTCATTCTGTCAATTTTTCTCTAATTCATCACTTTGTCTGCCCCCCAATTAGACATCACTTTTAAACATGGCTACTTCCTTCTATAAACTAACCTTACCTTCATTGTTTGACATTAAAGATTTGTATGAAAGGCATGTCTGTACTCCAGCCAGAACACACTGTAATCCAGAGCATGTCTGCATAGAAGGTCTGGATGTGATCCCTTTCCAGAGCACTCATGCTGCTGCACTAAAATTTTCTCTACAGAGGCCTCTGACTTGTGCTACACTGTCAGTACTGAATTCTCACCCAGACTCCTCTCACATATCCTATTGTTGCCATGGGGACTCTGCAGCTTTGGATCTGCAGGACCAGCCCCTTCACATGGTCCAGAAGTTCATGGATGAGGTAGATTTTAGGGTGGGCCAACTGAAAGCCATGTATCTGGGCCTGGGTGGTAGCTGAGTTGGTCAGCGCACAGGTTCTCCTGCATCTGCACCACCAGGGTGCGCTCTCTAGCACTGTCCCAGATAGTTCACCCAATGCCACAGCCAACAAAGGGCAGGACCAGCTCTCCTGCTCTCATGCCCTTAAGGCCTGCTCACCCCCATCCGTGTCACCAGCTCTACTCTGCTGCCCAGTTGAGGTGACAAGGCCCACACTCCCAAGTGCTGCAGCTGGTGGGTTAGGCCACTCTCACACCCTGAGGGCTGGATTACCTGAGTCTTAACCATTAGGGCTAACTCTACTGTGCTGTCCAGTCAAGTGTAAGACACAGCTCTCCCACACTCATATCTTAGGGCTGACTCACCCAGGCCCCCACTACCAGTGCTGCCCAGATGAGGTACAGAGCCCACTCTCCTATGTGTGTGTCAGTGATTTTTAAGTCACTGAAATAGGTATTGACAGGAGGATCTTCATGGAGAAAGGTTTATTTTGGCTTATGGCGTCAAAGGTTTCCACTCATCATGGCAGGTAGGGCATGATGAGGAAGGAACATGTGGCAGAGATTGTTCATATCATGATAAGATGAGGAAATAGACAACTCACCCAGAGTCAGTGCCCAGGCTACATCCTTCAGTGAGCCACCTTTCATGGTCTTTTTCTGCCAGCTGTAGGCTACATGCAAAGTTTTTACAACCTCTCAAAATGGAGCCACCAGACAGAAAACATTAAAAACAAGAGCTCTGGGTGAAATTTTTCATATTTGGGTTACACTAGACAACAATAAACTGCCCATTTTAAGGAGGACTACTAAGAGATATGATTGGATTCTAGATTAGGAACATATAAAGAAGAGTGTTAGAGCAGTGATAATAATTTTACTGTATTGGTAATAGGTTAAAGAAGGGATTTGAGCAGACAGAACTATGGCTAATGCTGTACTTTAGAATTGGTATGAAGCCAAAGTATGGAAAGTGGCTTTACAAGGACGAGATCTAAGGCAGGCAGTGTAGTCAAAGTTCAGTAGAGTGAAGTGTGTACTCTTTGTAAGGCTTTAGCATCCAAGATGGCTATGACAGATTCTTTCCCTTGTTGAAAGAGAAGGAAAATGAGTCCTGACCCTCAAGCCTTCAGGGATTAAGAGACTAAGCCATGAAAGGCTATACAGTATGGCCTAGTATCTGGGACTTCTAAATCCCGTTGTTCTCTTTACTTAAACAAGAAGAGGAAATGTTGATATCAAAAGAAAATAATTTTCATGTTCTCTATTTCTTCTCTATCACAATATTTGTTCTACTGCAATAAATCCAGAAGTGTTTAGACGACTTCATATGCTTAGTTTTATAAATAAAAGGAGAAAGTTGAACTAAACACCATATCAACAGAAATAAGTCAGTAAGTATCCCCTTATGGTTAAGAATACAAGTTCAAAAGCGACAGCCTACACTGGGAAAAGATCTTCACCAACCCTCCATCTGAAAATGGTCTAATATCCAAAATATATAAAGAACTCAAGAAATTAAACACCACCAAACCAAATAATTCAATTAAGAAATGGGGTTCAGAACTAAACAGGATTCTCAAAAGAGGAATATTGAATGGCTGAGAAACATTTAAAGAAATGCTCAATGTCTTTAGTCATGAGAGAAATGCAAATCAAAACGACTCTGAGATTCCATCTTACACCCATCAGAATGACTAAGATCAAAAACTCAAGTGACAGCACATGCTGGCGAGGATGTGGAGAAAGGAGAACACTCCTTCATTGCTGGTGGGAATGCAAACTTGTATTGGAAATATATCTGACACTTTCTCAGAAAACTGGGAATAGGGCTTTCTCCAAACCCAGCTATTCCATTCCTTGGAATATACCCAGAAAATGCCACACCACACAACAGGGACATATGCTCAACCATGTTCGTAGCAGCCTTATTCATAATGGCCAGAACCTGGAAACAGCCTAAATGTCCCTCAGTTGAAGAATGGATAAAGAAACTGTGGTACATTTACACTGTGGAATTCTACTCAGCAATAAAAAACAAGGAAATTCCAAAATTTGTGGACAAATGGATAGAACTAGAAACGATCATACTGAGTTAACCCAGAAACAGAAAGACTCACATGGTATATACTCACTTATAATTGGGCACTAGCCCAAAAGACACATCCCATGAAAGTCTTCATTTACCAGGAGATTGGGATAGATGTGAGGACATCCTACTGGGACTCTAGATAGGAAAAATATAGGAGATGGGGAAATAGAAGGATCCAGAGGGTCTTAGAAACCTACAAGAAGAGCATCGTAATGGGTGGATCAGGGCCCAGTGTAGGCTCAGTTTTCTTAACCAATATATTTTATTACAACTTAGTAACCGAGCATAGGTCACTTATAACCCGACTAACCAAAACACTAGGAAAAGAGGATTTAAGAACACCAAACCGTACGGATATCAGTTCCGAGAAACGATTCTCCTGGTGTAATCAGCAGGATTTCTTCTGCTGGAACCTGGAGTAACCAGAACCCAGAACCTCAGCAGGAGCCGGAGCCCGGAAGCCTTCCCTACTGGTTCTCTCTAGAAGCGTCCTGAAGTGTAGCAATGAACAGCCAAAACTATCTGAAGTCTCCAAAAGCCCCACCTCCAGTTTTGGGCTCATTTATATATCTCCTCCCAGAGTCTGATCACAAGATCTTTTCAGCTGGCAACAATCAAGCTCTCACACGAGGTGGTTGGTCTTCTAGTGGATTAGCCTCACCTGTTCTCTCACAAGACTGTTCCAATCCCACACTTGAGAAACAGGTTTATCTCTCCTTCAGCCCAGGGGAGTCTGCTCAAACTATTGCACTAACCAAGGACAATACAAGTAGTAAACATCAAACCCCTATGCTGATCTAGCCAATGGATAGGACATTCTCCACAGTTATGTGGAAAGCAGGGACTAAATCTGACATGAACTCTGGTGCCCCATATTTGACCACCCCTGACGGCACTCAGAGAAATAATAAGCAGGCTACCAAGATGAGACTTGATACCCTATGACCATATAGTGGGGGAGGAGGTCCCCCTCTGTCTTAGACCTAGGGGAGGGGAATGGGGGAAAGTGGGATGGAGGGAGTAATTGGAGGATACAAGTGATGGGCTAACAATTGAGTTGTAATCTCAATAAATTAATTAAATAAAAAATTTTAAAAGAACACAGGTTCAAAACTGAAGTCAGTAGAAGGTGGAAAGGCCTCCCATTATCATGGATTAGCCGAATTAGTACTGTGAAAATGGCTCTATTATCTAACTCCAATGTACAGATTCCATGCAATCTAAAATCAGAATTTCAGTGACATGCTTCCTTCAAGTAGAAAAAAAATCATAAAATTTATATGGAAGCAAAGATCCTGGATAATCAAATAAACGCTTGGCCAAAAAGAAAATACGTGGGAGATATTGCAATTCTTCATTTCATTTCAAGACCTGCTCTGGACGCACAGTAACGAGAGAGCACGATCACGTGGGTCGATGGAATTTCAAGACCTGCTCTGGACGCACAGTAACGAGAGAGCACGGTCACGTGGGTCGATGGGATTTAACGGTCACGTGGGTCGATGGGATTTAACGGTCACGTGGGTCGATGGGATTTAACGGTCACGTGGGTCGATGGGGTTTAACGGTCACGTGGGTCGATGGGGTTTAACGGTCACGTGGGTCGATGGGGTTTAACGGTCACGTGGGTCGATGGGTTTAACGGTCACGTGGGTCGATGGGGTTTAACGGTCACGTGGGTCGATGGGGTTTAACGGTCACGTGGGTCGATGGGATTTAACGGTGGTCACGTGGGTCGATGGGATTTAATAAGGACCCGGATGAAGAGCCATACAGCTACAGCCTCCTCATTTTTTTAAAAAACAAAAATGACAAAATAAAACATTGCAATAAAGTCAGAATCTTCAACAAACGATGCTGGGAAAATTGGATATCCATATATAGAAGGAAAAAAACTAGATTGATATCTCTCACTCTGCACAAAAAATGAGTTTAAACTGGATAAAAGGCAATAATGTAAAACCTGAAACTCTGAAACTGCTAAAGAAAAACAGGAAAGAACACCTCAAGATTTGCACATAGACAAAGACTGTCTGAAAAGGACAATTAATAACATAAACAAAAAAATGGGAGTGCATGAAACTTCAGGGCTTCATCACAACAAAGGAAGAAGCCATCTGGGTAAAGAGACAGCCAAGAATGGAAGACAAATTTGTGAGATCTTGTGATGGTTTGAGTGAAAATGGCCCCTAGGCCCGTGTATTTGAATGCTTGGTCCTCAGTTGGTGGGACTGTTTGGGAAGGGTTAGGAGGGGTGACCTTGTTAAGTGAGGTGTGTCACTGGGGACCGGCTGTGTGGTTTCAAAAGCCCATGCCAATTCAGTTAGTGTTCCTCTCCCTCTCCCTCTCTCCTCATCTCCTCATCTCCCTCTCTCCCCCTGGCCCCCTCTCTCCCTCTCTCCCTCTCTCCTCCTGGCCTGCTCTCTCCCTTTCTCCCTCTCTCTCCCTCTTTCCCTCTTCTTCTCTTCCCATCTCCCTCTCCCTCTCTCCCTCTCCCTCTCCCTCTCTCTCTCCCCCTCTCCCTCTCTCCTCATCTCCTCATCTCCCTCTCTCCCCCTGGCCCGCTCTCTCCCTCTCTCCCTCTCTCCTCCTGGCCTGCTCTTTCCCTTTCTCCCTCTCTCTCCCTCTTTCCCTCTTCTTCTCTCCCCATCTCCCTCTCCCTCTCTCCCTCTCTCCCTCTCCCTCTCTCTCTCCCCCTCCCCCTGCCCCCCTCAGCCTGGTGCTTTTCGACTATATGTAAACACTCAGCTCCTGCTCCAGCATGATCCTTGTCTGTCCGCCGCCATGCTTCCCACCATGATGATAATGGACTCACCCTCTGAAACTGTAAGAAAGCCCTCAATTAACTGGGGTTTTTTCATAAGTTGTTTTGTCACAATAATAGAAAGGTAGCTAAGACAGATCTATATATCTGAAAAGGGACAACTACCTAAAAAATATAAAGAACTTAAGCTAAATACCAAGCAACAAAACTGCTCAGTCAATAAAGAGGCTAATAAAACAGGTGGTTCTCAAAAGAGGAAACAAAAATGTCTAATAAACATATGAAAATTGTTCCCCATCCTTGGCCATCAGGAAAATCAAAAGAAAAACAAAGCAAAACAAAACAAAATCCACATAAACAAAGCACTGAGATCATCTTACCCGAGCCGATGGGATAGCTATATCATCAAGGAGACACATAACTGCATATGCTGATGATGACGGAGGTGCAGAGGAAAGGGGACTATACAGGCCCAGGAAGGATGCAAGTCAATCCATCCACTATGAAAATTATCTCAAGGGTTCTTCTGAAAAACTAAAATGATAATAGAGCTGCGTGGCTCAGCTGTACCAGTCATGGGTACTTACCTGAAAGACTCTATATCAACATACCAAAGAAATATTTGCAGCATTACTCACCATAGACGAGCTGTAGAATCAGCCCAGGTGTCTATAAACACGTGAATGAATGAAGGAAATGTGGCGTATACACTCAATGAAGTTATATTCAGCCATAACAAGAAATTAAAGTATGTTGTTGGCAGAAAAAAAAAAATGGATTAACTGGAGATCATCATACTAAGTGAAATAAGTAAAACTCTGGCAAATGCCACACACTTTCTCATTTTTACATTCTGTGCTTTGTCTATATTATAGGAAGAATATATAGCCAGAATCTTTAATATACTTGCATGAAAGTGTCTCGATGAAACATAAGACTATGTACAATGAACATGTCAATAAATAACTAAATAAATACAGTAGAATGGAAAAATAAAATGATTATATTAGGCAAATACACGTAAATGTCCATAAAGCTTGGTAACTTTGATAGTAAACAAGAGTTACAGGAATTCCCAAATATAGGGAAACAACTTGTATTAATTTCATAAGTATTCAAATAAAACCCTATACTCCATCAGGTGCCACCTGAGCCACATAGAAGTAAGACTTCCTAGGCTTTGCTCTATTTATGTTTAGAGTGGAGACAACATTCCAGGAAACTATGCATACAAAGTTTCTGCCACTAATATTCAATAAATACAAACCAGTAATTGAATGTATACTTCTACATACCTAATATGCTGAGATTTATCAAATTGAAATACATACTTCAGTTGTCTAAGCAACACAAATGTGTTGCATAGAACCCATGCTGGCCTTGTTAGCTAATGTGCTTCTCAGAGCTGGTAAATGAGTCACCTGTTGCTAAGGAGAAAGCAGGAACTAACTTTAAATGATAAAAATAGAAACCCAGTTTCTCAGCATTTTTGTGTAATTTTACATATTCATTGAAGAAAAAAAGGATCATAGTATATATCTACTAGATGGTCAGTCTTGTGGATTCAGCCTTTCAAATGATACCTATTTATGCTAAGTATGAAGTAACAAAAAGGCTGATTACCAATGAAATTATCTTGCTTGGCAGTGAAGGTCCGGAGACAGACACCAAGTCTCAGAAGACATAACTCCAGGTGTTTTGAAAACAGAGATAGAAGATAACCCAAAAAGAACTGCATTATCATCATGATTTAAAATATCATTTCAAGCTCATGGCATCAAATAGGAGACATCAATTTTATTCCAAAAGTTTTCAGTAATTGGAGTTGAGTAATATTTATTGAAAGAACTTGTGCACCATGTTAAATTGACAGGAGTGGTGCTTTTTGGCTCAGCGTGACACTAATATCTGTAATTAAGGAAATGGTTAGAGAGCATCTGCAAAGTAAGTGTTTAGTGTGATAAATCTCCTTGCAAGTAAACTTACTGACTTTCATTATTTGTTTTCAACCACAGACAGATGAAAAACCATAAAGGTCATATGAATCACCCCTCTGCATAAGCCCTGCCTTTGGCGTTATTGATAACTTTGCTACCAGTCACAACAATATCGACATCCTGACTTCCAGTGTCAGGTACCCTCCCAACTTACCAGCTTTACAATTTCCGTTTCTTGCACCACCACAGACACTACCAGATCTCCTACTAGTAATGCCAATTCAACTACCAATATTAGCTGCAGACCACAATGATCATTAGCAACACATCTTCTCTTTATGCACCGTCATCACTTCATCATTATGCACTCTTTCTGTCAGCCGCACCATGAAGCCCACCAGCCTCTCCGCAGTCAACCTCAGACCTCTAGTCACACCTACTGCTAACACTGACTCCCATGTTTTGCTCCTCCTTTCATCCGAATTGTTCAACTGAGACAAGTGGCAATATTGCAATTTAGTTACTTAGTGGTTAACTGACTTGTATTTAAATGGCAAATCTACATTCAATTTCTACCAGATTTGGGGATAGAACAAAACATACAAATAAACAAGATACTTTGTTCTCATTCTTTATTTAGCAAATCTCCTCCTACCATTTTGACATAGCTTTTATGTTCTTACTTTTTTATTTCACCCACTCTTTATATCTTTTTTCTTCTTTTTTTATTTTTATTTTTGAGATTATAACTATAACATTTGTTCCTTCCTTTTCCTTGCTCCAAGCCCATATATACACTCTTCTTTAAATTCATGGGCTCTTATTTCACAATTGTTATTGCATGTATATGTATACAATATGTATATATAATATATTATAAATATATGCATGCATTGTATATATATTATATATATATATATTATATGTACATATTCCTGAGAATAATTTGCTAATTCCATACAGGGTTACTTTTATGTAGGTCCTCAGGACTAACCATTTGACAACGGACAACCAGTTTGTGCTCTTCTCAAGGGAAGACCACCTCTCCCAATCCCAGCTTCCCTTGCTTGTATATTGTTCCCCAAGTAGGGTTGAGTCTTCATGGGATTTTCCCATCCACTTTGGCTTGTGCATTGGTATTGCCTGTGTTCAGCTCATGCTTAGACAGTCATGCTGGTGAGACTCTACGGGTGTAGCTTCTGCCATTAGTAGGAGACACAATTTCCTAACAAACTTCCTGACCCTCTGACTCTTATAATCTTTCCATCCCCTCCTCCACAATGTTCCTTGAGCTTTAGGTGTGAGAGTGATTTATAGATGTATCCATTGGGACTGGGCTCCACAACTCAGCATTTTGATTGGCTGTGGTTTTCTGTAGTGGTCTCCTTGATAAGAAGTGGAGACTACACTTATCTGAGATGTAAGGATAAATATCTATAGCTTATTATTAGGGATTGGGCTGTTTTAGTAAATTATTAATTATAGATCCTCCTCCAATAACCATGACTTCACTAGCACTGACTGGTTGGCTAGTTTTCCAGTTCCAGATTAGTTAGCATTGATTTCCTTTTTGTTGAACAGATTTTAAGTTCAATTAGGAAGCACCCTTAGAGTTATTGCACCATGTTGGCTATTGATGTAAATTTCACCCATTCTTCATCCACCCACTCACTCACTCTATCATACCTTCCGCCTCATAGGGTTCAGCAAGAGTATGAGGCTCGGGTTTAGGATGAAGCTAAATAGGTTTATTGGTGCTTCTTCTAATAAAAGCAAAAGAGTTGTGATTTTAAAAATATATACTCCAATGCAGATACATCAAAAACAAAAATTCAAAAAAAATAAACCCTGGGAAACCACTTTGAGCAATCTTCATTCAAATCTTCATAACTAATAACAATGTCGTAAGCACCATCACATCACTAATACTCCCTACCTAAAAATCTGTCACTCAAATTATTCCTGTGCCAATTCAAAATGAAAACTTACACATCAAATTTTTCATGTCATTTCAATTTTTCAAACCTCCAATTCATTCATGTGAAAAATTTGATCAGATAATATTTCTCAGGTCCATCAATCACCACGCTTATGAATTTCAGTCAAAAATCAGTCAGAGTGCAAGGTGCTGCATTATAAAATAATTTTATCTGGAAAGAAGCAAGTGGGAAAATGAGAACATGAGGAGACGTGATCTCCAGTCAATGAAAAAGAACAACTGTGCTGTGTTTGCTTCACCTTCCCTCGTCCTCATCTGCTCTGCTGTGATGATGCAGCCCTTGTCCCATCATCTGGGCTTCCCTGCTAACCGGCTGATGTTGGATATACTGACTAGAGGCAACGGGAAGAGAAGGTGAGCCATCTATTTGCCTCTTCTTGCCAGCTTCATTTTCTACTTCTATGTCCTTCCACCATGACAATTTCAGCCAGACAGCAACTCCTCCTCATGAGTTTAGCTGTCACCAAACTAACACAGCACTATTCTTTCTCTTGCCTTTTCCATCCTTTCAATGGTAACAGTTCCTCATCTGTCTGTGTCTGCGTGTCTCAAAGTTTTTGGCCCAACTCATACACTTTGAAAGTAATATGCCATTAGAGTCCCTTAATCTGAGCCATCTGGGATAAATTCATCCTCCTCATCACACTCTGACTGAAACAGCAATGGAAGTGAAATAAGGTTTTGATGCCATTCTTTCCAGTACCTTGAAAGGAAGTCATCCCTAAAATCTATCTTATAGATTAAAATAACTCATCAATCTCCAAAAATTAATATTAAAGAAAATACATAAGGTGGGTTTATTTCCTCAAAATACTTACCTTTTCTTTAGGCTCCACCTCCTACCTGTAACTATGTGGAAGGCAATGGGGAACTTCAGATGGCATTCTAACTTGCTCACTTCAGCCTACACAGTAGGAGGTGGGGCTTCTGCACAGGTCTCTACATAGCAGGAGCTCCACAAGAAGAGCAACAGGGCCAACTAACCTGAGCCCAGAGGGGCTTGCGGAGACTGAAGCACCAGGCAAGGACCATGCACGGACTGGACCTAGGCCCCCCACACATGTACCTGATGGGCAGCTCGGTCTTCATGTGGGTCCCCTAGTAAAGGGAGCAGAGATGGATGTGGGGGAGGCTGTGTCTGACAAGAACTTTTTGATCACTTCCCCCTGGTGAGGTTACCTTGCCAGGTCACCATGTTAGAGGAGGCTCTCAGTCCTGATACTAATTGGTGTGCTGGGGTGTGTAGGGGTGGGGGTCTCTCATTTTCAGAGGGAGAGGGGAGGTAGGATACAGGGAAGAGAGAGGAAGGGTGGGACCGGAGGAGAGGAGAGATAGGGCTACAATTAGGATGTAAAGTGAATAAAGAAATTAGTTAATTTAAACAAAGAAAGAATGGTGTGTGTGTGTGTGTGTGTGTGTGTGTGTGTGTGTGTGTGTGTGTGTGTGTGTGTACAATATCTTTCATGCAAACCCTTAGATAATCTAGGGATGGCTCTCAGAGTGTAACAAGAAACAAACCTCTACAATGTTAAAAACCTCTTACATGTTTATAATTTTATAGATTCCAAAACACTTTTATATCCTTCATATCATTTGGTTTAAGTATTGCATAATTAGGAAATCAGACTGCAACAGTCTGAATGGAGAAAGCAAATTTAGGAAAATAAAGAGAACACTGAATAATGTTATATTATGAAAAAGTAAGTAACATTTGGAGAGTAGTCACACAGGGCAATCTCATCTAATGCAACTGTCTCAATTCTTGCAAAAAATTGACTATAAAGCAATTTTCTTTTAATCAAAATCTATTTTTCCATTACAAAGCTAAAGATGTATTCCCCACAGGAAATGTTTTAGGCCTAAATCTAAATAAAAATCACATTTAACAATGAAACAAACCCCTCTAAAGTCAATTGCCTAAAGGAAAAGCTATGGTTTCCTGACAAAACAATAATTGTACTCAAAGTAATTCAGAAAACACAAATAAAGTATCTACAGTAATGCTCCCTTAAGGCTAAATCCATGTGGACACAGAATCACCTGGAGAGCCATCAATATAAGGTGGGAGACAAGTTTCTACAGACATGTTCTTATTTAAGTTTAGTTGTGATTGTGTGACACCATTTGAAGAACCTGAGGGAGTTTGCATTCAAAATTCTTTCCTATGTGCTACATTTGCTGTTTCCCTCTGGTTGGTTTATTCCTTTGGATGACATATTTTCTCCTTCCAGAATCTTCTTTCAAACTGGAAAGAAAAAATCTTCAAAAAGAGAACGTTTTATACCTTAGAAGCTGTGCTCTCCAAATTTGTAATCTTTGAGCGAGCTACATCAGAGTCATGAGGGATGGTCATTAAAAAACGCAAATCCTTGGCCTCACCCTCAACTTTCTGAATCAGCTTCCTAGAGAACTGGTCTGTAGTCAGAAATCTCAGCAAGTTCCCAGGGGCGTGCTAACATTTGAAAACTACTACTTGATATGAAAAATATTGTCAAACTCTCTCCCTTTACTTCCCACAGGTGGAAAATATTATCTTGACCTATGTGTATTCTGAACTCTGGATACCTATGTTTTTCTTATTCTTAGGAGTTCTTTAAGAACACAATTACAATATCCTCCAGCTACAAGAACTTTACAGTTTGTGAAGAATATATTACTTTTTTTCAGTCTTTGCCAAAAGCCTGAAAAGATTCCTTCACTTCAATTCTGTTTATGGAAAAAAAAAATACTCAGACTTTCTGAGAAACCAGATATTTCTCAAAGTTGCATAGAGCTGAAATCTTAAAACCAGAGCGAATGGTAATCCTTATGTCCTAAGTTTGGCTTGCTTCACTTGAAAAGCTAAATATCCCTTACAAGTACGAATGAGCCATGGATTGAAAACTCAAATAATCAAAAAATGGAAGCGCAGAATGGGATTAAGATAAAAATCTTATGATGGACATTTACAATTCAAAATAAATTACCCTTACTCTCCACAGTGCAGTTGGACTGTAATACCAGAGAAACACTTGGCTCTAATCAAAGGCTGACCGAACAATGGATGAGCTCAGTCATTTGATTTTATTCTGAGCACTTAGGATCGCTTCTTAATCTAATGTGGAGCTGTATAGTTCCGCTACAGAGCGTAGTGACACTGGGCATATTTGTGCTCATGAAAACATAATCTTTTTAGTCTAATTTGTATTTATCCAAGTTCTAAACATGCACAAGGCAGAGAGAATACCACAGCATCCCCTCATGCATGCATCACCCAGCTCCAACCATTACTAAGATCATAATACTCTTGGAAGGAAAAAAGGAGATAGTTTCATAAATCACTTCTTTAAATCATATAACAATATGTAAATTCAGAATTACCCACTGTGAATCACAAAATATTTCCTAAATAAGAGAATAGATATGTATATTAACAGATAAATTTATGCACACATTTTTAAGGGAATTAAATGTTTCCCCTGTGGGGATGCATACAAATGCCTGCTTACAGCTCAAAATTGTGTGCGTTTTCACAATCTGCTTGATGACAGGCACTAATGGTCAGAAAAAAATAAAATTTAGTCCTTACAGTCTGTCCTGTCTTTAAGCAGAATGTGCACCATTTACTTAGGAGCTACATAACAGATGCAGATTTTAAAGGAAGCGACTAGTTACAAAGCACCAGGGGAAGCTGTGCAGATGTCCCTGCCTTTAATGTGTTACTACACAGATCCAATTTATCTCACTGAAAGCCATCTAGGACTTCATGAAACAGCCCCAGATTATATATAGATAACCAACACCCTCTGTGTTATAAAAAGAAAATGTATTTCCAAACCTGGCCATCCCTGCACACAGGATGTTTTCTCTGATACAGTCAATCTGAGAAACAAGTGGAAAGGGGCAAATGCTGAAGAGGCTGTTCCGTGAGGGATATAGAATACAGAGCCGTGTGTGGCCAGGGCTCAGGCCTCTGTGGTAACACCTTTCTAAAGTCCTTCTGTACACATGACCATTCATCAAATAAACCAGAGGCCCAGGACTGCTTCATTATAGGGATAAAATATGTGCTTTCCATAGTCCTGATGCTCTGGCCGTCCTACAGACACAGGGACTATCCTATAGACACTCTTGCTGTATGCCAAGAACTCATCTAGTCTCTTACTCGTAAATATTATCTCAGTCCACGTATGTAATTCTATTAGGCACTGGTAATGGATTTCAGCCATTAGAGAGGTAAAACTGGGTTTGCGTGACATGCCAATTTTGTAAGATGTAGAAGGTAGCTAACCCAGGATCTGTGCTCAATTCTTCTGATTTCAAAGTAATTTCTAGAATTCTTATAGCCTACATGAGTTGGTGCAGTTGGCACAGTCCTTTTTAGCACAGTCTTGCAATATGTATGCTCTGGCTTAGTTCAACAGTTGTCTTTCTAGAAATTTCCCCCAGTGAGAGGGCTAGGGAGATGGTTCGACTTCCCACACCCATGTCACGTACCTCACATCCACCTTTAACTCCAGCTCCAGAAGGTTCCAACACCTCTGGGCCTCCATAGACACCTGTACTCATGTGTACACATGCATTCACAGACATACTAATGCACACACAAGTATATATTATAAATTTAAGCAATTAAAAATTACAATCCCTCCTGGACAAAAATATAATAAAAGTCCAAAATTCTAAAACAGTATATACAGAGATTCATGTCAGTGGTTTTGCAATATAAAAAGTTGACAACCAGCAATATGAATTAACACGGACAAGCTGACATACTGAAACAGGATATACCTATTAGAAAGATGCCAGGGAAGAAATATCTTGATTAAAACTACCTTTTATCATGGAATGAAAAAAGAGAATCTCAGGGGAGTGTGCAAATAGAGCTACTTGTGTATCTCTCTGTGAGTGCGTGTGAGCACAAGAAGACTTGAAATGATGCAGAAAATTACTACTGACTTTTGTTTCCTTGATTCGTTGAAAAGTTTAAACTATGTTATCAGACAAAAGATTTCTCTTTCTATTTGAAACGCTAAATCTCTGCTCTTTTCACCTCAAAAGTCACACACGTCTAGTCTAATCTTACCGGGGCTTTGAAAGTGCATCATGGGATGTTTTGTGGGAGACAGATTTGGGCCTTATCTTTACTCAGATCTTGCCTAATGTACAAAACAGGTGTTTCATCTCTGGGCCCCCCACATATATTGAATGTGTTCTCTGGTCACGCAGCTCTGTCTTCTCTCTGCATGGGATTTACAGCATGATTTGGTCCTGACATCCTCAGGAAGAGAAACCACCCTCTTTTTTTTTTTCAAATATTTTTAAAGTATGTGTGTATCTGGGTAGGTTATGTACACACGGGTGCCTGTACCCACAGCGTCCAGAAGAGGGTGTCAAATCGCCATAGGTTTTATTCCCAGGCGATTATGAGCTGCCTGATACGCGTGGGTCCTGAGACCCAAGCTTGAGTCCTCTGCGGGAGGTGCACCCTTAACCACGGAGCCATCCCTCGAGCTCACTCACCTTAAACATACAGCCCATGGTTTATATTTGATAAATGCTTGGTGAGTGAGCAAATGACAAAACAAATGTTTGGTGGATCATAATTAATTTTAAATATCTGCCAGTGTGCTCAAAATCCCCAACAATGAACTACAGCAGCCAATTAAGAACCAACTGAAGCTGGGCCCGGGGCGGCAGACACCTAAAATCCCACTGTTTCAGCAGCT
Organism: Acomys russatus; assembly: GCF_903995435.1. Classification (NCBI taxonomy): domain Eukaryota; kingdom Metazoa; phylum Chordata; class Mammalia; order Rodentia; family Muridae; genus Acomys; species Acomys russatus. The sequence goes on from NC_067138.1 coordinate 99,818,588, forward strand.
GCGGCAGAAGAAGAAAACAGAGAGACCTTGAAAACAATTAGAATGAACTGATGCTTGATGTGGCTGGCGAGAAAGAGCCCCGTGTCATTAGAGAAGTGTGGGCTTTGGCTTTACACAGCGTGTGTAATTCCTAGGTTTGCTGTTCGGTCATTTTGGAGGGGAGTGTCTTCTCTCTGAGCCTCGGGTCTCTGAAATGGGTAGAGAATTTTTTGTGTGTGAGAATGAAATTAGATGTGTATGTGTAATACCAGGTACCCAACAGATATCTCCCCGCATCATCCTTCGCATGGCTCACTAGGTGAAGTGTATTTGTGCTGAGAGTGCCTTCCAAGAGCATGAGTGCACCAAAAGAGCCACTTTTGGCCTCCTGACTTGATCATCCCTTCAACCCTGTCCCCAGGTCCTTCGGTGGGGCACATGGACCGCCTGGATGCTCTGTTCTGTAAGACATCTACTGAACCAGTTTGACTTTGGGGCAAGGAAAGATGACGTAAGCACAAAGACTCTCCGCCGCTGGAATTGAAGCAATGGAGGAGCTCTAGAAGTCTTGTTTTCATGTAGTCAAAAACACTGTCGAGTTCACCTAAACAAAATTCAAAGTAAACCTCAGACTTTAGGGCCCGGTGCAGTGTGAGTGCGGGTACATCCTGAGGACCCTCCCTTAGAGGAAAGAGAATGCCTTAGAAGGGTCTCACAGGTTTACTCCCTGGCTCAGCAACTGGCCACCTAAGCACCTGTTCTATGAAAATGCTTTCGGAATTAGATACTGTACATGAAAATGGGAAGCTTCTTTTTTTTCAGAAGTGAAAAATCAGCAACAACCCAAATCAATAGGGGAAGCAACTAAGCATGATATATTTTCCAGGGGTGTACATTGCAGCTATTAAAATAAAATATATCTATGCTTCCATGATGAAAATTTGCAGTGGGTATGAGTTAGGGATATTTTAACGAAATTTCAGGAGCATATAAACCCAATTTCATTTTTTAAAAAAAATATTAATAATGTTTTCATGTAATGCTTCATAGACAAACCTGAGAAATATACTCCAAGTTATTCTTACAGTGACGTGAATGGGCATTCACAATTTACTATATGTAGCACTTTATGAAGTAAATACTATAAATAAACATGTACTACTCTGGTAATTACAAAACAAAAATTTGATATTTCTGCAACAAAGATACTAAGAGGAGATGGTAAAATATGGGACAAAGACTGAAGTCTCAAACCATTGTTTTGGGTCATTCAAGTCTTCAAAGCCATTTGATGTTTCAGCAGGGAATTGGCCATGCCCCGTATAATTCTGCTACCTAACGCGATAGGGCTGACTGATGGCACATAGGACAGGAGAATATCTAAAATGGCATTTTGTTGGGTTTTTTCCCCTAAATGAACGAAAGCCTAGTATATAACCTGGCTGTGAAATATGTAATTGGAAAAAGTATTGCCCCTCGGTTAAAGAAGTGACCTCCAATGGGCAATAATTCCTTTAGATTGGACGTTTTGTTACGATTGTCCACAGAAACGTAAAGAGGTTATTTCCTTGATCTGCAGGGCATTCATTTTCTACCATAAGCACCCCACAGTGCAATGTATATACCCTACATATAGAAGATTGATAGCATTCCTCGAGTGCTTTTTCCCTGAACTTCTGGATACAAGTGGTGTTCGTGGAAATGGTTTCTCTGACTCACTGTGGGCTCCAGCACTTGGGCTTCCCATAGCTGCTCTTCGGTTGGATTTCCATCACTATTATGTTTTTTTTTTAATTATCTTGACCCACTTGTAATTTTTTTTAAAAACTATATTTCTCTCTTACCAAATTGGTAAACCTGGAAAATTTAACAAAATTTGGGTGTGTTGAATTCATATTTACACATTGTTTGAGTGGGTAAATTATCACTTCTAGGAGATAACCTGGGAGAGAGTTTAGCAATCTATATCAGGTTGGATTCGTTGTGCTCCAGGCGTCTTGCAGAAGGGTTAAAAGATAGTTGTTTTTCACTAGAAACCTAGAAATGATCAGCACCATCATCAATACAAAACTGTCTAAAACTGGAATATCCAGACAACAGAACATGGGTTCTGAGGTGCAGGCAGGAAGAATTTTTTCCCATTAAAACTTGTGAGCGTTTTCTTATACAATATTTTCTTTATTCCTATTAAAACTTTGAGTTATGGTTGTAAAAAAAAAAAAAAAACTTGTGAGGGAAGCTATAAATTCAATGACTGCTGAGTTTGTTTTAAGGTGGTGATTCAGAAAAACACATGACATACACAGAGAAGAAAGTCATGTGACAGAGGCTGAGAAAAAAGTAATTCATCTATGAGCCAAGGATTTTTGCCATTGCAAGAAGCAAGAGAGCAAGGTACAGAAAAGACCTCCCCTCTGAGTTTCTGTAAGAAGCCATTCCTGTCCTGACCTTGAGTTCACACCCTTGGCTTCATGGTCATAAGAGAATAAATTGCTGGTTGTTTGAGCAACTTAGTTTGTGTCCATCTGTTGAAACAAATGTGACATCTGGGGCTTGTTTTAAATAATCTATTGTGGGGTGAGGTGAGGTGAGGAGGTGTCGGAAGTGGACTGGGAACACAATTAGTGAGCAGATGATGGAGCACACAGAGTGGGCTTGGATCGTTTGAGGGGTGCTTTTGTAGATTAGAAGTTTTTCCATAATAAAAACTTAAATGCTGTAGAGACTTACATTTAACAAAATGGGAAGGCTGCTAGGATGAACTGTTCAGTTGGCAGAATAGGCCACTAACTTCGTTGTCCTGCTGTTTGATCTACAGAGAGGCTCCTGGAGGACGTGTGTCCAGTGTCATCCCTCCTCATTCTGAGTAGTGTAACTGGCTTGAGTTATTTCTCATCTTTGGTTACACTGTTTAAATGTCTTCAATCAACATGACTGCCTTAGTTTTAGAAGATTAACCTATGTCCAATATACACATCAAATATACTAATCAATGTACCATGACAAAAACTTCCCTTTCTGCTCTCACTGTGCCTGTGTGTGACAGGAAAAGAAGAGGGAAGTTTGGGGAGATAATCTTCTGCTATAGTCTGAATGTGTTCCTTGAAAGGCATGTGTTGGAAACCGGATCCTTACGGCAACATTGCTAAGGGGTGTGGCCTAGTGGGAGGCATTTAAGTCACGAGGGCTCTATCTTTACAAATGAATTAATACAAAGTGTGAAAGGGCTTGAATCTGCAAGTTGGGTTTCTCTTGATCTCTCTTGCCATGGGATGCTACACCATGTTTAGGACACATCAAGAGGGTAAGGAGAACAGCTTGGAAGAGGCCGCCCTACCCAGAAGCCAACACCTTGAAACTAAACGTCCCCACCTCCAGAGACATGAGAAACAAATTTCTTCCCTTTCCAAGCTATATAGTCTCAAGTTGTTGTTGTTGTTGTTGTTGTTGTTGCTGCTATTGTTGTTGTTGTTGAACTAGCAAAGAACAGACATCCCCAACCTCCTTGACATCACTAAGGACTTTGAGTCAGAGTTTCACTTTAAGCCCACAGTTCACAAGCGAAGGTGATTCCTTGCACATTTCTCACTCTTCGCCAGATGCTTTAAAATTTGATACCTACTGAGATATAGCTGGACATTGATTTTTATAGTCAAGACATTTACTTGCCCAGCATCTAGCTCCAAGAGGGATTTCTCAGGGTCCATACTGTCTCTCTGTGTACCAAGAGCTATCCTCTGCTGCAGTGGCATGTACGTTATGCAAATGGGAAGAATGGAAATCAGATGCTGACCCTTCCAACCTTCTCCCACTCTTCCTGTCCAAGCCTCTGAACATCAAAGAAAATATCCAAAGTAGGTTTAAACATTAACATGTAAAAGAAAATGAGAGTGAGAACACTGCAAACTCATGGCATTGTTCCTCCTGATCCCAGGGTGTGGCAACTACCCCTAACTGAGCGTGTTCTCTTTTCGGACTACAAACCAATGACTGTCTATGGGAATTTGTTCCTTGTGTAGCTAGCTCACAAGAGAAAATCTGTTTTCCATTCCTATATTCTGTTCTGAGTCAAATTCTGACAAAAGATCAAAGGAACCGTTCATTGGCAAAATAACAAACCAAAGTTGGGGGATTCTTGGGAAAGGATTAACAATGTCATCCAGGAGTTTGGAATTAAAAAAAAAAACAAAAAAAACAAAAAAAAAACAGCCCCCACTGGTCAGTCCTAGATAGGATTTTATTGTTAACTTAACAATAGACAATCTAAAACACAATCCTAATCCTAATGAATTTACACCTACAAAAAGAGGCAGTAAATTGTTCTAGAAATGGGGAACACACACGATGCAGAAGATCCTCCCCAGGTCTCTCTCTCCCTGGCCTCAGCTATACTAGTGTAAGCACAGACTTGGAGATTAGAGTTCTCACAGCTCCAACAGCAGGACAGATGCAGGGAAGTATGCAGGCTCCATTTTTTGCTATGGCTAAGACCTAAAACCACAGAAAACAGAGCCTGATGTTCTCATCCTTGGAGGAGCAACCATTCCTACCATTTACTAGGTAAGTGCCATGAACATTCAGTTTACGGTTTCCACTCTTCACATTGGCTCTTGGGACACAGGAGACATCCTCCTGTTACTCACAAGCATAATTAGGTTTCTAGAAATGATGCGGCATGACCAGAAAGCAGCACTTAAGGAGAGTAAGTGGAATTTGAATGTGAACGTCTTATGGTCTCTGTGCTTTACAGAGCACAACACATCCTCAGCAAAGGGAAAATCTGCACTGGGTGAGCATGCGACTCACCCACTTTTTGTCTATATAGGTATATATCCAGTAAAGACCAGGAACCGCAATTACTGAGAACACCTGCCTTTCTATAAATGACCCGAACTGCATAGTAATGGAGATCATTAACATGCTGGCTGCAGACATGGGAATGGAATAAGGTAGCTTTAGGTTATAGGAAGTACTCTAGAGAAAACAGCATTTGAAACTGCTTTAACAGAGCATCAACAGGTGTATCTACCATAGCCTAGATGTCACCACCTGCTTTAACAGAGCATCAACAGGAGTATCTACCATAGCCTAGATGTCACCACCTGCTTTAACAGAGCATCAACAGGAGTATCCACCATTGTCTAGATGTTGCCGCCATTTCTTCTAAGTCATTGCAGGGCTAAGAGTTAAGAGGCGGGGAGGAAACAGAAGGAAGCAGAAAGTGAGGTCAAGGGCAAAAGTTGGTTTCATGGACTCTCAAGTCTCTAACACAAGGAGGAAAGACCTCAAGGACCTGCAGCAGCTTCATCCAACGGTATTGTAGGTTAAAACACATAAACTGTATCAAACAGAGCTTCCTTCTTGGGATGTGTGCTTATGATTAGGTAATCGCCCAAAATTAAAAGACAATTTTTGTATTTACTTTTATCTCTTTGAACTGTCAACATGTCCCAGTGTTCATGGTGAAGCCAAAAGATTAAATGTCCTTATATTTTTGTTTTGATTTTGCTGCCAAATGCAAATATCTCTCTGTAAGTAAGTCATTACTCTCCCGCTGTTGTGGTCTGATTAATTCCCTCAATATTAGCCAGCAATTCATTTTATCCCTTGGCGTCACAAGTCCAGTTGAAGGAGATAAGTGGCTGATAAAAGACCTGAGAGAACAGTTATAAATGATTCACTTTAAAAGAATAATAAAGCAGCCGCTGGGTAAGTGTGGCGGAATTGCCCTTCCATATATTGCACAAAACTAATTTCGCTTTAAAAAAAAAAACTTGGGCAAATTATAGTCAATAATCTTCACTGTCACCCTGCTGCTCATAAAACTTTTGAGAAGAAACTTAATGCTGAAATGCAAATATTTAATTAGATTTTAATGGTGAGGTTTATTTTTCCTAAGTCTGGTCATCTGTCTCAATTACGTCCTCCATTTTTTACAGTTAACCAGGAATTGCCGTTCCTATGGGCTTTGGGGGTGTTTTTTCTTTATTTATTTCTGTTTAGCTTTTTCACAAGTGTTGTTCTTATGGGAAGGGTTCACTTTGTTCTGTTCCTTTTTGCTTTTGGAAAAGAGAAACATTTGAGGAGGGAGGGGAAAAAGTATATTTTCAGAGCAATGCTTTTAATTTCATTGTCCTTATGTCCCAACACGGAATATTCAGTAGCTAAACAATTAATTGTCTTTTTTTCTACCTCATTGCACAGGGCAATTAATATTCATTTTTATTTAACATCCAATTAAAGTGATTCTGTATATACTTAAATGTTAGAGTTACCCTTCTTTCTAATGTAGTTTCGAGTTTTACATTAATTCACAGAGATTAGTGAAACTTGGCTGCCTCGTGTCAATTTCTCCAAAGCCATTATTAAAATCTGTTACTCCTTCTGTTAGGCACAACATCCCTGAGGGGACAGGCATGGTCCCCCGCAGCCATGAAGCTATCTCCCTACCTCAGACCCACCTTCCTTTCTGGGTTTTGCTGTCCTAGGGCTCAACTTCTGAACCATCTTCCTCCTTTGTCAGCTGCTTTTGCCAATAGGGGGCGCTAAAGGAAAAAAGCGGTCAGGAGGAGGAGGGGGTGGGGCTCTCACCTTCCCTTTCTTTTTTCTTTTTTTTCTTCCTTCCTTCCTTCCTTCTTTCCTTCCTTCCTTTCTTTCTTTTTTTCCAAGACAAGGTTTCTCTGTGTAGCCTTTGGCAGTCCTGGACTCACTTTGTAGACCAGGCTGGCCTCAAATCCACAGAGATCCTCCCCGGCGCACGCACATACCTCCGGTTTTCTTTCTTTCTTTCTTTCTTTCTTTCTTTCTTTCTTTCTTTCTCTCTCTCTCTCTCTCTCTCTCTCTCTCTCTCTCTCTCTCTCTCTCTCTCTCTCTCTCTCTCTCTCTCTCTTTTAATTTATTCAGATTACAACTCAATTGTTATCCCATCACTGGTATACTCCCATTCCTCCCGCCCTCCCTCTTTCACCCTATTCCCCTCCCCTAGGTCTATGACGGAGGGGGACCTCCTCCCCCACTATATGGTCATAGGCTATCAAGTCTTATCTTGGTACCCTGCTTACTCTTTCTCAGGCATCAATCATCCTTGTAAAGTTTCTTGCCTCTGGGAGGAGAATCCCATCCCAGCAGCGGGAAGTTACCTTAACTCCTGCTCCCACAGACACCAACGCAGCTAGCACTGCCTACAGGGGTTATAGATTCTATTCCAATCTCCTCCCTCAACCTCAAGGTCAGTGGCTCTTTTCTGCAGTTGCTACTTCTGCGAGCCCTTGGCATGTATTCACCTTTTTGCACTTTGCACACGTTTCCCCACCTGCCTGCTGAAGATCAAACCCAAGGTATCACGAATTCTCAACACAAGACCCATGGATCCACACTCTTTAACAACACCGACACATCATTTCTTTAAAACTAATTGCTGCAGTTTCTTTCTCCTCGCTAAATTGCACCTGCTTTGTCCATTTTCACTGGCAGAGCGCATAGACTTGGCTCAGAATCCTAGTCCTACGATTTACCAGCTGTATGGCCTTGGCCAAGTACTTAACATTTCTGGGTTCTCCTTTGTGTTTGTGCAAAGCAAGTATAATATCATGGATTCGAGTAGATTGGTGATATAATCTCCTTCAAGTAACAGCACAGTCAACGGTCCTTGTCGTTTTCTATAGGTTCAATTTCTTCCGTTTATGGTAGAAACAAAAGTTACGCTGTTTCTTTTCTGAGAATAACTGGGTCTCTTCTCTTCTGTCCCATCTTCGATTGTACAGCTACCGAGGCACAATGTTAACTCCTCCATGACACTGTAACTCCAGTCCCAGTGACTACAGTGACACCTTTAACCCTGTCTGACGGAATGTCTCCTGTCCCCTTTGCTTCAACAACCTCTCTTCTCATTATTTCACCAAATAATATTTCTCTTTAACATTCAAGAACATTTTATCCTTTTCCTACATGGTTTCTGGAGCTGTCACTCCCAGGCAGCTTCACCATCAGCCCATTCTATTCTTTCATTATTTTGCTCCCTGGAAATTCCATAGATTGCTAATGCAATCCCACCTCAAGTCAGCTATATTATAACGCACCTTATCTTTCCCCATTGAGTTTTCCTTTGTGAAGATTTAGGATAAGGCTCATAATAGACCCTTGATAAATATTCATGGAACAGAACAAGGAATGAGATCTCCAATTTATCCCAACATCAATCTGGGTTTTCTTCCCCCACACCCCTTCCAAATTCCTAGGCTTTTTACCTCTTGAAAGCTACAATTTTCTCATTCTGAAAAAGAGAGAATAAATGTGTGCTATCTTCTCCTTTCTGTTCTATTCTCTCCATTAATATTATAATAAAAAAACAAAACTTCAAAGACACAAAAAGACATCAGATGTTCAAAGGTAGAAGGCACTGTCCTGATGTCTCACCTCTCTCAGTCTAAAAGCACACTACTTTCTTTTTTCTTTTCTTTCTTTCTTTCTTTTTTTTTTTTTTTTTTTTTTTTTTTTTTCCCTGCAACTATTGTCGGGTGATCCTATTAAGTTATTGGTATCCAATCATGGTTTCTAGAGTTGTGTGCATGTGTGTATATGTAAAGTAGTCGGTGAATTGGCCTGACTTTTTAAATCAATTTCCTTGGTTATCTATCTATTGCTGCGAAGGTCGTGAGAGAGGCAGAAGCTGTTGCAAATGGACACACTTCCCTTCTGATTCGTCCTTGAATGGCTGGCTGTGGGATCACCACGGTTGGGTCACACCGAGCTTAAAGTTGCACAGCTCACTCTATCCATACTCCACAGCACTATCCTAACAAGACGGTGCATCATCTCCCGCTCCTGGCATTTCATCTCCTTCAAAGGACTAAAAACCTACTTTTAAATCTCCATCAGTGACTTCCCCAGACACTTGATGAGCTATGTTGACCTTACGGGTTTCAAGACACAAACAAGTAAAAACATCTAGGTAGTGTCTTTTTTATAACTGTATTATAGATGATAAAGCAAAAGCCGAAAGGGCTGATGCCAGCTGATCAGCTGGGAAACCAGGAGTGACAGAACTGGGAAGAAGTTTAGATCCCCCTTATCAAGCTAAATTTCTTCATCTTTATTATTTTGTTTCTTCTTTGGATAACCTCTCCCCTCAAACTTCCTTCAAACCTTAAGTGTCCAGAGGAGACAATTTCATTGTGTCTCATCTCTTTTCAATCTATTTGATGTATGATTTTTCTCTTTTCTTTCCATCTCATAAATTATAAATAATAAGTTTTTCAGTACCACACAGTCCTAATACACACTTTCACAACCCAACTGATTGAGAGGCAATCAGTAAATGCAAGAAAATTAAGATGCTAAAATATTTACAAGCGTTGGGGCTTACATTTCAAAATGACATGTGCTAGGCATGTGCTAGGCATGCCTACCAGTGTCATAGGGTCATGAATGTTGTCAGAGTAAACAACTGCTTTCTAATTATAGCTCAGGCCACACAATGAGATGGAACCCATTCATGACACTGTTAACAGGGACAAGAACATGAGGCTACACAGTCACAGACCCTACAGGAGAACTTACTATTATTATCTGATCAACACAAGTCGATTCTTAACTTATTGCTATACCCATAGATCAGGGCATCTCTCAAGCTTCTTCTTGAACAAGCTAACAATCCACACAGAGGCTCACATGGTTGGCTAACATGCAGAGACTGAAAAGTGTTCAACCTTAAATGTACGTACATATCATACACAGCTCACCTCAAGGCTTATGAAATGTCAAGGAGGAGGGGAAAGAAAGACTGTAAAAGCCGGAGATGGAGGGCGACTTAAAGGAAACAGTGCTTCCTTGACACAACAGAGCATCTGCCCATGTGAACTCACAGAGACTGGAAAATGTGGACAAGACTTAGGACACCTGAAAGCACACAAAATCCCAACATGTGTGGAGGATGTAGGTACCAAACTCTTCTACTAACTGAGGAGCTATTGGCATTTGATAGCTGCTGGGAGGAGGAGAATCATCTTTCCTAATGGCATGAGCCCAGGTAGGTTGCCCATACTTGAGAGTAAAAGCCACATGAAAACTATTTAGATAATAGAAACTGGACTCAATGGGAAAAGAGAGAGGGAGAAGGAGGAGAAGGAGAAATAAAAAACTTAAAGTAGGATGGGTAGGGAAAATGGATTATGAGAGGAGTTTGAGGATGAAATAATCAAAAAAACATTTTACATATTCTCAAATGATTAATAACAATAATATTTTTAAAATAAATAAGGGGGCTGGAGAGATGGCTCCATGGTTAAGAGCACTGGCTGCTCTTCCAAAGGACCCAGGTTCAGTTCCCAGCACCCACATGGCAGCTTATAACTGTCTGTAACTCCAGTTCCAGGGAATCTGACACTCTGACACAGACATACATACAGGAAAAAAAACCAATGCACATAAAATTGAAAAATTAATATTAAGGAGCTGGAGAGATGATTCAGTGGCTAAGACTGCTTGTTGATCTTCTAGAGAACCTAAGTTTGCTTCTTGTGTGTGTGTGTGTGTGTGTGTGTGTGTGTGTGTGTGTGTGCACGTGTGTGTGTGTGTGTGTGTGTGTGTGCGCGCGCGCACGCATATCATTTAAAATGCTGCACCCCAAAATAGAAGTCATTATCATCACCAGTCAGAACTCACAATCCAGAGTCTCTTGGACTTTTCTGTGGCCAGGAACTGGCAAGGCAGTCCTCGGGCCCTGGAGCCAGAACCAGACACAGCCGTCTTGTTCTCACAAGCAAATGCTTCAGTGCCTTTAGGAGGCTTGGATATAAGCTATATCTTATTGCCTTGAAAGCCTGGAAGAACAAATGCAAAGGAAACAACAAACCAAAAAGGCCAGATTTCCGAAACTCTGCCCTCAGGCCCTCCACAGAGGCCCCCCCAACTAGATGCATGTTCAGGGGCTCCTGTGAGATCTCAGCAAGCAGGATCTGGTGCCTGCTGTGGTTCAGCCAGGAAACATGGCTTTCACAGCAACAGCAGAGCCTCCTTTGAGGGCCCCTGTTTAGCTCAGAAAGGAAAAGGAGAGCTGTCGCTTACTGTCTGCTCTGCGCTGGATGCAACACTACACCTTCTATGCCTTCTCGTTTGATCTGCACAAAAATTCTAGGCAAGAGGCTAGGCAACAAAATTAAAAATGTGTAAGATTAAGAAACGTATGCAAATTCAGTTACAAAGGTTACAGACCTAAAATTCAAAAAGTGTGTCTGTTTGACAACAAAAGCCGTGCTCTTCTCGTTAAATTACCTCCTACAAAATAGAAAATTCATGAAAGTTCTCTAGGCAACAGCCCATCCTGTATGTGTGCAGACTTGAATATGAAAGAAAACAGCATTAAATAACTGTTCTTATGCCATCTCTAAAAACAATTTGATATGTAATATATTGTCGCCTTTTTTTAAAAAAAGAAATTCTGTCTAACTAAAAAATATTGCACCATTACCTAGTAAATTGTTTTCTTACATCCCACAGTTTATCATCTGCAGATACTGTCAGAGTCTGATGTTTGACTCATTATGCTTATGGGACTTAATTTTTAATGATGCAAAAATTATGCACAATGTACTATCATTTCTCTCTCAGACCCAGAATCTGATAGCTAATAATTGCTCCTTACTTAGTTTGCTAGCGCTCCATGATATTAATTAGAATGCAACTAGAATCAGAAAAGTTGCTCGCTGGAAATGGCCTTTATGGGTTCTGTGCTCATTTGCTTCCAATAAGTCCAAGAACAAAACTGTCCAGTACATGCATCGACAACTTCTGGGCAGACTCCTCCTCAAACAAGATCTACAGTCTGGGAAAGCGACTTGGTGACCTTTATGCTCCTTGAAAGCCAGAGGAACTCTTAAATGGTATTGTTAGTGAAGCACTGGCTACTGTTAACAGTAGGCATCAAATTAATGATTTACTGCGGTAGAGAGAAATAAATCTCCATTTACTCTCATGTCACCCCCATGCAGGTGTTTGCAATCAATGGGTTTCTTCTTTCCGCCCAGTGTGGAGAGACCTAATGGTACTGCCATTTCCTATAGTTTTAGACTCCTCTGCTTTCAAGTGTGTGTGTGTGTGTGTGTGTGTGTGTGTGTGTGTGTGTGTGTGTGTGTGTGTGTGCATATGTGCCTGTGTATGCATGTGTGTGTGCGTGCAAGTGTGCTTGTGTGTGCATGTGAGTGTATAACTGTGTGTGATGTGCTTGTGCATGTGATTGTGCATGTGTGTGGTGTGTAAGTGAGTGTGTATGGGGAGGATTCTTCTATGCCTTCTTAAAAGGATATAACAGTTAGGACTCACTATAAAACTATAGGATAATCTCATTGCAAAATTCATAATGCTGTTGTAAAGATGCCTTCAGGTCTTCTTTGGAGACCCGTGTCCTAGCCTATCATAATCAGCCAAATGCCAAATAGCAGATCTTTAGATCAAAGGCAAGAAACCTAAGTCCATAGTCTGGAATCACTCATATTTGCAAAGTAACATTTTCTTTAGTCATGTGCTAATTCAGCTGGCAGAGAGCAAGCAGTAGCGCAGCTGGTGATGGCTCAGCGATGATAGAGCACACAGGGCCAAGGCTCTGAGCTCAGGTCCCCTCAGCGATGATAGAGCACACAGGGCCAAGGCTCTGAGCTCAGGTCCCCTCAGCGATGATAGAGCACACAGGGCCAAGGCTCTGAGCTCAGGTCCCCTCAGCGATGATAGAGCACACAGGGCCAAGGCTCTGAGCCCAGGTCCCCTCAGCGATGATAGAGCACACAGGACCAAGGCTCTGAGCCCAGGTCCCCTCAGCGATGATAGAGCACACAGGACCAAGGCTCTGAGCTCAGGTCCCCTCAGCGATGATAGAGCACACAGGGCCAAGGCTCTGAGCCCAGGTCCCCTCAGCGATGATAGAGCACACAGGACCAAGGCTCTGAGCCCAGGTCCCCTCAGCGATGATAGAGCACACGGGGCCAAGGCTCTGAGCTCAGGTCCCCTCAGCGATGATAGAGCACACAGGACCAAGGCTCTGAGCCTAGGTCCCCTCAGCGATGATAGAGCACACAGGACCAAGGCTCTGAGCTCAGGTCCCCTCAGCGGTGATAGGGCACACAGGGCCAAGGCTCTGAGCTCAGGTCCCCTCAGCGATGATTGATAGAGCACACAGGGCCAAGGCTCTGAGCTCAGGTCCTCTCTTTGTAAAAGAAGTAAGTAAGTAGTACAGATGTGATTATTTATGCGAGAAGAGACTAAAGTATATGCAGATTCCCTCCATGTATCCTGTGCATCCTGCCAGCCCTCCACATCCCTGGGTTTTATGACCTATTCTTGTAATGCTAAGTCCATGGCATAAGCCCACAGCAAGAAACAAACCTTTATTTCCTTGTTTGTCTCCAAGTAATGAAATAATTAAACAAATAAGCAAAGAAAAAACATAGAGAAATTGTGAAAGATGAAAAAAGAAAAATAATAATAAAAGATAGTAAGCCAGAAACTATGTACTAGGCACTTTTACGTAAAACATGAAGCTCATGGAAGGAGTCACAACTATGCTAGAAACTGGAAAAAAATTAGAAACAAAATCTCTGTCAGAATCCTCAGAAGCATGGTTGCTGCTGATTTGTAGCTTGGTTATGTCTGTGTGCACTAGTGCATGAGCTTCTGCGTCCTCTGATGGAGAGGGCTTGATTTGTAATAAGCAAACATATGCAGAGGCCTCAGTTTGCCTAAATAGATATCTGCATCCTATGCCCCCTGCAGCATGGTTCACTGTAGATATCTGCATCCTATGCCCCTGCAGCATGGTTCACTGTAGATATCTGCATCCTATCCCCCTGCAGCATGGTTCACTGTAGATATCTGCATCTTATGCCCCTGCAGCATGGTTCACTGTAGATATCTGCATCCTATCCCCCTGCAGCATGGTTCACTGTAGATATCTGCATCCTATGCCCCTGCAGCATGGTTCACTGTAGATATCTGCATCCTATCCCCCTGCAGCATGGTTCACTGTAGATATCTGCATCCTATGCCCCTGCAGCATGGTTCACTGTAGATATCTGCATCCTATGGCCCCTGCAGCATGGTTCACTGTAGATATCTGCATCCTATGCCCCTGCAGCATGGTTCACTGTAGATATCTGCATCCTATCCCCCTGCAGCATGGTTCACTGTAGATATCTGCATCCTATGCCCCTGCAGCATGGTTCACTGTAGATATCTGCATCCTATCCCCCTGCAGCATGGTTCACTGTAGATATCTGCATCCTATCCCCCTGCAGCATGGTTCACTGTAGATATCTGCATCCTATCCCCCTGCAGCATGGTTCACTGTAGATATCTGCATCCTATGCCCCTGCAGCATGGTTCACTGTAGATATCTGCATCCTATGCCCCTGCAGCATGGTTCACTGTAGATATCTGCATCCTATCCCCCTGCAGCATGGTTCACTGTAGATATCTGCATCCTATCCCCCTGCAGCATGGTTCACTGTAGATATCTGCATCCTATCCCCCTGCAGCATGGTTCACTGTAGATATCTGCATCCTATGCCCCTGCAGCATGGTTCACTGTAGATATCTGCATCCTATCCCCCTGCAGCATGGTTCACTGTAGATATCTGCATCCTATGCCCCTGCAGCATGGTTCACTGTAGATATCTGCATCCTATCCCCCTGCAGCATGGTTCACTGTAGATATCTGCATCCTATGCCCCTGCAGCATGGTTCACTGTAGATATCTGCATCCTATCCCCCTGCAGCATGGTTCACTGTAGATATCTGCATCCTATGCCCCTGCAGCATGGTTCACTGTAGATATCTGCATCCTATCCCCCTGCAGCATGGTTCACTGTAGATATCTGCATCCTATGCCCCTGCAGCATGGTTCACTGTAGATATCTGCATCCTATCCCCCTGCAGCATGGTTCACTGTAGATATCTGCATCCTATGCCCCTGCAGCATGGTTCACTGTAGATATCTGCATCCTATCCCCCTGCAGCATGGTTCACTGTAGATATCTGCATCCTATGCCCCTGCAGCATGGTTCACTGTAGATATCTGCATCCTATGCCCCTGCAGCATGGTTCACTGTAGATATCTGCATCCTATCCCCCTGCAGCATGGTTCACTGTAGATATCTGCATCCTATCCCCCTGCAGCATGGTTCACTGTAGATATCTGCATCCTATCCCCCTGCAGCATGGCTCACTGTAGATATCTGCATCCTATCCCCCTGCAGCATGGTTCACTGTAGATATCTGCATCCTATGCCCCTGCAGCATGGTTCACTGTAGATATAGCAACAGTGCAGCATCTGTCAGTGAATGAGCAGACACAGAAAATGTGGAAGGCAAAATGTGGCACAGCTAGTCATGCGCCTACCACACAAGCATGCAGACCTGAGCTCCATCTCCAGCACCCCCATGGATACACACATGTCACATGTCTCCTCACTGGTATAATTGCTAAGCAAATCATTGTGATTACAGAGAGAAAAAAGTCCACAGAGCTCCCAGCGTCTAGGTGAATTTGCAAGTGTACATCAAATTAGGAAAAAGTGGGCTATGATGTTGATCTCGGTCATCTAGGGCGTGGCCGTGACCCTCCACTGCATCTGCCTTCTTCTGCTTTGCTGACTCTGTGGGAGAGTAGGTCTGAGACAGGAGGAGCGGGTGACACAGACCTGGTAGCAGTGTTATGTATCCCTGTTAGTCCCAATTTCAGAATCCATCAATTTATCAAAAGGAAATGAGATGATTTAAATATTCAGGAAATCTAGCTGTAAATCAAATAACGGATGTATTTGCTGACACACATACACACGAGACACACATACATACACACATACACACACAACATACACAACACAGAGGCAGGGAGGAGGGAGGCAACATTTCAGTGGAAGCAAAAGAACAAGGACAACTGACATTTCATGCTTAATGGATGCTAAATTCTTGTACACAAATCATTTGTGTGTGTGTATCTCAAAAAAAAAAAACAAAAAATAAAAACAACAACAACAACAAAAATATGAAAACAAAACCAAAAACAAACAACAACAACAAAACCCAACTGGGAGCCCTGTGGACTTTTATTCTCTCTGTAATCAAGATGACTTGCTTAGCAATTATACCTGTAAGGAGACATGTGACCTCTTCAGCATGAACTATTTGCAGATCTTGCAATGGAGAGTCCCTTTTCCAATTGATGATAAGTAGGTGGGAGAGTTGGTCATTGGCCATGATGTTTTCTTGATAAGTAACAGGCATCTATGAGTATTTCCAAAGATAGTGAATACGTTCAAAGTCTTAGATTATTGGACTTTAATTAGGAGTCTATTTCACATGCATTTTAAATGTTAATCACCGTTCAGTGAACTAGTGGACTCAGATAAGTCACCCACAACCTACTCCCTCTAGAAATGTGTTTTCAAGATGCAAAACACCATGAGGTACTGGCACAGAGCCTGCTCCCCAGACAACAACAAAGGACACAAAGAGTTCAGTGACAACGCACAGTCTTCAAATTTGCACATCTCACTACATTAGCTGCGTTTCCCAACACTCCTTCCTACAACAGATATTGCCCATAAAGCAGTGGTGTGATACATAACACCCACAAGTTACAATGATGCTTCTTATGATTTAACTGAGAATCTCTGAACATATAGTCTGAGGCATAAAGTGAAAACATTTGGGGACGGCCTAAAATTAATCACAGCTGGATTTGAGCAGGACAGGTCACCAAGGCTTTACTGCAAAAGTCCCAGTTCATCTAGTCCCAACAGGCTAAGTGTAGCCACCCATTCACAGCCCCACAGTGAGTGCTGATGGAAAGTAGAAAGAAAATGTAATCAATGAACAAAGGGGAAATGAACAGCTGAAAAGGGCCAGTGACACCAAGTTTGCTTTGGAGCACTGACCCAGAGCCTCAGTCTAAATAGAAAAAGAATTAGAGTGGCGGTAAAAGCACTGTGTACTTAAGCATTAGTGGTCAGAACGCAGTCTCGTGGATCATTATTTTGAGTTCTCGTCTTGTATGGTGGTGTGAAGTTGTTATGGCTGCCATCACTTGATGGCATCACTTGAGCCTCTAGCAGAGGATTCCTACTGCTCCGCCCTGTAGCCTCACCGTCACAGAAAAGTATCCTCATTGGAGGGTAGTCTTGCTTCTTGCCCAAGTGTTTGGGAGCTCTTGTTCCTAGTCTCGTTTCTTGTTTCAAGTCACATTCCTTGTTCTCCTTCATCTCTGGTTACACAGCCACCTAGGAGCCCCATATGAGGCACAACCCACTCCATGTCTATCAGATACCCATCAGTGTCAGTACTGGATCACTGGATTTTCATGGTTGGGATAAGCTATATCTATTATAATCTTAGCAGTGATGCTATTGACTTTGGACACCTGTATAGTTAATGAGTGTATTAATTTTATCTCTTCTAGCTTATACTCAATATGCATTCAGATGGTCCTGCAGCAACCTGACTCCACCTGTCTGCGTCCCCTTCATCAAGGCTGAAAGTCAACAGAAATGGGAATCCCAAGCCCTTCTCTCGATGGCCATACTTGTCACCCACTGAGTGGCCAGTGGCAAGGGCAGGGCAGGGCCATGTGCAGCAGCCTGGAGCTCCCACGGATCCTGCCCCCAGATGTGCTGCACAGCTGCCAGATCACCCTGACTCCAAGCAATAAGATATCTGAGATGAAGAATGGTTCGTTTTCTGGTTTAAGCCTCCTCAAACGACGTCTGTGGTCTGAGCTGATGCAAGGGACCCTGCTGGTGTCTGTGGTCTGTGCTGCTGATGGGAGCCATGTTAATGTCTGTAACCAGGGCTGCCATAGGAGACAACATTGATGTCCATGATCTGCCATGCAGCTGGATACCATGTTGGTGTGTCCACAGTCTGTGCTGCCACCAGAGAGCATGTTGAGGTCTGTAGTCAGTGTTGCCACCAGGTGCTATGGGCAAGGAAGCTCCTTTGGCAGTGGTATTGATCACTTCAGATTTATAACTGAGACAGAGAGACATTGAAGTCTCTCCTCTCAACCTTCCTCTCAAAAAAAATGAAACAATTCATACAGAAAGCTATTGAAAAGAGTCCTTAAAATTTCTGGTAAAGATGCTGAAACATAGCTCTTCATGGTTGATGGCTTTTGGTGGGGAGGCGGGGAAGGACTCAGCTTTCTTTAAGGGACTGGACACTGGGAGTTCGACCATGCTCCAAAGAGGATATAGACAACACAAATTGGACTTGGCATATTTTGGGGGGTGGGGACACAAAGGTGGGAGCGCGGACCTGGGAAAAATGGGGAACAAGTATGATCAGAGAGCATTTTATGAAATTCTCAAATAATTTAAAAAATATTTTCTTGGGAGAAAAGCATTAAAATATCATATGAAAAGGTGAAGATATTAGAACTTTGTTGAGGCTGATTAAGGGAAAGCTACCTCCTTCTGGTCAAAAGAATAAAATCTGAGTTCTATTTCAAGCCCTTTTTGGAAACAGGACTTTCTTAAATGCTCTAAAGGTTAGACATTACATGCTATTGTTTCTTCCCTTAAGACTTAATCCATCTGGGTTTGTCAGTGGCCTGACCAGGAAAGAACTCAAGAAAGATGATTCTCCTGGAAGCTGGAAGCACACAAAGGAGACAGAAGGAATAATTATGCCCTTAATGAAATGCTGTGCCAGGGCTGGAGATTGCTCAGTGGTTAAGAACACTGACTGCTCTTTCAAAGGATCCAAGTTCAATTCCCAGGAACCACTCGGCAGCTTGCAACTGTCCATAACTCCTGTTCCAGGGACTCTGACACCTCACTCAGATATACATGCAGGCAAGACACCAATGTATATAAAATACAAATACAATAAATTATATATTAAAAAAAAGAATGTTTTTCCCTCCAAAAATCTCTTCCCTGGTGTATTTTGCTTGCAGTGTTTCCACTACACAGTCTGCCAACCCTGCCCATTTTTTTCTTTTTAGTTCTTTTTTATTTTTTTCAATTCTAACTGAAAAAGGTAACTCTTCTCTTTCATTATCTTTTTTTTCCCTGTTTTTTCAGATAGCAAGCAAAACCCTAAGCATGCTTTCCCTGATATTCTAGACTTTCTCACTTTCCTCTGAAGACCCTTCCCCACGTTCTCCACCTGCTTCCCAACCTCCATGGCTCAACACGCTGGCTTTGTTTGGATCCTAACTCTAAAGACATTCCTTCCTCTCTTCCTTACCAACCTTCTCCTGGAAGTTACCAAACTTTACATGTTGCTTGCCCTGTTGTTTTCCTTGCAAACATTAACATAATCTCCTTGAACTTCCAAGTTCATTTCTAAATTATTTTATAAACGAGACTAAGAACCCACAAGAGAGAAACATGATTTCCCTAGTAGGGTTGAGGTCACTTAGGATCACCCCTGAGGTACCCATGGTGAAGGAGACAGAACAAGCTAAGACAGAGATACCACACTTCATTCTTCCTGCATTAAGTTACCTTATGGATCCAGGTGAAGAGACAATGCCTTTTACCAGACACTACCTGTTAGAATTATTTCAATAAAGAATTCTAAACATAGTTCATGGCCTAATTTTGCCTCTTGGAATAAAAAAAAATCAAATGCTGGGAAAAATAATTGGCTTCTCTTGGATATAAGTATCAGTTGATATAAAGTTGTTTCCTACTTTTCTGGTTTTAAAATGTCTTTCTAAAATTAATATCAGTTTCTAATAGATGGTGACCACGTATTATTATTCTTAATAAGTTTGTAATTTTTCAAAAAATCAATTTTTTCTTAAGTTTGATGGGCATAAAGGGAAAATCCTGTTAAGTGGGTAAAATTCTCTGGGAATGCTGAACTGGGCCATCCCTGTCCCAGCATCCATCTGGGAAGAAGCCCTGCTGCCTCACGATCATTCAGTTCCAAATAGGACAATGTTTAAAAGTCAATATTTCTTCATTTCCTGGCTTTTCTCCTGATGAGAAGGGACAAACACTTCCTAGCCACCCATCCCCAAATGCACACAAGGTACTTGAAGACAGAAATTATTTCCTCAAAGTGTTTTAATCATGCTCTTGAAACTACTTCCTCCAGGGGCCTCATCACATAAATCAGAGCAAAAGGTTAAAGAGCATTGTACGGAATCGCCAGGGAATGCTCCTCAGCAACGGATTCCTCTGTGTTAAAATGTGAAGCCTCTTTGATGCCCTCAAGTGTGCACAAGTGGTCTCGGGATTTTAACTTTTCCCCCACCCAAAAAAAATGTACACAAATGTTCGAATACTCAGTTTGAAGAGAATCATGCTTAATTTTCTTTTTCTTGTTGGTTTTTTGTTTGTTTGTTTGTTTGTTTTGTGTTCTTGTTTTGTTCTGTTGTTTTGTTTTGTTTCGTTTGGTTGTGGCTTTAGTTTTTTTGAGACAGGATTCCTCTGTATAGCCCTGGCTATCTTTGGACTCGCTTTGTAGACCAGGCTGGCCTTGAACTCAGAGAAATTGCCTGCCTCTGCCTCCCCAGTGCTGGGATTACATGCGTGCACCACGGTGCCTGGTGCTTAATTTTCATCAACATCTCACCTAGAGTGGACACAGCAGTCATTAAATGTCATTTGATTTTTTTTTTTTTTTGATAAAATGAACCACACACAAAAAATAGGTAACTCGTCTAAGCTGCTTTATCAAAGGGGAAATGGATGAGAGAGCACCAAGATTCTGTAGAAGGAAAATAATAGCAATCTAATTCTTTACTTCTTTCTTGATTATTAAATATCATGCAAGACAATTTTCTTTATTATTCATGATTCCCAGGTACTAACATTACAAATAAAAAACTAATCAAAATACAACTTATTTATTTATTTAATAATGTACTGTGGCACATTGCAATGGCTCTTGAGCACTTCTGAAAGACTACAACAGGAAGTCCTGGCCAGCAGGAGGCAAAGAGCCCATTTCCCCTTTGGTAAAGCAGCTTAGACAAGTTGCCTAATTTTTGTGTGGCTCACTTTATCAAAAAAAAATTGTTTTTCCTAAAATTACCCTTTTATATATCTCTCCCTGTGTTTCTTAAACATTCTGCCTTGGTTAGCAGCACACACCTGTAATCCCAGCACTGAAGAAGCTGAGGCAGGAGGATAGCTGCATGTTCTAAGTCAGTCTCCGAAAGAAAAGCACTTATTTCGTGCCTGTTAGTAAGCAAAATGTGTCACAAATCTCATCTCACTTAATCCCTGCAGTAATGCTGTGAGGTCCAGACTACTAGTGCATTGCTCTGTGGAAATGACACAGCTGTCTAACGAGGTTAAGTGTGACTGAAGTAGAAGTAGTAGGGAAGGGCTAGATTTTAACCTGACTAATTCTAAACTTACCCTACTCTCTGCTAAGTGTCTCTCTGCTCCCAAGAAACAAACACGTCCTTTGAAATTATCTGAATGTACAGAACACACACACACACACACACACACACACACACACACACACGTACACATCTCAGAGCCCCTTTACTCTCTCAGTAACATGCATCCTTTTGGCAAACAGTGCCTAAACTTGATCGTATACATAACCTGGAAACAGATGAGAAAGACAGTGACGGCCCACACATGCTGCACGAAAGGCCTTACAGACGGGACTTCACCGTTAGGGCAACACTCACCAATGGCTGAACATGCCATCACTGATTTATAAAGTGGCTGAGATGAACGTAAGGAAGACATGGAAGGGACGCTGTGACACCATGAGATAGCTCCGTATGCTGACATTCTGTGTTCCTTAGTAACTATCAAGATATTCTGTGTTCCTTAGTAACTATCAAGATATAAATCTTTACACCACTTTATCAGAAGAAACAGACTCAAAGAGCTGGGATTCATGTTTAAAGATGCTCTTCATATCTGATTCCAAATCATCACATTCCTGCTCATATCCCCCAATATCACTGTTCTTGAAGGAATATGAGAGACTAACTCAACCTCTTTTTTGTATTAATGTTTTTTGTTAGCTTTTAAATAAAGGTATTTAGTTGCAGCATATATATATCATCACAGTTCACTCTTGCTCTTCCCAGACAGCCCTTGCCAGCTCCTCTGTCTTCTTGCGAACCACCCTTTTCTTCTTTTTTTTAGAAGTGACTTGTTCACGATTATTCAATCCATAAAAGAAATGTGCTAGACTTCAGGTTTCTGGTCTCTCATCCAGGCATTGTCACATAATACTAATTTTCTTCTCCAAAATAAATGCAACCACTCCTTCCCAGGGATGGTCGGCCACAGCTTCTAGGACTACACTTTGCTCTTTCTGGATTTTCTTATGTTTTTTCAAAAGTTATGGTTTCCCTTTTCAGGAGCAACACAATTCACATCTTGGCTCTAGTCAGAAGCGGAGAAATAGGTGCTGTTTAACTAGTACCCAGCTGTGCTTTACAAATCCTTTCTCTCCCCCCTAAATCCCGGCTTTGGAGATATTGATTGTTCCATGTTTCCTGAGGGCACGGTTGCCAACGCAGCCATTTAAGACTTTGTTCTGAGGTTTTAGTGAAGAAGTGCAGCTGTTGTTGTACCCTGGACCGAAGAAAGCTCTTACTCTATCAGGGAAGATCCTCCTCATTAATGGGGAGTTCAGCTTCAGGAAGGATGGACATGGAGAGAGAGAGAGAGAGAAGGGAACACCCACCTGGCCAATGCAGATCCTCTGGATGAAACCAGACAACCAATGGGATAGCAGAAACATCATCCAGCTCACCTCTGGGTTCCCTGCATCCACCAACACAGCTCTTGGAGCTGATGTGCTGTCTGTCCACTTTCCTCTCACACAAGACCTCGTCTCATCTCAGGGGAGTGTAAGTTAGGGCAGTCAAATATCCCCACCAAAGCTGTTCGTATTTGACACGAAAAATGGAAAAATGTTTATGCATTCAGTTCCTTAAATTATATGTAACCACTGAACTTCTTGCAGCATCAGGACAGCTGCCACTCTGTGACTAGCAGAGCTTCAGTACCAAAATAAAATTTAATATTTCCTCATTTGATCTCAACTAAAAAATGAGAATTGTGTTTACTGAAACTTACAGCTAATGATAGACGCCTCATACATTGCTGAGTTTACACAATGATTTCTTTCATTCTTTGTGGCTTTGAGCAATGAGCTTGCTTATCTGTGTTACATTTCAAATAGCACCCAAATTCCAGCTAATTTATCACATTTTTTATTATAAATCAAGACATGGAGTTTAAACTCCATAAATCAATTCATCTATTTATCCTAAACTAGTCATATAAATTCAAAATGGAAGCTTGTTTTTCCACCTGGTCTTGCTGACAGAGATTGCTCCTTCCATGGTACCATTATATCCCCAACTCTCCAGACCCCTCTATGTACAAGATGCTCCAGGGTACTCCCCAGGTCACAACCTCGGCTTGATTTCTCCCAGTATGCACCATTATCCACATGAAATCTATTTCCGTCAAGCTCTCTAACTGAACAGGTGATAAGTATTCATTAAGCACCTACGGACCATATCATTAGTCATTGTGGATGATCTGAAGATGCGAAAGTGACAGACCTTTGTCCTGAAGAGACTTAGATACAAGCTCACCCTACTAGATAAACTGCCTTCAAGCTGATCATTAGTTCTCCTACAAAGAAATTAAAGTAACTGCATTATTCTAAGAAGGGATTGCTACTTAACGTAGACTCACTCTGTGTCTCCTGAACACACAGCAAGGCACTCAAAATGTGCACAACTTTTGGGGAAACATATTTGGTTCCTTCACAATAACGAAAAATAGTTTGTAGTTGTTTTTCTCTGTTTCCTAAGAGCAAGAGTTAATTTTTTATGACATAAGTTCTTAATTTGTTTTAGGTTTAAAAAAAAAAAACTTGAAAACAAGCGATTTATTTATTGTGAACTTTTGTTAAATGGCATCAGAAACAAACAAGCATGTTTCCATTTCTCCTGAATTCTCTTTTTATAAAATCCCTTTACAACATTCAGAAAAACATGTCTCTCTTCCTTAGACTATCAATCATGTGACCATTTCCAAAGAAGCTGTAAAAGCTAAAAAAAAAAAAAAAAACTATTATCATAATCAATAGTATATCAAGAAACAAAAATGAGATCTAATTACACTTTACTATAGTCATATGTCCCCTTAATGACATTCATACATTTCCAGTTACATAATTAAATGCCAAAGGTGTTATCAAAGATACATTTTAAGGACTAATTAACTGATAATAATTATGGTTGGATGCCATGTCTGCACGATAATTAGAAAGACATTAGCAGAGAAAGGCTGCTAGTCTGAGAATTACAAAGCGACTTCCCACCTGTTGCAGCAGAGATGAAGTTTTGTCTCCAAAGCAACAGCTTCAAGTTTTCAGGGCAGATGGGAAATAAATGAGGTTTAATGTACATCTGACACAAAATAAAAGTTGCAACAAAGGCTGTCTATTTATTTATTATTGGTATGCTGGGGATTAAACTTGATGTGTCACCACTAAGCTGTGTGCCGTCTCACTAAGCTACACTGTCATTTTCATGAGCCATGGCCCCTCTACATTGCCCAGATAAGTTTTGAATGCACTCTGCAACCCAGGCAGGCCTTGAACAGGCAGCACTCTTGCCTCTGCCTCCCACAGAGTTGACATTGCCTATGCCACTAAGCCCGTCTCCTTTTGTTTTTAATTGTGATACAGTAGAGACAGCACGAAATGCACCATGTGCACGGTCCAGGTGCACTTACACTGTTGCTCCAGGACTTCTCCACCTTGGAAAACAGAGCCTGTTTATTTAGCATCTCTGAATTCTCCTTCCTTGACAAGCTCCAACTCACTCCCTGACTGTGAAAGTTCAGTGAGGCCACATCCCTCATAAAGGTAGGTGTAGACTCAATTTTCTTAACCAAAATATATACCAGATTAACCAAAACAGTAGGAAATGAAGATTAATTGACACAACAACAAAACCTTAAGGATATCAGTCCCGAGGAACGATTCTCCGATCGGGAGCTGCAGGATTTCTTCCCCTGGAACCAGGGCGGTAATAAGACCTCAGAGCCTCAGCAGGAGCCGGAGCTCTGAAGCCTTCCCTCAAGTGGATTTCTCTAGGAGCATCTTGAAGGGCAGTGATGAACAGGCAAATCTATCCCAAGTCTCCAATCCCCCCAGCTGCCAGTTTATATAGCTCCTCCCAGAGTCTGCTCACAGGATCTTTTTCATCTGGTAGCAATTAAGCTCCTGCACAAGGTGGTTAGCCTGCTAGTGAATTAACATCACCGGTTCTCTTACTAGACTGTTCGATCCCACACTTGGAATCCCAAAGAACAGGTTTCTCTCCTTCAGGTAGGCTCATATGATGCTTCTGGCCTGTAACTAGTTTGTTTCACACAGAATAATGACCTCAGAGGTCCATCCACATGGTTGCCTGTGTCTGAATTCTCTTCCCTTTAGGGATATATATTCCATATTTTATATGGAATTTTGTTTCTGAATCTATCAATAGACCTTGAAGTTGCTTTCCTGTCTTGCCTATTGAAAATAATGTACCTTTCATTGGGGGTTCCATTGTACTTTTCTTGATTTCCTACAAATAGAAATCTTTGTGGCCCAAAATTTGGGCATTGCATGAGCAATGCGGCCTCTTTTGCTGATGAGCAGCTTTCTTGGAGTGACTGAGGTCCTTTTCCTCGTAGGGAGGATGTAATAGTCACTGTATCCACAGTGGTCTGCACAGGGCACTTCTAGTAATGGCCCATTGGCAGGCATTAACCCCCTCATTTTATACATGAGAAAGCTGAGGCTGAGCATGCTAGGATCTAATTACTTGTCCTTAGTCTCACAGGCATAAACTGTATGAATGGATTAAAATCTAAGCTTTTTTTTGTTCTAAACCCTATATGGATTTTCCAGCTACACAGGTAATTAGTGGGACAGCCTTACCTCCTTCACTCACAGCTGGAAGTCGCACGACCTCTGGGCCTCACTCTGCATAGGTACTTACTTCTTTATAGCATGGGTACTGTCCATGCCCTGAGCTACCTTGCTATTGGGTGCCTCATCCTATCCTAGGCAAGATCGGACAATGAATCAGCAGATGAGACCAGATCCAGAAAGATCTCACAGCCCACCTGGGAAGAAACGTGAGCCTCCCACGGGAGTGAGCTTCCGCGTGCTCATAGAGTAGGGGGCCGGGGCGGGGGGGGGGGGGGGCGGCGGGGAGCGGCGGCGGCGATGGATGCGAATGCAGTGCCAGATATTACCGGGCTGGACTTCCTTTACTTCTCAGAATTTAAATGTTTTATTGAGCACACACAATCAGCTCACCAGTGCAGCATTTCCCAAGAGGGCCAGGAACACCTTTGGCCCAATAGGTGGCTGCTGGTACTACCATGGAGCTGTACTGGCCACGGACAGAGTCAACAACAGAGGCGCGATAAGGATGGCGCGTGCCGGAATGGCGAAGGCGCGGTTTCTAGGCTTACCTTTTCCTGCTAGGTAAAAGCATTCTGTTCATCATCCTGACTCCTGTGAGAATTAGACCCTGGTCTGTGTTTGAAATTATTTTCTATCTGCGAGGGAAGCCTCCAAGGAGTTCATAAGAGCCCCAGGGCTCACAGTTTAATTCAATCACTTGAGTGAGAAGAGGCCTTGAGAATCACGGACATTGTTGGGCATCTTCAGCTGCACCCCACTCCGCCATTTTTTTTCAGGGTCAGCATTGTACATTTCTCGGCTCCAGCTGCCACACTAGCACCTTTTCTGCTTCCAGAACATTAGTGCTTTGACGCTCCAGGCTGAACTGCCAAGCACCGACTGTCTGGGAGCCCAGAGAGGAACCCGCAACCAGAGGTTAGGTTTTTCAGTGCCTAATATTTTACAGTCATTTTTGTTTTGCTTGCATTTTTTTTGTTGTTGTTGACATATCCTAAAAGCTGCAGATAACAGAAAAAGGAAAAAAATTGTAAAGTACCCTTCCTCCCTCCCTCCCTCCCTCCCTCCTTCTCCCCCTCCCCCCTCTCTCTCCCTCTCTCATGAGTGTTGATTGTTAGACATCTGCAGCTTGTGCGGCCACTGGAGCCAGGTTCCAGTGCTCACAATGCCCCAGGCACAAAGTACTTCTCACATCCAGGTTTCTAAATGGCTGTGTTCCTAGAGAATCCAGCAGAGTTCCAGAGGCCTGAGATTAAGAACAGTGCAAGAAAAAAAAAAAAAAAAAAAAAATGGTTTTCTGCCTCTTCTCTCTGGCGTACTTGCTTCCTCTTTCCTCCCTCGTCAGGCAACCCTCCTAACAGGATGCACTGAACCTCCAGCCCTTTGTAGTGCGTTCACTCTGCCAGGAGTCAGGCATGGTGCCATCGTCGCAGATGGCCCTGAGAGCAGGTAGGCAGTGAACAGGAGCACCGGTGTGCATGTTGAAACAAAACTCCTAGGTAAGAATTTATCCTTCAACTCTCAAATCAAGACAGACACAGTCAGAATGCTAGCTGAGGGACAGATTCACTCTGGCCCAAGAGGAACAGCTGTCAGGTCTTGAGGAAAAATGCTTCCACGGAGGTGGAAGAATGGTTGTGAGGCCAAGGAGCGCTGTGGTGTGTCCCTCTGAGTTCTACAGAATCCCTCTTCTAGCCAAAACCAGCTTGCTCAGCCCAGCCGGTGCCTGGGAAAGCAGGCTATTAGAATGCAGGGCCACACGCTGCAGGCTCTCCTGATACATAAAGAGTTCATAACATTCCGGCTACAGCCCCAACCCATTATTTGCTATGAAAGTTTATGCAGCCACAAAATTAAATGGGAAAAGCACATTAGGAAGGGTTTGCAACCTAGTTAACTCATGCCTGACAGCCGAGAAAGACTACGATGAGACTGTCCGCGTTGATACTCTCCTCTCCCTACGTCACAAGCAGCTCTTCAAAGGCAGTTCCGTACAATCAGGAGCTTCTCATACATTCTGTGGCTTGGGGCCAAGAGAGGGAGACACTGTATCCGAGACCCAGCTAGAGTCTTCTGCTCCAGCGGCCACTTCATGAAGGTCCCTGGACTCCCTTCTATAGACCCTACTGGGTTGGTATCTGAAAATCCCCATTCAGACACAGATTAAATCTTTTTTTTTTTTTTAATTTCAAAATTCTTAATAGAATTATATTTCTCCAAAACATGCAGAAAAAGGAAATTCTGGTTACATAACAAGGAAACTGGATTGAAACATTTTTAAAACTGAAATTACATATTTTCTTGTTTTAACTGGTGTTCTTTATATTTCACCTTTCCTCTTACACAAATACATGTCTGATAAGAGCAATCAAATTTATACCCCATTAGTAAAACACTAGACCAGGGAAGACCCTGACTAGGGCAGCTGGACTCAGACAGACATGCAGCCATCCACAGACAGTGAGATCTTGAGCAACATTGGCAGAAAGTAATGTGAATACATTATAATTTTAAAAATTTAAAATACCAAGACTCCTACTCAAAGCCAGGTCACTTTCAGCAGTTCTTTTGGACAAAATCATATTACATAGGCCTTCCATAACTGGAGTTTGTCCTGTTGTGCAAAGATTAGATCTTCAGAGTCCTTTCTTTGGTTAAACCACAGATCAGGACTGACAGGATAGCTTAGTTGGCAGAGTGCTTCCTCAGCATGAGCAAAGTCCTGGGTTGGTCCCCAGCACTGCACAAATCAGGAGTGGTGGCCTTCACACTCTGGAGATGAAGTACAAAGTCATCTTTGGCTACAGAGAGCATTTGAAGCCAATCTGGACTACAGTGAGACCTTATCTCAAATAAACAAATAGACCATAGCACTAAAGCTAGATTTCCCCGCTGGTTGTTTTTTTTCATCAAAACAGAGCCACACTTCTGTGTAGTCTCCTCCTCAGCTTTTGCCTCTGCTGGTGCAGAGTTTACACACATGCACACACACACACACATACATACATACATACATACATACACACACACACACACACACACACACACACACACAGCAACAGAATCTCTTTGGCCAGTTAAGTTAACTAATCTGGCTCTTTGGATGTTTGACAGCTCATCTATTACATCATCATTGGGATCAACCTTTGTTAATGCTATAAAAAAAAAAACTTACTTATTGATTATAGGAAATATCAGAAAGCAATGGTTATATGTGAGATAAAAGATTATAAGTAACGCTTTTTTCATCAATGTGATGTGTGATGGGGTAGAAGCAGACTGGAAACATGCTTATTTTAGTTCATGTTGTATGAAACTGGGTAATTTACAAAGAGCACAGACAGACATAATCCCCACAGTTCTGGGTGGTGGGAAGTCCAAAGTCAAGGCATCAGGAATTTAATTTAACTTATCATTGCATTGTCTGGAAGGGAAGGATGCTGTGTCCTCAAGAGGAAGAGAGCAAAGGGGTATGAGAGCCCTTTTATAAAGGCTCTAGTACATCTGCCAGGTAGCTTTAATTGACATAGTCTAGAGTCATCTGAGAGGAAAGCCTTTGTAGGAACCAGGCCCGACTGGGCTGCCTGCCTGTCGTGCTGTTTCATGTCCTGTTTCTAGCAGCTTCCATGTCTGTGTTTATCTTGGTTAGCAAGTCATGTTTACTGATCTGAGAACGCACCCCTCCCTTCCTCGAGACTTTTCCTCCTGTGTGCAATCACCTCTTGGGGGATTTCACCTGGGAGGAGGATTCCTGTTTTGCTGCCTATAAGAAGGCTCTTTGGAACGCTGAAGGAGGAGAATTATAAACTGCTGCAGCGGCTGCTACTGCGGCTGCTGCTCTCTCAGCACAAAGGACCCGCTGTGTTATTGTGTGTGTGTGTGTGTGTATGAGTTAAATCCGCAGTCCCTCGCCCTCGACTCAGTACCGCGGTGGTGCGGGCGCCACAAGCCTTCACTGAGGAACCGTCTAGATCAGATCAGTATGTGGACATGTCTGTGGGGAATCATCCTGATTACCCACTGATGCAGAAGGGCCTAGCCCACTGAGGACGGCTCTATCCCAAGACAGGCATTCCTGCACTATAAGAAAGTTAACCAAGCATAAGCCTGAGAGTCAGCCAGCAAGCAGCTCCATAGCTGTACTTCCTTGGCTGTGAGTTTCTGGCTTAGAGGTACTGTTCCCTGGAATAGCTAGCAGCCTTTGCCTTGAATTCCTGCTCTGACTTCCATCAATGATGAAATGTGACCTGACCGCATAAATCAAAGAAATCCTTTTGTCCCCTAGGTTATTTTTCTGTCCTGTTATTTTGTCACAGAAACCCAAAGAAAACCAGAACACTCCCATTTTTCAGGGAGAAACCTTGATGGCCTAATTACTTCCTAAAAGGCATATGTCCTAAGACACAATCACATTGTCCCCTCAGTTTTCATGTTTGGATTCTGAGGAGAACACAGTCAGCCCTTATAAGTGCTAAAACCATTTCCTTCTCCAGAACAGAAATAAACTTCTTATAACAAGTGTGGACTGCATGCCAGTCCAACTCAGCCAAGTACGAGTCACTGGGCACGGGGCAACGTCGTGATCAAACAAACTTGTGAGAGAAAGGGAAGAAGGAGGTGAAGAAGGTTGAGAATAGTTAGGCGCAGTGTGAGGAAGGAATGGAAGCTGAGCGAAACATTGCCACGTGCAGTGTGTTCTGGGAACATTTGACAGGGCAGACAAGGTGTTCTTGAGCCAAAGCTGTCAGGCAGTGGAGTCCTGTGTCTCCCAGACCTGGCAGTGGCTCTGCAAAGCTTAGCCTGGGTAATGCCAATGTGGGCCTGCAGCTGGGCCTCCCACAATTACACTACCTGTAGTCAGAGATTGGAGAGAGAGGGTTTGTTACTTGAAGGGAAAACTATAAAAGACACGCACATGAAAGTATGTGATTAAACCCTTCAACATGGGGTGAAAATGAGGTTCTAGGGAGACAAATGCTGTTTGGAAGCAGAACAGACTCTACAGCATACTTTAGTTGAATGGAGAGTGGGGTATGACTTTCACACGAACTCTGGTGCCTCATATTTGACCATGTCCCCTGGAGGGGGAGACCTGGTGGCACTCAGAGCAAGGATAGCAGGCTACCAAGAAGAGACTTGATACCCTATGAGCATATAAAGGGGGAGGAATTCCCCCTCAGTCACAGTCATAGGGGAGGGGAGTAAGGGGAAAATGGGAGGGAGGGAAGAATGGGAGAATACAAGGGATGGGATAACCATTGAGATGTAACAAGAATAAATTAATAAAAAAAGAGAGAGAGAAAAATAGAAAAATGGGTGTGTATGTGTGTGTGTGTGTGTTGCTTGCCTGTGTGTGCTCATGTGGAGGTCAAAGGTCAACATGGAGTATCTTGTTCTATTGCTGTCTACTTCAATTTTGAAACATGTCTCTCACAGAACCTTAAGTTTGTCATTTGGGATGGATCCCCCGTCTGTACCCAGGTGTGCACCAACACAGCTGGCTCTTTAAGCAGGTGCTAATGACCTAACATCAGTCTTCATGCTTGTACAGAAAGCAATGCATCCAGCCAGCCAACTCTCCATCTCTGGAAATAATATTTTAATAAGTCACCCCACGGAAAGTTACCCAATGTCCTCTCTGTCGTTAGAGCCTGTTTCATATTCTAAGCTTTGCTGCCGCCTTTAGAGTTTAGATGCTGTGGCTGTGGCCAATTCCATGAGGTAGAAAGAACATTTTAGAGTGAAAATGAGCCTCGTATATTGGGATCAGTATTTGGAACTAGGGCTATATTTATCAGTGGTGAGATTTCAGGCAGAACGCAAATGAAATCTCCGTCTTCTATTTCTTAGAGAAATAACTTCAGGCTAAGGCTGGACATGACAGCTACCTAGTTTAAACCTTCCAGCTTATCAGATAAAAGTCGCTGAAGCGTAGGAATAAGGAAGTAGCGTTTACTGAACAACTACTCTATGAAAAAGTACCACTACCAAGTGCATCATGGTTCCAACAGTGTCTTGTGTAGAGGCAGAAAGACCAGTTAAAAGGTTACTACTGTCTTAGGCAAGAGACAAAATATCTGCAAGGTAAGACAGAGAGGTATTTCCTGAAGAGTATTAACCCTTCAGAAAGAGAAACAGCAAGAACAGATGAGGCCGGAGGCTGGAGAGAGGCACCTTTGAGCAAACACTGGGCCTGCACAGGTTGACATACAGCCAACGAGTGAGGGGGGAAACAATTCAGGTCTGTGTCTCATTGCTAGAGACAAGGCTGGAGTCACCTAAGCCAGCACAGCTAAGAGGAAAGATGGTAAATAAATAAATAAATAAATAAATAAATAAATAAATAAATAAATAAATCGTGACGTGGTTGGCTGTGTGGTTGAATTGATAGGGCACTTATTTAGCATACACAAGATATTGGATTTGATCCTCAGCATTGCATAGTTAGATGTGGTGGCAAACGCCTGCCATCCTAGCACCTGAGGGACAAAGACAAGAGACTCAGAAGTTCTGCTTCATCTTCAGATATGTAAAGGGTGTGAAGCCAGCTGGGATGCAGATCCTACTAGACAGGCAGAAAGACAGACAGACAGACAGACGGATGGATGGATGGACGGACAGATAGACAGACAGACAGGCAGGCAGGCAGACAGAGATCCCAAAGACCAAGGGCTGAGGAAGCCAAAGGAGAGGAGAGGTCCTGAAAGCAGCAGCCCACCATCAACACTAAATGTCCCCAGTAGGTTAAGTGCAAAGAATAGTTTAAAGAGATCATAGAGGATCGTCTGAAGCCAGGCCAGCAAAGATCGCACTGCACATTGGGAGGATATAAACCTCAAGGAAGGGGCATCAAGGTCAGTGAGCAGTGACATGCGCTCTAGTAACTGGGATGCAATGTACCTGACCAACTGTGGCCCTTTCAGGGTTTTGCTATTGCGAGGTACTTGAATATTAGAGTTTTCTTTTTTTTTTTTTTTTATTTCTGAACTCACTTTCATTCTTGAAACTTGCATTCGCCTACTCTTATCTGTACACTGCAGAATTCAGCTGCACTGAGGACTACACATGGGTTTTGGGAGCAAGTTTCAACACACCCGTTTGTAATACCGTGCTGTAAAGGACAGTATTGGAAACTAAACTACTGAGGGTGTGTGGTTGTTCTTTCTCTCTCTCCTCTACCCTCCTCATGTCTGTTCTGAATTTATACCATAGGGAAAGAAAGAGTTAGAAGACTTGTTTATGAGAAGAATGTTTTCTAATAAATCAACCTATGAGACTAATTGCATCTTGATAACTATGATTCTCTCTCCCTCCCCTCCCTCCCTCCCTCCCTCCCTCCCTCTCTCTCTCTCTCTCTCTCTCTCTCTCTCTCTCTCTCTCTCTCTCTCTCTCTCTCTCTCTCTCTCTCTCTCTCTTTTTCTCTCAGCACATATTATAGAAAGTCATATGAATCCTCTACCTTTGAATCATTATCACAAGTGGAAATGGTAGTTTTAGAAAATATTCTTGTTTTTCTCTGTAGCAAATCTGAACTATAAAGATGCAAAACAGAAACCATATACTACAAATAAAACCTACACCTGTCTCTGTCTAAAATGCCACAGTCTATTGCTGTTGTTATAAGAAAAGAGAAAGGCAACCCTATAGGTATAAACCTTCATCGAAGAAAAATACCACACCGGCAACTCATTATTCCGGGCTGTTATTCCGCTAGACGATAGCTTCTAGGTGGAAGTCACATGCCTATAAAGACCACATTAAGACAGAGCTTCATTAATAATAGATGACTATACCCATCCCTATGCTGCTTTAATAATGTGACATTTTTGCAGCAAAAATAATAATTTAAGCCTTTTTGCTTCGCTTTGGCACCCCTTATTACCAAACTGGAGAATATAAGCGGCCTTTGAATCAAAGCTCCAGCTCTGACTTGAGGTCTTCCTTGTGCCTTTAAACACTAGACACTGACATTTCAAAGAAAATGTAATAACTTTAGACTGAATGTCTGGTCTTTTAGAGATTTTGATAGCTTTTCATTACTAGGTACAGTTGTGTTGGTGTTTTCAATTGAATACATCAGCTTCTGTGACCACAGCAAACCCAAATACTTTGTATTCCCTGTCAGGCAACTAGTCCAATTGAACCGCTATCTGCAGAGTGCCTCAGCTTTTTCACTGTGAGGGATTTCGTTGTTGATTTCCCTTGCACCCTGTTTCTTCAATCCTTTCCTTCTCTTGCGGATATCATGGGATGGGATAAATAATGTCCCTTCAACCTTTACCTATGGGAAATGGATACTTTATTACTTTATTTTTGTGTTTGCATTTGTGGTATGCGCTCATGTGTGCACAAGTGTGTGTGCAGTCCAGAAGTCAATATCTGGTGTTTTCCTCAGGTGTTCTCTATTACCACTGGTACTGCTGCTGCTGCTGCTGCTGCTGCTGCTGCTGCTGCTGCTGCTGCTATTACTACTGCTACTATTATTATTACTATTACATTGATAGAGGGTCCCTCATTGGCCTCAGTGTTCACCAATTCAGTTATGCTGGTTGGCCAATGAGCTCCAGAGATCCACCTGTCTCTGGCTTGCCAGCACTGAGTTTACAAACACGCACCGTCACACCCAGTTCCTGTAGGTGCTGAGATTCGAACTAAGGTCCTCAGGGTTGCACAGATACCACTTCACCAACTGAGTCATCTCCATGGCCTCGGTTTTATTTCATTTTCAGGACTTTGGAGCAACATCTTTTTTTCTTTTTTGTCCTTGCTAGATTCAAATCCTTAATTTGAAATTATCTTTCTGCTTTGGTCTCCTGAGTGATGGGGCTGAAGATCTCCAGACATGACAAGACATTGCTACACTTTTTACACTAGTGAAAGAAAATTAAAGTTTTCTGACCTAGAAGTACACAGGAGTGAATTTTTGTTGTTTTAAACCAGCAAGTCATTTGTTATCATTTGACATAGCAACAACTGGAAACCAATGCTCCTTATATGTTCCTTCCTTTCAAAGGGTGTCAACCTTAAGTCTTTTTGTTTGAAAGAAAATATACAGGACAAAGGAAAAGGAAGAAAAAAGGTCAAAGTTTACCATTTTAGTTTTTGTGAGTCTGAACACAAAATCATGTAAACTATGGAAATCACAATTTTCTTATGAAGACACTTGTCTGCTTTTTAAAGTTAGAAAGCATAAAAAACAAGCAGCAACTGTTGACATCCTACTGGTTTTTTTCCCTTCCAGACCCCATTCTATGTGGATTTTTATTTGTTCTAAAATAATTTGCTGCTGAGATATTGTAAATCATGGCAGACAGGTATTTATTGTCCATTTTGTACATAAGAAATGGGATGACAGAAATAGAAGCAAGTTTGTCCAGACGGTGCTCACAGGGAAGGCTTGTTCCCACCTGGGTGTGTCCAGAACAGACTGCTCCAGACCACCTGCCCGTGAAGCTGGTGAGTGATAAGCAGCAAGCTCCACCAGTCATGATAGAAGCTTCAGACTCAGCTCCTGCTGGAGGCAACCCCACAGAACCGGGGGCCCGGAATGCAGTGCTGAGGGGACAAGCAGTCTTTCTTTTTCCTAAACTGACTCCACTAACAGACCACAGAGGCCAGGAAGACACTAACAGACCACAGAGGCCAGGAAGACACTAACAGACCACAGAGGCCAGGAAGACACTAACAGACCACAGAGGCCAGGAAGACACTAGATTGGTGTCATTGAGCTGCATAAACTAAAGCCTCCTTTCATATCAGCAGCAAAACTGACGTCTTGCTGCAGCCGAAGGGAGGTGGTACACTTCTCTGAACCGTCACGGAGTCCATGAGACAAAGGATTTTACCTTCGTGCTTCTTAGTGACTGTTGTCACTCACTTCCACTCCATTTTGTTCCATTTGCAAGTACTTGCTTTGTCTTTTTTGTTTTTAGCTTTACTTTTGTATGCTTGTGGATGTGCATGTGTATGGTGTATGTGTGGAAGCCAGAGGTTAACACTAGGATGTCTTTTCCTCAATCATTTCTCCACCGTATTTTGCGAGACGGGGTCTTTTACTGAGCCCAAAACTCACTATTCAGCTAGACTAGCTGCTGCCTAGGAGCTGCCAGCCTCTGCCTGTCTCCTTCCCTCAGTGCCAGGACCCCGCTTTGCTTTTACCTGCCTACTGGGGTATGAACTTATGTCTTTGTATTTACAAAGCAAGCATTTAATCCACTTAGCCCCTCTCCAGCCTTTTCATTTCAGAGAAAGCTTCAATAGGAGAAAGTTTATTTTTTTCAAGCCCTTATAAGAGTTAGAAACTTTCACTGTTAGGTTCTCACATTTTGCGTTTTGGTTTCATCCTTGGGCTTCTTTTTGAAAACTTAGTATTCATTAAAGATCCCTATTTGTGTCGGACAATTGGGAACTGCTTGCACTTAACAGGTTAATGCCTGTGTAGTCAGTGATATAGAGAAAACTAACAGGAATGAGAATAGAGCATTATGCCCAGTAGGAAAGCACTCGAGCCTGTAACCCTCAGCTAATTCACTGCCTAAGCCAGAGTGCAGAACTTCTAATGCAGTATAATTTCCTCTTCAGAAGGTGCAAAATACAGCCTCCATTAATGGTCGATTTGAAGAATGTTTCATAGAGAGAGCATCTGTATCTAGGAAGGTATAGGGAAGCTGGTGTCCTCTATATGGATTCTGGCTGGGACATTCATCCTGAAGGCAATTTGGAGAGAGAGAGACAATAGGCAGTAAAGCTAAATCATTCCAGAGACATCAGAGGGCTCTCTTCTGCGTCCGGGCAGTGGAGCTGGGCTGTGGCCAAGGCCTTTTCTCTGTTCACTCTGCTCAGAATGCAGTCCCCCCACACACATCCCTTCAAGGTCATTCTGCCTAGTAGAGCAGTAAAGCAGAAGGGAGCTGGCCTGACCCAATGACACCACTGAACACTTTTACACAGCAAGTCTATGGCCTCTTATTTCTTTCTTTTTATTTTTTGTTTTTTTATTATTTTACTTTATTTTTACATACACATTTACATTATTACACATATATACAATAGAGTACGTAGAGCAAGAAGAACCATGGCTTCTTATGCCTTTCTCTAGGCCACATTTCTTGTCTTCATAATCCCAAGGTCAGGGTTCTACAGCTCCAGGGTAATCTAACCACACATTCACGACATGTCAGAGGATTTGCTTGAGTTTATGTTAGGGCCCATGTAGCCAAAGTGAAAGTAGATACCCACCCTCCAAAAATGGAAGAAAAAGTGTTGTCTCTGGTAAATATATTTATTATATATGTTCTTTGCGATTGTCTTCATCTTCTTCAATAGACAGCTATCATTTTACAGTTAGAAAAACACTTCATGAAATGCCGAAGGGTCCACACCCTATCTAACCTGAATCAGTTTTGCTCTACTCCAAACACTTGTCTTGTTTTTGCCAAGACAGGGTTTCTCTGTGTAGCCCAAACACTTGTCTTGTTTTTGCCAAGACAGGGTTTCTCTGTGTAGCCTTGGCTGTCCTGGACTGACTTTGCAGACCAGGCTGGCCTAGAACTCATAGAGATCCGCCTGCCTCTGCCTCCCTCAGTGCTGGGTTACAGGCATGTACCACTGTGCCTGGCTTACTCTAAGCTTTTAAGAAAATTTCCAGGGCTGGAGAGATGGATCGGTGATTAAGGGCATGCACTGCTCTTCCAGCAGATCTCGGTTTGATTCTCAAAACCCATGTGGCTCACAACCATCTGTAATTCTAGTTCTGGGGACCCAATACCCTTTCTGGCATCCACAGGCAACATGTACACACATGTTGCATAAACATACATGCAACCAATAAAATAAAATAAATAAATCTTAAAAATAATAAAAAATAGTGACATCTTAAAAGGTTCTTATCGACTGTTTACTCATGCATATATTTCAGTAAGATTTACCA
Source organism: Acomys russatus (assembly GCF_903995435.1). Classification (NCBI taxonomy): domain Eukaryota; kingdom Metazoa; phylum Chordata; class Mammalia; order Rodentia; family Muridae; genus Acomys; species Acomys russatus. The sequence goes on from NC_067138.1 coordinate 99,856,419, forward strand.
AGCACCCAGTAGGCTCTGAGCCCTGTTAGGACTACAGAGTTAAATAAGGTTCTGCCCAGGAGTTAGAGAAATGGGTCACCCTGTGAGAGCACTTGCTGCTCTTACAGAGAGGACTGAAGTTCAGTTCCCAGCAGCACCACAGTAATTCACAACCTTCTGTAACTCCAGTTCTAGGTGATCTGACACCCCCTTCTGGCCTCTGTGGGCATTGCATGCAAGCCGTGAACATACACACATGAAACAAAATAGCCACACACATAAAATAAAATTTAAAAATAGGACTCTGTTGTTATTTCAAATGAATAGTAGGCTAAAATATAACTATATACTAGTTTCCTTCTAGTATTTTTGTATGTTTACTCTAGACTAACTAGCATTCTTCAATTTGCTCATTTTTTTTTTCTTGTCCTTTGTATTGTCAATCAGATGTCCTATTAGATGACATCATATAAAGTATAGCAGTCTCAGTGATTTTTGGGAAGTGGAAAATGGGAGACAATTGCACTCTTTGGGATGAGATTGTCTTTGTCTCATTTCTAAAATGCTACCCACAGACCGAATGGTGTGAGTGGTTGTGTGCCTGGCCTGAGTGGCATAAACTGAGAGTACACAAGGTCACATGGCAGCCATCGTGCAAGGAACCAACCCCACTAATCAGAGATCTGGAAGAGAAGTTTCACATGGAGGGAAGTAGAGGCAGGGGACACAGGAGTCCTATAGGATCCCTTGGGACATCACTGTAGGAATCCAGCCCACACACCTCCCTCCAGCAGGAAAGAGATGGCTCTTCGCCTTTGCTGTACATTTTCCAGATTCCTGCTATGCAGGCTCTCTGAGCATTCTGTTAAGAATTGTAGTTACCCAGTGACACTTTTCAAATACTGCTGCTCACTCCTGCTAACAGGCTGGCCCCAAATCAAGGAAGCACTGCTCTTTAATGCAGAGCCTATCTCTCACTCGTGTTCACATTTTTTTCCCCTCATGAACACAGCTCACAGGACAATTCTTTATCAGCAAAGATGGAAAGTCACAGATTAGTAAATCCAGTGATATCCCTAGAAGTGGCCAGGCTAAACGGAAGCTCTGCAATCTCATCTCCAGTCATCTCCTCCTAATGAGAGCACAGGAGTAGCCAATGTGGTAAACACTGGGAAACATGAGTGACAAGAAATATTCAGAAGTGCTTGTTCTTAGACGTATGCAGCATGCAAACAGGGCTTTCTCCTCCGGAATGGCATTCATGGATGACTTTGAGCGTTGTCTTATTGCCATGGTGTTGTAGAAGGTGAGTTGCTTCACACTGGGGACAGTTTCCTGGGTGACCAATTAGTGTGCCACTTTAATGTGAATCAATTATTGCCACCTTGGAGATGGTTCTCTACATACAGGAAGCAATATAAGATCAGAAAAACCCAGCTTCCACTCAGGAACCTCTTTTCCCTGACACCTAAGACCTGCTCCACTACAGGATAAATAGATCCCAATTCCTTTTAACTCAGTCAATCTGCCGTGGCCCTGAGCAATACCCATAAATCCACCTCTAACTTATTCAGGACTTTCAGGGCACTCTGTTGAACCAGCTCACACAGACAGCACGCTTTGTTTTTAAAAAATGGTCCCATCACTGAAAATGAGAAAAATACAAGTCAAGGCCATAGCATGTTTACAGCTACTGCATTTAAATGTTTGTAAGGTAGAATCCCAAGTTATCTTGTTGAGGACTGGGTGAAATGCTCCTCACTTACCAGCCATTAACGAAGTGTGTGTCTATGAACAATTCTCACAAAGATAGGTGGATACAGTTTCATCTATAACTCTCCCTGTATCAGAGGAGCCTGGAACGCCCAGGAAAAAAATTAGAAAGAATAAACACTCAGGGGGCCTGGAGAGATGGCTCAGAGGTTAAGAGCACTGACTGCCCTTCCAGAGGTCCTGAGTTCAATTCCCAGCACCCACATGGTGGCTCCCAACCATCTATAGTGAGATCTGATGCCCTCTTCTGGCACGCAGGCACACATTCGGGTAGAATAAGTCTTAAAAAAAAAGAATAAACACTCAGGTTTTCTGAATGACTGTAACCTCATGTTTGCTTTTCAAGCATCTTGAGTCCTTAAAGGAATGCTGCATAAGTACCCCATGTGAGAACAACTGTACTGTTAATGTGATATTCCAATTCCATGCTCAGTACGTTTACTCAGGGCAGGCAGAGGAGAGAGCAGTGATGCATAGATTCCTTGTTCCGGTCTGTTTTGCTTTTTCAGTCAGGGTCTCATTTTGTAACCTTGGCTGTGCTGGAATTCACTCTACAAACAAGGCTGACCTTGAACTGACGAGAGATCCTCCTCCCTCTGCCTCCTGAGGGCTGGGACTTAAAAATGTGCACCGTCACACCTAGTATGATACATAGATTTCTTAAAGGGACTGTGAAGAGAAAAACAGAGAAACACACAACTTTACCAGAAAGTTCTTAGCCAGGGCCTTGTTAAGTGGGAAGACATTTGTGTTAGAAATTTGAGTCCCATTGCAACCATGGGGAGAGATGGCACCTTTAAGAAGTGGGAAGCTGGCAAGGGCTCTGTCTTTGTGGGTGAGTTGAAGTTGTTCTTGCAAGAATGAATCAGTTGTCACAGAAGTGGGACCCTGATAAAAAGATGAGTTCAGGGCCTGGTTGTAGCTCAGTGATAACAGACACACGCTTTCCATTTATAAGGCTCTGGGTTCAGTAACAAGCACCAGGAAAAAAATATATATGAGCCCTCTATCCTGTAGTCTTTCCGTCTTTCACCATGTGAGGACATAATAGGAGAACTCTTACCAGAGTCCCTGATACTTGACTTCCACACTGTGAGAAGGTGTGTGTGTGTGTGTGTGTGTGTGTGTGTGTGTGTGTGTGTGTGTGTGTTACTAGGACACATGACAAGCTAGGCTAGTGCTATGCCAGCTATATGCCCAGATTTCTTTTATACTTTTTTACTTTGAGTTAAAGTCTCACTAAGTCAACAGACTGGCCTTGATTCATCTGTTGTCCAGGCTAGCCTTCAATTTGTGATCCTTCCCCAACCCACTGTGTAGCTGAGATTACAAACTGACAACACTAGGCCCATCTATTCTAAAAACTAATTAATGTGTAGTATTCTGCAATATAAATAGCATGTTGACTAAGACAGTGTGAAGAAAGACTAGTAGAAGTGTGCGCCTTCGGTGGCATCTTCTGATATTCTTTGTGATGTCAAAGTCAGAATTAGACAGGCTCTTCACATTTAAAGTCAACCCTTTATATGCTAAGCACTGTGTTGGCCAATATGGCTTCCATTACAATAACATGCAAATGGTTCACGGCAAGCAGCAAACTCATCAAGATCTTCTCTGAATGTACCCCATGGGATAACACCCACCAGTGTACCCCCATAGGATAATACCCACCAGTGTACCCCATGGGATAACACCCTCCAGTGTACCCCATGGGATAACACCCATCAGGGTACCCCCGTAGGATAATACCCACCAGTGTACCCCATGGGATAACACCCACCAGTGTACCCCATGGGATAACACCCATCAGTGTACCCCCATAGGATAATACCCACCAGTGTACCCCATGGGATAACACCCACCAGTGTACCCCATGGGATAACACCCACCAGTGTACCCCATGGGATAACACCCACCAGTGTACACCCATAGGATAATACCTACCAGTGTACCCCATGGGATAACACCCACCAGTGTACCCCATGGGATAACACCCATCAGTGTACCCCATGGGATAACACCCACCAGTGTACCCCCTGTAGAATAACACCCACCAGTGTACCCCATGGGATAACACCCACCAGTGTACCCCATGGGATAACACCCACCAGTGTACCCCCATGGGATAATACCCACCATCCTGAAGATCAGCACTAAGTAGTCCCACAAATTTAAAAACAATTTTTTTTTCAAGATCCTGACAATGAACCTATCACATTAAACAAGCTAAAAAACAACAAAACAAAACAAAACAAACCCTAACATGCAATGCTGGGAAATGATGTATTTTCTCACAATGAGAAATCAGTATCATAGGGAGGGAGGAAGGGGTACTAAACTCAACTTAATCACTCACTCTTTTTTGACCCTGTGCAAAGAATTTCACAGATGGTTAGTTAGAATGTACTTAAAAACAAGTAATTGGAAAAAGTTAATTCAAGTTTGGTTAAATAATAAAGAATAATAAAGAATACATTGACTTACAAAACTCAAAAGGTTAGTTGTAGGAAGTCTTGAGTGAAGAGGTGATCCAGCATCATCAAGCACTAAATTCCTGCCCACCTATTGCCTATATTTCCCACTGCGTAGGCACCCTCTTCTCTTAGTTTTGTGGCTCAATAAGAGGAGAAAGGCTTCTGCCTAATTACCAAAGAAAAGTCCTAAACTTTAGTTTGATTGAAGCAACTTGAGTAACTATCTGCTATCCTGGTTTCATTTCTGTGGCTGTGATCAAATGCTCTAACTAAAGGGTTTACTCCAGCTCACAATTCCATACTACAGTTCATCCCTGTGGAGAGTCTAAGGCGGCAAAAGTTTATAACAGTCACATCCCATGCAGTCGAGACAAGAGAGAACCGAGCAGAGGCGCGCTTCTAGCGCTCAGCTTACTTGCTACGCTTATACATCCCTGTAGGCAAATGGTTATTACGGAATTGGTTAATATGCTGATTTCTGCACACACGCCCATATCTGGTTGCAATCCATACTCTGAGACTCTCCTGCCTCCTGCTGCAACTGTCCCCTAATATACCAGTAAAAGCACCACCTTCCAGCCCATCGCCGAGCAAGAGAAGGATCCGGCCTGAAATTCTTGGCAGCCAGAGGAGGAGGCGTTAAAGGAGAACGTAGAGGACTTAGCCGGGGGCAGAAGTGCAGGAGACACCAGAGAGGAGCTGGAGCAGAGAAAGATACAAAGTGCAAGTCTCCATGGGATGAATGCTGGGTGGAAACCAGATTAGCTTAGAGGGTTAAGAAGAGAGGTGCTGCCCACCGTAGGCTGGGTCTTCACACATCGATGAATAGCCCCCGACAGACATGCCCAAACGCCAACTCGATCTAGACAATCCCTCATTAAGACTCTCTCTGCAGGTGATTCTAGGCAGTGTCAGGTGGACTGTTAAAATCAGCAATCACACCTGCCCATGAACTGATCCTTGTAGCCAGAGGATTAGGTTAGTCCTGGGTCAACTCCCATTTGTAGGTCGGTCACTGTGACAAAACATATATGGTTATAGAAATAGGTTTATGGCCTATCTCTGGAGTTCAGGAACTGCACTGCCCTTCAAATGTCAATGCAACATGATGTAGCATAAACAAGATGGGGTGGAGGCTTGAAAGTAACTAGTTGCACATAAGCTAGAAAGGCATACTATACTATAACCAGAAGGTTGCTTTGTTATTATGTTATCAGAACAAAGCAAAGCAGACATATAAATGCTTGCATGGCATTAAGATAAATAGCAGGGTTTGACCAACATTCAACATGGATTTTCTTGTACAGAGTACTAGATAACTTTTTTGTGTGTTCATGTTTATGTATTTTTTTCATTATACATATTCTTTGTACGAAATAATGGGCTCATTATAACACTTTCATACATATGTTTTACATTTTGATCATATTCATACACAATTTAGGACAAGTATACAACAGATACCTGGCACCCCTATGTTAACTGTGGGAACTGTTCATAATAGACAAGTTAAGGAATTAGCCTCAGTGTCCATCAATATGTGAATAGAAAATATGGAACATGAGCCGGGCGTGGTGGCGCATGCCTTTAATCCCAGCACTCGGGAGGCAGAGGCAGGCGGATCGCTGTGAGTTCGAGGCCAGCCTGGTCTACAAAGTGAGTCCAGGATGGCCAAGGCTACACAGAGAAACCCTGTCTCAAAAAAACCAAAAAAAAAAAAAAAAAAAAAAAAAAAAAGAAAATATGGAACATGTGTGCAGAGTGGAATTTTTTTCAGCCATATAAAATAAGATTATGTCATTTGTAGGAAAATATATGAAACTGGTCATCTTTATGAGAACTGAAATAGTTCACCTTCCCCTTTCATGCATATGAGTGAAATTGTAATGTTTGTTTTCCCGAGCCTGGCTGGTTTCATGTTGTATGATGGCTTAGACTCTATCAGGTATATATCCTGGGGTGGGGATAGCTGAATCACACGGTAGTTCTATGTTTAGTTTTCTGAGAAACCTTCACACTGACCTCCATCATGTCTGCTTGAAATTTTTTCATGCAATATATTTTGATGATATTGTTTTCCACCCTCAACACTTCCCAGTCAGTCCTCTCAACCTCCCTATCCCCCTTTGTGGGGTTTTTCTCTCTCTTAATAAAATCCAAAAAGCACAAACAACAACAAAAACATGGAGCCTTTTGTATTTGTCAACTATTCCTGAGCATTAGAGCTGCCACAGAGTACAGTTGACATGCACAGTGTAATTTCATCAGAGAAAACTGATTTTCCCTCTCCCATTAGCTACCAATTGCAAACAGGTTCTGTGGGGTGAGACTTTTCATTCCTTGTGTTGGAATTTTTGTCTGGCTTAAATTTATGGAGGTCTTGTGCATGCTGCCACATTCTCTTTGAGTTTTTACTTCTGTATCGGCCAGCCCTGCTGTGTCTGGAAGATGCTGTTTCCTGGAATCATCAACCGTCTCTGGTTCTTTAAATTTTTCCATCTCCACTTCTGCATAACTTCCTGAGCCTTGAAGGGGTAGGTGTGATAAAGGCAACCCCTTAAGAACTGAGTCACTCTTTATACATTGTCCAGTTGTAGGTTCCTGTATTAAATCCTATCTACTGCAAGAAGCTTCTCTGATGAGGGTTGAACAATGCACTTATCTATGAGTATAGTAATATGCCATTAGAGGTCATTTTATTTCTGTGTTCTTTCAGCAGAATGATAATAGTAGGTTTTCCCCTGGGGTCCATGACCTATCTAGCCCCAGGTTCCTGACCTCATGTACAGTGTCAGATGTGGGTTCCAGCTCATGGAGTAAGCTTTAAATCCAACTTTAAAAAATGATTGGCTACTGTCTTACTGTTCTATTACTGTAAAGAGATACCATGAGCGAGGCAATTGATGAGACAAAGCATTTAATTGGAGGGTTACAATTTCAGAGAGTTAGTCCATGAACATCATGGTGAGGAACATGGAAGTGTTGGACCCTAGAGTCCACTTGGGTAGGGGGTCATCGCGAGAGACCACTTGAGGATCACAGTGTTAATGCAAAAGCACAAGGTTTATTGCTGATGCGCGTCAGGGGACCTCAGCACTCACTCGGGAGGGAGGCATACCGAGTCACTGTTACAGGCTACTCTTAAAGGCTAAAACCGCAAAGGTTAGGAGGGGCTGAGTGCCCTATGTTAGGATTGGCTCTGGTGGTCGCTAGGGGTGCTTGTCTAAATGTTATTGGCTATTGCAGGGGTCGTTGGTCTTGGGGGCTATTCTTGGCAGGGAGGCGTGTTGGGGAGTTTCCAGAGAATTTCCAGATGGTATTTTTCTGAGAATTGTTTACCTTAGTTGAAATTGTTTATCTCGGTTGGCCACGTTGATCTCAGAAACTGAAACTGGCCTTCAATCTTTCTGGGTCACTTTCCCAAGTTTGTCTGGGTCACATTCCCAGGCTTAGGCTGAGAGAGAGAGAGAGAGAGAGAGAGAGAGAGAGAGAGAGAGAGAGAGAGAGAGAGAGAGCCTTACAGAAGCAGCCCGGCACAGGAGCAATAGCCAAGACTTCACATCTGATCCACAAGTTGCAGGTAAATAGAGAGAGACTAAGCCTGGAATTTCTGTAACTTCAAAGCCCACTCTGAAAGACACACCCTCTCCAATAAGACCACACCTCCTAATTCTTCCCAAACAGTTCTGCTAACTGGGGACCAAGGCTTCCATCATATGAGCTTACAGTAGCCATTTTCGTCCAGTTAGTCCTCTAACACTAGTACATGAGAGAGTGCTGTGCCTTGTAGGCGGGCCACTACTATAGCCCTCGGGGTTTATGGCTGGACGACACTGTTGCCTGTTTCGCCTGTCTGGTAGGACTTTTCCAGCACTATAAACTAGTCAGTAGGGATAAAGCTTCTAGATGATTAATAGCTCAATGTCTCCATGTTGGATGACATAACATGTGGTGTCTTTATAATGAGGTCTTACCATCAGGCTGCAGAGGGTAACTGATAGTTGGCTACAAGGTTTGGGGAGGGATCTGTGGAACCCCTTACACCAAAGACTCAAAAAAGATGTAGCCTATTCCTGGTGTTACGGGTTTTATTTGGTAGCATATGGTGTCTAGTTGGGACACTGTCCCCCACATATGGTAACTGCATTTAAATTCCCCTTACTGCTACAGTAGGTTTTGAAATGCTTTTTCAAAAAGTCTTTGTGTCAGTTACCATCTCTGTAATCCTTCTAGTCCACATTCCCACCAACAGTGTATATAGGTTCCTTTTTCTGGCATCCACACCATTTTTGATTTATCAATGTGAATTTTAACTGAAAATAATGAGACAGACCTGTGCAAACCCACTGAATGAGATGAAAAGAGTAGTCAAGTGCATACAGAAAGTGGAATGGTGACTTCCAGGAGCAGCAGGCAGTAGCAATCGTTACTTAATGGGTATGGATTGTTGAGTTTCTGTAATGTGAAACAAGATGGTGATTATATGGAACACATGACTGTACTTAATATGCTGAAATGACCACTTGAAATGTGAAAATGCTATATATATATAGTTAGACATATTTTACCACATTTTTAAAAAAGTGAATGGGTGGGTAGGTTGTAGACACTTTGCAAACCTTGGAGTTGCTAGATATCTCAACTCTAAAGTGTTGCACACTTACTGTGAAGTGAAATTGTGAAAGAGAAATAATTATGTTTGTGCTACAAAGTGACAGCATCAAACAACGCTACACAAAAAAGACATGAGTCAACACTTGAGTTCAAGGAACAAGATGTATGTGGAACATCATTATCTCCACTCTGCCGCCATCCAAGAGTCAAGCTGGGGATATCAAGCTAAATAAATTGTACTGCAAAACAGAGGCCTGCAAAGGCCTTCCACTCATACTTTCATAGCTGGAACATAAAGCAATCACCTAACCTGGGTGTTCTGAAAACAAAGCACAGCTTTTGTTTTCTTTTTTTTTAACATGGAGAAACAACTGTTCTCAGAGCCTGTCTTCTGGGGAGTTTGCATAAGAACAATGGTGTGAACCAGCAGAATTTCCGGCTCTTTGCAGGTCCAGCCATCACTGGACTACTTGCGTGAACTGTGCTGGAGGCAGCCAGTAAAGATGCGTGTTTGTCTCTCTTCATAATCTTAAATTCAAGCAATTGTAGCAAATCTCACAGCATTCCCCAGGTACTGACCAAAAGCATTGATCATATTTCCAAGGAAACTAATAGGACAGAGAAAAAGCATCACGGAGAAAATGCAGCTACGGCCACATTCCCGGAGGACTGGGGAAGAGCCAGTGGTGTTACACCAAGTGGAGGAGGAAGCGTCAACCCGGGGTGAGTGCCTGGTGCAGAGGGTAAGCCCAGAAAACTGCAAGCAAGAGTTAGTCATCCGAACACAAGGACAGTGCGCCACACTGCTTGCTCGTGCTGACTTCTCTGCACTCTGTGACTCCTGCGTATCTAATCCTTGGACTCTAAACCTCAGAGGACGTGGCTCAGTGGCAACGGTAACTAGTTCCACAGCAGAACATCTTGGTGCGTACACCTAAGGCACTTTACTTCTTAGTAACTCTTATGAAGCAAATTGTCACAGTCTGTCCTGAGATTACCATCCTAAAGGAGAGAGCAAGACCTTCATAGGGAAGATATCGGGTAATGATGAATTGGTGTTTTGAGCTTGGTAGTGAGTACAAAGCTTTTCATACCTACTCTTACGATGTCACATACTAGCACTGGCGTGGTAACTTCAGTGGTGGGAGACTAGTAAGTATAGGCCATAGCAGCACAGTGTTTATATCAGATCCTAAAAACATTGACATCAGGATGACTGTTTCCAATTTTCAAAAGAGGAAGCTAAAGCTAACTGTTTACTTAATAATTGGCCCGAGATCAAATGGCTGAGAAGAGTAGAGAGCGAGTCAAGCTGAACTGTATCAGGTAAAGACACAAACAAGGGCTGAGGGTGAAGCACGGATGGTGACGTGCTTGCCTGGCAGGCACACAGTCCTGTGTTCAACCCATGGCACTACATGGAACTGGGTGGCACGGTGGTGCATGCCTGCGGTCTCAGCACTCGGGATGAAACCACATGGATCAGGAGCTCAGGGCCAGCTTCGGTTATAAAGCAGTGCAGCGGCTAGCCTGGGCTACTTAAAACTCTTAAAACAACAACAATAACAACAACTTGATTTTCAGGGGCCATAGTTAAGAGAACTGTTTCTTTGTTGGACCAGTGAGGCTTTCATATATTTTCCATATTAAATATTTCTCCAAGGGGCGTCCAGAGAAAGCTGGACGTTGGAAACACATATATTTTACACTTTAGGTTAAGTAGATAGCAAAACTTACACTAGAACTTCCATAATATCCACGGTGACTTGGGTAGCCTGCCCTGCCACAAAAGGGGATAGTTAAATCATAAAGAAATCCCACCTTTCCAACGTTAGATTTTAATGCCTTCTTCAAATGACTGTGACATAAAAGTCTGTTTTGATCAAGTTACTTAATTCTGGGAGCCTCAGTTGTTCCATCTATAAACAGGCCATAATAATAAAAAAAATTATATTTTCTTCTTACCCTTTGAATAAGCATGTCATTGTAGTTTTAGTATTCTCTTCTCTGCTAGCTAAATACATTGAATATGCTTGCCACTGTTTGTATATCTTCTTTGATAGGTTGTTAACTTTTTAAATAATTTTTAATTGGCTTGTTTACCTTCCTAAAGTATTTTTTTTAAGTAAATGCTAGACATGCAGTGTGTGTTGGCAAAGACAGGGAATGAGCGCGGCTATGAGACACTTCTAGGAATATAAAATGGCACAAGCACTTGCTGCTTGGCGATTTGCAAAAAAGCCAAACATACACCTACAGTGTTACTTAGTCATTCTACCTCTAGTTTATCCAAAAGAAATAAAAATATATATTAAAAAATCACCTGCACATACATTCTCATAACATTTTTATTGATAGCAGCCTCAAATAGGGACAAGTAAAATACCTGCCAACTAGCAAATGAGCAAACTGTATAATCCATTTGTTGCAGGCTATTTGACCTCAATGTGATCTGTAGGAACTGTAAAATCCTGTCTTTGATCTCATTGTGATCCCTGAGGTTGTGAACTGTAAAATCCTGTCTTTGATCCCACTGTGGCCTCTGAGATTAAACTGTAAATCCCTGTTTCTTGTGGTTGAGCCCTAATACACCTTTAATCCAAGAACTTGCTGTTTATTGTAAACAAGTCCTTGAGGCGTGGTTTGGCCAGCCCTATACACACATTTAACACAAGAGCTACCTGTACACAGGATTTAATAAAGTTATCCCTACGTCAAGAGGCAGAGCAAGAAACCAGCTGACAGGGATTAAAGAGTAGGAGGGACTTTGAACTGAGGGGTATTTAAGACAGTGTGTAGAAGTGGAAGGGATCTTTGGAGCTTTCACTCTTGGGCTTTACTCTTGGGATTTTCAACTCTCTAGCTCCTGAGCTCCTCAGCTCCTTGGCCTTTGGCTTTTTGGGCCTTGAGCTAGCAAGGCTTTGGCCTTAGGTTTTTTTTTTTTGGCCTTTTCCTCCTGGGCTCTCAAGCTAGTGAGCGTTTTGGGACTTTTCCACTGGGACATGAGCTGAGTAGGAGGTTCACCTAGGTGCTTTCTCTGCCTCTCTGAGCTAGCAGATTTTTCACCACAGCATCTGGCTCCTGAGTCTTTATTGGTAAAATAGAACGATCAGGGATTTTCAATTAAAACGGTGTTACTCATTCATATAAAGAACAAAGCAGTGCTCTACACGCAGCATAGATGAGTCTCAGAGTTGTGCTGAGAGAAAAGCCACACAGAGGAGCAGTTTTATATGAAACTCTAGAGAGTGCAAATCACTCTGAGGGACATAAACAGTAGGTGCTTAGGCATGGCAGGGGCTGAGGGAAGGAATACAAAAACACAAGGAAGCACAGTGGTGGTGGCTGGTGGCGGTGGTGGCGCACGCCTTTAAACCCAGCACTCCTGAGGTAGAGGCAGGCAGATCTCTGTGAGTTCGAGACCAGCCTGCTCTACAAAGCAACCCCAGGACAGCCAGGGCCACATAGAGAGACCCTGTCTCATAAAAGCAACAACCAAAGAAACAAGCAAAAGTACAAGGAGGCATTTGTCCCATCATGGTGGGAGTTTTCTAGACGTGCAAGATATGTGCCAACACACACTGAAGTATGTCCTCCAAATAGGTGGGGTCATATTTGAAGCTATATATCAATCTTGCCTTGATAAAAACCTTTAAAATTTTTGCAGTGAAGTTCTGAAAGGTTATCATGTAACTATTTTCTGCTTTTTTTTTTTTTTTTCTTTTAGGGGGAGGGGGTTTCTTAGGGTCTCATGTATGTTAGCCAAGCATTCTACCACTGAGGTATACCTCCAGCCTAGCACATAAATATTTTCCACGTCCCTCTTTATGGTAAGCTGATGCCTAAATTAATAACATTTGTTGTCTCTACGATTAGTTTTTCTATACTTTATAAAATTTCTAATAAAATATACAAGTAAAAAACAAATACGAGTCTCCTCACACTCGCTCCCTTTGCCCTGTGAAGTGCCCCTGATACACAGAAGTGATGATATCCGTGTCCGTGCTATAGGACACAGCCGTGTTTTCCTGGCAACTGGTGACACGTCACTAAAGGTGAGAGATAAAGGCATCGACAGTCCAGAGGAAAGGTCCATAATATTCCAATTCGGGGCTCCTGCAGATCTGCGGCTTGTAGCTTCAAACTGCTTGCTGCTCCATCTCCTAAATTTCAGGATCTGAATGTTCATCCAATAAATTCTAGCCAGAGTTTGTTTATGTTGTCTGCAACCCTGAGAAGGAGAAGTAAGTGGATACTTAATTCATTCCTTTGATCTCTTCTATATTTTCTATCACAAATAGCCATAACACAACTATTTAAAACGCAAGGTGTTCAAATGGCTAGAAAGCAATTCCCATCCACGGAATAAACTTTCATCCAGTTGTGCACTGTGTGCCAGATATCATGCCAGACATTTTCACCTGTCTGTCAGGGGACAGATCAACAGCAGTCTCACATTACCCTGGAGAAAGCTCAGGCGAAGGAGTCTCAGAGAGTTCCCGGCTGGTGCTGGACTCGGATGCGCCAAGGCTGCTTTGCTTCAGAAGCCAGACTTGCACACTCTCCACATCTAGACCAGGCAGGTTATGCCCTCATACCTCATACCAAGAGTGAGCTCAGTGTCCCGGTGCTCAGCCCGTGGGGATGCGGTGGAGTGAGGTGAGGGTGGGGGCGGCAGGCATCCCAAGACATTTCCGTGCCTCGAGTCTGCTCCACGTGCAACTACAGCTCGTGTGCATGAGCAGCAGAGCGGTGTGCTCTGGAAGTTGGGGGCAGTCAGGGCCCTTCTCCCTGGTGCTGATGACTGTTGTCTAGTATCAAAGCTGACTAAGAAATAAAATATTCCTGAAAGTAAAAATCGCCAATCATAGAAAATGCCCAAACAATGCCCCCAGTCACACAGCAAAACATAGTAAAGCATATGGGCTATGATCAGCATCTGAGAGCTCACTTGGTCACCTCTGTAAAGCCTGGGCTTGAAGCTGCACCTTTGTGTCCCCTAACAGTTCCCGTAGTGTGCCTCCAGCTGAAGCCCTCATAAGGCTTTCCTGCCCTCAGGGAGGCAGGCCTACCAGAGGAGAGAGGTTCATTTGCAACTTCACAGGCTTCAGCTTAGTTTAAATATATTAGTCTTAAGTTTAAAATAAAACAAACCAAATGGACGGAGCCCCTAGATTCTCCCATGATTTATTCTTCTTTTTGATCTGTAAAAATATGGACATTACCCAAAGCTCATATGTACTAAAAATTATTGTGTTATATTTGCAAGGAAGAAAAACTGAAATGAGCAACGAATGAGTAATGTTAACCAAATACTATCCATATTTTAAAAACTGCACACAAAAATATTTCAGACTAAAACTACAGAGGGTGCTATTTGTGATTTACTAAATGATTAAAAATACAAGGTTGATGAGATAGATCAGTAGATAAGTATTTTGCCACTATATTTGATGATCTGAGTCCACTTCTGGAATCCATATGTTGAGAGAATAGAATGCAAAAATAGGCAGGTAGCTACATGTAACAGCACAGTCCTATAATTCCAACACTTGGGAGGCTGACATGACCAGCTTAGGCTACATAGGTCGATCTTGTCACACACACAGAAATATCCAAAAATAGGTGTCAAGACTGATCTAAAAATGTGTTTGTTAATGTACATAAGGCTGGGAAGAGAATACACTAAATGCTAACAACGTTGTTGATGCCTGAGTACTCAAAGTTCTTTGCATCTTTCTTTTATGCCTTATTAAGCACATATATGCTAAATATAATATTAGATCCTGGAACAGAAAAAAGATACGCATTATTTTAAAAGCTCATTAAATTTGGAAAAGAAGTGTAGCTCACTTAATAATGTACCCGTAGTTTATTAAGTAATACATATGGCTATATAAGATATTGACATTAGGGCAAACTGAGTGAAAGGTGTATGGGAACTCTTGGTGTGTTGTCGTTGTTGTTCTAGAAGCAAATGTGTATACATATCTATATGGCACACAGACACAGTAGGGCCGGAAACAACATAGCATATACAGGCAGCTTTATTTCCTATATGTATCTTTTTTTTCTTTAAAAATTTATGTATGTGTATAGTGTTTTGCCTACATGTCACCTGCAGGCCAGAAGAGGGCACCAGATCTCATTACAGATATTACAGATGGTTGTGTGGTTGCTGAGAATTGAACTCAGAACCTTTGCAAGAGCAGCCAGTGTCCTTAACCTCTGAGCCATCTCTCCAGCCCCCTCCTGCATGTATCTTGTTCATGCAACTAGGGGTAACTTCTGTGGGCCAGAGCTATCCTGAAACGTCCCAGTGTCCTCCAGATAACACACATGCCAGTGCAGACTAAGGCTATGCCAGCACTATGACATAATCGACCGACTGACATGTCTTTAGAAAAAAAGAACAAAAGAGACACAGAGGATTTGTTGTAACTTTCCCCTTTTTCTCAAGAGTTGAGAAATTATTTCCAAGTGTATTTTAGAGGAATGGTAGAAACTATTAACAATTAATTAGTTTTAACTGAATGAAATTGCATTGTAAGTGAACGATGTATGAAATTTACATGGTTCGGCTCAAATATTAGTAACGACTGTGCTAATCGTTGTGAAACACCGATCACGCATCAGGAAAGGCCCAGCGCAGTGAGTGCCAAGCGCTCTGCCCACATTCAGGCGCTCAGCCACAGGCACTGTGCTCTTCCCTACAAGTTACATACACAATAAGATGTTCCCCAGAATTTTGAGACCAGTTGCTAAAACGTAAATAAAAGCTCACCTGTGACACTGTCTCAATGAAGACAGCACCTTTAATAACTGTAGCCACAGCTCATTGCTACAAAAAGTCTCTGATGTTTATAACTAATTTATCTCTGTGTTTTTTCATTTAAGTTCCTGTCACATACACTTACACTCACTAACTTACTTGCTAACATTTCTTGAGTGAAAAAAGAAGAGGAGCAGACGTCCAGATGTCCCAGTCCTGAGGTCCTGTACTCTCGGAGCCACGCCAGGCTCTTGCTTTCCTTCAGTGCCAAGTGTTTGTAGAGTGTCACCTGCAGACAAAGACAGACTGAGAACCTCTGGCCACAATTTTGAGCTCTTGGTACAGAACCCTACAGCTCGTTTACTGAACCATCACAAGAAGATTATTAGAGTGAGAAAGCAGCCAGGCATCTGTAAAGATATCTCTTGGGCGTACAGACATGGTCATTTAAAGCAGTGGTTCTCAACCTGTGGGTCATGACCCCTATGGGGTTCAATGACCTTTTCACAGGGTTCGCCTAAGTCCATGTGCATATCAGATGTTTATATTAGGTTAATAACAGTAGAAAAATTACAGTTATGAAGTAGCTATGAAAATGACTATGGTTGGGGTCATCACAACATGAAAAAACTTTATCAGGGGATTATAGCATTAGGAAGATTGAGAACCACTGATTTAATGCAGTGTGTTTTATACCTTTTAAAATCAAAGTGTCTTTTCAAATGTAATCTTACAGAGCCTTATTCATTTGTCTAATAATTTTCTAGAGTGCTTACTATTTGCCATTAAGTGCTTGCTCTACTGCTGTAATTAATAAAGTGGATTTTTCCCTATGCACAGGAAATGCGTGTTGGAGGCAAATGATGAGATGTGAAAACACTAAGAAAGAATTATTTTAAAAGTGTTGGGGATTAAGCAGGGCCGCAGGTAGAGGGGGGACCTCCGTAGGTAAGGAACCCTGGAAAGGGTTCTCTGAGGCAGCTGTATTCACGGTGAGGCCCGGAGGATCGGAAGAGGGAGGACAGTCACGCAAACCATCAGGAAGACGGACACGGGGCACAAAAACGAACAAAAGGTCCTCAGCTGGAATATGAAAACACGGAGCGGTGATACCTCACTGGCCACGCGAGACCCGAGATTTACCTAGGAGGACAGTCCGTCCCAAGCTCTGTACTCCCCGTGTACACATCTGCTCCGCCGCGGAACATGGAGTGGCTGGGAGCTGCCCAGCAGCTTTCACTAAAGTCTGGACGCATCTGAAACAGAAGTGGAAGTGACAATCAAGGTTCTGTCACTGCCTAGGGGACAGCCTGCACCTATCTGTCAGCTAAGGGAGCTTACGGCGGCCCTTCTCCCCCCACCAGCCCGCCGCCACCACCACGACCACTACCATGCTCTACCGCCCCATCCAGGGAACACTGCAAACACCAGCAATCACTTGCCACATCCCTCACATTACCCACCGTTAACATAAATCAAGTCTTTCCGTTTGTAATTTATGTTTTAGCATTTAAAGAATACCTTGCCAGTTATTTTAAATACATAAATCAAGTAAAAAACCCGTTATAAAATATTAGGGCTGTCATAAGGCCTCTGATTTATATAACAATGTGTTATATTTCTTGATCTCCATTTATTTCAAATTTTTAGGAAGAAAAATGGTTCTCTGCCTTATCTTGTTCATGTTTTTATTCCTTCATTTGGGAGATTAAATCTCAGCTCAAAACCATTTTTAATAATAAGATATGTGATTTTTAACTGTTGATATTTTAAAAGAATAGAAATTATTAAGATTAATTCATGTAGCTTTGATATACTCAAATAATAGATTAGTCTAAGCAGTAATATGATTCATATTGGATAGTCAAAGTTTTATATTTTAACTTCATCCAAATAGAGAAAAATTTACTCCCTTGTTGGCTTAAAAGCCAGGACTGCTATGCAATAGGAAGACGTGACTATGGATGCAACACCGCTTGGGAGTCCACAGCTTACAAACAACAGACGTTAACAGGGAAGGACTATTAGCCGCGCTTTGATACGATGTAACAAAGATAAAATTGTGTCCGTGGACCACATAAAAATTATTTCCAGAGGCAGAACTTCACACAAAGGTAAGAACTCAGTTTATGAAGCAGATATAATTATTCCTGTAATCCTATTTGGGAGGAAGAGGCAGGAGGACGGTGAGTTGAAGGTCACCCTGGCTAACAGTGAACCCCAGGCCAGCATAGGTTACGTACAAGATCTTATCTCAAACAAAGCCGATAAACTCTGTGTAAGGATGACATTGAAAAGGACAAAATCTTTTTTTTAATTTTATTTTTTACATATACATTTATATTATTACACATATATACAATAGATTACCTATAGCAAGAAGAACCGTGACACAATCAGGAATTATATAAATGTTACATTCTTAGTGTTTTGGCTATTTGTACTTGACAGCCTTGAAGAAGACATCTTTCCTATCTTGGTGCATCTAAAATTCTGCATGTAAATCAGTCTCCATCGCATATTGTCATTGTCAACTTAGAACGTCTATTTAGACCTAAAAACCTCTCAACCCCTAAACAATTAAGCCTAATTGTAAAACTAAGCTACCTGGTCTTCAACTCCCTCAGAGACTTGAGAAGGTATAAACTTGATAACCTGAGGAAGCCAGGAGTGCAGGTTAGTAGTCTTCCAAATGAAAAGATGACAGAGACAGTTTGCTACCCGATAGTCACCCAAAACTCTCTATAATGTTGGAGCATCTTCTCCAGCCTTCTGGCCCAATATATCTGTCAGACATATTGGTGAGGCAGGAACTATTGAGGACTTGCTTACCTGTCTTGGCAGAGTTTGGCCGTTCACTCTGCCTGCATCCAAGCTTGCCCAAAAAGGACAAAATCTTTAAGAAGCAAATAGAAAACTGAGAATCTCCCCTTTTCTAGGAACCGCGCCCAGGCTATGTCTCAACTCAGAGAGATCTACAATTTTAGGAGCTTATAGTTTCCATATACTGGGTCCAAGAATCATAGAGTTCGTGATTGAGTTTAGAAAGACCTGCTAACTTATTCACTTCTATTTGATTAATGTTTGCCCTTGCTACAGTGTGTGAGTGAGTGTGTGTGTGTGTGTGTGTGTGTGTGTGTGTGTGAGTGTGAATGTGAGTGTGTGTTGAGAGAGAACTCAGAGAAAAGTGACATGACGCAGTGGCTCTTTTGTGCATTTCAGGATGAGCAGCAACATTTTCACTCTCTAGGATGACGTTCTAAGACCTTAACACGATGGCTTTTTAGGACTTACCCAAAAAATGACATTGTGGCAATGCTGACCTAATGTTCATTACAAATTCAGACTGCGGTCCATGATAGAAAGGCTGGAAATGCAAATGAAAACTACTTTAATCATTCCTACATTAAATGCTCATTATTCCTATGAAAATTACTAAATTTAGCAAAAAGAAGTTGGGGGAGACTGAAACAGTTTAGCAACTACATACCCATTTGATATAGAAAAGCAAAAAGCAAACAAAGCCAACAGTCAAAGGTTTCCTTTCCACAAGAACAAAATAAAAATACAAAGGACTCCGGGAGTCTAATCACACAGTATGCTTCCCACCTGGGCTTTTCTACACATAAGAAATACAGAACGGGAACACATTTAAAGAGACGTTGAAAGCCATTGTCATTTCCTCAATCAACTCAGGCTTAAGTAACATCCTCTTTCCAATTTCACTTTTCTCTTTATTGTTCCAGATAACAAACACAAAACCCATGCAACTCTCTCCTCCGAATTACATCAACACGTGTGTGTGTACACACACACACACACACACACACACACACACACACACACACACACACATACACACACACATACACACACACATACACACACACACATACACACACACACACACACACACACACACACACACACACATGTTCTCTGAATTCACATCACTCCTGGCACACACACCACTTACACACATGGTAAAAATATTAGAGGATTGTCAACGCAGAGACAAGTACCATAAGGCCAATGAAGGAATACTGAAAAAAGATGTAACTTACTAGCATCAATTAAAAAACTTGAAGATATTTTAAAGGAAAGAGAATTGCTTCTCACATCTAAGGAGCCTCTCTGCAGCTCAAGGCAAACCCTACAGGACTGAATGGAGAGAGAAATAAATATGAAAGGGGAAAAAATGAACAAAAATGACCCAGAGGCCCCTAAACAGAAATGGAGTACAGGGCTTCCCAAGACCTTTACGAGGGGCTAACAGCATGGGTCTTTTGGTGGTAACAGAGGATCATTAAAACATGAAAAGTGTTGTCCTTGGCTGGTGCCTTAGTTTGAGCGGGACCCCTGGGCCCAAATCTGCCTATCATAATGTTCTACTTTAAACCCCTACCCAGATCTAGCCAATGCTCAGAACATTCTCCACAGTTGAGTGGAGAGTGGGATATGACTTTCTCATGTACTCTGGTGCCTCACATTTGACCTTGTCCCCTGGAGGGGGACACCTGGTGGCACTCAGAGGAAGGACAGCAGGTTCCCAAGAAGAGACTTGATACCCTATGAGCATATACAGGGGGAGGTAATCCCCCTCAGGAACAGTCATAGGGGAGGGGAGTAAGGGGAAAATGGGAGGGAGGGAAGAATGGGAGGACACAAGGGATGGGATAAACATTGAGATGTAACAAGAATAAATTAATAAAAAAAAATTTTTTTTAAAAACATGAAAAGTGTTTCAGAGCCTGAATGGTCTGGAATCCGTGTAAGATTATCTATTCTTGTCTATTTAATGAAATGAAGGGAAGGGGAAAGCCTAAGAAGGGTCCTGTGACACAGCTGTACCTACAACCCTGGGGCCTGTGCTCCTGTCATAATTCATTCTACAAACATGCCCATCCTATTCCCTCAGCATCACCGAGCCAATGAGTGGGCCTACATGTATGAGAATAAGCAACCTGCTACGGGGTCTCAGATTGAGGCTGGCAAGCTCTGGCTGGGGACTGACTTCCACATGAGCTCTGGTGCCCCGTATTTGGCCATGTCCCCTTGATGGGGAGGCCCGATGGCACTCGGAGGAAGGATAGCAGACTGCCAAGAAGAGACTTGATACCCTAGCATCATATTCAGGGGGAGGAGGTCCCCCTCAGTCACAGTCATAGGGAAGGGAAATGGGGTGAAAGTGGGAGGGAGGGAGGGAGGGAGGATGCATGGGATGGGATAGCAATTGAGATGTAATATGAATGATCTTATTTTTCAATTAAAAATATGTAAAAAAAGCAACCTTCTGTGTCTTAAGATATGCTATAAAATGCAAACACTTAATATTTTCTCATCAAAAGCTCCTTTGACTTCAAGTTCTTTTGCTGCGTGCTAACAAAGGAGACTGTATTGACCACTCACTCAGCAATGCCTACTATGCAGCTGGCACCCAAGAGCACACAGTACACACTCGGCCACGGAGGAGCCTGTGAGCACACTTTGGTAGGGTCCATCTGCAAACCCACACGACCCAGCAAATATACTTTGTTCCAAGTGTCTTGAAAACAAAGAGAGGAGAACTCAACTAGCCTAAGCTGGGAAAAGGGAGGGGACGCCCTGGCTTAGAGGCAAGGCTGGAGAGGACCCTGAGGAGAACTGCTGATGGACAGGCAGGCGCGGGGAGGGAAGGCGGCCCTGAGCCCTGACTTACGGTCTTCTCCGCTGCCTGCTTGCCTGTGCCTATTAGACTATTCAAATATTAACAGGGTCTCAGTGTCTGTCATTATTAATTTCGGAGAGGAACAGAGACATGCTGAGCCTTAGTGTTGATAGATACGGAGGATATGTTAATTGTAATGCTCATTAGTCAGCTAAGTTACTATTTTTCAGATGGTCTTTCTCCACTGATCATTTTTTATATTTAGCCATTTTTCATTTCCAGTGAAACATACTTGTTCCTTAGAGGAGAGGAGGGTACGGAGGGGAGAATAAACATGTTCAACTTTCATGTATGTATGTATGTATGTATGTATGTATGTATGTACGTATGTATATGTGTATATATATATATACACTCTTCATGCATATATATACATATATATATACACACACATATAAGAAAGAATTCTATGTATGTGATTTTAATACTTTATGTCATTGGATAATTATGCTATATCACAATAGCATAGTTTTCTGAAATGTATATAAAATTATTAATGAGATTATATAAATAGCATGAAAATAATATTCCTCTTCTTTTGTTTTTATTTTTTATTATATTTTGGCCCAGGGTAAAGCTAGCAAGGCTCAGGGACAATGCTGAGGACACAAGCCTCTGCTCCTGTGGGGCTCTAAAGGGCTGTGCCTCACCACATCCTCCGTGTGGTGCTTTTAGCACCAGTGGCCTCAGGCCAAGGGTTTTGGAAATTACCAATTTTTTGGTATTAATAACTATTAGAAACCCTGATTCAGATATTCTCAGAGACCAAACAGATCTAAGCTTTGTTCAAAAACAAAATCAAGACATCACCTCACATGAGAAAAGTGAAGTCAATGTCTTTCCAGAAATGAGCAGCAAAAACTGACACACAAGAAGATTATATCATCTCTGATTTCTGAAATGTGAAGGGGGCCATCTTTAACATTTGGAGTGTGCAAAGTCTGGCCTTTCCCTCAAAGTATAGGACTCAAATATCACTGAAAATGAAATTTAGGAAGTTGTCTCCTGTGCCAAGGTGTTCCAGGCTCTTCCCTATTTTTTCTTCTAACAGATTTAGTGTCTCTGGTTTTATGTTGAGGTCTTTAATGCACTTGGACTTGAGTTTTGTGCATGGTGATAAATATGGGTCTATTTGCATTTTTCTACATGTAGACATCCAGGTAGACCAGCACCATTTGTTGAAGATGCTATCCTTGAATAGATTTGGCTTCTTTGTCAAAAATCAAGATGCTCCAGCACACAACAAGAACATATGCTCCACCATGTTCATAGCAGCCTTATCCGTAATAGCGAGAACATGGAAACAGCCTAAGTGTCCCTCAGTAGAAGAATGGATAAAGAAACTGTGGTACATTTATACTATGGAATACTACTCAGCTATTAAAAACAAGGAATTCTCGAAATTTGTGGACAAATGGATGGGACTGGAAATGGTCATACTGAGTGAGTTAACCCAGATGCAGAAAGACTCACATGGTATATACTCACTTATAATTGGACACTAGCCCAAAAGGGATGTCCAATGAAAGTCTTCACTTACCAGGAGATTAGGATAGATGTGAGGACTTCCTATTGGGACTCTAGGTGAGAGAAGTATGGGAGAATGGGGAAATATAAGGACCCAGAGGTTTCAGGAAACCTAAAAGAAGAATATCATGACGGACAGATCTGGGCCCAGGGGAGTCTGCTCAAACTACTGCACCAACCAAGGACAATACATGCAGTAAACATTGAACACCTACTCTGACCTATCCAATGGGCAGGACATTCTCCACAGTTGTGTGGAGAGCAGGCACTGACTCTAACATGAACTATGGTGCCCCATATTTGACCTCTTCCCCTTGGTGGGGAGGCCTGGTGGCACTCAGAGGAAGGATAAGCAGGCTACCAGGATGAGCCTTGATAGATAGCCTATGATGACAGTGGGTGAGGAGGTCCCCCTCAGTCACAGACCCAGGGGAGGAGAATAGGGTGAAAGCGGGAGGGGGGGGAGGAACGGGAGGATACAAGTGAGGGGAAAACAATTGAAATGTAATCTGAATAAATTAATTTTAAAAAAAGAAAATGAAATTTAAAAGTATCTTTTTGTCATTAAAGAGTGTGATACGACTTTCTCACGTACTCTGGTGCCTCACATTTGACCATGTCCCCTGGAGGGGGAGACCTGGTGGCACTCAGAGGAAGGACAGCAAGTAGCCAAGAAGAGACTTGATACCCTATGAGAATATATAGGGGGACGTAATCCCCCTCAAGAACAGTCATAGGGGAGGGGAATAATGGGAAAATGGGGGGGGGGGGAGGAATGGGAGGATACAAGGGATGGGATAAACATTGAGATGTAACAAGAATAAATTAATAAAAAAAAAAATCTTCAGTAGAGGAAAACAACATGCACTTCCGGGGAAGTCATCACACCACATGTTTTCACTGACGCTTTATTCTCCTTCTTGTCAGTTCCAAAAGATTAGGACTTCAGGGCAGGGGATGTGGCTCAGGCGCCTGAGCGCTGGCCTAGCATTCATGAAGCTCTAAGTTGGATCCGTAGCATCACATAAACGGGGCATGGTGGTGCACGCCTGTAACCCCACACTGGGCAGGAGCAGGCTAAGGCACTCAAGGTCATCCTCAGCTACACAGCAAATCAGAGACCAGCCTGGGGACATGAGACGTTGCCTCAAAAACAAACAAAAGAAGTCAAGCCCTCACATATCCAAAACTGGTATGTATAAGCCAAAGTCTTCATATAAAGGAAAATGCTGGAGGCGAGGCCAGCGTACTGAGGCCACTGTGTGTGGGCTGTGTGTGGGCTGCCTCTGCCGTGGGCATGACTGAGGAAGAAGGAAATCGGGATTTCACGCCAAGATGGAAGCCCGTCAGATTCAGCATCGAATTTACCTGGCACTCATCGGAGTGGGAGCCCGCCACCAACACATCCGGGGAGCCCGCCACCAACACATCCGAATAAGCAACCTACGAGTGGAACGCTAAAAGAGAGATTAAAGAAAACAAGGCCAGTGCCGGGCCGGTGGCAAACGCCTGTAATCTCAGCACTTGGGAGGCAAGGGCAGGCAGATGGCTGTGAGTTCGACGCCACACAGGACAGCCAAGGCTACACAGAGAAACCACCTCATTCTTTTTGTCGTGTGGTAAAGTGAATGAAGGAAACGGCCGGTCCCTTTCAGAACCAGGAGCATCTTCAAAAGAAGGAAAGTGTCTAAAAGCCCAAGAAAGTCTGAAACACATGGACAGTGAATCTGAAAAAGATGGCTTGGAGAGTAGACGCGCATGTGACTCTAAGTCACCTAGTGCCCTCCAAAACGATTCTGTGAACGGGAATACTAAAGAGCGCCTAAGGGAAGAAAAAGCAAAGTCGGTAAAGCAGGTCCAAGAGAAGGAAGACCTCCTTCGGAGGTTAAAGTTAGCCAAAATGTATAGAGCAAAGAATAACCTGTCTGCGTTAGAGCTGTTAGTGAGGAAACGGAGGAGGTGCAGCCAGTGGCCGCTCTGTGAGCTGCAGCTGGTTATGTCACCAAGATGATCGACTACTATGGGATAGAAGAAAAAGTACTGCATGACAACAGAACCGAAGAGGACTTCCCAGGGGTGTGATGCGGTTTTGTTGTTGTTCTGTTTTGTTTTGTTTTGTTTTCCCTTCAGGCTTTTTCTCTCTCTTTTTGGGGTGATGGAATCACACCCAAGGCCTCAAATGTGCTGTCCCTGAGCAATACACTTGGCCCCTCTATGGTATATCTGAGAGTGACAATGTGAAAAGATGTTTTAAAGGGAAGAAAGATGTAAGCTGTTGTGGCTTAGAGGAAGGAATATTGAACAGTTCAGGCTATTCTGACACATAAACAAAATTATAAAATGAAGCTCAGTATTTTGGATATGTTTGCTAAGGAAAATACTTGAGTAAGTATAAAAAAATTAAATCGTGTTTAAAGGAAGTTTGGATAAGTCTAGAAACCAGGTTAATGCATCAATTTTGTGGCAAAAGGTTTTATATTCAGTCTTAAAAAGGAATCTATTATGTCTAAACCTCAACTGGCCTAAATATAACCTGCTCCTCCTATGTTTATAGTACTTTCATCTGCTTACCATGCCTTTGTGTCTGCTAATCCAGCAACTAACTAAACTTAGATGTCCACAAAAACAAACAAACAAACAAAAAACCAAAAACAAGACAAAAACAAAAACAAGACGACTGCTTCCCACCCAACTGCACACAGGTGTGGTGTACAACAGATCAGTCCATTCTAAAGAGCTGGGATTGAGCAGGCCACACCTTAGGTAGCTTGATACCTCCTTACTGTAGCACCCTCGGCCTTCAGGAGGACGACTGTGAGGGTGAGACATGCCAGAAAACAATGCAGGCTGCAGTACCACCATCACGCTATACAAAATACTTGTTATTGTGGCTTCAAGCAGAAATAGAAAAGTTTTCAATCCGGAAGATGAAATGGTCCCCATCACATTTTGTCTACGATGCTTCCTATAAATCAGAGCGGTGATACATCTTTTTAAAGCATGGTTAGTATTGCTTGTCACAGCCCTGACTCAGACAATAACAACTTAAAATAATAACAATAGGCTTCTTTGGGTGTTCCCTGTAAGCCTCAAAGAAGTAAAATGAAAAGTGGGGGAGGCCTTTCAATTTACAACACTGTGCAATTCATATTTAAATTGATAATCTAGATCTCATCTTCTGACCTTGAAGAGATTCACTATTTCAATTGTAAAATGCAAATCTCAACCATCTCCTCAAAGCATTCAATAATGGATTATATGGAAATAAACATACAAAACAGAATGCTTAGAGAGCAGGGTTATAATTAATCCTGATGCTCCACAAACTCCTCTACGCTTTCTGTTCTAGTTATTCAAAATCCTCTGACACTCAGTCCTTTTACCACCATGGTAATGTAATGGAAATCATAATCAGAATATAATGGAAAATTTGTTGGGTAGATTAAGTCACCTCTCTGTGTTAATTTAATTCCAAATTCTAATTGGTTTGTGTTAGTGTAGAAAGTAATAACAGGTGGCACAAAGGATGATGGAACATACAAGGGACTGATGACACTAGTAACAAACATGAAAGTTGCCACTTTTTTCTTTTAATTATTAACATGAACACTTTCTCTTATGACTTCCCTCTACAAGACTAAAGTGGGTGCAGTGCACGAGGGATGAGCAAGTACAGGCACCAGGTGGGTGTGGATGAGGATGCCAGCCAACTGGTGCTTGTTCTATGATGGACAGAAATGATACTTGTCAAGGCTTCCTTTTTCTGAAGTCAGTGGTTCTGTTTCAACCTTACTAATTTTGCCAAAACAATACAATTGGGCACCACTGTGGGAAAACTAAACTGTGATGGCCCTCTGCCTGCCAAATCCATTCATTGAAGTCATAACCCCTACTGTGGTGATTGTAAAGTCAAAGCCTTGTAACAGACCCAGATATAGTCATAGTAATAGGCCCCTCCTAGTGAGATTATAACTGGGAAAAGACACAAACCAAAGATCTTATGTTCTCTTTGGGCACACACAAAGGAAGTTGTAGAAGCACACGGTAAGATGACTGCTGACTATAAGCCAGAAAGGGAACTCTCCACAGAGCCTGGCCATGCTGGCATCCTGATCTTAGACTTCAACCTTTACTGCTGTGAGTAAATAAATTTCCATTAGTTAAGACACTTTGTTATGGCAATCCAAACCAGACAGGTGGAGACAGACAGAAAAAGTTTCCACAGAAACTAGAGCAGTCCTGTTACTGGTAGTCTCTGAACAGGGGTTTCCAGGTTCTTGGGATCTTGTTTGTCAAGTTAAAGAATCACAGACAAATTAAGTAAAGCATCAAGGATTTGATTCAAAAGGAAAGTTTAAGGATAGGTCAAATATCCTGCAAGAAAGTGTGATCTGAGCAGGCTTGCACCTAAAGAGTACCTGGGCAGTGCTTGGGTATTCCTTTTGTGAGTCCGGGGAAAGGAACACTTGGTTGCTATGGTCAGGGTGTAAGCCATCTTCTGGTTTTGAAGGATAGGCTTGGGCTATGCCAGCCTTAGTGCACTGCACACATCCTATACCACAGTGCATACAATTTCAACCATATGCATACCCAATCATGCACAGACATAAGATGATAAAAGTTCACTCAGAAGACGTAGTTTGCCTTTATGTGCATGTACCTAAAACTAGTCCCAGTTGGACTAGCCCATTGCCTGCAGTTCCTGGATAAATTTCAGGATGTCTAATGTGAAAAGGACATCAATTAAAACCAAGAACACCTACACCCAAGCCTTAGCATCTGACTCCTCTTTCTCCTAGACCCACAGAGCAGGAAGCCCCAAGCAGTAATAAGGTTATCCTGAGCATCCTAGCTGCTCCTGTGAATTTCCTTCACTTGGCTTCTGGAGACAATTCCTTGCTGCTTGTGTGTTTCTTTAGTCTTTGAAGAATGCTCAAAAAGATTCTGGAAACACTGGGTCCAAATAAATTACTATTGAGGTAGGTAGGGGTGTGTGTGTGTGTGTGTGCACGTGCACGTGTGCGTGCTTCCAGTAGATAAATATCACCTATTTTTAATTTTATTTCATTTCTCTAGTTTTTCCTTTTCCTGAGAACTCACTGTCAGAACACTCTAAAAGGTGAGAGTTTATAGTTATTCTAGAGTTTCTTGAGTGTCAAAGAACACATCTAGTCAAAGAACACAGGGTTATGTTATGCCAAACTCCATGTTCCTAAGTGGTTAATGGTTTTATGAAGTTTCATCTGTAGTAAGCAACAAAAGATGTTACAAATCAAGGCCTAAACATGTGTGGACACAGACAAGCATATCTCAGCAAGATCAGGAGATCTCTACCGTAGGACTGAGAGGTCTCTGATGAACTCTCGCCTTTGAGTTGGTGAAGCATTATGTAGTAGATTGCAAGGCAGGGCCAAGAGGAGGGCTGTAGTTCCCCTTGAGAAACATGGCTTTCTCAGAAGTAGATCATCCGCAGTTCAAGGGTCAGGACTAGAGCGACCCTCTTTTTGGGCTTCGCTGGGTCCTTTGTAAATGAAGGAGTGTTGGTGGAGGCTACAAAGGCCTATATGTATGGCATCTCCAACCGTCTGCCATGTTGCTATGTGCCTTGTCAGACATGGGATGTTTATGTAGCTCAAGCCAAGCAGAGTCACAAGTTGCTAAGTTTCCCCTACATTTGCCTGCCTAAGTTCCAAGTGGAGCAGATGGTTAGTTCATCTCATCCACACTCACATTTATGCAAGTTTCATTTAACTCTGTTTTCCCAGTGCTTCGGGTTACCACCTTTAGAATGGGGGGGGGGGGGAGATAAGCAGAGCCCTTGTCAGAAGATGGATATAGCAGTTCAATTTCTGCATATAACAGCTTTTAATTGCAGCAGATTAGGAGGAAGCCAGGCCTTGTGACAGTTGAGGGCACCAACAGCAGGGCACACTCTCAGCTCAACATACGTTTATTGCAGCCCTCTGTACCTGGGCTCTCCCATGTCTCACAACCTACACTTCCTGTGCCTCAGTAACACCTGGAAAGGTGAAAGGAATTACATGAGAAGATCAATGGCCTCCAACACAGAGTAGCTTAAAAGCCAAAGAAAACAGCCACATCCTAGCCTGTTAACTAGAATTTTTCAGTTGCGATTTTGGCAGAGTCAATGCTTTCTACTGGAAACCTTGGGGTTCCAATACATTAGGGGTCATGGAGTATTAGGATACATAGCTAGGTTGACCAGATGGCTATGGTCAAAGTGAACATGACCTTGAAGAACAGGTTCTGGTCATTTAACCATTTTCTGCTGTTTAAAAGAAGAAGAAGAAGGAGAAAATGTCAATTTCAGGCAGGCAAAGATTGAGGTGGAAATGAAAGCTGCAGACGGCAGTATGTATTTGTTTTTTAATAAAATTGATTTGGATCAATTTGAGATAACTGCTGGCAATGTACACTTTCTCTTTCAGGTATGTCACTTGGTTTTGCTTCTGATATGGTCTCAAAAGGAACATTGCTGGTGTTTTTCTGTGTGACATTGTAGTTCTAGAAGAGTTAAAATAAGAAACTGCCTGCTTAATCTGCCAGAAAACACATGAGAGGAGCAATCAGCTCCGGAAAGAGTTGCCGGGAATGAGTATGCCTGGCTGCTTTAGGCCATGCTGTTTGTCAGTCTTTCAAAATTCAAATCATTACCAGATGCTGATCCACTATAATATTGTGATATTTTATCTGATTACACTTACCTGATTGTGCCTTATCTGCTATTTGCCTTCCCATTCTTCCATGTATATTAAATGCAGGTGCTTTTATTATTCTGAGAGCTAGAGAGTGTTGACTGCTCTGAATATAAATGGGGATATTATATCATTAACTCGCTCTGAAAGCAGGGCCATTCACTGTGTAAATCACATGCAAGGTACCTGCTGGAGACACAGTAAACCATAATGTCTTGAGAAAGAAAGCAACGTGGAATGGATAAGGAGATAAAAATTTAAGGCATTGTTAAAGAAGGGTAATCTTCAAAATCCTATTTGGTTCTTTCAAACTAGCATTTGTTGATAATATAACCTTTATATTAGAAACTTTTTTAAGTAATGGTGAAAAAATCTTCTGGGAAGACATCACAACATGGGATACTGTCACCAGTGGAAATGGCACAAAAAACACAACTAGTAACTGCCCATGGTTATCTGAGTTAGGAGAACATTTCAAATGCACCAGTCTAATCTTTTAGAGGAATGTTCTTTGATTTAGCAAATATATTCTTACCCTACTTGGGTGTGTTGCCTGGACACCATGAACAATGGACAAATGGTGCCAGCATTTTCAGACATTAAAAGGTGAAAAACTTAGAATCTGGCTGCAAATTTCAAAGGAAGCAATATTCAGAGAATCAAGGCAGAACTGTGCCAATGCACGGCTTCCCGACACTCTAAGGTTACACACTCTGCTTAGCTGCCGCTGCATCAGCCTCGCCAAGAGGTAATCCACAGTCACGGAAGTTTCAGGAAATCTATTTCCAAACGAATGTCACGTGAGAGTCTAAATGGCCGCTCATTCAGCAGTGCCACGCCCCTCTATGTAAGGTAGCAGGTGCAGACACACCTTCCATATTAGTTACGTTTCTCACTGCTGTGACAAAAAGCTACTTTAGGCCGGATGTATAGCTCAGTGTTGGCTTGGGATGGATCCTCAATTTGCAAAAACCAACAAAAAGAGCTGGAAAGCAACTCCATGGAGGATTAATTTCAGTTCACAGCGTGAGGGTGTAGTCAATCATGTGGGAAGGCAGAGTGGTGGAAACGCTCCTCAGGTGGGACACCTCCCCTCCCTATACTTGGATGACACAGGAAACAGGGAGAAATGTTGTGCTCAACTTGGTTTCTCTTTTCCTCCATTTTGGTTTACTTCAGAGCCCTTGCTCATGGAGGAAGCTGCTTGAATTTCAGGGTAGATCTCCATATTAAGTGAAGCCTCTCTGGAAACACCTGTAGACACATCTAGGGGTCTGATTTTAAACTCAGCGTGTTGACAACTAGGAGCCTGCGGGGGTGTGGCCAGTCCCATTATTTCAGATCTAGAAGTGTGGAGAACAAGTATGAGGGCCACTAGGACCGTGAATCTGCTCCCTTTCCTCCCAGGTTCCCTGGAGAAGAGACTCCTTGTGTTAGTGCTGTCTATTATCAAGAAACGTGCAGTCCATACCCTTACCCCACCAACGAGTATTAAGGCAAGTCAAGGTCGCCCCTTTACCAGAAGAACCTTTAGCAGTCTTAAACTACATGCTGGAAGGCAGAAAAGAACTATGGAAGACAGTCTGGTCTTTTCAACAATTCCATACCTGCATACATTTTCTCAAGAGAGATAGAATTCTTGTGATCTTGTTAAGCATACTTGTTCCTAAATAAAAGTAATTTTAACTGGCTATTATTTTACACCTTTTAGAAGACCTGTTCTCAAAAATCATAAAAATCAGTAGGACAGAAATAAAAAATAAATGAGCTATGTCTAAACACTAAAGCTATGAGGTTTTTAGCAAAGGAGAATGTATGCCTACGTCACAGAAAGCAATAAAGTTTAAAATTCCTGCTCATCAAAAGATGTCATGAAGAAAATGGAGAGTGAGTGAAGAGACGGCAACCCTCTGAGGAAGCACGGGTAAAGCACAAATCTCACAAAGGACTGGTGTCCAGGCTGTGGCAAGAGCTGTGACAACACAACCAACCACCCATTTAAAAATGAAAAATAATATTCAGAATCAAAAATAAATTTTCACTAGTGACCCATGATCACATGAAAAGTGCCATCTTTTATCAGGGAAATGCAAACTAAAGCCAAGCAGGACAGTGAGAAACACTGCGAAAGAGAAAGGTACACTTCTACAGCTTTGTTCCCTAGCATTTTCTAAATCTACATTAGTCTACTCTACATCCCTCATCTTTTCCAGCTGAAGGTTCCAGACTGAATACTGCTCTCTCCTCTCACATGCACACAAAATAATAATGCTAGTCTGTCATACATACTTGACAGTTACAATAAACCTAAAGCAAACTACCATTTGCCTACTTTCTAGAATAAAGAATCCTTGGTTCACAATGAACAAAAAATTAGGACCTCTCCTTGGACTGCTAAGAGAAACCATCTGGGCATTGGTTCTTTCTTTCATGTTCTTTAGATTTGGCAACAACTTCGTGTATACAAGCAAAAATGTGCTAAGACTTCTATGTTACATACTGTTGTACATACAATCGGGGTCTTTGGTTAGGGATATTTGGAATTAGAAATGAGGCATTAGAATTATGCCATCCATCATGGGATGTCACACCAGGGATTTGGAACCCTGGGAGTATTCTGATTTGTATCTCAGTTGCCTCCCCAGGGTGCTCAGTCCTTACAGCTGTGCACAAGGTAGTCAGGAGGCTGAGATGTGACTCAACTGATCAAGGGTTTTCCTTGCATGCATAAAGCCTGGGTTCAGGACTCAGAATTCCCTACATTAGACAGGACAATAAGTATTTGCAATCCCAGCACTTGGAAGGCAAGAGGAGCAGAAATTCAAGGTCATCCTTCCCTACATAACAACTTCAAAGCCAGCATGGGCTACATGAAACCTGATCCGAAAGAGAGAAGGAAAGAAACAAACAAACAAACAAAGAAACAAAGCAAGCAAGCAAGCAAGCTTACATTTCTTATCCTTGCACACTCAATTTACTGCATAAAAGGTCAGATTCCAGTGTCTAGTTCCTTTTCTTTTCTTTTCTTTTTTTTTTTTTTTTTTTTTTTTGGTTTTCCGAGACAGGGTTTCTCTGTTTATCCTTGGCTGTCCTGGACTCTCTTTGTAGACCAGGCTGGCCTTGAACTCACAGAGATCTGCCTGCCTCTGCCTCCTGAGTGCTGGGATTAAAGGCGTGCGCCACCACGCCCAGCCTCTCTAGTTCCTTTTCAGTGTCAACCAATCCTCTATTTTTTTCTAGTTACTTCAACGTCAGAAGGCAACAATTGTGCACATGGCTCTAATCTGCGATAATAGCCTGAGTGGTGTTTTCATTAGCAAATACAAGAAATGTTTACATAACAAAAGTGGGCATTTCTACCTTCTTACTGATAGTACAAATACTTTCAGGAGGAGAGTGCTTAACGCCAAACAGTACATTATCAGAAAGATATTTGGCTCAATTTTCCATTGGGTCGAAGCTATCCATCGAGTTATCTAGTATTTCCCACAGCACTTTTTGCCCCTGTGAAGTAATATAGCCAATAAAACTTCTAAATGTAAAAAGATATAAAAAATTATCCAGCCAGACGCAGTGGCACACACCTGTAATCCTAGTACTCGGGGAGGCAGAGGCAGAGGCAGAGGCAGAGGCAGGTGGGTCTCTGTGAGTTCAAGGTCAGACTGGTGAACAAAGTGAGACTACACGGAGAAACCCTGTCTTGGGGGAAAAAATCCGAATGTAAAAAGGTTTTCCAAACACACAAAAATATCTAGAAGGAGAACTATAATAAGGAAACCACTGTGTGAGGGCTGTTAAAAGTGACACAAGGAGTCTGGGGAGACAGCTCAGTAGGTAAGGGCTCCTTCTGTGAAAGCCTGAGGGTCTCATTTTCATCCCCAGTGACCATGTACAAGACTGGATGTGGCTGTGCACCTGTAAGTCCGTCAGTGTGGAGCAGAAACATGCTAATCCCTGGAACTCACTCCAACTCAATGCAGCAATACCAGCCAGCGTCTGGTTCAGTGGGACCACTCCCCAGGGCAGTAAGACAGAAAGCAACAGAAGACACACAAATGTTCTCCTCCGGCCTTCACATGTGTACTCACGAACACACACACACACACATGTAAAATGTGACACAGATTTTTAACTATTTAAAATGGTCTTCCCACCTGGCCTATACCTGCCAAAGAGCCAGTGGCACGTCCCAGATTACATAGGTACCTCATGACTACGCATTGTCTTCAGACATAGAAATCATTTGGGTTTGTAGTTCACTTGAAAGCTCAATCACATTAACTCACTTTTGGCTCACCTCCTTGTTCACTCATAGAGTCAGAAGTGCTGACAAGTTCCAGGGAAGGAAACAGGACGTCTTAGGCAACACTATGAGGCTCTAGTTCCTGTGGAGCACTTACTGGCAGGGGCAGGGAGGACTGCTAACATGTAATAAACATTCACTGTTTAAAGAGTGAAGCCCACTGAAACTGTTCTAAAGAGAGGTGAGGGACTGGAGAGATGGCTCCTCAGTTAAGAGCATACTGTTGCTTCAGAGGATCCAGGTTCCAGCCCTACCACCCATGTCCTGGCCCCCAGCCAGCTGCAACACACTTACAGGGTACCCAATGCCTCTGGCCCCCACGCGCTGCCAGGTACGTCCCTGAAACTAAGAAGATGCACTAATCCCTGACTCTGCAGGCAAATATAAACGATAAAGGCCGCTCAGAGACACTCCCAGACAAGACAAGCTGCCTAGAGGAGGCTCAGGTCAGCTGAGCTACCTGGACAAAACACTCCAACCCTTCCAGGTACCTGCAAGTTGTGCAGCCTGCTCCAGGTTTCCAGGTTTGTGACCATGCTGAGGTATGCTCTTGACTATACACCTGTCTTTGGGTCATTTCTACTTCTTTACGGAATCCCTCACCCATATTCCTGTACGTCATCCCAATAAGACTCATGGCTTCACCACGTTGGGTTTTAGTGGCATCGTTACTTTGCTTAGTTGGCAGGTCCTCATCTGAGTCAGTGTTCACATCTTCCCAGTAACAGTATCAAACAACACAAGTTTTAACATGTGCTATTATGTATGTATGTTTTTAACATATGTTAACTGACATACACATGATACATGTTATATAACATAGCTTTATAAATATGGCTGAAATAAAATAACAAGAATGCAAATGTTTTAATGTCAGAGTTTTGAGGTTCATCCACAAAACCTATGTCAATTTCTCATCCCAAGACATTGTTAAATTCAACTCACTGAACAGCCATAGCTAATTTCCATGGTACTATTTACAGACCTGACAGGGCAGGACGCCCCTCCCTGCTTCTCACTTAAAACACAGTGGGCCCTCACACACAGTGGGCCCTCACACACA
The DNA here is from genome assembly GCF_903995435.1 of Acomys russatus. NCBI lineage: Eukaryota > Metazoa > Chordata > Mammalia > Rodentia > Muridae > Acomys > Acomys russatus. The sequence goes on from NC_067138.1 coordinate 99,891,347, forward strand.
GTGGGCCCTCACACACAGTGGGCCCTCACACACAGTGGGCCCTCACACACAGTGGGCCCTCACACACAGTGGGCCCTCACACACAGTGGGCCCTCACACACAGTGGGCCCTCACACACAGTGGGCCCACACACACAGTGGGCCCTCACACACAGTGGGCCCTCACACACAGTGGGCCCTCACACACAGTGGGTCCTCACACACAGTGGGCCCTCACACACAGTGGGCCCTCACACACAGTGAGCCCTGACACACAGTGGGCCCTGACACACAGTGGGCCCTCACACACAGTGGGCCCTCACACACAGTGGGCCCTCACACACAGTGGGCCCTCACACACAGTGGGCCCTCACACACGGTGCTCAGCTGCAGAGCTAAAAAGCCTACCATCTCTGCTGCTGTCCAAGCATCTAGGTTAGAATCAAGGACATCCTTAAAAGTTAGGCATTGAGCAGCTATTTGCTTACAGACTAACTCATCCATCTAGAGATTGATCTCTGCCAAATTCTCCAAGATTCTGTTACTCTGTTATTTATGAGGAGCCGTGCGTTCATGTTTCAGAAATTACCAACCCGTCAGCACTGATGGGTATGTATTTGTCTTGCTCACTCAGTGGCAAGAAATATACATAATAAATTCTTAGGAATGTTATCTCTTTCATCTAGAGCCAAAACAACTGCTGCATTATTGATTGGCCATAGAATCTGTTCATAGGGAGAAGGAAATACCACCAGTTAAAAACAAGGAGGACTTGAACACTTCTGTGTTTCCACGATCAGAGAAGCGCTCAAGTTCCACACCTGGGAGGCTCTGGCAGGAGGCTCGTGAGTCTGAGGCCAGCCTTTAGCTACACAGCATGCTCCAGGCTAGCCTAAGATACATTTAAAAATAAGTTACACATGAGAATCAAAATAAGAAAGTGTTTCAAGCCGGGCGTGGAGGCCCATGCCTTTAATCCCAGCACTCGGGAGACAGAGGCAGGCGGATCGCTGTGAGTTCAAGGCCAGCCTGGTCTACAAAGTGAGTCCAGGATGGCCAAGGCTACACAGAGAAACTCTCTCGAAAAACCAAAAAAAAAAAAAAAGAGAGAGAGAAAGAAAGAAAGAAAGTGTTTCATGACTAAGAAACTGTTTCTGAATACTTTTCCATTATTTTAATTCAACTACTTATTTCTTTTTTCTTTTTCTTTTTCTTTTTCTTTTTTTGGTTTTTCGAGACAGGGTCTCTCTGTGTAGCCTTGGCTGTCCTGGACTCGCTTTGTAGTCCAGGCTGGCCTCGAACTCACATCGATCCGCCTGCCTCTGCCTCCTGAGTGCTGGGATTAAGGGACGATGGCAGCAGATTCATTCCCAGCCTCTTCCCTTTAAATCAGTGGTTCTCAACTTCCTAATGCTGTGACCCTTTAATACAATTCCTCATGTTGTGCTGACCCTAACCAAAAACTTATTGCTACTCCATAATTCTAACTTTGCTACTTTTATAAGCAGTAATGTAAAGATCTGGTAGGTAACACACCTCCTCAGGGGGGTTGAGACATATAGATTGAGAACCAGTTTTAAATGAACTTACTGTACTTTCACACTTTAAGGTAGAACTTACTAGCATCTGCCTTTGTATTATCAAACCATCATATAAAGAATTACTTTAAACCATAAAACAGAACTGTACATTCATTTCCATTGTTGGCCGTTTAATAAGGGCTGAAGGCTGCTATCATTCCAAGTGTTTCAAATCTTATTTCTTTAATGCTTAAAAAAAAAAAAAAGCACATTATCTATTTCATTGCCAATGAAGAAGTTCCAAAAGATATTTTTAGAAGTTACACCAGCATGAACTACCTCTTTTTGAGAAACTATTAAGGAGGGAAAACAGATGAGTTAAGTCAAAATACATTGCTAAAAGAAATAGGAGTGGCCAAGTAGCTGCTAGGTGACAGTCCACTAACACTTTTACAAGGATAAACAAAGTATAGATAAATACTTGCATAAAAACAAAGTATAGATGAATAAGTTAATGTAATATGCAATGCATTACATCAAATAAATAAGGTAGCCTTTTATCTCCTCAGGCTAGCTGCTTGAGCTTGCTCTGTTAGGTTGCACCACAGTGGAAATCATCGATTAGAGGTGATACATTCATTCATCACTCAATCCCTAGAAAGAGCTTCTTCTTCAAACAGATATACATTAACAAAGAGATCCACAGGGAAAGTTTGGAGCACTCAGTCCTGAATGGGATGTGTGCAGAACAGGAGGCAGAAAGATTGTAGGAGCCACACATGGTGAATGACTCCACGGAACCAACGTCTTCCATACACAACAGGACTTAGACCCCTATAACGCAGAGACTGTGACACCACAGGTAAGATCTATACAGATTCAAACCAGGCAAAACCCCAGCATAAAGAAGAGGAAATGGGTACAAGGACCTACCCCTAACCAAGAAGGTGTTGGGAGAGAGAAAACCAGGTCCCCCACCCTGACCCCAATGGGTGTCACTGGGTGTTATCAACCACTGCGGGCCAGGTCCCATGCCCATGAATAATTGGCCAACACAACACAGACACCATGTTTTTGTAGGGGAGTAGGGATGCTTTTGTGTTTTGTTTTATTTTTGTCATATTGGGTTTTTGTTTGTTTTGATTTTCATTTTGGAGGCTGGTTTGGAGGGAGGGAGGGAGGGAGAGAGAGAGAGAGAGAGAGAGAGAGAGAGAGAGAGAGAGAGAGAGAGAGAGAAAGACACAGAGAGAGAGAGAGAGACAGACAGAGAGAGAGAGACAGAGAGAGGGAGAGAACATGAAGTTGGGTGAATAGAGAGAATGGGAGGATCTGGGAGGAGTTGGAGCCATAATTCAAATAGATTGTATGAAAAAATGGATTAAAACATAAACTTGAAAAAAAAAAAGACAATTCTTTGCTATGGGAACCAGGAACAGAGAAGAAAGCAGGGTAAATGAAGGTTCAAGATCTCTTAAAAAGAGTATGCTTGGCTCCAACTTTTTAAGATTAGAGTAACAGCTTCCAAACAGAAGTCAAAATAAAGTAGACAAAGGAAAATCTTCATTGAAAACCAACTCTGATGTGAATTCTAAACCAAAGTTAGACACATTTTTCTCTTGGCCAGTGCTACAGCTTCTGAGATAGCTCCCAAGGACCCAACTGCCCATGGGTGCTTGGCAAAGCATGGAGCTCTGCTAATGCTGTTAAAGTGCTGTCCGTGTTACACCAGGTATTTGCTGTGAACACTTTTTGGGTTTGCTCGTTTCTTTGCTGTTTTTTAGTAAACTAGGATGTTTGTTCTGGGCATTCTGACTCATGAATTGGACACTACTAGGCCTCTTCTTGGTGCTCGGTGGCCTAGAGTGAAGGTAGGGAGACCAACAGCCCGTCCCTGGCAGCCAGCTGGAGCATCCTCATGGCAACTGGCTGCTTTGCAAATAACGAAACGTCCAGTCTTCTGGCTTCATAGGCAGGCTGCTTGACTCACTTTTCATCGGGAGATGCATTGTTGAACTGACTCCTGACACAGCACAACTAGACCCATTAGAAGCCTTCTCACAGGTGGCCTTTCCTTCCTTGGTTTTTATGATCAGGAGTAGAGCAGGCTGAGGTAGAGAGACAGCAGAAGTAATAGACACCAAGCAACAGCAAGGGTGAGCTGACGGGGTTGAGAGTGACTGGGAGCACAAATGGAAGATAAGAGGCCAGAAACGACAGGCCTTCCTCACTGGAAGAGTTCCAGGGAAATGTCAAGTACTAAGGGAAAAGGATACCAACACCGTAGGCCCAAGGGCCACACAGAGCAGAGTGCCCACTACTGACCCCTGCTCACGCGCTAATGGAAGCAGACACTGCCTGCTGCCACTCACTCACCATTGCTGGAAGCAAAGGATTGTATTAGCCACCTAGTGCAGGGCCACTGCTGCCTAAATCCCAGCACAATAAGCCTCCAAGCTAAGCACCCAGAGGTGTAAATCTCTGGCCTCTAACATCTGGGACAATATGGTGAACAGGGTAAAAATCCACAAGGAACTGAATGCTGCCAAAAATCATGCAAGTGAACATGAAAATGGATCTTTTTTCAAGTCTAGCTATCAGGTAAGAGAGGTAAGACCATGGCCCCAAGAGACATCTCGGCCATAACCTGTGAGAGATCCTGTGCCAGAGAAGCCAGTAGAGCCAACCCGAGTGCTGACCTACACAGTGTTGACACCAAGAAATGGCTGCTTTTTGTTTATTTTATTTTATTTTTTGGATTTTTGAGACAGGGTCTTCTCTGCGTAGCCCTGCCTGTCCTGGACTTGCTTTGTAGACCAGGTTGGCCTCGAACTCACAGTGATCTGCCTGCTTCTGCCTCCCGAGTGCTGGGATTAAAGGCGTGCGCCACCACGCCTGGCATGGCTGCGTTTTGAATCTTGAGAGTTTAGGATAGTTACTTCCACAGCAACAGCTAAGTGCATACAGCCTCCTTCTCCTTTTTGAACTTACTGAATTAGTCTTGTCTATGATGAGGCCTACAGCTCTCTTACAACAATTCTGCCTCTACGTGTTCCACTAGCTTCAAAAGGAATGTGATTTCTTTAAAAAGCACAGTATCCAAATAAGCCTGAACCTCCTTCCACAAAGCCTTGAAACCATCAGCGTGTGAAAGATTCTAGAAGACTGCTTATACAACACACAAATAATATTCCTGAATAACTCCAATATGAAAGTGAACTTGAGAGAGATATATCCTGACTCTAGGACAGCTAAGGATGTGCTTGTGGGAACTACATTCACAGTTCTATGAAGAAATCCAATGTTCTCCTAAATGTGAAATATAGAAAAATAATTACATTTTAATATGCTAAGAATGTAACAAAATAGATAATATTCCCAAAAGAGTAAGACATAAAACAAGGACTTTTCTATGAAGTATAGTTTAGAAGAATCCACAAATAGCAGTTTGATGGATCTAGAAAGAAAGCACACCAATTTAAGCATCCTCGACTGATGAAAGGGTCCCTGTTGTAGCCCATCACATGTATGATTTATTCTACTCACCATCACTGTTGTGAAACTTTCCTTATTAGATGTAGCTCATGTTTATTGCTGCATTAACATTCCAATACATGAATAGAAGACAAGTTCATTGTTCCTTCTACCACCAGTGGACACTTGGGATATTTTTAAACTTCTTGCTTTATGAATACTAGGCACATTTTTAGGCTGAGGATGTAGTGAGCTGGCAGAGAGCTTGCATGCAGAATTAGACCTGAGGTTCTGGGCTAGACATGCGTAAGTTGGGTATAGTACTACACACCTACAACCCTAATACTCCAGATGTAGGCAGGAAGATCGAGGCCATCTTCAGCTACAAAACGAGCCCCAGGCTAGCTCGGGATTTGTGAGGCACCCTGTTTTTAAAAACAAATAAACTAACTAACTAAAAACAAAACTAAAAGCAGAAGAGTGATTATAAAATTTCAAGAACCCTTCTTACATTGCTCTTCTGTGATACACAGTTCTAATAGAAACACACACACAGGTGTCGGATTACTTCAGCTTTGGACGATCGCTGCTAAAACTCCAAAATAATGCACTCACTATAGCCCACCACTGATGGCTAAGGGTTTGGGTTGCTCGTCTGCCATCCTGACAGCAGCTTAGAGGCATTTCACTGAAGTGCTAACAAGAATTTAACAACATTTTATCCCCTATTTATACATAATCAAAGTATTCTCATTCTTGAAAAACAAACCAAAAACCAATGAAAACAAATAAACAAAATGCATATAATCCTGGTACTTCTGGAGTGCTAGCAATGTTCATTTTCTTAACTGAGATGGTAGTGAGATATCTGTTCAACTTACATGACCTGGACATTAGAACTGTTAAAGATATGACAGCAGCTATGATGACCATCTTACTGAAGTAAAGTACCGTCTGGATGAATGAAAAGGCAGTTGTTTCAATAAATACACCGAAAAAGCAAAGAGCCAAATGGAGATTTCATAATTGAAATATATAACTTAAAAGATTTTTAAAGGAAACTAAATGGGGTTAACAGCAAGACTGAGATAAAATTGGGACAAATCAGTGAATTTTAAGATAATCTAGTAAATTATCTAATCAGAAAAAGAGAAAAACCATTTTCAACAAACCCTTGGAGATCTTTGTGACAATGTCAAAAAGCCTAATGCCTAAGTAACTGGAGGTGTAGGCCATGAGAAGACAGAAAAGAAGGCAAATATTATGGCAGTCAAAAAAGGCATATTATACACAAGGGGTAATAGTTTATACAGCACCGCCTGTTTATTTAGAAACTATGAAGGCAACTCAGGATCCCATTCCTGTGAAAACAGCAACAATGAGAAAGCTCCACTTCTGGTGAAAATGAAGTAACAGAAACAACCAAACCCCAGAAAGAACACAGGAAGCAACTGTCCTGAATTCCCCAGCCATAGCAGGACAAAAGACAGATTCCTGTTGAAGAAGGGAACCAACAAGCTATGGCTTACAATTATTCTGAGGTCAGCCCAGCAAAAGATCAGGGCGGCAACGGAACCCCAGATAGAGCACAGATCTCTCCCTCAGCTAGGCAAGTTTAAGTTCAGAAAGACAGGAGCAGCAAGCATTCCCTGGGAAGGGCAGTAGAGGAGAAAGAGAGCACTGGCACAACTGGCATAGGTAAAGGAAGGGGTTGAGAGGAGCACCCCTCACTTAGCCACGTGGAGAGTCTAAGGATTCGCACCATGTGTGTTCAGACACAGAGGGTATCTCCACACCAGGGAGTAACAGGACCGGGTCACACTCAGCCTAGGGCTGCCTGCCAGATCTCAGAAGCACAAACGAAAGGCATTAAACTCTTTACAATAAAAGGTTCATCACTACTTATGCAGCTAAAATGTCGCACACCCTTCAAAGGAACATTCAGAGTGAGTGGCATTCAATCAAAAGTTACTAGGCTGGCAAGAAACTAGAAAACTCTCCATGTAAATAGGAAAATAAGTCAACTGAAACGAGCCCAGAGCTGGCAAAGCTGCCGGAGTTAAGAAGGTATCAGAACTGACTGCTACAAGTTCAAAGTTGGTGTGGACAATACACAGAGGTGCCTATCAGATTTTTTAAATGCTATAATTTAGACATGAGAGATGCACTGAATGGAGTCAACACTAGTTTAGGTTGGTGAGTTTAAAAGATAGTTTTTAAATGAACTGAGCATTAGTGAGATTTAGTAAAAATATAGTTATATTTGTATAACTGGAGTGCTCAAAAAAATGTAAGAATATTTGAAGAAATGGATGGCCTCAAATCCTCTAAATGTGACCTAAGAGTTAAAATGACAAATCTAAGAATCTCAGTGACCCTCAAATGGAAGAAAATAGGGAGAAAAAGCAGTAAACGACACTGTGATCAACTCATTCAAAATTAATGATGAAGAAAACTCTGGAGTTTGCAGAGGATGGAGCACTGTTTGGAAGTAAGTGTAACGAAGTACGGACACATGTGACAGCACGGGCAGATGAACAATAAAATTAAAAAGCCAGACACAAAGTCAGACGCCTATTGCAGGCTTCCATTTAGAGAGCTATCCACAAAGTCAGCCAAAGTATACACAGTGTGTCAGCGCTGCCAGAGGCGGGGAGAACTTGGGATGAAGGAATGCCTTTATCAGTAAAATGTATCTTTTTCACATTATGATTTTTCTGGACTTAGAAAATGACAAATCGTAATTCTGAAGAAGTCACTGAACTTCTAAACATTTTTAAAGAGTGAACTTTATGCATGTGGATGGCATAGCAACAAAATGGAGATTAAAGTGATAGAAATACACTGAGGAGATTGCTAGACTAACATACTTTGACTCCACCAGAATAAGTGTAAAAAATACCAGATTGAGCAGTTATAAATCTGCAAAGTTTTAAGTAAAAGAACAACAAAATTTAATTACTGCATTTAAATGTTTTAAATGTAGGTGCTACAGAAGGTGAGACAGCTATTGTAAGAATAGAAATGGAACTGTTAAGCTATCAAATCTTTTCCCTATCAGCTGGCAGAAAGACGCTGTCTCAGCCTGATGCGATGAGAGACAGAAGATGAATCACTGCTTGTGGAAACCAATTTATTTAGTCCCTCCGAGTGGCTGTTATTTATGACTTGTCAACACATGCTGTTAGTGCAATTAAACAGAAAAATCTGAAATTCTCTTTCAACAGCCCCACCCTTTACTTAAAAAAAATAGGCAAACTTAGAACATGAAAATCATATGTGAAGTTCACTGTGCTTTTTATCATTTTGCTGAGCTGTCATCACATATCTGCAGCATTCATCGCTATGGCTTGTTGGATTTAAATGATCCGAGAGACCACTGTAAAAATATGCATGAGAACTTTCCACTTCAAGACAACAACAAATATCCAAATGTAAAATAATGTACTGATAGAATGTTTGTTGAAAGCCTGAGGCAGCAGGCTCAAGGCTAGTGAAAAGCATGATTACTTAACTGTTGTGTGGACAAATTCTTGCAGGTAAAGTATTCTGCCCATACTTGTTACTTGCAAAATGCATTATGAAATTTCAATTTGACTAGGCCGCCAAACCATTTGCGTGAGTGTACACACACACACACACACACACACACACACACACACACACACACACACACCTTATCCATAGGATTATAAATACCAGACCTAAAATAGCAACTATTTCCATGGAAAAATATTTAGGAGAGCAAGAGAGTTGTAAGCAGTATTTGTTTATTGTGTTACTTATCTGCCACTTATAACAGCATTGAACTTATACCTTTATTTATTTGCTTTTTTTTTAAGGGGCATCGATTTTTCTTATCTATTTTATGCATACAAATGTTTTGCCTACATGTGTGTGTGTATTCATCACATGTGTTCGTGGTACCCAGGAAATCAGAAGAGGGCATCATATTCCTTGGAGCTGAAGCTATGGATGGTTGTAAACCAACACATAGGTGCTGAGAACAAAACTTGGATCCTCTGCAAGAGCAGCAAGTGATCTTAACCACTGAGCCATCTCCTCAACCCTGTTTTGTAGAGGAGTTTTCATCCAGAAACATGGCTGCTTTGGCATCCAAAGACCTTCTCGGTCTTTATGATCCGGCCAGAATGCAGACATGCCTTGGATTACAGTATGATCTGGCTGGAATACAGACACACCCTTAGCTCACACCTTTAACATGAAACAGTGTAGGTAAGGTTGGTTTCTAGAAGAAAGCAAACACGCTTGAAAATGATGTCTAATTGAGAACCAGACAAAATGACAAATCAGAGAAAGATTTGACAGAATGAATTAGACATAGGACTCTTTCAAAGATGGAGGTGGGGATGGGGAGGGGGGTGGGACTTAAGATAACAGAGTGGGGGTTGTGGGGAAGGCAGTTTTACCAGGAAAGTTTTACAGAAACAGGTCAAAGAAAGAACAGCTAGACACAGGTAAAGACAGAATGAGCCAGAGAATAAGGAGCCAGAAGATTAGAACACATTGCCAAAGTTAGTATGAGGCCAAGCAGCAATTCAGTCAGAAACTGAGAGGAGCCAGTTTGAATCAGTCAGCTTAGAGAGGAGTGTGAGCCATAACTGTTGAGTTGGACCAGCCAGCCAGAGTTCAGAAAGAGCTTATTCAGCAGTAAGTCTCAGAGGCTAAGAACACTCTGGGCCTAGATTAGATTGTACAGAGGCTAGAAGCTTCCAGGACTAGGACTAGGTTACCAGACAGAGGCTGTAAGCCTCCAAGATGACCATTACATCAGGAAAACAAAAGACACTTTTACACTCTTGTTTTGTTTTGGAGACATGATCACACTGATTTGCCTGGAACTTGTATTTATTCAGGCTGACCTTGAACTTAGAGAGATTCCCCTGCCTCAGCCTCCTTAGTGCTAGAATTACAAGAGGCGTGCACCATTATGCTTGTGTTAATTTATACCTCTACAGCACCAAATCCAGCACTCAAGTTCTGGACCTCTGGAGTCTTCAGTGGTGCACACACACTTTAAATGGCATCAAGAGACTAAGTACCCCAAGTACACAGCCCGTTTTGTTCATTCTATTGTGGTGTAGCCCTAGCTATCCTGGAATTCACTCTGTAGACCAGGCTGGCCTCCAACTCAGAGATCCTCCTGCCTCTGCTGATTAAAGGCAGTCACCACCTTTCATTGTATTCTTTCAGTGAAAGGGGATCCACCCCACTGTTCCCACTGTTGTGATCCCAACCAGACTCAACTCAAATTCAAAAACGTCTAAATGTATTCAATTGTGTTTTCAAGTAGCTGCCTGAAGTTGATGCCACATTTACCTAATAAATCAAGAACTTGAATAAAGTCTCAACAAAACATTTTTACAACAGAACCTATTTGCCAAAATTGCTCATGAATCCCACTTCTTGCAGCCTGACTCATTAGAAATACCAATTACCATGTGATATGTGTTATGAAACTTAGAGCAAGTGTAATTCCTGTGGAATGCTGTTTGCCTTTACTTTCCCAGAACCAGCATCATACTCTGTCATGCCTGTCACTACAAATGTCACTTCTCACCGTCTGTGTCGCCCAACACTTCTCACCTTCCACATTCATTGAACCTGAAGCATAAGCAACTATAATTAGCATATACTTTAGAATACGGACTTTGTAATTTCTCAGTGATATGTAGGACATCTTGATATCTTAAAGATATCGATCAGCCCCATGGTTTTCTTATTTGTGCAAATGTTTTCTCCCCAGGTTGTAGCTTGTCTTTTTTTGTTTTATTTCTTACTTGGAAAATAGAGTCTCATATATGAATCCGTGTGTGTACATACATATCAATATGTAATTTATTTAGTGAAAAAGGTTGCATAAAATTAATTTAACTAAGATTATAATTTAGAAATAAAAAGTACTACAACTATTTAGCTATATCTAGGTAGGGCTCTTTAGCCTTATCTTTTGTCCAAATAAGTTACAAAAATCCACAATATTACAAAGAAATCAGGAATTAAGGAAACAAAGCTTTTCTAGAAAAAAAAATTCTTGCACTTCAAAATGAATGAAAATTCTAGCTGGGTGTGGTGGTGCCTGCCTTTAATCTCAGCACTCAGGAAGCAGAAGCGGGCAGATCTCTGTGAGTTTGAGAGCAGCCTACTCTACAAAGAGAGTTCCAGACAGCCAGAGCTGTTACAAAGAGAAATCGTGTCTTGAAAACAAAACAAGAATATTCATGTACTTTGAGAACCAAAACTCATTTGTGGAAGACAGATACAAAGAAGAACTATATTTGAGTAACTACATGCACTGAAATGATTGTGGGGTGACAAAAGCCTTAGTCTTCAAATTCAAATAAATATCTACAATTCAAAATGAATATTAAAAATCAGTTTAGTCTATTCATAAAAACCAGTTAAATGTGATATTTGAAACTAGATCTCATCTAATAAAGAACAAAACAAACACCGTTGAGCTGGGAAGAAGACTCAGTGGTGAGGAGCAGAGCCTGCTCTTCAAAGGACCAGGTGCTCTCTCAACACCCACATGGAGCAGTGCACACCGCCTGTGACTCCAGCTCCAGGGGAGCAGATGTTTCCTTCTGGCCTCTGTGGGCACTGCACTCATGTGCACAAGCCAAACCCATAGCCAACAGCAATACATATAGTTTAAGACAAATTCCTGGGCCCAAAGCCTGAGAGGTATCTCAGCAGGTAAAGTCTGCACAGCTGAGTTAGATCTGGAGAGAACCGGTTCCCAGCTGTCTTCTCATCTCCACATGCACAAATAAATATAATACCGCTAAAATTTTTAAAAATCTATGATTATAAAACTTCTACCTAAAAATTAAAAGACAAGTTTTAAATAAAGTTCATAATAGAGCTTTATTTCAAAAAAAAATTTTAATTATATTGTTCTTAACATTTTTATGAAGGTCATTGTGGATGTGGGTGTGAAGATGTATACATACATATTCTCATGAGTGTGGTAGTCAGAGGTCACTCACGTTGTCTTTAAACACAAGCTTTCCCATAGGTGTAGAGATTGCCAAGCAGAGCAGGCTGGGCTGGGCTTGATAGTCAGTGAGCCTAAGGGATCTGCCCAGCTTTGCCTCCCAACCCTGGGGTTACAGGCACGCACCACCACATCCAGCTTTTAGAATATGGGCTTTGGGAAGTTAACTCGCATCCTCTTCTTGGGTGAGCTATCTCCCCAGCTACTTTCTTAATATTTACAAATTGAGAACACAACAAAAGGGTTTTGGTTTTTGTTTTCAATGATCATTTAAGAGAAAAAGGTGAGCCAAACAGTGGCAGTGCATGCCTTTAACCCCAGCTGGAGGCAGAGGTCGGAGGATCTCTGAGTTCCAGGCCAGGTTGGTCTACAGAGTGAGTTCCAGGACAGCTAAGGGTACACAGAGATACCCTGTCTCAAAAAACAAACAAAACAAAACAAAACAAACAAACAAACTCAATCGGTCCTGCAATTCAGACTTTCCCAAACAGGACTTTACTTAAGCCTGGAATTTCTCAACATTTAGAAACTGGGCCACAAATGCTATTCCTAGCTTGTTTAACCATTTCCCCAATTTTATTTGGACCCCTACAAAGGTATCATTCATGCCAAATCAGGAGGAAGAAACCTCATGAGAACGACACCCCCCACCTCATTTTCCTTTAGTGGGGTCGGGTAGGTGTTTGGTTGCTTTCTTGGGCTATAGATATTTATTTTCATTGGGAGTTGGATATAAGTTAGTATTGATCTTATTCAGAGAGAAAATAAGGTTGGACTTAGAGATGTCTTTCTTTTCCTTTATCTTTCTTTCTTAGGTTTGAAGACAGGGGTTGAAAAGAAAGAAGGGGGAATATAGAAACATATAGGAATGGTAGGATAAAAAGTAGGTTACTGAATCTACTTCTCAACTTAAGGCCTTAATTGTTACACACAAGGTTATTTTTAATTCACTGGTATAGAACTTTGTATACTGATACAAAATAAGTTTAATTTTGATACATTGGTATAGAATTCAAATTTAAGGTTATCCTTCATATACATTATATATATTTCTACTCTAATATGAACTATTATAACCATTCAACTCCACCATAATACAAGGTTTACTTCCAATACTTTGAAAGTGCTATATCAGGCTGCTTAGGATAATTAAATAATACAAATTAATTGTTAGTTGATCAAATCATGGTCATGTCAACTACTAGTCTAGTTTTATCATAAGAATATACATTCTAGGTTTAAGAGATAGACATGATTCTATAGATAGATAAGGTAAAATAGTTAGATATGGTCTTCAAAAACCTCAGAGACCTACAGAATATGGCATTTAAAGATGCTTTTATTATTTTAAAGATTCTTTGACAGTAAGACAGGTTAACTCCTGGGAACACCCAGCCTGCCTCACAGAAGATGATGAGCATCAGTGAACCTCCTTATAGAAATGGCTTCAAACGTGACAAACAAGCCATTGGAAAAAATGCCCTCGGTTCTGCTACAGACAGAATTCTGTCTAAAAATGGGCAAGCTTGGATGCAGGCAGAGTGGATGGCCAAACTCTGCCAAGAGAGGGTAAGCAAGTCCTCAATAGTTCCTGTCTCGCAAATACGTCTGTCAGCTATATTGGGCCAGAAGGCTGAAGATGATGCTCCACCATTAATGAGAGTTTTGAGTGACTGTTCAGGCAGCAAATGGTCTCTGTCACTTTTTCATTTTGGAAGCTGCTAACCTGCACTCCCTGTTTACTCAGATGTTAATTTTATCCCTTCTCAAGTCTCTGATGGGGTTGAAGACCAAATAGTTTAGTCTTACAATTAAACTTAGTTGTTTAAGGGTTAAGATGTTTTTAGGTCTAGATAGATGGTTTAAGTTGATAGAGATGAGATATGAGAGATATTGATTTGCATCCTGAATTTTAGACTCAGCAAAATAGGAAAGATGTTTTCTTCAAAGTTGCTAAATACAAATAGCCAAATAACTATGAATGTAACATTTATATAATTCCTAATTGTCTCGTGGTTCTTCCTGCTGTATGTAGTTTATTTTATCCATGTGTAATAATATAAATGTGTGTTAAAATAGAAAAATAATGTAAAAAAAAAATAAAAAGGAAAAAACTTAAACAAAACAACAACAAAACAAACAAAAGTAAAAAGACTGACAAAGTAGAAAGGCGTTACTAGTGGGGTGAGGAAAAGGGGGAAAGGAGAACAGACAGAGGAAGGGCGGCTTCAAAACAGGCTAATGTGGTTAACTACCTCCCCTAAATCTCTCTTCACAACGTTCCATGCGCTCTATACACAGGCAAACCAATCAAAATTCTATTTTTTAACAACTGCTCAAAAATAAAGGCAAATAATTTCAAACCAATTAGCAATAAACTGTGTTTAGCACTGGTGATTTACAGATTTGCTTTTAGAGAAACCATAATTTAAAGTTCCTGAATTCCACAACAATATACTTAATTAAAGGTTAATTTTGAGGGTTCAAAAATAACTATCAACAGCATATCTATCCATAATTAAGAACTATCAAGCTTTAAGAAAACAATTAGCATTGGTTCATATATCAGTGGAGTCATGAAAACCAAGTATTGTCAAATGTCCGTGTAACACACTCTAACTGGTAGAGAAGGGTTTCATTTCCTCAACATAGAAAACTCTAAGTTACATGAGAGAGATTGTTTTTATTGCCACACAGACTGAAATTCATATTCTGACAAAACAGATTTTCAATTCAGACAGACAAGATTTTCCACCTATGGACTGAGTGGGTGGGTAGTGAGGTTAACCTAAGAACGAGCACTAATCGACAGTGGGATGGTGGTTAGTTGTCTTCCGCGCATTTGTAACCATGCAGTGTTTAGTTGGTCCTTGTGTTCTCCAGTGAGTAGAGCAGCAATCTGATAAACTACTGCAAAACAAAACGCGTCTCTTAAAGGCTGCAGAGCACTTAAGTACTCAGTTTACATATTTTATTGTTAATAACAGGAAAGAACTACAAATATGATATTTGACAAGAAAATGCGATATTTTTAATGTTGAAATTTGGCTGGTAATGAGGAAACACAAGAAAATTTTTTCTCTTTCTACACATTGCAGATTTGTTATAGAAATAAAAAAGGTTTACATAATAAGTCAAAGTCCCCATACTCAAATTGCAATTTCATATCTTAGTGTTACTGATTTTCTTTCACATGTGCTAATAGCACAAAAAGCTATTATATCAATGTTTAACAATAAAACAATCATTTTGAAGTTAAGCTATCATTTCCACTAAGAATTAGAGATAAAAAGTGTGCCATGCTTTCTGAGGCTTCTAGAATCTTTTTTTAGGCAGAGATGTCTTTTGTTTGGATGGTCTTTAGTTTTCCTTCTAACCATGTTATATTATAATAAGTCAACAAACATTATGGGCAGTAATACAAATTTATATTATTTTGGTGATTCTAAATATTACCCAAGAAATGGAGCCTTATTTTAAAATCCCATACTAAAAGTGTTTACTTGGGGCAAATCTATTACAAGACTTCTCGATCTTTTTTAACTCTGACAAATAAACATGCACTCTACATAGAAGACATATTAAAACAGAATAATGAGCAAATATTAAAAACAACTTACCTTTTAACAGTGACAATGAATTCTAGTCTCTTAAATTTTCTAACAGAACATTGAAATATTGGTCCTTTGAAATCTGTGAAGCTACAGGGCTTAAATCTGAAGCACTTTCTACTTTACAATCAAAAGGCCTATTTCCTGCCTGGCTACTGTGGAGCCTCCTACCCTGTCTCCCTCCCACCCTATAAGCCACCTCTCCTTCTCCTTCAGAATCTCGCTCCTCAGATCTACCAGACAGACCCTACGCCTCCGGATCCGATGCCCTTCTCAGTATCCATGCAGCTTCCCATGATCTCCTGTCCCCAACAGCCAACTGACTTGGAGAGCACAGCAAAGGCAGCAGAGGACAGCAAGGAGTGACTCATAAGAAAGCCGTAGCCTTCAAGACCACCTCCACAAGAAAAGAACAATGGCTCATCCCTCTCCCGAACACTGTGTGAGCCTACACTGCACGAAGAGGTTTATTAGAGCAAAAGAAAGACACACTTAACAAGGCAATTCAGATGCACAAGTACAAAGGTAAGAGCAAGAGACACACGCACCCGCACCCGCACACGCACGTGCACAAATAAAACTGGCACTCCCAAAAGTTACTCCTAAGTAATAAATGCTGGTGAGAATTATGTGGAAGATCTTCCAGAGACAGACGTCAAAAGAATGATTTTCACTATGTTCAGACAACTCGAAGAGTATATAAATATACTTCAAGAGACAAAACCGATAAGCTGAATGAAATGTGGAGGCCAATCCTAGTACAAGACCAGAATTCAGTGACGAGGCGTATACACTGAAATGATGCTAGAAATGAAAATGTCAGTTACATGAAAACCTGGGTGGGCAGCCTCACCAAAGGAATAGACCACATGGGTAACAGTGCTTGCGGACAGTGTGGAGGAACTGGATCATTTAGTAAAGCCTAATATAAACATAAAAAAGCAAAACAAAACCCCTGAGTGGGACACAGAAGAGTTTTGGGATACCATGAAAAGATCTAACCTTCAAAGGAGGTGCACAGAAAAGGTGGATACTACCATAAGATAGATCTAGAGAAAGTTTTGGTAAAACCATAGAAGGAAATTCACAGATGTCTCCAGAGACCTACAAAACACTAAATAAGACAGGCCAGAAAAGAAACTCTCCACAAGAGATTACAGTTAAGACATTAGAAGCACAGAATAAACAGAGCATTAACAATGACCGCACACATGCACCTCACATGACTGCCGTGATCCTCCTGGGAGGATCATAAGCTGATGTACTAAGAAGGAGGATCTTGATGTCCAAACTGGACCAGCAGCACCAACCGAGGCACAAGTTCTTCTAGAACCACTACCTTATAGACGTAAATATTTCATGTCAGCTTACAAAGGGAATATTCATAAGATAACGACAGCAAAATCTCTAGGAAGTTAAAATGTGATTTTTCTTTATTACAGAAAATACTGGGAAAAAATTAGAAAGTAGAAGGAAAAATGAAAACTAAAAGTAATAAAATGAATTTTAAAATCAGATAGCCCATAAAAACATGTAAGTCCAAAACTGAGAGGAAACACTTACCCAAGCAATAAGTCTTAAAAGAGCTTCCCAGAGCTGAATGGCATGCAAACCCACACCCTGACACTTCATCGGGCAACTGCTGAATAGAGGACAAAGAGCAGACTTTGAAAGCTTGTGAAGGAAGAGACAACACACATTAAGGCTCAAAGATCAGGTGACAAATGGACTCTCAAAAGCTTCAGAGCAAGCACTTCCAACTTACACTTCTTCCCTCATATGAACTTTTGGTAAGGCTTGTACAGAGCTGAGCCATACTGAGTTACACCAATAACCAAAGCATTAGAACGTCCGTGCAGTCTTTCAACAGAAGCTGCCAGAATAGGTGTGTCATCAAAACGGGGAGCAAAAAAAGCCAGAATATGACAGATTGCTCAGAAAATGGAGATCCAATGTAAGAGGTAAAAGCAGACCAATCCAGCCCATCACAGAACATGAGTTAGTAGAAATGACAGAAGAAAAAAGAAAAAATAATAAATACAATCCAATGTGTCTCTGAATCTAATTCAGACTTACATTTGGGTACAATTAGTGTCTGCTATATAGAACCCTCAAAAGTGAAGCAATAATGCAATCATATTAACAAAAGGTGGGCGAGTCGATATGAGGAGGATAAGGAGTGTTTAGGAAAAAGGTATAGGAACGAAAGTTTCATCTTTATATTCCATAGTAGAGCAACAAATAAAATAAAGAGCAGAAATACAGAGAACAGTATAAGAATCTGTATCTTGTGATACAGAGACAAGTATCACAAGACAGTGAAAGATTTGAAAGTGGTTAACTCTGGGTAGTGACTGTTGGGGATAAAAAAGAAAAAAAAATAAAAATAAAAAAAACCCTTTTTTTCACTATAAGCTTTGGAAGGGAAAAAATACAGTATGCTATAGTTTCCATTTGTGTGTGTGTGTGTGTGTGTGTGTGTGTGTGTGTGTGTGCTTCATGAGTTGCTTTGTGTATATGTGCATGTATCTTGTTTTGTTTTTTTCTTTGTTCTGGTTTGTTGTTGTTTGTCTATTTTCTAAAAAGAGATAAAGACAGGGTGTGTTTGTGGATAGGAAGGCGGAGCGATCTGGGAGGAGTTGTGGGAGGGAAAACCATGACCAGAATATATTACATGAGAAAAAAAATTCAATTAAATGAAAACCTCAACTTGAAATTACTTACAGTAAATAAAATAGTATTCTGAAAATGGTCTATGTTTATGGCTAAAAGTAAGTAATTATGAACAATATACCTACCAAGAGATTCTGACAGTGAGGACTTTAATTGGGTAAAGAAAAAAGTCACAACTAGACTGTAGTTCATACCAAGGAGCAGCAAGAACTAAGGATGACAACTGCTCTGTTTTAAACTGAAGGAGAAAGGGAATGGAGGAGAAACACCTGAACTTGTGAGCTCTGTTTCTAACCTACACTGTACAGTCTACCATAGACAATTGTAGCTGCAAGAAATTATATGCACAGCTAACAACACATTTCATTCATCTTACGGCTGTTTGGACAGGGTTACATAGCTGCTCAGTGCAGAATACGAACCCTTCATTCTTTTTTTTTTTTTTTTTTTTAAAGATTTATTAATTTATTATGTATACAGTGTTCTGGCGAGTATACCTGCTCACCAGAAGAGGGCACCAGATCTCATTACAGATGGTTATGAGCCATCATGTGGTCACTGGGAGTTGAACTCAGGGCCTCTAGAAGAGCAAGACAGTGCTCTTAACCCCTGAGCCATCTCTCCAGCCCGAACCCTTCATTCTTTAACCCTCATGTTCATCACACAATGTGTCTTTTTTTACAGCACATCTGTATGAATGTACTCAAGTTCACCTATGTGAGGCTGGAGGTCACCCTAGGAAGCTGCTTCCACTGCTCCCTAACCTACTGAGGCAGGGTCTCTGGGATTTGAACCCAGAGCTCACCTGTACACAGTCTAAGTAGCCAGCCTGCTCTGGTGATCAACTGTCTCCAACTTCCAAGCGCTGGATGGTGAATCGATCTCTCCCCCAACCTCATCCCCACGCTCTCTCTCTCTCACACACACTTACATGGACTTGAGTGACCCAAATTCAAGTTCTTATGTTTGTGTGACAGGCCCTTCATCTATGGACCTACATCTCAAGCTAATAATGCATCTTAATTACTAAATATTAAATACACCAAGGGCTTATTAGTAATAATGAGCACTTTTTAAAAAGGGGGGATTCAGGCAGGCCCAGTGGCATGTGCCTACAGCTCCAGTACTGAGGAAGTTGAAGCAACAGAGGGACGGCCATGGATTTAAGGCCTGCCTGAGCTAATGGTTCAAAGACAGCGTGGGCTCCATAGCAAAACTGTGTCTTGGTTCAGCCAAATGCTACCAGCCTGAAAACCTGTTTCAATCCCCAGAACCCACAGGGTGGAAGGAGAAAAATGATTCCTCAAAGCGGTGCTCTACACACACAATTAAGTGTGTGTCCCCCAACACAAAATAATTGAAAATTTTAATTAAAAATTTTCATCTCAAAAAGTGTATACTAGAGCTGGAGAGGTGGTTGAGTGGGTAAGGTATACACTGCCCTTGAAGAGGATCCCAGTTGGGTTCCCAGCACCCACATAAAGCTACCCACAACGGCCTGTAACTCTAGCTCCAAGAGTTCCACAGGCACCTCTGTCCACATGCACACAACCACATATAACTGAAGATAGTGAAACATTTTTAAAGTCTATTTGAATATAAGATGAAAATGTAAAACTACGAAGATGGCCGCCAACTTCACTAACCATGCTGTTGTGTGGTAATGTCTGCCAACAGTGTCTGAAGAACATAGTCATCTTATGACAAGATGTATTGCCTACCACCCCTTCTTAAATATGAAAAGTTCATATTGAGCTGATCCCTGAGGAATTCTCCCAGTTCCTTTATCCTATACCTGGTGTAATAAGGCCCTACATGCTTGGAACTGGTCTTATCTTCTATTTTCTATACAAAGAAATAAATGAAATTAATCCAGAGACCCTCTTGACCCTATCAGTAGCAGGATTAATTGACTATATGATTAAAAATTATAGTGTCTCTATTGGAGAATTTGATAAACTTAGTGAGTAAAACAGTGCTCACAGTGCTCACCTAGAAGTAAAGGAAGTGGTCATCAAAGGAATTCAGGATACAACTACCATGGAGAAGGCACTAATTCAGAGGCAGGACTACCTCTGCCGTGCTGAGGGATGGCGCTGCCACGGCCTTGGAGGTCACTTACCAGCAACAGCTTCACAGGAGTACCGGTGCATGGGCTACATAGACTAGGAGGTAGAGAGTCACCATGCCCACCTTATGTCTGTACAGGATATAATGTGGCAAAGGGACCAAGAGTGCACAATAGTCTGGGTAGAGCACATGGCGCAGAGCATCTCTGCACTGCAGGCGAAGGTGAGGACTGCCAAGTGCACTGCAGTGCCAAGCTGTGGGCACGTGACTGTATCTATCTCAATCGAGACAGCCAGAGAGTTCACTCATGGGAACTGCTCTGCGTGACAGTATCTTTCTGTACTGCTGGTTAGTGAAATCACAATGATTAAGATTCAGTTAGTGGCTTAAGCCCACTGCCCAGTCAGGTATTTCTGATCCTTGTACTGCACTGGAAGTTGTTTGGGTTTGAATGAGCAATTTGCAGCAACTTTCTGGCTGGCTAAAATGATCAAGTTATAGTTTACACTTGTAACCATACTATCTTGCAATAAATTGACAAGCAAAATGGGAAAAAAAGTAAATGTAATCCAAGATGATAGTTTTGCTAAAGCACTGATGTTTTTTAGTTTGTGAGACAAGTTAGCATAGTCAGGGAAAAGTAACTGTAGCTTCTTTTCTTAATATATATATTTATTTTGAACTGAGAAATTTTAACTGTCTAAATTGTAGCTTCACTAATGTGTTGCTAGATTGAAAATGGAAATAAAAGGTGCATAACTTTCTGTATTTGTATTGCTGTTCAAACTATGGAGAATTCCCTCATTCACATAAGTGATCATGGCCTGGGATCTAATGTGTGATTCAAAACAAGATTTGACATAAAACTTATACTATACAGCTTAGTGATTCTAAGGAGTTGGTAGCGTTCTACAGATGCTTTACTTAAGACAACTGCTCATTAATGCTGAGAACCATCGTCAGCTGCCACAGCATTCAAACTCTGGGGGCAAAGTGGGACATGGTAGTACACACCATTAATCCCTGGAGGTTTAAATGGGTAAGTGGAGGCAGAAGGCGAGCAAGCTAGGGGTAGCCTGGACTACAAGCCAGATAACATACCCAAAATAGGAATACATCCCTCGCCTTTAATTCCAGCACTCGGGAGGCAGAGGTAGGTGGACCTCTATGAGTTCAAAGCCAGCCTGGTCTACAACGTAAGTCTAGGACAGCCAAGACTACAAGAGAAGCCCTATCTGGAAAAACCTTTTAAAAATTAATCATCATGATCATGATCATCATCATCATCATCTCTGCACAAACAAAAATAACATAAAAAGCACATTTGGGTCATTTTCTTAGTCATGTTAGAACTACTTGACATTAAATGGAAATGTTGGTCTTTTTTACATTTAATTACTAGTTAAATGTCACCCAAGGATTTTTCTCACTTTAACATAAGAATTACACATATAAAGAAACGGTACCCACATGTTCATTATCAGTCTGCTTCATGCACAGAATCTCTATAGAGACATGCAGTGACTGTCCCTGAGTTGGGGTTGTGTGGTAGCAGTAGAATTACATGTTATTTTTCTATTACAACATTTCTAATACGAAAGTTCCTATTTTTTACAGCCAATCCATTTGCAGGAAGCTCTCAATATTTCAATGTGGAAAATGGAAATATTTTTAAGCAAGCATCTAATATCTTTAAAACACCCAGTTCATTCTTTCTCACATTTCCTACTTCAATTAAATATCTTCTACAGCAAATAGACTAAATTGAACAGACACACAAGGCATTAGGAGCAGTAAATGAAATTCAGAGAGGCTTTTCTACTCTTGTATATTTAGTCACACAAATGCAATCTGCTGTGGTTATAATTAGTAAGCAGTAATAGTTACTCTGTATTGCTTCATTATTTTAACATTTACTTTAGAATAGAAAAATCATTTTACTATAGCCAATGCTTGCTCATACTGAAGCACTGACAACGAATGTTCACTACTAAAATCACATCCATGTTTACAGGTCTCAGACAACTATTTCATGTGACAAAGGCTTCTGTGCTTCATTAAATTTAGACAGGGGGAAAATGAGAGGATTATTTAAAGACGTGTTCAGCAGCAATAAATACATCTGCAACACCAATGGCTTATAAATGTGTCTTCTGTGTACCTAAAATCTCTCAAAATCAACATATAACGAGGTTAGCTAATCAAAGACAATCCCTGCAAGCTGTGTGAAGAGGAGCTTCCATATTAGCTCACTAGAGCACGCCTTATAAGGAAGATACACCAAAACATGTTATCAGATACAAAAACAGCTCCAAATTTCTATTTTAGAAAAAAGTCATTTATTTTAAGGGACTCTACCAAAATTTATTTTGGTATCAAACAAGTGTAACTAATAATGAAGCAAAAGATAACTATAACGTGGCAAGGTGCTAATTTGTTTATTAAAAAGTATACAAAATTAGCTTAATTACAGCATCAACTTATCAAAGGTTCTTAAAGTCAATTTTGCTTTTGGAAAAGTATCAAGTCTTCATATCCAGAATAACAGCCTTCATTATTTTAATTTATGGAACTATACATCAGATCTTCAAACAATGATGTCCAATGAAACCCTGTGTCATAATTTATTATCCCTTTCATGATAGCTTGGAATGTAAATGAAATTTTTCTTTTTTAATTGAAGGAGAAAATGTGAACAAAATACTTCCCCAAAGAACCAAGCATTTGTCAAAATGCCTTGTTCCTGGAATTAAACATGAACAAATTAACTTTACATTGCTAAAAAAATAGCCTTAAGTTGAGTTTTGTCTTTATTTAAAAAAGCTTTTAAAGCAATTTCAGATCTCTCAGCCTGACAACAAAACAGTTCATTAGTTTTATCTGGGAAACTCACATCCACAAAGGCATCCTCAAACAATACATATCTTTAAAGTATATATACACAAAACTAAAGTCCTTAAACTGTTAACAAATCTAGGAGCAATAATTTAATATTTTATTGAAAAATACAGGTAGCCTTAAGAGAAACATGCTTGGTCAATCTTTCTTAAAGCTTTTGAGTTTGTTACTCAAACATTTAAAAACAAAGAAAAAATTATTCTGACTGCTTCCTGTTGGCTTTTAAGATATCAATTTACAGACATAACTAAAGGAATACCAGGGTATTCAATCATATTTGCCATGAATTTAAACACTCATCTATAATCTATAATATAAAAGTAAAAAATAGATATAATTTCAGCCTAAGATGAGCTTCCTAATGTTTTACATGAAAGTATCACATGAGACCTCAAACAAATGTCAGATGCAAAATTATATGGCATGGCTTCATTCAAACACACACAAAAGTCAAGTCAGGAAACTAGGCTGGCTTCTTTAGGTCACCAGCTTTCATGAGCGCCTTAATTGCCCTTGCCCTCATCTCAAGTTCTAGAAGCTCCAGTTGCTGCGCGGAAGGCTGAACATCTTCTGGAGGAGGAACAGTCAGGGTGGCCGCTTTCGGTTCCTTTGGGCTCGACTCTGCCAGTCCCAAAATCTCATTCACACTCTTTTCAATGTCCTTCTGCATGTCAGCTATCTGAGCAGCTTCCCTCTGAGCTGTACTCTCTGGGAGCCCTGAAGCAGCAGCAGCAGTGGCAGCAGCAGTGGCAGCAGTAGCGGCGGCAGCGGCGGCGGCGGCTTCTTCATTGCTTGGGCCTTCTATATCGCTGTCATAAGCATCTGCATTTATACTGAGTACATCACTATCTTCCCCTTTGCCTGAAACAAACAAAAAAAAGGGGGGGTGGGGGTGGGGGAGAACCATGTAACTAACCCAAATCCCTGGGTCAACATTTTCTTCTATTTAATGAAGAGGTTGCCCTGACCTACCCCCAACTACAAAGACCCAAGTTCATCTGTAATCCTTATTGCACTCACTTCTTTCCTGACTCTTCAACTTGAATAACAAAAGCATATTTCATGTATATCCTAGAGTAGTTATTATTCCAATTTGGTGAAACACAGAACATTGGGAAATTTAGTCCATCATATGGAGTTCCCTTGATCAATTTTCCTAATGAAAATATCATAATGTCTTATACCACAATGAAGTTTATACATTACAATATCAAGGCTCATGTTGAAATTCTTTTAAGTAGACTATTACTGGAGAAATACAGTTTCACCCTAGAGAATATTTAAAACACTTTGCTTTGTGGACTAGAAAGAGGGAAAAATGTTCTTTCTGTACGTCACTTATCCCACATCGTCTCATAAACTTATTCAAGCATTTGGTTCTGAATCAATAAATTAAAGAATGTCTAAGGCTACTACCTAAGATAAAAACGAGCCTTCATTTTAAATTAATAAAGTTGGTATACAATTATTTTAATAGCAATGTTGTAAGCTCTGATGTCAAGAACTTGGTGTAAATGCAGATGGCGGCTCCCCATGAACCGTCGTGGTCGTGGACAGTGCCTGGCTCCAGACACTCTCTACAATTCTGAGTGTTCGAGTATTACTCTAACTTATTCATATTAAGGAATAAACACGTTTTTATTTAAAAACTAATTCTCAAACCCTTGGCTTTAATGCCTTTCCAATAATGGGGAAAACTTATTTATGAAACATTGATAGACAAATGAGAACAACTGTTAACAAAATGAACAGGAAAAAAAATAATTCAATCTCATTTGCTTTATAACACACACTTTACTGACCTTAACCCATATCATTTTAATTAGAAAGCCACTTCCAACTCTAAAATTAAAGTTACGTATGTGTGTGTGTATATATATATATATACATATACACACGCACACATATATTGCTTTGTTGCCACAAATAGAATATGTAAAAAGGTTGCAATTTTAATATTCTAAAGAGCATTCACATATCTCCACCAGAAAATAAGAATTTACAAACAGCAAGAAAATAATTACAGCAAAATAAATAAGCCCTCTGTTTTATGAAATGTTTGATAGAAATATTCTAACTTGAGATAAAAAACAAACATAAGAAAGCGTGTGCTGTGTTGTTGAAAGCCTCAAATAATCACTGTGCAGGTGGGCCACTTGGGGGTCACCTACAATCACACTGGTTTGCCATCCGTGCTACAGGGCATCTTGCTCTGCCCCCTCTGTTCTTTCTTTTGTCTTGCCTCTCTCTGTTTCCTGCCACAGGCTCCCACTGCCACGAAGCTGTCTCACAGCAGGCCTGGAAACATGGAGCTAAGTCTTTCAGACTAGACTGGATGCTTGAAACAACTTACAAGATCAAAGACGTAATTTTAGCTTACAGGTTCAGAGACTTCAGCACATGAATACAAGGCACATAGAGAAGAACGAGAAGAGGGCCAGGGACACAGTGTCTCCTGGGACAAATCCCAACTGGCCTGCTTCCAGTGACTGAGCACTTAAAGTTGCACAAGCTCTCCAAACAGCATCCACGTGGGACTAAGGGCACAGCACATGACTCTGCGGGACAGTCCACACTCATATCCGATGCTCTTTTTCCCCCTCGGGAGGAAGATGGCTTTCAAACACTTTTCTGGGCCTAAGAAGTGCAAAACTAGACACACTTCCCCTTAATTTGAACAGGTTTTTAAAAATCTGTTTATACAGGCTTATTTATGAAGCTCAAGAGCCACTCTGCCCTGAACTCACATAATAAAATGCTTTGTAAAATCAAGACTGCCAGAGATTCAGGACCAAAATGTTCATAAATGCAGCCTCAGTATCTCAAAGGACAAAAACTTATTCAAGAAAAATTTGAGTGTATTTCAAATATTTAAATAGGCAAATGCTTTATACCTGTGCTTTTCTATCAACAACAGTGCGCCTAATCTATCACTAAAGAAATGTGGTGTTCTCTGTTCACATTCAAACTTATCAAATCCAAGTAACTTGAGTTCTCTACAATGCAATACTGCTGAAGGCATTCATAGACTACATCTGCCCATTTTAAGTGTACCACAGGTACCAAACCTTTGTAGCATTACATGCCTCGAATGATTTGACATATGTACCGTACTTTTTCACAAAATTGAAAGCAGGCAACTTGTAGAAGTCATTATGTGAAGGTGTCAATATCACTTTTTAGCCTCTCCACTATTTCTTAAGTTTCATTTCAGTAGACTCAATCAGTAGCTAACATTTTAAATCATCATCTATACACACATATGAACACATTTTAAAGATAATTTGCTCCTGTGTTTCCTCACAGAGAATGAAGACTTTTAAGGATTTCTCTTAAGCTTCACAAAGCAGAAAAGGCAAAGCTTATACA
Source organism: Acomys russatus (assembly GCF_903995435.1). Classification (NCBI taxonomy): domain Eukaryota; kingdom Metazoa; phylum Chordata; class Mammalia; order Rodentia; family Muridae; genus Acomys; species Acomys russatus. Next base: position 99,917,958 of record NC_067138.1, read on the forward strand.
TTCTTTTCAAAGAAGTGATTATCTTAAATGTTTCATTCAAAGTCCTTGAAATAGTATAACTATGTGTTCTATCCTTCTGTACTCTCACTCTAGGTGTGTGGTGTGGTGTGTGTGTGTGTGTGTGTGTAGTGTGTGGAAGAATTCCACAAAATATCACCTTCAAGTTTACACATAAATTCATAAGAGTCTTATAGCAACAATTTAAAAGGTAAATTATTTCTACTCTTTTAAGCAAAATCTAGTAAGTAAGAGCAGGGTGTTTGTGGCACACACCTTTAATCCCAACACTCAGGAGGCAGAGACAGGTAGATCTTTATGAGTTTGAGGCAAGCCTAGTCTACAGAGTAAGCTCCAGGACAGCCACAGCTACACAGAGAAACCCTGTCTCAAAAAAAAAAAAAAAAAAAAAAAAAAAGTCTAGTAAACATGAAGAGCTTAAGCAGATAGGTACTTAAGTTCAGTTGATTACTTAAAAACAAACATATTAAAATCCAACAGAAAAATAAAATACAAACAAGTGTGAATTAAAATATCAAACATACAATTAAAATAATGAGAATAAAATTTCAAACTATTAACTAAAACTATAAAAGACTAATAATTAAAAATAGTGCAAGGAAGAAATCACGAAAAAATTAGGGCCAAGTTGCTGATGTTATGGAGCTGCAAGATTAAAGTGACTTTGTTCCCAGGGAACGGGAATCTGCGGTACACTCCTTACACTGACCCTGCACCTCCAGTCAGACAGACGGCCCTCATACTGCACAGCACAGAGCTCCTTAGAGAGAAAGCGCTGTGGAAGGCTGGGGCAAACTGACTATGGGAAAGGACTAAAGGGTCTTAAGAGCTTGGGTAGCTATAGTGATAGGAAGACAAAGGAAAAGTGGGGACAGTGAAAAGTGATAAAGAGCATGGGCATTGCCTAGCATCTCTCTCAGGGTTGATCCTGTAGCCACTTTCATGCCAATATACATTCTATTACACTGTCCTTTAGCCCGCATGCTTTCACCATTTCTCTTTTGTTCATTTTCTCGCTATCTTCTTTCTGTCCTACCTATTTGATTCATATCCCAAACTGTGAACACGCATACTAAAGAGTTTTAAGTAATAAACCAATCCATCTAGACTCAGTATCTAGACAGAAATATGAATCAATTATTACTCAAATTAATCACTGACACAGGCGAATAGTCCAATTTAACAGAGAAATATTTGTTTACATTATTCTGTGAGCTACAGATATGAGCATAGGACAAAGGCATAAAGGCTAAACACACACCTCACAGTCTTTAAACATTTTACTGCCAAGAAGAAGAAAACCAAGCATATCCATTCACTTTAAAATATAATTCTGCGCCAAGAGTTCAATCTCTGACACTGTGCATGCACCGAGACACACACACACACACACAAGTAAAATACTGAGAGCATAAGTAAAAATGTATGTCCTACACAATAGGAAAAACTAAAATGCAATACCTGTGTTTTACTATAATCTACATCAAATTTCACTGCTTGAAAACTGCAAGGTTCCATAAGTTAGGTAAGGGAAAATATTTCATGTCATAAAGTTGATTTTTCCTAAGTGTTTTCGATAGAACAGTCAATAAAAGCAAGTAAACACAAGAAACACAGATGACATCATAGTGTATCTCCTAAGAGTTAAAAGCCATTTTAAGTTACATTACCATGTTTAACACTTGCAAAGGGCTTATAACATTCTAGTTAATTTAGTTCTTATTTGTAACATGAAATGCTGGCCTGCTTATAAAACCTTCGGATAGTGGATTATTACATAAGGCCAAGAGACAAAGCCTAGGAGAGGGAGTATTTACACAGCTGTCCAAATTCCTGCAAAAGGCAACTAGTCACACAGGAGACAAATATCTAAAATATGTAAATTAACTGAATAGAAGACATGTAAATATAATCTTTCCTAAGTAAAAAGAAAAATGGAAAACCAACAAAGAAACAACAATGAAGTTTTTAAATGAAAGTCCTAGGATTAGAGGTACAGTCCAGTGGCAGATGTTGGGTAGATTGCTTTTTAAAAGGGAAGAGAGGGGGAGGGGGGAGAGGGGGGGGTAAGGGGGGGAGGGAAGGAGAGGGAGAGAGAGAGACAGAACTCAGGGAAACACTACCAAAATACTTTTGTAAAAAGGAAAAATACAAAAATAGTTATGTAGATGTATCATTGAAAACCAACCAGAAACAAAAATCTAAGTGTCAAGCATTTCACAAAAAACAACAAAAGACCAATAAAATGTTTTCCAACATATTTTGTAATTAAGGAAATGGAAATTTTTTTTGAGGATTTATTCCATTTTACTTTTTTAAACACATTTTTATTGAAATATAAAATAATTCATACTACATCTCATTTGCTATCCCATCCCATGCATCCTCCCATTCCTCCCTCCCTCCCTCCCTCCCTCCCACTTTCACCCCAGTCCCCTTCCCTATGACTGTGACTGAGGGGGACCTCCTCCCCCTGAATATGATGCTAGGGTATCAAGTCTCTTCTTGGTAGTCTGTTATCCTTCTTCGGAGTTCCATCGGGTCTCCCCACCAAGGGGACATGGCCAAATATGGGGCACCAGAGTTTGTGTGAAAGTCAGACCCCAGTCTCCACTTAACTGTGGAGAATGTTCTGTCCCTTGGCTAGATCTGGGTAGGGGTTTGATGATGACTGCACGTATTGTCCTTGGTTGGTGCCTTAGATCGAACAGAACCCCTGGACCCAGATCTGCCCGTCATAATGTTCTTGTAGGTTTCTAGGACCATCGGGATTCATCTATTTCCCATTCTCCTATATTTTTCTCACCTAGAGTCCCAATAGGATGTCCTCACCTCTATCCCACTTTCCTGGTAAGTGAAGACTTTCATGGGACCTGCCCCTTGGGCTAGTGTCCAGTTATAAGTGAGTATATACCATTTGAGTCTCTCTGCTTCTGGGTTAACGCACTCATTATGATCATTTCTAGTTCAATCCATTTGTATACAAATTTTGGAAATTCCTTGTTTTTAATATCAGAGTGATATTCCATAATGTAAATGTACCAGTTTCTTTATCCACTCTCCTACTGAGGGACACTTAGGCTGTTTCCATGTTCTGGCTATTATGAATAAGGCTGCTATGAACATGGTTGAACATATGTCCCTGTTGTGTGCTGGAGCATCTTCTGGGTATATTCCAAGGAATGGGATAGCTGGGTCTTGAGGAAGCCCTATTCTCAGTTTTCTGAGATAGCGCCAGACAGATTTCCAAAATGGTTGCACTAGTCTGCACTCCCACCAGCAATGAAGGAGTTATTCCTCTTTCTCTACATCCTCGCCAGCATGTGGTGTCACTTGAATTTTTGATCTTAGCCAACCTGATGGGTGTAAGATGGAATCTCAGAGTTGTTTTGATTTGCGTTTCTCTCATGACTAAAGATGTTGAGCATTTCTTTAAGTGTTTCTCAGCCATTTGATATTCCTCTGTTGAGAATTCTCTGTTTAAATCTGAGCCCCATTTCTCAATTGGATTATTTTGTTTGGTGGTGTTTAATTTCTTGAGTGCTTTATATATTTTGGATATTAGACCTTTGTCAGATGTAGGGTTGGTGAAGATCTTTTCCCAGTCTGTAGGCTGTTGCTTTGTTCTATTGACAGTGTCTCCTACCTTACAGAAGCTTCTCAGCCTCATGAGGTCCCATTTATTAATTGTTGACCTTAAGGCCTGGGCTGTTGGTGTTTTCTGTTCAGGAAGTTGTCTCCTATGCCAATGTGTTCCAGGCTTTCCTCTCACTTTTTCTTCTAACTAATTTAGTGTCTCTGGGTTTATGTTGAGGTCTTTAATCCACTTGGACTTGAATTTTGAGCATGGTGACAAGTATGGGTCTAAATGCATTTTTCTACATGTAGAAATCCAGTTAGACCAGCACCATTTGTTGAAGATGCTATCCTTTGTCAAAAATCAGGTGACTATATGTGTGTGCATTCATGTCTGGGTCTTCAATTCGATTCCACTGATCAACCAGCCTATTGCTGTGCCAGTACCATGCTGTTTTAATTACTATTGCTCTATAGTACAGCTTGAGATCAGGTATGGAGATTCCTCCTGAGGATCTTTTATTGCATAAGATTGTTTTAGCTATTCTGGGTTTGTTGTCTTTCCATATAAAGTTGAGAATTGACCTTTCAAGGTCTTTTAAATATTGTGTAGGTATTTTGATAGGGATTGCATTGAATCTGTAAATTGGTTTTGGTAAGATGGCCATTTTTACTATGCTAATTCTCCTGATCCACGAACACGGGAGATCCCTCCATCTTCTCAAGTCACCTTCAATCTCTTTCTTCAGGGATTTAAAGTAAGCCAGGCATGGTAGAACATGCCTTTAATTGCAAGAGCAGCCTGGTCTACATAGTGAGACCCTGTCTCAAAAAACAAAACAAAAAGATATTGCTTTTTACTGACTACTAAAAACTAGAGTTTTCTTTAGGGCAGGAGGAAACCTAGTACACTGACAAAGAGGAGAATTTACAAAAGTAAATTTAGAAAACAGGGCTGGAGAGATGGCTCAGTGATTAAGAACACTTATTGCTCTTAAGGGGACCTGGGTTCAGTTTCTAGAACTGACACAGTGACTCACGTCCATCCTTAACTTCAGTTCCAGGGGATCTGGTGTCATCTTCTGACCTCCATGATCACCAGGCATATACACTCATACATATAGAAATTTAAAATCTAACGAAAAAAATTTTTTTAGTGAGGGATAGTAGGAAACACCTATAATCTGTATTGGGGTGGGGGCTGAGGGAAGCAGATCTTGAGTTCAAGGCCAATCTGGGCTACAAAGTCCGTCTCAATAGACTAAAGAAAGACAAGAGCTCTCTGCAGCTGACGGTGACTATTAAAGAAACCCACTGTGGTCAAAGGCAGAGTATGCATAACTATGGGGCACCCATCTCTAAATCATACATCTATTAACACAATCCTCACACTCAGGGCTCCAGGAACATCAAGGAAAAGGAGACGGGAATATTGTAAGAGGCTAAGGACCAGGAGGACTACTGTAAAATAGTATACTGTGGGCATGACAGGGAGGCTACACCCATTAACTCACAACAACACGGTTGTCTACACAATACCACACCAGTTAGCATCCTGAAATGAACTGGGGTAGAGCTCATAAGGTCTTGCCTCTAGCTGAAGAACTATAAGGAGGCACCGGCTGAGAGAGTAAGTTTTCTTCAGGGACAAGCCCCCCTAGGCTGCTCACGCTCGGCCCTATAGCCCTGTACTGGAGGCAACTCTAACTGTTAGGTTTTACACACATACTCGCTGCTAGTAACATCTCAGTACTTCACAATCTGTCCAAAGAGCCTGTGCTCAGCTTTGCTGTCTATTTCACAATGGGTATGTTGCCTAAAGCATTTCTTTTTCCTTTTTTTTTTTTAAAGCACTTCTTTTGCTTAAATATATATAAGCTCAGAAAAAGATAATAAAAATATAAAAGTACTTTTTATAAACTAAAACAAACTCAATCATCAGTATGCTAATTCGCAGAGTATTTCATATTCCCCACACTAAGAATAGTCTGACTGAATCAGTATTAAAAACGACGGCCACTGTCAGTTCTTTCCACTGTCACTCTTCCCTCAGTAGACATAGAAAAGCAAAAGGAACCCATGGCATAGTGTTGAGGAATTATCACCATAAGATGAAGGTAGAAATCACAAAAGCATCATATGCATTTTGGGTTTTTGTTTTTGTTTTTCAGAATGGTCAGGAAAAAAGGGCCTATTTCTCATGGAGAAAGACAGCTTAGGGTTTAGGAGTGTAAAAAAGGCTCTATATAAAATTTAATAAACAAAATAAAAAACCCAAATTATGAAATATCAAAAGAAATGTGGGCTATAGAGAAGTGACTCTTGTGGTCACATTTGTAAGAGGCCATAGTCATCCACCAACACAGAAGACTGTGTGGAGCCTCATCACACAGGCAGTGAAGACAAAGCCAAGGAGAAGGGAGACAACAACAGATGGCCCCAGCTGGGTGGGGACAGAAAGAAAAACCAAGACACAATGTGCTTTTCTGAGGACGGACTGGAACAGCAGGTGACTAATACTGTTGCATACAATGTTAGAATATTCTGTTTACATCTTCTATATAAAGAATAGCATATAGACTATGGGCCAGCAAGGTGCTTTCCAGTCAGTAAAGGTGCTTTCCACCAAGGCTGATTGATAATCTGAGTTTTAATCCCCAGTATTCACAGACAGAAGTAGAGCACAGACACCTACAAGCTGCCCTCCGAGCTGCATATAAACACACAGTAACGCCAGGCGTGGTGGCGCACGCCTTTAATCCCAGCACTCGGGAGGCAGAGGCAGGCGGATTGCTGTGAGTTCGAGGCCAGCCTGGTCTACAAAGTGAGTCCAGGATGGCCAAGGCTACACAGAGAAACCCTGTCTCGAAAAAAAAAAAAAAAAAAAAAAAACCACACACAGTAACATGAGTGAGTGTGTGCATCCACACCCACACCACTTTTATCCATCTATTGCTTTACTTATTCAAAATAATTGACTTAGGTCCAATTTCTATGGACTAGTTAGTACTGAAGACTTAAAGTAACCAAAGACATGTATCGCCCTTTGTCTAATGAAGCACTCTATTTAAAGATAGTCAGATGTAAATAAAACACACCACAAGGTAGGCAGCCACTTAATAGTAAGGACCATGGTCAAGTGACACTTGGGTACCCCTAAATGTTTGTCAGGTTGTAAACAATGATGAGCAGTGTAAAACAGGCAGTGGTGGTAGGAATCACGTGCTGACCAGAAGTAGACTAGGGCAGCTTCATAGATTTGCAACTGTTTGGTTGTTTGGTTTTGGTTTTATCTAAACAGGTTGCTACTCACACAAATAAGCTTAAATCTCAAATGTTGACATGTGGATCACAAGTATTGAAACCTAGTCATAACTGACAGCGTTCCATCTGTGGAACTCTGAGTAGGCTGTGAACCAGACATACAGTAGAGCAGTGTGGTGCCAGTCATCAAAGGAAGATGACGTCTTTGAAACTATAGCCAAGTTAAACATGATGTTGATTCCAAGGAAAGTCGAGGTATATTATTAGGTCTATGAGCTCTGGAAAGGGGGAAATGTGCTAGCTAATTTAGGTTAGATAACATCCAATCAAGATATAAATGGCACATGTAAGAGCCATGTGATAAACTAGAAAGCATACACCCATCGAGCAGACAAGAGCCCTGTGAGTGCTGAAAGCTGGCAAACCTGGCTTGGCTTTCAGTCTTAGGGCTTCTTAAGAGTCCTATGGAATGTTGAAAATTTCAAAGATTAGGTCCTGAGCCACTCACTCTTTAGAAGTCAGGAAGGAGACTGAGAAGGAAGAGTGAGAGAGGACAATCCTGAGAAAAGGAGGTCAGGATGAGCAGTAAGCAGTGACTTAGTAGACAGCAATGAGAGAATGGTTTGGTAGGAGATGAAAAAAATGTACATTATCAAAGGAAAATAAGACCTGTATACAAATAGAGGGCTGATCCTGACAGTGTAGTCCATCAATTTCAGTAGGAGAAAAGGGCACACACAGAGTCAGGAACAAGTGAATATGGAGGGGGGGAAAGTATACAACAGCTTCCTTTCAGGTCTTTCCAGGCCAGGGATGTTTTACTTATCTCTTTAGTCGCAGTGCCTAGCACTAAACAGCAGTGTATTTGATGAAGAGAGTAGTTGCACAATTTTAAAAGATACAATCCAGAAGACATCTAAAGCTCATTTTAAAAATTAGATCCTTTATTTTTAGGGACTGTAATATAATTACATCATTTCTCTTTCCTCTTTCCTCCCTCCAAGCCTTCCCATATACCCCTCCGTGCTCTCTTTCAATAACTGTTGTTCCATGCATGTATGTGCATGTGTGTGTATTTATTATGCATATGTATATGCACATATACCCCTAGATATACAAATACATCCTGTCCAGTCTGTATGGTTTTCAGGGATGACCATTTGGTATTAGGGTACAGTTATTGTTCTCTTTCGATAAGCCAGTGGTCTCAGGAGAACTAATGCATGAAAGCTGCACGCAGACACAGCCCCAGACTTGGGAGACAGCTCCATTGGTAAAGTGCCATGCAAGCGTGAAGGCCTAAATCCTATCCCTACAACCCAGATCCCTGCAGCTCACGCTAAGACCAACCAACGGACAAACACAGATCCCTGCAGCTCATGCTAAAACCAACTAATGAACAAGCAGCATATCTAACCATGGCAGCACATGTACCTAGACAGTAAAACCCAATCTCAAAAAAACAACAACAATCATAATATTTTTAAAGTAGGAGGAATATGAGTTGGTTCCATTTCTGGTAATGATGTGTGGAAAAAAATCTCAAAGACATGAGAAAATAAGTGCTTGTTTTTTTCCCCTGGTGGTGGGAGGAACAGCATCTTGCCAGGCTGGCCTACAAGGAAATCTCTTCTCACTTGACCAACCCTTTAAAGACATTAATTCACATTCAGACTGTTTATGACTACTTACTTGCCAGAGTTGGGTAAGAACATAAAACAAGAGCTCAGAAGAAAAGGAATTAGACACAGCTTTTAAAAATAAATAGTGAACACGCTCCTGTGCTTCCAACTCCAGACTTCATTGTACAGCTTTCTCCTTGGTCTCCTGTTGCTCTCTAACACTCACACCACAAACGCATGTAGGTCTTCTAAGAAGGAGTTAAGGAGTTCATTTGCCCATCCAGAGAGATTTCTCTAGAAGATATTACAACTCAGCAGGCAACCAATGCTACTTCATCAGCTGAGGCCCTTTCCTCCTGACTAAGCAATGAAAGCCTCTGGTGGCATCTGATTTCTCATAACTTTCCATAACTGTTTTCGTTTATGCTTGTAAAATTCTTTTTAGCAGCATTCCCCTCATTTACTCCCTTTTAGAGATAAGGTCCTGCTATCTAGCCTAGGCTGGCCTGGAATGTCCTCTCCTGCGCCCTCAGCCTGGTGTGGGATTACAGGCATGCACCACCTCAGCAGGTCCCAGGATGCCTCTGTAACTGTGACAACTGTACCTAACCACCCTCAACTTAACCCTCACAAGTGTCATACTTAGTTCTTATCCTAAATGACAAAAATTTCATATAACTTCAAAAATGTCAGAAAAGGGAAATTAATAAGCCATATCAATTATTTTCCTCCAGTTTGAAGGTATGACTGGCAAGTAAAGGTGCCATGACACCCCACATGATATTTGCCTATGTGCCCTGGCACAACTAAACTAAACTAACCAGTATCATACCCCATAAACACACCTGGCCTATTCTCTCAGTCATTTTCAAGGATCCGATTAACACACTGATATATAATTAAAATGCTATTCTATAGACCTCTAAAACATGATCCGAGACACAAACTGCTTCATCGACGCATTTGTTTTTCCTTTGTCCAGCTGTTAGACAGCTGCTCTCAGCCTGTGGGCCACGGCCCTTTTGGGGATCACATAGCATAGATCCTGGATATTTACATTACAGTTCATAACAGCAGCAGAACTGCAGTTATGAAGGAGCAACAAAATAATTTTATGGTTGGTATTACCATACCATGAGGAACTGTTTTAAAGGACCACAGCAATAGTAAGGCTGAGAGCTACTGGTAGCATGTCTCCATTCTCCAGTCCCTGCAGGTCTTTGACAGGCTATAACCTGTTTGTCTGTAAAGGATGTTTTAAACACCTACTCCAGCACATATATTTTGTATTCTTATAGCTAATTTATACTACTATAGTTATATAGAGATTGTGTGTGTGTGTGTGTGTGTGTGTGTGTGTGTGTGTGTCTATGTATTAAAGATTAAAGGGAAAAACTTAAAACATAATTAGCTTATGTTATTGATTTACTTTATAAATTTTGGCATTTCCCCTATATTCCTGGAAATATGGTAAACATACATTGGTGACCACTAATCTGAATGGCTGAAAGCTCATCTAAAAATAAAAGCTTTATCACACAGCTTAACCCATTGACAAATATTTTGCTCCAATTAGAGCCTTATATATTGTTCCTATTCAAGCCCGCCCTTCAAATTCTTAAAGCGCTTAGCTAACTTTTTTTTTTTCAGAGTTTGGGGCAGGGGTCAAACCCAGGGCCTTGCATATGCTAGGCTGGTTGGTGATCTACTGGTGAGCCACACTCCTAGCACAATCAAGCAATCCTTAACTCTGTCTAACATTCATTAACTCATGAATTTGAAGGTTATATTATAGCTACAGGAGCTAACTAGGTAATTTTTAATGCTAAGATTTGAGCCTAACCAAAGCAAAGACTCTTATGTGCATATTTATGTATGCATATCTCTAATGACACATGAAAAAATGAATATATAAGATTCTACGTAAAATACAGCAAATGCCTTACTGACACTGATCATTTTATGTACTATATGGTTGTATTACTTACTTTAATGCTTAGATCCCAGTGAATATATTTCAAAGAACCATCAAGTACAGACCAAATTAAGCATTCTTTTTTGTAATGTAACAAAAAAAAAAGGTAGAGATAACAGAAAACATTATATACTTTGCTCTATCATTAAGCAAACTAAGAAAACATATTAAACACTCTGCCCAAGTACCAACAATGCAGTAGGCACTAGTCTTCACAAAACCAAATAACTTAAAAGAAACTTCAAGATCAAGGCCAAACAGCCAAGCCTTGCTTGAGTTTGCTGCACAACAGCACCACCAGGTGGTGGTTTATGCAATCTTCAATCAAGCACCTTGCATTACAGGAACTTGAGGCAATCCAAGGCATCTTCTGATATCTCTGAAATCAGCAATAAACTCCAAAGATTTGTCTAATGATAATTTTGTCTGCTCTGCTTTCAGCCTTATGAGCAATACAGAACAAACAAGTAGCTTTTCTATTTAACAACTTTCCACATATTTTAAAATAGCAACAGTAACCCTCTCCACTCCTCTCAGCGACCTAGACAGCCAAATAGCTTTCTCAAGTAGTAAGTTAAGTGATGCAAGTATAAATTTTAACTTAATTTTTGAAGTTATAATAATTTATAAGCTACACATATCCCTAAGGCATAAATAATTTAAATACAGATCTTTATTTTAATATTGCTGGATGCCTTCATAAATAAATCTGTAGGAAAATAACTCATTACACTAGCAAAGATGGCCTTAAACGTTCAAAAATGTTTTCTATACATTACCTTCATCAAATAGAAATTTTCATTTTTCAGTCTATAGCACAAATGACCCATTTTTAAAATGTAAATACACCATGTCTATTTTTAAAGCAGCTCTAAGTCTTTTTAACAATGCACTCACTGGTACTGTAAGGAACTTTAAGGTCCCACACTCACAATACTTCAGTTAAGCTAAAAAACAAAACTACAACTGACATTGCTCACATAGCTACCACCTCTGACTGAAAATGAATGATTTAAGAAATTATTTCTAACAGAAGAGCTTTAATTTTATAGTTCCACCCAATCAAAAAATCTTATACCTGCCTTTAAATAATATTTTCATGGTAAAAGTAGATCTTTACTTGTTAGCATCAGTATGGTAAAGGTTAGTTTATGAATTCAGTATTCATCCTTAGCACTGCTAGTTTCAGACATGCTATTTCCTATCAGTACTTGACAAAGAAAGACCAACTTAACTGATAGTAGATGCTTGAGTCCTACCTACGTAACTACTCAAATCATATTTGAGCCTTTTAGAAACTGAAGAACAACCAAAAGAGTAATTTAAATAATATGTCTGTTCCATATAAAAATAATAGGCCACAGTAAAATTTGTTCTAAAAGGACAAACAGAAAACTCAGTACTACTTCATAGTTTGGTTTCCTGAACTTTAGAACTAACTAGGCTTGAATGAGTAATTTTTAAAAAATATTTGCTTTTTGTTTGTTTTACAGCATTCTAGCCACATGTGTGCCTGCATGCCAGGAGAGGACACCAGATCTCATCATAGATGGCTGTGAGCCACCATGTGTTTGCTCCGAGTTGAACTCAGGACCTTTGGAAGAACAAACAGTCTCCTAACCTCTGAGCCATCTCTCCAGCCTTTGAATGATTAATCTTCAATAGCCAAGCCATTAAAATGACAATGCATTTCCAAGCATTAGGCGCTATTTTTACTAAGTTTATTGTGAGCAGAATGGCTAACTATGTAGGAAAAGTTATAGAAACAGTATTACATTTTCATAATTTTGCAAATTACAAATAGAAAACAACCTGTTTAGAAAATAAAAGGAGAAAGGCTGATTTTTGCACCTGCTGGGATTTCTATTTCCTAATAAACCATGGTTTCTAGGCTAACTCTACGAAGTTACTTACAACTTAGTTCAGATTAGCTACCCTAAACCTGAAAGGTGTTCTGCATAAATAAAACTTCCAAAACAACAACAAAACAAAAACCTTCCAGATAATTCATTCTTATCCTACCAGGCAGCAAAGCATTTCATAATTTACTTACAAACATTTTTCTAAAAAACAACTTTATTCCTCTTTTCTTTTTTAAACGGCGTCGAACTGGATTGTGATTCAGTGGTAAACCACCTGCCTAGTATACATGAATTCCTTCTTGGGTTCCATCGTCATCCAGGGGAAAGAAAACAAAAACAAACAAACAAAAAATCCCAGCAGCAACAACAGAACCCTCTGAGAATGTAACCGTTTTCTCCAGCTTACTTGCAACCTGATCACTAACTATTGCACAACAGTCATTTTATATGTTCACCTTTCTTGTATCTATCTAGTGTCAACAGTGTGCTTTCCATGCTTGTGTGAGACAGTCAGTATAGCCTCCAAAATACAAAATATATACATTTTCTGGCATATGACTACTTGGCTTTTCCACTGTTGGTTTTCAAATGATTAGAGTTACTTTATGAAAATAACAGCAAAACAGGCCATTGTATTCCAATGGAGTCTTTTTTTTTTAATTTTATTAAATTATTCAGATTACAGCTCAATTGTTATCCCATCACTTGTATCCTCCTGTTCCTTCCTCCTTCCCACTTTCACCCTATTCCCCTCCTCTAGGTCTATGACCAAGGGGACCTCCTCCCTCTCTAGATGGTCAGAGGCTATCAAGTCTCATCTTGGTACCCTGCTTATTCTTTCTTTGAGTGCCCTCAGGTCTCCCCACCAAGGGAAGGTGATCAAATATGGGGCACCAGAGTTCATGTCTGAGTCAGTCCCTGCCCTCCACATAACTGTGGCGAATGTCCTTTCCATTGGCTAGATCAGAGTAGGGGTTCAATGTTTACTACATGTATTGTCCTTGGTTAGTGCAATAAATAGTTTGAGCAGAACCCCCTGGGCCCTGATCCACCTGTCACGATGTTCTTCTTGTAGGTTTCTAGGACCCCATGTGAGTCTTTCTGCTTCTGGGTTAACTCACTCATTATGATCATTTCTATTTCAACCATTTGTCCACAAATTTCGGGAATTCCTTGTTTTTAATAGCTGAGTAGTATCCCATGGTATAAATGTACCACAGTTTCTTTATCCATTCTTCAACTAAGGGACACTCAGGCTGTTTCCAGGTTCTGGCTATTATGAATAAGGCTGCTATGAACATGGTTGAGCATATGTCCTTGTGTGGTGGAGCATGCTCAATGTCTTTAGTCATCAGAGAAATGCAAATCAAAACGACTCTGAGATTCCATCTTACACCCATCAGAATGGCTAAGATCAAAAACTCAAGTGACAGCACATGCTGGCGAGGATGTGGGGAGAGAGGAACACTCCTTCATTGCTGGTGGGAATGCAAACTAGTACAACCACTTTGGAAATCAATCTGGTGCTTTCTCAGAAAACTGGGAGTAGGACTACCTCAAGACCCAGCTATCCCACTCCTTGGAATATACCCAATGGAGATCTTAAGAAATCTAGATGTTTGCTCATGGAGTCAGGAACATCTTCCCTTAGGAAATTAGCCTTTGTGTGAAGTGTGCAGTGCAGTTTCTGGCTTCTTTTCTACCACAGCCAGAATCAACACACCTCATTTCAGCCTTTTCTATTCTCCATACGATAATTCTTTTCCCTAGATGACCTCACATACTCACATACTCTGCTCAGCTGAAACCAAGAACTTAAGGAACAAAGCAAAGTGATAAAAGCAGGCTGAGCACAGTGGTTACACACAGCACTCCTGAGGCAGAGGATCATGAGTTCAAGGCCAGCCTGGCTACCAAGTGGGAACCTGTCTCACAAAGAAAAAGACACAATAGCACTGTGGTCTAATTATATAAAGAGGGTTAGATGATAATTATATTAACTGAAAACAATGTGTTTATAACTTGTATTTCTATGACAAAAAAAATGCTGATGAACCAAATCTCAGTTTCTCTCTGTGGCGATACTCAATAGTCAAATATATAATTTTCTCTGGCTACTTAAGAGCCTAATACAAGAGAATTTATAAAAAGCATTGGAGAATTTCCAAGAGAATAAAAAATATTAATAAACACCAATGCATTTTTAAAATCTAGATTGTGTATATATATTAAATATATATAACAAATTACAAAATTATACATTTTTAACTTTGTTAATCACTTATCAGTAACAAAGAGAAGCTTCAGGACTTCTGCCTAAAAAATAAATATAAACCTACTTCTCACTACTAAAATGTTCCTATAGCTCAAGTTTTACAGAAATTTCCTTAAGTCATCATTTTATGAATAGAAAAAACATGAGATGATTTCTGAACAATAATAAACCCTGCTGTTTACTTTTAATTGTTCCTAATGAAGATGAGAAGAATTTTTTAAAGCATTTAAATAATTAGCTCCATTAGTCTATTAGGCTTAAATAAATTAAAATTACCACTTTATATCTACTGGCTAGTTATGTCAAAACTGATTTAAATAAAGGAATTTCTTCACTAAGGAAAAAGGTCAATAAGGAAATATACCTTGGCATAGGGAGTAGGGGTAGTTATCCTACAAAGTTATCATCTTCCACATATAGCCCAAAGATACCCAGCTAACTTACCTCCTTTTTGCAACTGAAAATACACAATAGACTCACTGAAATTAAACCAAGATGGCAAACCCTTTCTGGTGGTACCTGTAAGCAACCACACAACACTGAGGTCACCCAGGAGCTAAGAAGACATGAGCATGGACAAATAGGGTACTCCATTCCCTCTCTGTAAAACAGTGAATTTTCAGACTGAAATTTATTCTTGGTAAAAGCTATATAAAATTACGTATTTGAACCATACCTTGTTTTGATTCCAAACCTTCTGGTTGTTTGTTCTCTCTGAGGGATGAAGTAGAATCTACACAGGCATCTTTATCTTGCCTAAGCAATAAAAATAAGAGCTTGTAAAACAGTATTCAGTTGTTTAATGTCCAAGTTCTCAGAATTATGTTAGGCACCAGCGAAACATGACGAATTCCAAGCCTCAGGTATTATTTAGTACTGGGGAGACTCAGGACCACGTACACGTGTCAGAGGCAGCACTTATAAACTAGTCTTAATTTATGCAATGTACTTCTTTGTAAAAATCAAGGCAGAAGCCTAGGGGAACATGGAGGCATTTTTTTTTCTCCCAAAATTCTATAGAGTAGCTGGTGTGGGAAATCACCACTCACAGCAGCGGCTGATGACTCCTCAGGGGTCAAAGCTGAAGGTAACGGGCACTTCAGCACTCCACTTAATTTAGGTTCCTCTAACGTCATCTACTGTCTATGAAGAGTGCACTCGATGTGTGATACACGTATGTATCAAAGTAAACAGATTAACTGTAAGGGTATAAAGTTTCCCTGGACAGCCTGCAGCAGAGCTGCACACAGTGCTGTGCCATCTCAGTGCTGCAGCTACAAACACCTTCTCAACAGTCAAAACGCCATCTGTGAATATCCGAGTGAGATAAGCAACGCTGTCTCACATCAGATAACTATTACCCTCTGAGAATGGTATTCTTATCCTGAAAGAAGCATTACAGGAATAACGTGGGAAGTGTTCCTAGTCACACAACTATTTCAACCAGCTAACAGTAACGAGTCTTTCAAGTAACCTAAGAATAAAATAGAATTGCAAATATTTCTTTGCCAAGTTTACTCTTTACAATCAATGTATTTGGCAAGTACGTTTATTTTGTATTAAAAAATCACTAATACAAAGCCAAATTCAAACAGAGCCAGGCATGGTGGTGCCCATCAGTAATTCTACCATATAGAAGAATGAGGTAGAAACAGCAATATCCATTTACAGAGATGTACTTGGCTTTGGTACTAATCATAGCTTCTGTAAGACATGCAGGCCTGCACTGACTCTTCTATTCTTTCAGTACAATGACTGGCAGGTACCAAGAAGGGTATTTAAAAATTTATTCTTGGTAATCCAAGAATAAAATACAGAGCTTTGCAAGGAAGAGAGTGAAAATGTTCTACCTCAAACATTCCAGAAAACTCCAACAATATCTCCTCTGAGAACTGATCAACCTTTAAAGAAAACATTTGCTTTTACACAACCTCAAATGGTACATAATTCTTTAGCTACACACACAAGTACCTAAAACCACAAAAATATGCACTTGTATCAAAATATGAGCATTTCATTAAAATGTATAATTTTTTGCTTTTAGGTATCAGTTGAATTTAATTAGTAATAATGTACAGAAAATTATCAACAACAAAACATAATATGGTATTACCAGTAAAAAACATAAAACATGTAATACTGCAAAGACACAAAACAAAAGCTGCACAATACAGCTGAGAACGTACAGCTTTATTACGACAAATTATCAGATAAAGCCATCTCTAAAATGAGCAATGCTTTTTTAGTAAGGGGTGTTCAATGTCAGTCAGTATTATGAAAGAGAAAAGGCTATGGAAGTATTTCAGGTCAAAGGAATCTAAACAGCCATGACAATTAAATATTACAATTGACCTGATTGGAGGAGGAATGAAGTGAATCAAAAGAACAGCTGAAATGCTGATGGTAGACTGGATAAAGGCCTTTTATTAAAGTCAAATATCCTGAAATCGATACTCAGGGTTACAGAAAGTCCATCTCTGTTCTTTTGAAAACACAATGTAGCACTTAGGGATACTGTGTCACATCATGACATGACTTAATCCTCAAATGCTCACTCACACACAGAAGTCCCCTGTGTAGGGACTGAGAGACAGCACAGCAGGCAAAGCTGCACCCAAGCCCGACAACTTGAGTTCAGTCCCTGGATTTCATGTAAGCAGAGGAGAGGAAAGACTTGTTCTCTGTACCTCACACATGTGTTTAAGGTATATGCATGTATAAATAAGGGTAAAATGTTAGTAAGAGTAAAGCTATATACACGCTATAAGGATTACTCCTTTACCAGTCTGACTTTTATAATGTATTAAGTCTAAAATTACTTCCAAATAAAATGTTTAAGTAAACATGTAATAAAAACTGGTCAAAGCCCCTTAAAAGCCCTTCAGACATGACTCTATAAAGATTATCTACTGTTATAAACAATATATTTACATTCCCGATGAGAATATACATAAAACTCTACGTTAGGTTTGATCAGGCTGTTGAAGTCACAGACCAATTTCTATAAGCAGGTACAGTACACCACCCTGTGGCAGAAAAATAAAATGGCAGATTTTTTTTTTTTTTTTCAGAAGTAGCTTTTAATCAGAGCATGGTAACGCACACCTGTAATAACAGTACTCAGAGAGGAAGGGACAGGAAGATTTCCAAAAGTTTCAAATCAGCCTGAACTACAGGGGGAGACATTGTCTACAAGGAAACCAAAATAAAAATAAATAAAAACTAACACTAGAAAATTTTCCTAAGAAGTAGATTTCAGAACTAAAATTGTCACAGAGGTTTAGTTCTTTACAAACTTTAAAATGTACATTCAACTGTAGAGAAAGCAAGATATTTACAAAAATATATTAAAGTCTAAGAAAACTCTAACATACAACTCTTTCTAGAGCTATAGTGAGGTCTGAGTCTACTTGCAGATGATAAAATCTGGGAGTCACCAATACTAGGAAAGAATACAAAACTGTAATTTCAATTTATATTTAAAAGCTATCTAAATGTTTGTATTACAACTTTAAAATTAAGAATACTAGAGTAAACACTTGGACAGCAAAGAGAACCTAAGAGAGAAAACAAAGGACAAAACGACTAAGAATGCGACGGCGACCTTTGTGATTCTAGTTAAAACAAGGTAAGAATAAGCTGAATTGTCTTGTTACTTCCCTAATCCCCTTCTCCACTTGTATTCTGCTTCTTAGCACAGCTTAACTTACACTCAATGGCCTTGTTTGTTAGTGAGAGGACTCTATTTGACGCTCTAATGCTAAGTTCTCTAACTGACACAAGCCCGTTTCATGTGACATTATTCTCTCCTTTCTTACAACTTAATTATTCTTAAAAGTAACATGCACACACATACACATACACACACAAGAAAGAAAGAAAGAAAGAAAGACGGAGCGTGGCCTATAAATAAAAATAACTCTTAAGTTGGATTTCATCAAAACTTAATACTTGTACTTTTCCAAAAGACTAAGACAATGAATGAAAAGCCAAACCAGAGACTGTTTGCAAGCCACATTATCTGATAAAGAACATGTGTCCCAGCAAGGCAGTTAGCGTGTGCCAGCAATCCCAGCTATGTGGAAAGCTGGTGCTCGAGAGCTGTTTAGGCCCAGGAGTTGAACCCAGCCTGGACAACATAGCCAATCTTGTCCACAACAAAACAGCTTGAGTCTAAAATTCATAAGAACTCCACTGTGGTTTGAATGTGGGATTTCTCCTAAAGGCTCATGTGTTTAAACACATGGTCCCCTTGTATGACAGTGTTTAGGAAGGTTATGGAACCTTTAAGAGAAGGAACCTTAAACCAGGCCTGGAGGTTCACGCCTATAATCCCAGCACTCAGGGTGGCAGAGGCATGTGGATCTCTGTAACTTTGAGGCCAGCCTGGTCTACAAAAGCAAATGCATGGAGGAAACCCTGTCTTGAAAAAGAGAGAGAGAGAGAGAGAGAGAGACAGACAGACAGACCGACCCACCCTTACAGAGGAAGTAGACTGTGGGGGCACTTGAGATGTTAGTTACAGGCTGGCCACATTTCCTGTTCTCGTTACTTCTGAGTTACCAATACAATGTGAGAGGCCAGCCTCCTGCTCCAGCTGCCGTGGATTCTGTGCAGTGGTCCTTCCCAAACTCTCAGCCAAAACAAAAGTTTCTCCCTTAAATTGCTTTTGTTATGGTAACAAAAGAGCAACTAAGATAAACTATAAAGTCATAATAGGAAACAATAAAATATTAAATTGTCTCCAACTGAGGGAAATATGTAGATAGCAAACAAAGCACCTAGAGTCCAACATCTTTTGTTATTAGAGAGAAACATATATTAAAACTGCATTATGAAGCGCACGCCTTTAATCCCAGCACACAGGAGGCAGAGGCAGGTGGATCCCTGTGAGTTCAAGGCCAGCCTGGCCTACAAAGTTAGTCCAGAACAGCCAAGGCTACACAGAGAAACCCTGTCTCAGAGGACAAAACAAAAACAAACAAAAAACAAAAACAAAAAAGCAGAAAACATATTATGATACACTGCACATGTTAGGAAGGCTAAAACCAAAGCACCCAACAAACAGAACTCTCCCTGCTGGCCAACCAGGACGCAGAAATGACACAGCAATGTGGATACTAGGGCTTCCTTTAATATGAAAATAAAAGTAAAGCAGGTTTGTTCACACAAAAGCCTGCATTCTAATGTTACTTTGTTTAAAATCTTTATGCCCCCATTAGTTTTTTTATCATTGCTATAAAAAAATGTGATGACTTAAAATAACATAAGATTGCTGGGTGTGGTGCACTTTCGTCTCAGCACTTGAGAAGCAGAAGCAGGGAGAGCCCTGTGAGCATGAAGAGAGCTAGGACAGAAACTCACTATGTTTATATTCTGAAAGTCAGAAGTACAGTATGAATCTTGCTAGACTATAATCAAAAGAATCTGAGGACTAGGTATGGATCCATCATCTGTTCTTCTGGGTTCTCTATTCCTTGACGCTGTAGGATCAAAATCCCTGCTTCCCTATTTTAACAGTGGAGTGGTTTTGATGCCGTGTCTTTCTTCGTTCACTTGTCACTGTTCAGAAGGTTCAGGTGATCACAGCAGGCACATGTGGATAATCTAGGATAAGAACCCTGTCATAAGGTCTTTGATCTGAAATCTAAGTCTATCTTGCTGTCTAAGGCAATATTCTCAGGGTCTGGAGACTAAGCTGCAAACACCACTGAGACACTGTTATTATTAGGGTATTTCAGCTGGGGATCTAAAGCTGACACACCCAAAGGATGGAGAACTGTTTAGCAGTGAGAAGAAATTACTGAAATTCAAAACATGTTTGAGTCCCAAATACACTATGCTAATAAAGCCAGCCTCAAAAGACTGTATACAGGGCTGAGAAATGGCTCAGTGATTAGGCTCAGTGATTACTGGTCTATTAAGGAACCAGAGTTCAGATCCCAGCACCCTCATCAATGACTCACAAATTCTGGAAAGTGGCAGACAACTGTGACCTTCAAACACTATACAAAGAAGCAAAACAGACCCTCCCTTTTTTTTTTTTTTAACAAAGCTTTTCCAAATAATTCAAGTTTTGTCTCTGCAGACAGTAGCTGCCTGTTATGTTCACTAGGTAACAACTGGGAGTGGAGGTGTCAAACTATGACCATGGAAGCAGGGCCAGACATGTAGCCACCCCAGCGACAAGCATGAGCCGGAACCACTAGGTACCATTACTTTAAGTGTAAGATTCCATCTGAACATCATAAATCTTGATCTTAGTCATTCCATTAATACTTTCCCTGAAAGTTTTCTGAAAATGCTTGCCTGTTGATTCAGGGTACAATGCTTTAATTGTTATACCCTAAATACACAATGAACACTTCTCTCTAGCTAGACCCTACCTCCTAAGAGTTTCATAGCCCCTATACAGTGCTACTAGTTGGGGACCAAGTGGTCACATATGAGCCTATGGGGGGCATTTTACATATAGAACATAATATTCTACCTCCAGCAGTTTATGGCTGTCTTATCATGTAAAATATGTTTTACATGACTTTAGAGGAACCACTACCACACCCCACCACATCATTACATAACAAAAAGAATTGGGAAAAAAAAAGAATTGGGGAAATTCCAAGTATTCATCAATGTAAGATGGAATTTTAGAAGCTACTATTACAGAATCATAGTAAAACTCTGCAAAATGACACAGTAATAGTTTTCAGTGTACCATATGGCAATTCTAAAGACTTTCAATCCTTTTGTTATTAGATCATCATAATGTAATATGGTAGAATTTTATTCTTCAGATGAGGAAACCGAGGCCAAAAAGTTAAATAGTCTGCCAAATGTCAAACTGGTGGTAAACTGCGGGAGTCTCTTTAAAATGGGGCTACGAGATGGGTATAGTGGTGCATGCTTTTAATCCCAGGACTCAAGAGGCAGAGAGGCAGAGGCAGAATCTCTGTGAGTTCAAGGTCTACAAAAGCGAGTCCAGGACATCCAAGGCTACACAGAGAAACCCTGTCTATAAATAAATAAATAAAATAAATAAACAAACAAATAAACAAATAAATAAATAAAATGGGGCTACCTTAAGCCGTGAGCTTCTGCTTTTATTGTTATGCAAACTCTACATCTTACAGAAACTGTACTTTAAGTGGGAACACCAAAAACAAATGTGCTATATTCAACAGCTTTGTCTATGTCAGAGTAGAGCGTCAGCTGTCAGAGTTAGTTGTGTTTTCTTTTAAGCAAACTTTTGCCACACTGCCCACACTAGCTTACAACTGAGTTCTCATGCCTCAGCCAGCCAGTGTGTACTGTAACACCCAGAATTGACTATGAAGCAATAAAGCTCTTCTTTCTTACTAAAAAACTAGTTTACGCTCTCAAGTTAAAATGGATTTATTATTTTAAAAGTGGAAATTTTCAGTAAAGGCAGTGCATGAACAAAAATCAAAAAGCCAAAATACTTTAAAGAATTAGAGTAAGAAGTTAGCAAAGAAACACCATATTTCTCACTACGTGTGGTATGTTTAAATTCATGCCTATGCACTGGTCTTCTCACTTTAAAGAGAAGAGCAAGGCTGCATCTCAAACTGGCAGCCAAACTGGTAACGTGTAAGTATGTCCCATGTAGCACTATGCCACTAGGCCACCACAGTGGCATGAACGAGTCATGAAGAGAAGCTGACAGTGTGGGCTCAAGCCCAAGTATCCATATTGTAGAAGGAAAAAAAAACCCTCTCACAACTCTCACAAACTGTCCTCTGACCTCTACATACGCCATGACACGTGTGTATATGTGCGCACGCGCGCACACACACACACACACACACACACACACACACACACACACACAATAAAGATTGTTTCTTTGACTTTTCCAGCGTCTGGAGCTGCCTTTATCTTCACGCTCATGGCTCCTTCCTTCATCTCCTTACACAACAGCACAACCCCTCTCCTGACTTTGCTTCCCTGTGCTTCTATCATGTAGAGTTGTGTGTCAAATGCTCTTCTTTCTGCCATGTAACTACACATGTGATTGCATTTAAGGCCTGGCCTACTGGAAAATTGCCCAATGTCAACCTGACATTTAAATCACACCTGCAGTGCCCTCTTTGATGGGCAGACAAACACTAGTAGACTACAATATTAGAACTTGGGTGA
Source organism: Acomys russatus (assembly GCF_903995435.1). NCBI lineage: Eukaryota > Metazoa > Chordata > Mammalia > Rodentia > Muridae > Acomys > Acomys russatus. The sequence continues at coordinate 99,940,707 of NC_067138.1, forward strand.
CTTTATTGGGGGTCTGTTTTTGGTTGAGGGCATTGTTGTTTTAATTTGTTTTCCGTTGTTTGAGACAGGGTGTCTCTGTGTAGCCCAGGCTGTCCTGAAACTCATTCTGTAGATCAGGCTGCCCTCGAACTCAAGAGATCAGTCTGCCTCTGCCTCACAAGTGCTGGAATTAAAGGTGTGCACCATCACTGCCCAGCTAAGTATTTTCTTTATATATTACCAGTACTTTTGATTCTGTCACCAAGAGAAATGAAATCAGATATTCTCACGTAATATAGCTGCTGCAGATTCCTAAAACAGATTACACTAACCTATCCTTTAAATATAAAAGTTGTTAGCGCTGCAGCTACACCTTACCATGTTAGCAAGTACATACATCACTGTATCACAAAATACGTAACTTAAGTTTCCAGGATTGATGCCGTTTGTGGTTCTATTTCAATGTATACATTACAAATAAAAAGCAGGCTGAGCATACTAGTGAATATCTTTGATCCCAGTACTTGGGGGGCAAGGGGGAGAGCAGAGGCAAATGGATCACTTTGAGTTTGAAGTCAGCCTGGTCTGCATAATGAGTTCCAGGACAACCAAAGCTACAAAGTAAGATCAGAGAGAGAGACAGAGACAGAGACAGACACACACACACACACACACACACAGAGAGAGAGAGAGACAGAGACAGAGACAGAGACAGACACACACACAGACAGAGAGAGAGAGAGAGAGAGAGAGACAGAGACAGAGAGAGAGAGAGAGAGAGAGAGAGAGACAGAGACAGAGACAGAGACAGACACACACACACACACAGAGAAAGAGAGAGACAGACAGACAGACAGACAGAGAGACACTGATGGGGTGTGGGGGGAGAGCACGAGCAAGCATTGTTTGGAGAAATGATCTGTAGGCTTTATTAGTAATAGTTTTTTTAAAAAGACAAGGGCAGGTGGATGGAGCAGGATGAGGAGATAAAATATTAAATTTCTTATTATTCCTGGACACTATATACAATGCATAAAAACATACACACACATACACCCTTTGGATGTGGAGGCGGGAGGGCTCAATAAACGCCTACCTTCTAATTTCCATAACCTATATAGATGAAGTTTACGTGGGAAACTGGACTCTGTAGCTGTGCTTAAAGAAACTGAGATATACTTTCATGTATTTCTCTGAAGTGTCCAAACACAGTAGTTATCCTAAGAGGGACCCAAGAAGAGTCAAAGATGGAAGAAAAAGGAGGGTTGGTGAGTCAAAGGGGATAGGCAGCACCTAGTAGCCATGAAGTCAAGGAAATGTCCCCCTGCTGACACCATGGTATCAGTCCAGCAAAACTGACAGCTCAAGAACTCTTAGCCTGGACGTGGCAGGCGTGGCAGCCCTAGCCTGCAGTGGGTGCCAGCCGGCATGCTAACAGCCAGGAGTGGCAGAAAGAAGACAGAGACCTGCAGGTCAGCGGAGGCCACAGCGGGACCCTGCCTCACAGACAGAGAAGACAGAGACCTGCAGGTCAGCGGGGGCCACAGCGGGACCCTGCCTCACAGACAGAGAAGACAGAGACCTGCAGGTCAGCGGGGGCCACAGTGGACCCTGCCTCACAGACAGAGAAGACAGAGACCTGCAGGTCAGCGGGGGCCACAGCGGGACCCTGCCTCACAGACAGAGAAGACAGAGACCTGCAGGTCAGCGGGGGCCACAGCAGGACCCTGCCTCACAGACAGAGAAGACAGAGACCTGCAGGTCAGCGGGGGCCACAGGGACCCTGCCTCACAGAGAAGACAGAGACCTGCAGGTCAGCGGGGCCACAGCGGGACCCTGCCTCACAGACAGAGAAGACAGAGACCTGCAGGTCAGCGGGGGCCACAGTGGACCCTGCCTCACAGACAGAGAAGACAGCGACCTGCAGGTCAGCGGGGGCCACAGTGGACCCTGCCTCACAGACAGAGAAGACAGCGACCTGCAGGTCAGCGGGGGCCACAGAGTGGACCCTGCCTCACAGACAGAGAAGACAGCGACCTGCAGGTCAGCGGGGGCCACAGTGGACCCTGCCTCACAGACAGAGAAGACAGAGACCTGCAGGTCAGCGGGGGCCACAGTGGACCCTGCCTCACAACAGAGAAGACAGAGACCTGCAGGTCAGCGGGGGCCACAGTGGACCCTGCCTCACAGACAGAGAAGACAGAGACCTGCAGGTCAGCGGGGGCCACAGCAGGACCCTGCCTCACAGACAGAGAAGACAGAGACCTGCAGGTCAGCGGGGGCCACAGTGGACCCTGCCTCACAAACAGAGAAGACAGAGACCTGCAGGTCAGCGGGGGCCACAGTGGACCCTGCCTCACAGACAGAGAAGACAGAGACCTGCAGGTCAGCGGGGGCCACAGCAGGACCCTGCCTCACAGACAGAGAAGACAGAGACCTGCAGGTCAGCGGGGGCCACAGTGGACCCTGCCTCACAGACAGAGAGCAATGGAAGAGAGTGAGTTATTTTAAACCTCCCCATCTGCATCTTTTATACTGTCGATAAAAAGCTAATCATATATAGTACTAAAAAAAAAAACCTTAGTAATTTCTACCTTATAAGAACATTCACAGCAGCTGGTCCACAGAGCATGTCCAGGACAGCCAAGGCTACCCAGAGAAACCTTGTCTCAAAAAACAAAAACAAAAACAAAAAGAACATTCACAGTTCAAGCCTCACAAGGAACATGAAAGCCAGACAAAAAAATGAAAAAGCACTCAGATAACGTCAGGTGAGATATTACATAGGATAAATTACCTTTCCTCAATAAAATAGACATTTCAAAAGGACCTTGCAAGTAGAAAAATAGGTGCCATATACTACTGGAAAACTGTCCCAAGTTTCTGCCGTGTTGTAGAAGAATGGGTCCGTGTGAGAATGTGTCTCGATCTTCTAGAAACTTTTTAAAATGCACTTTCAAAATATCTTATTTATTAAAAATATAAGAAAATTGGTGAACTGAATATGTAAAATATCAAATATTAGAGCTGGGTGACAGGAATAGACACTTATTATACTATTACAATTTTGTGCATGTTTGATATACTTAATAATAAAGAATTAAAAACTAGCTCAGGAGTGTGGACAGTAGCAGAGTGCTGGGCTGGTATGTGTAAGCTCTGGGTTCAATTCATAACATAATTTAAAATCTAGTGAAAACAAATAAAACACCCCCCAAGAGTAAAAATCCTTTCAGCTAATGCAGGTAGGAAATGCAATTAAATACACACACACACACACACACACACACACACACACACACACACACTCATACCTATAACCCCAGCACTCAGGAAATTAGGAAGTTAGTATTAATATTAACATAAATCACATAAATGCATTTTCAGTTCATCAATCTTCACATATACAGCTATGCCCTCATCTTTTAATAAAAATTCACATAATCACCATATGTGTGTGTGTATGTGTATGTATGTCTGTATGTCTGTGTGTATACACACACACACACACACACACACACACACACACACACACACACACACACACACACACTTATATACCCCAATATCTACATTTCTAGTTTGGGCTTACTTAATTAAAATGAAGAAAATATGAGGTCAATTAAAAAAAAGAAAAGAAAACAAAGTTTAAAGTCAGCCACGGTGGTAGCATATATACGTAACCCAGCACGCAGGAGGCAGTCAGGAGGCCTGGGACCTGTGTCTGATGTCAAGCTGGGCAACAGAGTAGGACTCTATTTCACAAAGAACGTTGACGTCTTTACAACGCCGCCCGTTGTTGTTCCCCATAGCTAAATGGCCACAATTTTCAGTATATGCAAAGCAGTTAATTATATACTTTTCCCATATTAACATTTACGTATTTATTTACATTTAACTAAACTGCACATTTACCGTAACTGTACTGAAACAGGCATGAGTTAGTCTTGGTAAGCAGACAGCCCACATGTGTATCTGTTAGAGACCAGTCATTAGACAATCAGCACACTGCTGATGTCAATTTGTTTTTCAAATTAAATGAAAAGATTAATAAAAATGAAACTGTTAAGAGAAACTTTAACTTTTAAAAAGGTAATAGGAAGTTACAAAGGAATCCTAGAAGGGACACTAGGGTACAAGTTATTTGAGGCAAATGAGAAAAAAAGGGGGGGAGGGCTCTAATTAGGGCAAGGGAGGGAGATTAACACAGAAGAGGGAAGAGTGAGGGTCAAATACTAGGAAGGATGTTTGAAAAAAGTCATAAGGAATCATAGTTTTATCTTTCTACTCAAATTATGTATAATACATACAGCCTATATATGTGTACACACACACACACACACACACACACATACACAAACATATATATATATATTAATCTGGGCTGAAATGCTCACCTCCAAGAGCCATAGACGATGACAACAATAATTAATTATATATTATATAACTATTAAATAATATTTGTTGGGTAATTATGTGTTCACTGTGAATGATGACTCTGCACATGCAACTGTTGATTGCTAAGTGGGCAGAGCTGACTGTTATGATTGTGGCTCATTGCCTGCGTCACATTTGTAAACTCTCTTCCTCTGTCTCCATTTGATTGGCTTAGTGAAGAGTTGGTAGCAAACAGCTAGGCAGGAGAGGAAAGGAGGGACTTCCGGGCTGAGAGAAGGTTAAGCGACACAGGAAGGAACAGGTGCCAGGACTGAGCGAGAGAGGTAATGGGCCACAAGACAGGGAGTAAGCCAGAATTAGGTTAGAATAGCTGAGAATCTGTCCAACTACAGTACCTAAGTTTTTATAAATAAGTATAAATAATAATAAGTCTCTGTGTCTTTATTCTTCCATTGACGGGTCCAAGAAAGTCCTGCTATAATATTATTTAAAAACAGGTAGGAGAAGCCTACTTTTGAGATCTTGTTCAGGGTTGTCTAAGAATAATCACAAAACATGTTACTGTGTTGCCCTTGATTGTCTCTTAGACATTAACATCAAGCTGGGTGTGGTGGCACACGCCTTTAATCCTAGCACTCAGCACTGTGAGTTTGAGGCCAGCCTGGTCTACAAAGCGAGTCCAGGACGGCTAAGATAACAGAGAAACCCTGTCTCAAAAAAACCAAAAAAGAAGAAGAAGAAGAGGAAGAAGAAGAAGAAGAAGAAGAAGAAGAAGAAGAGGAGGAGGAGGAAGAGGAGGAGAGGAGAGAAGAGAAGAAGAGAGGAGGAGGAGAGAGGAGGAGAGAAGAAGAGGAGAAGAGGAAGAAGAGAAAAGAAGAGGAGAAGAAGAAGAGAGGAGAGAGGAGAGAGAGAGGAGGCGGAGGAGGAAAGAGGAGGAGAGGAGGAGGAGGAGAGGAGAAGAAGAAGAAGAAGAAGAAGAAGAAGAAGAAGAAGAAGAAGAAGAAAACATCAAGCCTTTTTTCCCTAAAGACGCCTTCCACTTTGGACATGGGACACAAAGAATCTGAGCTGGTTCTGACCTGAAAGCCTCCTTCCCGAGGGCTAGTTTTCACGGTACCAGAAGATGCCATCCAAGTTTCTAAAAGAAGCGATCAACAGTGCTAGCTGGGCATGATGCCTGTGAACAGAATCCATGACCAGCACAGCGCTGTATCCCTAAGGGTGCAGTGGGGACACTTACACTCTGGCTCTCTAGGTGGACTTCGATTCTGCTCAATACAAGGGAAGTCATACCTGGCATTGGAAACCTCGGCAACTTCCTGGGGACAGCACAGTTACGGGTCTTGAAGAAGAACCTACAGCTGCCACTTTTCTAATCTTGAAATACATTCTAAATATCTATCCTTATACCCACAGGTAAGTGTTTAGTCCTCAACCGCTCATTAAGAAAACATCTCCTTGCATCATCAGAAACCTGTAACCAATCAAAATGCAGAGAACAAGTGACTTTGTGGTGTCCAGCCCCAACTGCTGTGATACTCTGGTTTTGAGACAGTGTCTCACTCCTGGAATTAAAGACATGAAGCAATTTTTAACTTCCTGTTTACATTATCTTATTTTTGACATGTATGTAGTGACATGTATGTGCAAGTAGATCAGAGGACAGCCTTGGGGACTCAGTTGTCTTACTTCCACCATGTGGATTCTGAGTCAAACTCAAGCTGCCAGACTTAGCAACAGAGGCCTTTATTAGACGAACTCTGTGTGGGAGAGGCCATGCATCTGCCACTGTGCACATGTGGAGATAACAGCTCAGCTCATAGGACTCGGATCTCTCTGGGTCTCTGTCTCCCTCTCCTATATGGGTCCTAGGGACTGAACTCAGGTGATCAATTTGACAGTGGAGGCCTTTACTCTCTAAGCCATCCCAATGGCTAATAAAGTAATTCTTTAAAAGGCCAATTTTCTTTACAAATTCTAATTTTTAAAAATGGTTCGATTAGGTATGTATGTACGTATGTGTGTGTGTGTGTGTGTGTATACACACACACAAATTTAAGTGTATCTTGTACATTAAAGTTAAAATTAAAAGTTAAATTTGTGTTACAGTAAAAATATTAGCAAGGTGTTTGTCTTTTTTTTTTTCATTTTGCTTTGTCTCCCATACCTAGTATTTTCCTCAGCCCAATCTATAGATTTGTGTAATGTCTTCTCTAAAGCCTTTTCCTCCCTCTCAGTATTATTGTACTTAACTATAAGCCTTTCCAACTTCTCTTCTAAAGTTTGTTTCCAAAGTTCTTATCTTTCATTTTGCTTTGTCTCCCATACCCTAGTATTTTCCTCAGTCTAATCTATACAATGTAGTAATTTCTTCTCTAAAGCCTTTTCTTTTGAAGAAAACCAGCAAGAATAAGTAAAACAAAAATCATAGTCATAATCAATAGCACAATTTCTCTCTTATTTGTAGCATAGCATTATGTAAAAGAGCATTTAACAAGGTCCAAAGGGCTGGAGAGATGGCTCAGAGGTTCAGAGCACTGTCGGCTCCTCCAGAGGTCCTGAATTCAATTCCCAGCAGCCACATGGTGGCTCACAAGGTCCAAAAAATGTGTGTCAGTGTGTCTTCCATCTCTAAACCACCAAAGTATAACATAGTATAACTTCTCTTTGGGAGCTATTCCCCACTAAATTATAATAAAGTAACCTTTTTCAACAGTGTGGATACACTACATACACTGGGCGCCAATTTGTTACAGTAAAAATGTATCTTTCAGCCTAAGATGCTAAATAAAGACACAGAGTCTGAAGCTTCCTTTTAGGCTGTCAGCTCTAAGCTGAGCAGAAATCTAAACTAATACAAATCAGCTCCTATACTATGGTAAACTACTCCACACTGATATATAATACATATACCCCAAGCATTTGCACTAAGATGCTTCTCCAGCCACTTCTCCCCTTTGTCTACTTTTCCAGTCAACTGTCTCTCCCTCAACTGCCAAACTTGCTCTTCTTCCACTCCCACCCTCCCCCCAGCAAACACCGCCTTCCACTTCCTGTCCTTCTGCCCAGCTGATTGGCTAATCAGCGCTTTATTGATGGTTGATACATCCACTCAGCATTCCTCCACAAATTTGACAGCTAACTCAAAGTGCATGCTCTGCAAAAAGTTAGGAACAAATGGCTACAACAGTTCCAGAGTATTCCAGAGCAATGCAACTTATTCTGAGAATTTCAGAATCTCCTATTCTCTAAAACTACAATACTATTTCCACATAGCTCATTACACATAGGGAAATACAAATTCATCTCCACTGACATATCCTGCAATAAAAACACATTCATTTAGCCAGGCATGGTGGCACACGCCTTTAATCCCAGCACTCCAGAGGCAGAGGCAGCCTGCCTTCATGAGTTTTAGGCCAGCCTGGTCTACAAATTGCGTTCCAGGACAGCCAGGGCTACACAGAGAAACCTGGTCTTGAACGAAACAATCAAACAAAAAACAAACCCACATTCATTGAAAATTCATAAAAAGGTGTTATTTAGCAGTAACAATTCTGAAACTATGCTATAATTTCCATAAGGTATTTGCATTTTTATCCTTTACATATAAAAACCTCCATTCATTTCCTCTTTCCCTCAGTCATGAGGAAGCTGACATATGGATCCTAAACTTGCCTCTGGGCTTTTACACTTTTTTCTTTCTGCAATCAAAAATTTAGGCAATTGTATTATACAGCAGACTGAAATATACATGCCATACAAGGATACAAACACTTAACTCCAATGTTTGTCTTTCCAGAAAACTTCTTGACCTTATTTTTCAAAACAAAACAACAAAGTGGAAATCAAGCTGCTGCTTGGAAACTGTGGTAGTTTGAATGAAAAGGACCCTTTAGGCTCACAGGAAGTGGCACTATTTGGAGGTGTGGCTTAGTTGGAGGAAATCAGTCACTGGGGGAGTGCTTGGGATTCCTGCCATGGCAGCCAGGTTCGGCTTGGGTTCTGGGGATCAGACACACACTGGCCAGCCTGTGCAGCTAGTGCTTTTACCTACTGAACTAACTCCCTGGCCCTACTCATCCATTTTTAGAATTGCCACACAAATGTACCTTCATGGTTTCTGAGGCCTTAGTTTTATTAGGAAACCCCTATTTCCAAGCCTGACTGAGAACATTCCCTACAACCCACAAGGTAAAGGAGAAAACACACACACACACACACACATACACACACACACACAAACACACACACACACACACACGTAATAAGTAATAACATTTAAACTATATACTTAAAAATAATAAGGAAAAGTAAGATTAGTGAGAATGTGGAGAAAAGGGAAGACCTTGCAAACAGCTGATAGAAATGTGTATCATAAAACCACTGTAGAAAATAGTATGGACTTCACAAAAAAGTAAAAAAAAAAAGACATTCACATATATCATACACAGATACAAACATGAATGTATGTATGCATTATTTATGTATATATTGTTTTTTAAAAGGAGATCCTACCATTTGGATAAACCTGGAAGCCATTATGCTAAGTGAAATAAAAAAACAAAATAAAAGCAGGGCATAGTGGCGCTGTCCTTTAATCCTAACACTCAAGAAGCAGAGGCAGGCTGTGAATTCTATAGTGAGAGCTCTATGAATTCAAGGCTAGCCTGGGCTATATAATAAGTTTCAGGACATCCAGAGCTACAAAGTGAGACCTGCCAGAGGACAATGCATCCCAGTAGGCCAAAGACACAGCACAGCAGCAGAAACAACAAAGTCTCTGCCTTAGAAAAAAGAAAAACAAAAGCAAAACAAACCTAAAAACAAACAAGAAACACTATGATTTCAATTGCATACACAATCTTTTAAAATATATTTTATTAATTTATTCATATTACATCTCAATGGTTATCCCATCCCTTGTAGCCTCCCATTCCTCCCTCCCTCCCACTTTCCCCTTACTCCCCTCCCCTATGGATGTGACTGAGGGGGACTTCCTCCCCTATGACTGCGCCTGAGGGGACCTCCTCCCCCTGTATGTGCTCATAAAAGCTTCAAGCAAACGGCTGGACGAAGGGCTCAGCAACTGACCACACCTGCTGCTCTTAAAGACGACTTAGGCTCAGTTCAGAGCACCTACATTGCGGCTCTAGCACATGTCTAGAACTCAGCTGTTAAAAGCACTGGCTGTTCTTCCAGAGATCCTGAGTTCAATTCCCAGCACCCACATGGTGGCTCACAACCATCTATAATGAGATCTGATGCCCTCTTCCTATATGCATGAAGACAGAACACTCATATACATAAATGAATACACAAACATAAGAAAAAAGTCCTGAAGTAAATCCTACGTGGTCAGCAGTGCAACTACTCACTCGATACACTGCTGAATTCTACATGCTAACATTTCTATTTGTTTACACCCACAAACCTATATTCACAAGTGCAGTGCCCTAAAATCTCCCACATACTTTTCTGGCACTTCTTAGTATGCAGAAATCATAAGGCAAATGGAAAAATCTTTTCATCCTTCTTAGGTACTATACAACTTATAATAACACATATATCTGTCTATGAATAGTAACAGTTTGCATTTGTTGAACATTTCATTGGCTGTAAATACATTAAACATGCTCACTTATCCCAGGAGCAGATGAGGTGTGAACACATCCACCCTGTTTGGTGCATCTGCAACAGAACTCCACTCAACTCTCCATGCTCTGCACTTCTGTCGGGATCTACTTGTGCTTTGCAAGGAAGCTGTCCTTCACTTATTTTCTTCAACTAGAAACGATCTTTGTAACATGGCCCTTACAAAGACCAAGTTCATGGGCTGGAGAGATGGCTCAGTGGTTAAGAGCACCGCCTGCTCTTCCAGAGGTCCTGAGTTCAATTCCCAGCAACCACACAGTGGCTCACAACCATCTATAATGAGATCTGGTGCCCTCTTCTAGCATGCATATGTACATGTAGACAGAGCACTGTATATATAATAAATATTTTTAAAAAACAACAACAGAAAACAAAGGCCAAGCATCTTCCAGTGTACTCAACTTGCTTAGTATCAGGATGCAGTCAGATCAGATGAGCGTCCATGCTAAAAACCTGACTGTAATTTTATGATCTCTTTTTATCTCTAAAGAAGGTTACATTCTGAGCCACTGTTGGGTAAGACCTCGACAAATGATTCTCTAGGACGTAATTTCTCCTTTAAGATCTCTTCTCATTATTCCTTCCCATAGGGTTTCCAGGCAAATTTCTAGCTCAAAATGTACAGCTTTTTGTTTTCCCAGTAGATTCATGATAGGTCTCCTAAAACTGTGAGCTACATTTGGTTAGTTTTGAGGTTTTGTTGTTTTGGTTTGAGGTTTTTCTGTAGTGGACTATATTTATGTGCCTATGTTGGCTGATCAGGACAATGACTCCGTTCCCAAGCATAGCCGGTCTTTTTAACAGTCAGCCTAGCGAACTAAGAAATGCAGAATAGCGTTAGTTCCCAAAATTACATTTGTGCTCTAACTGTATTTCCTTGAGCAGTCTCATCTTGTTAAAGCTTTCTTCCCTGTACTCAATTAGCTCAGTGCTCAACAGAGGGTTCAGAGCTCCTTTCAGCCTCTTTGTCCACTCCTGACTGACATTCCCTTAGCACACAGCCTGGCCAGAGGACAAGCACGAACCAAGTGAGGAACAGCGGATCACAGCACACGGGATTTTAAGCACCAGACGTGCCAAGCTGACTCTTCTGCGGGAACCCAAGAGAACTGTTTGCAGGAATTCACACACTAGTTCACTTCCTCTGAGATGAACAGAGCTGAACTGACCCTGTAAGCACAAAATAAAATCCAAAAGGATACGACCAACGAAGGCCTCTTAAGCTGCCTTTGCGAGCTTTGAGAAAAGGAACATGTGTCTTTATTTTGTACCGCAGACTTTGTTCAAAAGCAAGGTAAGTGAAATGGCCTCCCTGCATTCTGTCTGAAAACCTGCTTCCTTTCTTATCTTTGCAGGTTTGTTTATGTAGGTTACTCTGCTCCCGAAGCCAGAGGAGAGAAAAGTCAGCACCAGGACCTAACGCAGGCTCCCTGTCCCTCCCTTCCTGGGCACTTTCGCTTTACACTCTAAAATCTTCCCCTTATTCACACTAACATTCTTTAAATACATATTTTTTTCACATTTATTTCTGTAGGTGTGTATACAGTTGTGATGAATGCCTGTGGGAAGGCAAAAAGACAATTTTGGAGAGTCAGTTCTCTTTCCAATGTGTGAGATCCTGAGACTGAACTCAGGTCATCAGACTCGATGGCAAATGCCCTCCCTACCCAATGTCCTCACTGGCCCTACATCACTCTTAATTAAAAACTAGCATCCTTAGTGCATTTAATCTGAAGTCTTATGAAGGGTAATTGTCATTTTACAAATGAACACAATGACTATTATGAAAGATAAAGTATTTCAGAGCCCCCAAGTCAGGTACACTTACATCAAAGTCTTAAGAGACACTGCTACTAACTTTCTTAAGCATTTTTATAATCTAAGGCACACAAATTTACCTGGGTCTCATTTTTCCACCTATAATGTGGAAATACTATGTATGCTGTAAGGTTTTTATGCAAACAATGGGTGAAGATTAGACACAGTGACACAATGCCCAATGCTAGTTATTAGCATTATTTTTTTGGCTTACTGTAGCTTAGAAACTTGACTAAAGTGGGATGCTAGGGTATAGAGCACTTGCCTAGCATGCACAAAGGCTTCACTGATAAACTAACCTAATGAAACGCACTGAGCTGGAAGTGGTGGCACAGGACCGGGGACTCAGCTCCTTAAGAAAGAGGCTGAGGCGGGAGTCAGAATTCTTGGGTCCTAGAACTCAGGGTCAGACTGGCCACATAATGAGAACCCATCTGAAAGTAAATCATAAGTCATAGATGGCTCAGTGGTTGAAAGTGCATACTACTGTTCCTAGCACTCAACGCAGGCAGCCTGTAACTCCAGATCCAGCCATTGGATAGTATCTTTCGGCCTCTAAGATACCCATATGCATATGGCACACATACAGCAGATACATACACACAAGTACAAACACATACACAGATAAAAAAATAAATCTAGAGATTAAAGTCATTAAAGCAATAAACAGTAAAAGTAAAGGGTAGCATTGACAAGTGTCTTAAGAACTCAGTAGTTTGGCACCTGTCAGCCCCACTGCTGGCTGCAGTGACAACGTGTGGCATGCAGGTGAAGTGTCCTGATGCTCACCGCTCAGCAGTTTAACTCCAGGCTTCAGGGCTTCCTACTTAGTAATGGTTGTGTACCATTTGCCTGCTGAAGATCCCTAAGCTAAAAAAATCTCAAACTAGAAATTATAACTTTCCTGAGTGTCAACATAAAAATAAGGAAGTTCTAGAGCCTGGATTTGAGATTTCTGGGCTAGAATGCTCAGTCTGTGTTTGCAATTGCTTGGTCTACCTGACAGCATATGATAAAAAGTCCAACTTACCTATCTGACCACACAGTGGGATCTTTGTGATACTGGCTTTTTGTCTATGTAAATTTTTCTAATTATAAATATTCAAAAGTTAGGTATTAAATGTGTTTTTGTGGTTCTAGGGGTTAAACTGCAGGGTCTAGTTCATATCCACAGTAAGCAAGTTCTCAGCCACTGAGCTGAAATTGATAGCTAGCCTTGGTTCTAAGTTTTCGTATGTGTGAGCGTGTTTCCCTGCATTCATGTCTGTGGACCCCACGCATGACTAGTACCCAAGGAGGATGAGGATGCTGGGCTCCCTGGAGTCAAACCTAGGTCTTCTAGAAAAACAGCCAGTGCTTATAAGCACTGAGCCATCTCTCCAATTCCTTATTGGAATTTTAAAGAGAACTAACCTTCTATTCTAAACGGGGTAATAGTAATTGGCTTCAACACTTTAAAAAAATAATAAACGGTAGCACTAGCATCCAGGTGTGAGACAACCTTAATACCTTAAAAATGGAGGGATATGATTAAAGGGAAAATAAAAATAATCAAGCAAAAACTTACTCAAGGTACTAAAAGTAACATCAAGAAACAAAACAAGCCAGGCATGGTGGCGCACGCCTTCAATCCCAGCACTCAGGAGGCAGAGGCAGGTGGATCAATGTGAGTTCAAGGCCAGCCTGGTCTACAGAGTGAGTCCAGGACAGCCAAAGATACACAGAGAAAACCCTGTCTCGAAAAACCAAAAAAAAAAAAAAAGAAAGAAAAGAAAAGCTAGTAAAAGTGGTTATTTAAAATGTGAGCATGCTCGATGTCGTCAAATGACTTAAAGCACTATTGCTTCCCCCACAGCGGCCAAGAACACAGCAAGGCGTTTTCAAGGCTTTAGAAAGCACAGATAATTGATGCCCGCTATAAATTTTTCTTAGGAGCCAGGTGTGGTGGTGCACACCTTTTATCCCAGCACCCGGGAGGAAGAGGCAGGCAGATCACTCTGAGCCTGAGACCAGCCTGGTCTACAAAATGAGCCCAGGACAGCCAAGAATACACAGAGAAATCCTGTCTCAAAGGGAAAATTTTTAAAGTTTATTTTATTTTATGAGTTCTTTGCCTGTATGTAAGTAAAGCATACACCTGCTTGGTGCCCAAGAAGATAAAGAGTCGACATTGGGTCCCATGTAACTAGAGTTTTGGATAGTTGTAAGCAACCCTGTGGGTGCTGGGAGCCAAGACAGGTTCTCTAGAAGAATGACTAGTGCCTTTAGTGCTGAGCCATTCTCCAGCCATTCTCCAGCTCTGTGTGAAAAGGCCCGTTTGCGTGAGACTTACCCAATGGTGTTCTATTAAACATGAGAAAAAATCCAGACTTCAGCTTAAACACATAGTGCTTATGCTACTGCCCACTGGCAACGGCTCTCAATTTTCAAGTACTGGTACTTTTTAATCAGGAAAATATCCCAATTATATAAATTTACAGTAATATACATATAAACGTACATGTAAAAATAAATAGGTCAAATGAATATACATAAATATACACACAGAGAGAAATAAATACACAGAAAACCTCAGAAAAAAATCATGATCTTCAAAGAGAGGCTGGAGAGATGTCTTAGCAGTTAAGAGCGTTTTCTGTTCCTCCAAAAGACCCAAGTTTGGCCCCCAGCATCCACTTCAGGTAGCTCACAAGCACTTGTAACTCCAGGTCCAGGGAATCTGACACCCTCTCCTGGTCTCCCCCATCCACATGTGACAATATACACTCTCTCTCTCTCTCTCTCTCTCTCTCTCTCTCTCTCTCTCTCTCTCTCTCTCTCTCTCTCAAACAAACACACACACACACACACACACACACACGCACACACGCACACACACACACAATTTTTTTTTCTAAACAGGGATCTTCAAAGAAAAAACAAAGAAATTTTGAAATGAAAATGAAAGTGTTTGTGTTTTAACTTACTGACTGATTAAATCAGGTGCCACCTTACAGCCATCATCTGCCTCCTCTTCCATATCAGAGTCCAAACCATTGTCACCTTACAAAGAAAAATGAACTCCTGAAAACATGTTCATAAAAAGTCTGTCATTATATATTAGTACCATCTTTAAAAGAGATACAGGGTTAAAAACCTTACTACGTGTTTTCCTATGACGGGTGTTTGCTAATGAGTGACTCTGTGTATGTGTATGTACCTGTGTGTGCATGTGTGTATGTACCTGTGTGTGTGTGTGTGTGTGTATGTACCTGTGTGTGCGTGTGTGTATGTACCTGTGTGTGTGTGCGTGTACCTGTGTGTGTGTGCGTGTATGTACCTGTGCGTGCGTGTGTGTATGTACCTGTGTGTGCGTGTGTGTGTGTATGTACCTGTGTGTGCGTGTGTGTATGTACCTGTGTGTGTGTGCGTGTGTGTATGTACCTGTGCGTGTGTGTGTGTGTGTATGTACCTGTGCGTGCGTGTGTGTATGTACCTGTGTGGCGTGTGTGTATGTACATTGTGTGTGTGCGTGTATGTACCTGTGTGTGCGTGTGTGTATGTACCTGTGCGTGCGTGTGTGTATGTACCTGTGTGTGCGTGTGGGTATGTAACTGTGGTGTGTGCGTGTGTATGTACTGTGCGTGTGTGTGTGTGGTATGTACCTGTGCGTGCGTGTGTGTGTATGTACCTGTGCGTGTGTGTGTGTGTTATGTACCTGTGTGTGCGGGTGTGTATGTACCTGTGCGTGTGTGTGTGTAACCTGTGTGTGCGGTGTGTGTATGTAACCTGTGCGTGTGTGTGTGTGTGTACCTGTGAGATGCGGTATGTACCTGTGCGTGTGTGTGTGTGTGTGTTTACCTGTGTGTGCGTGTGTGTATGTACCTGTGCGTGTGTGTGTTGTACCTGTGTGTGCGTGTGTTTATTGTACCTGTGCGTGTGTGTGTGTACCTGTGTGTGCGTGTGTGTATGTACCTGTGCGTGTGTGCATGTGTGTATGTACCTGTGCGTGCGTGTGTGTATGTACCTGTGCGTGCGTGTGTGTGTGTACCTGTGCGTGCGTGTGTGTATGTACCTGTGCGTGTGTGTGTGTGTGTGTGTACCTGTTGTGGTGTGTGTGTATGTACCTGTGCGTGTGTGTATGTACCTGTGTTGTGCGTTGTGTGTATGTACCTGTGTTGCGTGCGTGTGTGTATGTACCTGTGTGTGTGTGCGTGTGTGTATGTACCTGTGTGTGTGTGCGTGTGTGTATGTACCTGTGTGTGCGTGTGTGTATGTACCTGTGCGTGCGTGTGTGTATGTACCTGTGCGTGTGTGTGTGTGTGTGTGTACCTGTGTGTGCGTGTGTGTATGTACCTGTGCGTGTGTGTGTGTACCTGTGTGTGCGTGTGTGTATGTACCTGTGTGTGTGTGCGTGTGTGTATGTACCTGTGTGTGTGTGCGTGTGTGTATGTACCTGTGTGTGTGTGTGTGTGTGTATGTACCTGTGTGTGCGTGTGTGTATGTACCTGTGTGTGCGTGTGTGTATGTACCTGTGTGTGTGTGCGTGTGTGTATGTACCTGTGTGTGTGTGCGTGTGTGTATGTACCTGTGTGTGCGTGTGTGTATGTACCTGTGCGTGCGTGGTGTATGTACCTGTGTGTGTGTGTGTGTGTACCTGTGCGTGCGTGTGTGTATGTACCTGTGTGTGCGTGCGTGTGTGTATGTACCTGTGCGTGCGTGTGTGTATGTACCTGTGCGTGCGTGCGTGTATGTACCTGTGTGTGCGTGTGTGTATGTACCTGTGTGTGCGTGTGTGTATGTACCTGTGTGTGCGTGCGTGTGTGTATGTACCTGTGTGTGCGTGTGTGTATGTACCTGTGCGTGCGTGTGTGTATGTACCTGTGCGTGCGTGTGTGTATGTACCTGTGTGTGCGTGTGTGTATGTACCTGTGCGTGCGTGTGTGTATGTACCTGTGTGTGCGTGTGTGTATGTACCTGTGTGTGTGTGCGTGTGTGTATGTACCTGTGTGTGCGTGTGTGTATGTACCTGTGTGTGTGTGTGTGTATGTACCTGTGTGTGCGTGTGTGTGTGTACCTGTGCGTGCGTGTGTGTGTGTGTGTGTGGTGGGTCCACATGTGCAGGTGTCCAGAGGACAGAAGTGGCATTACAGATGCTGTAAGCCCCCAATACGGGTGCTGGAAACCACACTGAGATACGCTAGAAGAGCAGCACGCACTCTTAACCTCGCAGCCATCGCTCCAGCCTCCATGTTATACTTACAAGTTTTTTCATTGTCTTCCCTTTACCTTGTACATTCATACAAGAATGTGGACGGACGTAATTAGAGACTATGGATATATATACTACATATATTTTTTTTTCAGAATTACAAATTCCATTAGACCATCATCTATTCCCTCCTCTCTGTGTGAGTGTGTGTGTGTGTGTGTGTGTGTGTGCGCGCGCGCACATGTGTACACGCAATGGGGAGGGTGCCTACAGAGACTAAAAGATATCAGATCCCCAGGAGCTGGAGTTATATTGGTGCTAGGAACCAGACTCCAGTTTTAACCACTGATCAATCTCTCCAACCCCACTACTTTAAAATTTAAAAAGTCTCTGGAAATTGAATATATCTTCTTTCTGTTTCTTCTGTGATGCAAATGAGAAAAATCCTCTCAATGTTGCAAATCAAACCAAAAAAATACTTGAAAATTCAAAAATTTATAAGTTATCAGTATCAAAGAATAATCTTAATTTGGAAGAAATAATTGCTGGAAAATTGCAAACAATTCTGATATTGCATCTAGGTCTTATTGGAATAGGAGAGATGCACACAAGCTCATTATAAACTATAAGAAAAATAAAGCACAATGTCTCAGTTATTTTAAAGAAAATGTAACCTCCTGGTGAGTTTTTACAATAGTTCTGATATTTTCGTTAAGTTTTCATTTTATTACATTATATAAACATGAATTTATCTATATATTGGTTGAGGAAAACTATCAATTTGGGTTTGGGGGAAAATTCTAATCTGATATGTTAGTTATTTTTCAGTACATACAGAAGTAAAGATATTCTTTGGTGATTCCTCAAGAATGAAACTAAAGTCACATTCAAGCAAGAGAAAGAAACCCTCAGTATTTATGCAGACAACACTAGACAAGTTTGCAGAATGTAGAAATAATGATTCTTACCCTCAAGAATCTTCAAGATTTTTTTTTCAGACAGGAGTTCTAATTGTTCCTGGCATAGTTTTTTAATTTCTTCTACTGAACAGTTCTAAAGAAAATGACATTTTAAAAATTGCATTTATGTACTATAGCTCCAATGTAAACTGGAAAACTGCAATTATAAGAAAAATTCCAATTAGCAAAATGTTATAATCAAACAAATAAAAGCCTCAAAGATAAACACATAAATTTTTATGGGATGAAATCTGAAAAGCTGTCAGTTGACATGAATATTTCAGAGATTTAAAGGAATACATAAAGTCATGTTTATTAGGAGGAAACACTAAAGTATTCTAGACTCCCATATTATAGTCTATTTACCTTATATATTGTAAAGATTTAAATCTGCAGGGCGTGACCATATGAGATCCTTGCCCTGGCTTTGCATGGGCTTTCTATAACCATAAAATGAGAATATCATGTATCATATCTAAAGTTTTCAGAAATAAATACACAAAACATCTATAAATTTGATGAAACATAAGCTATTACAAACTACTGTTGTGGACTACTGTTACACAGTAATATTTTACTCTTTATAACTCCAATCAGTATGACTACTGGGAAATAATTAACTATTTCTACAGTGTCACTGTCTTGCCTAAATATTTTTCTTTAAAAAAAAAAAAAAAAGTCTAAATATATAAAGTCACTTAAGGTCCACGTTCTCTTCCTTGCATCCTTCCCTGTGGCCTGCCCCTTTCAGAGAGATGAGGACTGGAGAAGGGGGCGTGTGCTGGAGAGGGGGGCGTGTGCTGGAGAAGGGGCGTGTGCTGGAGAAGGGGGCGTGGGCCCTGGCAGCCAGCCAAGTACCTTCAGCACGTCGGGGAGCATCTTCTGCAGCTTCTTCTCCCCGATTATGCAGAAGCACTGCTGGAGCATCTCCTTTCTGTCTGATATGTAGAAACTAACTGGCTTTAGCGAGACAGTCAGGTCCAGCCCACCTTCTTCAACGTCACTGTGCTCTGCCAACAGTAATTCTTTTTCCAGAGCTGGTAAAAGATACTTGGTTTCCTACAAGTAAAGAAATAAGGAACTATTAAATAACATTATTTAAAGTATGCACGACATATTCTATTGTCATTGAATTATTCTTCATTACGCACTGCAAAAATTCCTTTTATTTGCACAATTATCTATCTAAAATTAGAAGAGAAGAGCCTGGTATGGCGGCGCACCCCTTTAATCCCAGCCCTAGGGAGGCAGAGGCAGGCGGATCTATCTGAGTTCAAGGCCCATCTGGTCTACAAAGCAAGTAAGTCCAGGACAGCCAAGGATACAGCAAGAAACCCTGCCTCAGAAATGAAAAACAAAACAACAGCAGCAACAACAAAAAGTTTAAGTTGGAAGAGAAAACTTAGTTGTTCATCAGTCTTTAATTTACTCTCCACACTGCAGTTGACTCAGAGTTGTAATCAAAGAAAATCATATCTCAGAAGATACAAATGAAATTTTACTCCATGGGCACTATTTTCTAAGATTTTAGACTTGAAGGATTAGGAGACTCAATCAAGGGCCATTCATCCAAAGCTATAAATGCTTTGTCATTCTACTTAAACTCATGTAAAGAAACAAGGGGGCAGCAAATATTACAGACCACAATTACAAAGACCCATGCCAACCACAAGTTGTCATTTTATTTGTTTTTGTTTTTCTGTTTAAGTTTTTCAAGACAGGGTTTCTCTGTGTAACAGTCTTAACTACCCTGAACTTGCTTTTGTAGACCAGGCTGGCCTCAAACTCACAGTAATCTGCCTGCCTCTGCCTGCCGAATTGTCATTTTAAACTGTTATAAATTTAATCATCTTCAAAGGATCAAATGATTTCAATAATTTAAGACATTTCTGACAATTTTACTTCCATCTCATATCTGTCTTTCCAAATCTACTGTCAAAACTCTGGTCCAGATTCTTTCCTAGATTATAACAGACATGGAACTAGGTTTTCTACATCCAATATGAGATTTTAGGTTTTGTATACTGTTGAGAGGATGATTTTCAGCCAGGTGTAGTGGCACGCGCCTATAACCCCAGTACTCAGAGTGGCAGTGGCAGGCGGATCTCTGAACTTGAGGCCTGCCTGGTCTACAGAATGAGTCCAGGACAGAGAAAAATAAAAAATGAATTTCACAGAATGGGTCTTTATTGACGCTAGTTTAAACCGTCCCATGACTCCTGCTGCTCTATGGTGCCCTGGCCCTGTATGTTCATGGCTTGTGTTCCCAGCACAAGGACCTTCTCTGAATCACTCAAATGCAAACCTGTTTGCTCAGCACAGAGAGGTCGGCTTCGTGTACATTGTGTTAACACGGTCTTTCCTCCCTCCTTCTCTTACTCCGGCCCACAGCACAGGATGCCAAGTGCAGATGCTTATCAGGTACGAGTGTCCAAACGGGGTGAGAGAGCATAAACAATCTATAGTAATTTTTAATTTTCTCTTTTCAACTTAAGATTTTGTGCATGGCTGTCATGTGAGCATATGATGCATGAGTTTTGCGCTCACGTGTGGAGGACGAGGACTACTTTTGAGAATAGGTTTTCTCCTTCCACAGTAGTTTCAAGGATGGAACTCAGGTCTAAGGCTTGCGCAGTCCCACTGAACCATCTCACTGGCTCTGAAAACTTCTTTTTAGGATAGGCATGATGAGTTACACCTTTAATCTCAGCACTTAGGAGGCAGATGGACCTCTGTGAGATCAAGGCCAGCCTGGCCTACACAGTGACTTCCAGGATAGTCAGGGCTACACAGCGAGGCCCTGACTGAAAACAAGAATCAAAATGAAATGAAACTAATTAAGCCTGTGAAGCCCCGGGGAGCATCTAAGGAAGATATTATGAACTCCTACCGACTATACATAAACTTCCAAACTCAATTCACAAGAAAACTACAACTATAGGCCAACCCAACTTAAGACACACCACTCCAGACACAGAGGCAGGCAGCTCTCTGTCTACACAGTGAGTATCAGGACAGGCAGGGCTACACAGAGAGGCCCTGTCTCAAAAACTAAACAAAAACATCTACCCTAAGGAAAAAAGTCACACAACACATAAATCCAACACACTAAACAAAGCTTACCCCAAGACAGTACACACAGCTTACTATCAACTAACTTACCAATACATAAGTAACAAAATTACACTCTCTAGCTGATCAATAACATCAACAGGCTGGTAGCAGTGGAGTACACCTGTAATCTCAGCACTCGGGAGGTAAACGCTGGCGGATCTCTGAGTTGGAGGCCAGCCTGGTCTACAAAAGAGTTCGGGACAGCCAAGGATACACAGAGAAACCCTGTCTTAGAGAAAGAAAATAATAATAATAATAATAATAACATCAACAGCATGCCAAGAAGCCACATGATAAAATCAAACCCATACAGCCAAGAATTGAAGAAGCTGACCAAAGTCACTTTCACAAACTATTGCAAATATACTTACTGGTTCAGCATTAGAACTGTTCCCACTGAAGCTCAGTGCTAGAGCATTTGCCTAACAGGCTCAAGGCTCTGGGCTCAATAGAGAAGGGATGGATGGATGGATGGATGGGTGGATGGAGGGGTGGATGGATGGATGGATGGATGGGTGGATAGATAGGTGGATGGACAGGTGGATAGATGGATGGATGGGTGGAGGATAGGTGGATAGATGGATGGATGGATGGGTGGGTGGTGGGTGGATGGATGGGTGGGTGGGTGGGTGGATGGATGGGTGGGTGGGTGGGTGGATGGATGGGTGGGTGGGTGGGTGGATGGATGGGTGGGTGGGTGGGTGGATAGATGGATGGGTAGATGGGTGGATGGATGGATGGGTGGATGGATAGGTGGATAGATGGATGGATGGGTGGATGGATAGGTGGATAGATGGATGGGTGGGTGGGTGGGTGGTGGGTGGATGGATGGATGGGTAGATGGGTGGGTGGATGGATGGGTGGGTGGGTGGATAGATGGATGGGTAGATGGGTGGATGGATGGATGGGTGGGTGGGTGGATGGGTGGATGGATGGGTGGGTGGGTGGATGGGTGGATGGATGGGTGGGTGGGTGGATGGGTGGATGGATGGGTGGATAGATGGATGGGTGGACGGATGGATTGATGGATGGGTGGATGGGTGCATAGATGGATGGATGGGTGGGTGGGCGTATGGGTGGATGGATGGGTGGATAGATGGATGGGTGGACGGATGGATTGATGGATGGGTGGATAGATGGATAGATGGATGGGTGGATGGGTGGATGGGTGGATGGGTGGATGGGTGGATGGATGGATGGATGGATGGATGGATGGGTGGATGGGTGCATAGATGGATGGATGGGCAGATGGGTGGATGGGTGGATGGATGGATGGATGAATGGATGGGTGGGAGGATGGATGGGTGGATGGATGGATGGATGGACGGAAGGGGGAAGAAAGGAAGAGTCTTAAAAACAAAGTGGAGATGCCAATTATAGCTGCTACTATCTAACACTGTACTACGTTTTGATAATACAAAATCAACAACAACAAAAAATAGTGCTAAAAAAGACAAAATTGAGTGTGAGCAGAAATATTACAGAAAATCAGTAATAACGTGGCTATGTAGAAGAAAATCATGTAAATAGTTGCATCCATAAATCCCAATTTAAAGCTGTAATGTTAAAAAGTATGAGGCTGGAGAGATCACTCAGCAGTTAGGAACACTTGCTATTCTTCCAGAGGCTGGGAGCTGAGTTCCTAGCACCTACTTAAATCTACCTATTTTATACCTAGCACTCAGGAGACAGAAGCAGGTGGACCACTGTGAGTCTGAGGTGGCCTGGTCTAATAAGCGAGTCCAGAACAGCCAGGGCTACACAGGAAAACCCTGTCTCATAAAGTCAAAAAGCCAAAAACAAACCAACCAACCACTGTGATAAAACAGTTGGCAAGGCGGCTCGGCAGCTGAGGGTGCTTGCCATCACCCTAACACCTCAATCCCATATTTGTCCTGACTCCACAAAGGCTGTGACACACACACACACACACACATACACACACACACACACTAAATTAATGTGAAATTTTTTAAGTATTAAAAGAAAATACAAATTTTTTTTAAAAAAATTGTAAGATCTTTCAGAACACAAAACCTAGAAGGCAAAAGAAACTACCAGCTCTGGCTAGAAAGAAATCAAAGGCTCAGCAGTTAAAGAGCACTGTCTGTTCTTGCTGAGGTCCTGAGTTCAATTCCGAGCAACTACATGGTGACTCATAATCATCTGTAATGGAATCTGATTCCCTCTTTTGGTGTGTGTGAAGATAGAACATTCATATACATAAAATAAGTAAATTAATCTTAAAGAAAAAAGAAAAGAAATCAAAGGCTCCAGCACACCTTAAACCAGCAGTTCTCAATCTGTAGGTCGGGAGACCCCTGGTAGAGGAGGGGGAGGGAGGTCTAATGACCCCTTCACAGGGGATGCCTGAGATCATGGAAAAACACAGATTTACAATATGATTCATAACAGTAGCAAATGAGTTATGAAGTAGCAACAAAAATAACTTAATGGTTGGAGGTCACCATGACATGAGGAACTGTATTAAACGGTCACAAGCATTAGGAAGGTTGAGAACCAGAGCTTTAAACAAAGTTGTATCAACATTTGCTGCACAATCTACATAAAAGTTTAAAAATAAAGTATAATAGAAATATGTGAGACTTCTTTCTCATAGAAACATTGAATAAAAGAAAAAACAATGAGTCTATACAACTACACAAGGAATCAAATGGGAAATAAAAATGTATAATTATTCAGTAACACTAGTCATTAGGAAAATATATATTAAAACAATGTGAGCCAGGTCCAGTGGCACATGCTTTTAATCCCAGTACCCAGAAGACAGAGGCAGTGGAATTTTTCTGAGTTTGAGGCCAGGCTGTTCTACAGGTTCCAGACCAGTGAGACCCTGGCTCAAACAAACAAACAAACAAAAAGATGTAATATTCACTTGGCCCATCAGTCTGACAGCTCTCTGAAAAAAAAAGAAAAGACAGCAGGGATGGTGTGGTGGGACACACCTGTAATGTCAGCATTCCAAGGACAAAAGACAGGAAGGTAGATTGATGTTAAGTTTGAGGCCAGCCTGGTCTACAGCATATCAAGTTCAAGGCTAGGCAGGGCTACAAAGTGGGAGGTGGGACATTTGGAGGATAACATATCCTTGTGACGATTGGCAGAAACGAATATTCATACTATTTGGTTCTAGCCCAACACATCTGCTGTTATGAAAGAAAGGTTTGGGTTCACAGATCTAGGGTTTAGTCCATCTTGGTTGTGAAGCTTTAGTGGCATGTGCGTGAAGCAGTTGGTCAGTACAGCTAACGGTGCCGTAAAGCACACTGAAAGAGGAATTCGGTCTCTGGGATCCTGGGACACTTAAAACACACCACGCACATAAGGAAATCCATTCAGTGCCGGCATATTACCCAATTACAAGCACAGAAGGAAACAATGAAGAATGGCTGCATATCAGGTGGCAGTACGTAGGGCTTTCAGCTTCTGCCTTTACTTCTGTGTTCGATGAATTTTAAGAGAACATTCATTTGTTAATAGTGAGTTACAAACTACTGTTTTAAATGGTGGTGTCGCGGCAGGTGGATGATGCAAAGAAACATTTTGTTTGTTTGTTTGTTTGTTTGTTTAGGTGTTGAATTCAAAAGTAGGAACTATGAAATTCTTGCGATTGTGACTGTGAGTAAAACCCCTGAACTTGAGTCTCTGCTGCTTAAAAAAAAAAAAAAAAAAAGTGAAATGTGAAAATAATCAGAATCCATTAAAGGGGAAAGGTATGATCAGTGCTTACACCAGCATTTGTAACTAGTTGCCGACCTACACAGATCCTCTACGGAGATCAGGAAAACCACGAGTAAAAACAGCCTCCAAAGTTTAATGGGGAAGGGGTGCTGATCAAGTCAGTCCAAAAACTTCAAAGTTCAAAACACGGGGACGGGTTCAACCGGACTCAGAATCGTACCGCCGGCCCAGGGGACCAGGGCACTAACAATGAGCTCCTGCCCGCGCCCGCGCGGTTCCGCAAGCCGGCTCCTCCGAGGGGCTGCAGCTCCGGGGGTCGGCGCGGGGCGAGGCGAGAGGCACGCACCTGCTGCAGGGAGCCCGAGACGCTGGAGGACGAGTCGGTGCTCCTCCGCTTTCGGCGCTCGCTGCGTTCCGCGCCGCCCGCCACACTCGCCCCGCCGGTGGCGCCTCCGCAGCAGCCGCCGCCGCTCCCGCAGCCGCCCGCGCTCCCGCCCAGCGCCGGCACCAGGTCCGGGGCCGCGAGCGCAGCGGCGGCCTCCTGCCCACTCCGCTTGCGCCGTTTCTCCCGGGAAGACTTCTTCCCCGTCATGGTTCTCGAGCTGCAACCATCAGCGACAGCCCCGGCCGTCTCTGCAGATACGGAACCGAGCTTCCCGTAGCGGCCGGGGCTGCTGTCGCAGGCTTGGCGTCACTTCCGGGTCCCGGCGCGCTTCGTGACGTGTCGTTTTTGGAGGAGGGGCCAGCTCTTTCGTGTAAAGGCTGACACGTGGTCCAGTCCGGCTTAGTTTGCTTTTTCCAGCCTGTGCTGAGACCTGAGCTGGAGTTTCCTAAAATCTCTTTGCCTTACCAATACTTCTTTTTACTGTTTCTCAGTTTACAAATACATCAAAAGGTAAAATTACACTTCCTGAGTCTTCTTTTTTCTTTGCCTACAATTTCCACATGTGATACCAACAATATGAGTGAGAGGTCAGCCTGGTCTACAAAGTGAGCCAAGGATACACACATAAAAACCCTTTTTGGTTGTTGGTTTGGTTTGGTTTTTTTGTTTTTTTGGTTGGTAGGTTTTTTGAGACAAGGTTTTTCTGTGTAGATTTGGCTGTCCTGGGACTCACGTTGTAGACCAGGATGGCCTCAAACTCAGAGATCCGCCTGCCTCTGTCTCCCGGTGCTGCGATTACAAGCCTGTGCTGCCACGCCTGGATTGGGCTGTTCTTTTTTTTTAATATTTATTTATTTTTATGTATACAGTGTTCTTCCTGCATGTACACCTGTAGGCCAAAAGAGGGCATCAGATCACATTACAGATGGTTGTGAACCACCATGTGGTTGCTGGGAAGAGCAGGCGGCATTCTTAATCACTGAGCCATCTCTCCAACCCATGGGCTGTTATTTTTTGGTTGGTTGGTTGGTTGGTTGGTTGGATTTTCAAGACAGGGTTTCTCTGTGTAGCCTTGGTTGTCCTTGACTCGCTTTATAGACCAGGCGGGCCTCGAACTCACAGGGATCCACCTACCTCTGCCTCCCGAGTGCTAGGATTAAAGGTGCGTGCTACCACCACGCTGCTATTATTTTTTTAAGTGCACTTTGAAGACTTGCACAAGAATAACAGTCTTATGCTTCAAGTGACTTTTCTCATTACCACTAATTTAAAGGCATGAGTCCATGTTACTTTTAAAGGAATTGAGGGTGGGGTGGGGTAAAACTTTTAAAAAGAAAGGCACTTTCCTACAGTCGTTCACAGTGTTCAGCAACGTGAGTTCACCTGTGAAAAATGAGCTCCAGCTGCCTATAGTAAAACTCCTCAAATGGCCTAGGGACATGGATTCCTCTGTTGGGCTGCTTCTGAAGTGATCTGGCACTGTTGTCTAGACAGACCTGCAACTCTTGGCCTTAAACTGTCATCCTCTACAGTAGGCGGAAGTATAAACACAAAACACCATATACCTGTGAAGCCTGAATTTGAATATGTTTGTGAGTTTGTTTGGTTTTGTTGTTGCTGTGTGATGTAAAATCACAGTTCTCATCTTGAGGGGAATAAGAATTTATTCTAGAGCTATTTTGATTGACTATGGCCCCGAGAAACACAGATTTTGGTTACCCCAATTCCATGTTCCAACGTGGAAGCCAGTATATCACAAGCACCTGCTACACATTTCAAAGTCAAAGCCAGTGTCCTCCCCTTCTCGCCTCTGCCTCGCTCTCTCACCAGCTTCTGACTTTCCCCCTGCCCAGCTACTCAGTCTCCTTATTGCTCCGTATTCTGTGTCCTAGAGGCACTGCTCCTGCTTCTCTCAGTGTGTGTCCTCCATTCTCCACCCCCTGCTATTCTCCACTCTCTCACAGATAGCGCTGGTTAGATTGAAAATATCACCTTTATATTCACATCCTAGCTGCATAAAATATTTAAGAACATGCACTGTGTAACACATACCCAATATCCTAAGCCTCCTAAGCTGGTCATGTTCAGTCTACTTTTCTGTGG
This sequence comes from Acomys russatus, assembly GCF_903995435.1. Taxonomy (NCBI): domain Eukaryota; kingdom Metazoa; phylum Chordata; class Mammalia; order Rodentia; family Muridae; genus Acomys; species Acomys russatus. Next base: position 99,968,011 of record NC_067138.1, read on the forward strand.
ATTCTTACAGATAACTCTGGCTTTTCTCTCTCTACAATAAAAATCCTTCCCCTTAACCATGGACCAGTTTATACACAAATACAGAGTGGGTCAAGGCATGGCTGCTGTTCCTGAAGGCCAAAACTAGCCCAAGAGAAAATAATTAACCTGTGAACCTAAATAATTCCAATTTCTCCATAGCACTGAAATTACAATTCATCCATCAGTCTCTGGCAACACAGACACCTGGCATTGATTTGAAATCAAGGACCCATGTTTCAGCTAGCTCATGGAACATGGTCAGCTGAACATATGGGCAAATACTTAAGGCCAGACCATTGTAAACAAAAAATAAAAACAAGACACAAAAAGAGGCTTAGGATACTGAGTATGTGTTACACAGTGTATGTTCTTATAAATATTTTATTTAGCTAGGATGTGAATATCAAGGTGGTATTTTCCCAATGTTCCCAAGTCTATAAGGAACTGCCTCTTGAATCTGAATACAGGACAGCAGGTAACCCCAGAAGGTAAGATAGACAAATAGGAGATTTTAGACATGAGACATAAGAAAACTTGGCAGGCAATATCTATAGGTGTCTATAGGTTATACAAAAGGAAGGAGCAGAGGGATCTGTTGGGGGTTGTAAACGCTGCCACTTGTAGAAGGAAGGCAATATCTAATATGTCTGAGTTTACCTGTAGATGCCTAGGATGGTGACATTTAACTAATCATAGGTTTTTCTTCCAGAATGGGGTTTTTCTAAAGACAAACTAGAAATCTTTTTTTTTTTTAATATGTATGTGTTTTGTTTTTTGAGACAGGGTTTCTCTGTGTAGCCCTGGCTGTCCTGAACTCCCTTTGTAGACCAGGTTGGCCTCGAACTCACAGAGATTCACCTGCCTCTGCCTCCCAAGTGCTGGGATTACAGGTGTGCGCCACCACACTCAGCTTGACAAACTATAAATCTATACTAAGAAAAGTAGAAGGTGAGAAATAAATGAACAAATGCCATTTTGTTTGGCCTGCGGGGAGTGTAATTCCTAGGAGGAGTTCCTACTTAATAAGGCGCTGAGTTTGAGTCCAGCATTGCCAAAACTAAAAGCATTTTTTGCTCATAAGAAAGACAATAAAATGGAACCATAAAACACCCAGCCAGTTAATAAGTTCATGGCTGAAGAAAGATCTAAAAGAACAGGGAGTCTCTGGGCTAAATATAGCCGAGCACATTGTCCCTCAAATCAGATGAAGAAGGGAGTTGGAATGGATAGAGCTAAAGATGGTTCTGTTAAGTAGAAAACATCAGAATCAGAAAGACAATGACGGCATGTGTCACGGTCCTTTCAGTGAAGTCTGTGTGACAAATACTGCACGGCCTGAGGTTACGACCCATGACCAGGGAGAGCCTCCTGGAACGGGGCTGATGTTCCTGCCAGGAGAAATGGGTTGCAGCTTTCTTTCTTCTCATGGTGTTGGAACCTATTCTTTTTCTTAACTCTGCTCCCAAGTCAGGACTGTTCAGGCATGACCACGTTGCTATGAGATGACCCTAACCCGGGACTGCAGCCAGGGGCCGTTCAGGTCCAGAGCAGTTCTACTTCACTCCCACTTATTAAAAGAAATGTGGCCAGGAATTAATCATTAGTTAATAATTTGTATTATGACTTACAAAGAAGTAAAGTGTTTCAAAAGAAAGCTCCAGATAGTGGCGCTCAGACATTAGAAAAGAGAACTAAAGGAAAAACTGTCTTGGCACACAGGTGTTGGGCATAAGTTCGGCTTATGAGAAAACATTGACCTTGGACAAAGGGAGCACTTGCATATTGATACCAAGCCAACAACTTAGAAGTGATGACGCCTTTACTGTGTATTCTGTACCCCGTATTGTTACATTTAAAGTTATAATTCAAAAATTACTTTGCATTCTGTACCTGCACTGTGTATGCTTGCTTGCTCACTGGCTTCCGTGAGTCTACTCTGTGGGAAAATGTAACCACAAACCCCTCCTGTTTTCAAAATGGATGTATGAAAATTTAGACTGCTTGCCTGAAAAATACACTCAGATGCAAACTCACTCCTGGGTTGCTCTGTTTGTCACTTTGCCTTATCTCTGTCCACCAACGCTTCAAGAACCCCCATTCCCAAGGACCTATACCCAACTGAGCTGGTTGTGGCTTGCATGACCTCACTTGTGTGGAATCTTAAAAAGTTCTTCATACAAACATTGAAAATGGGTGGTTATCAGAGGCCAGGAAGAGCCAGCAGGTGAAGTAGTGGATTAAAAAACATTAGATAAAGGCATGCTACCATTTTATAAGCAATTATTTTGATCACTTTTTAAAGACTTATTTATTATGTATACAATGTTCTACCTGCACGTGTAAGACTCTAGTCGGCATAGTATATTCCAGGAAGCCCCCAGATGAGAGACAGAGACTGGATCGATGCAAAAACATGAGGCTTTGTTGATCCAACACACTGGGGTTGACCTGCACCCGGGGGAGAGGCAACCCAGAACAGCAAAGCTGCAGAGTTTTTATACTTTTACAAACAGGCAGACTTAAGCAGCAGTGAGCCATCAATCTGTTACTGATAGGTCAAGTTGACTTCTAAATCTATTGGCTAGTCTAAACAGTGTATTTGTAAATCTCTAAGCCTGGGGCTTTCTGCCCTGGGGCTTTTCGCCCTGGGGTGGGTGGTCAGAGTCAGTTATCAGCCTGTGATTTCTCTTGGAATTGTTTTTAACATTCTAGTTACTGGTGGGGACGGAAAGTTGAAGTAGCCTGCAGCAGTGGAAATTTACAGAGACCTTAATGGAGATTCTCGAGGAGGGGATCTGGTTCCTTCACATGTACATTTGCCCACCAGAACAGGGCACCAGATCTCATTATAGATGGTTGTGAGCCACATGTGGTTGCTGGGAACTGAACTCAGGACCTTTGGAAGGGCAGCCAGTGCTCTTAACCTCTGAGCCATTTCTCCAGCTCCCTATTTTGATCATTTTTATTATAATGAAATAACAAACATTTGAGGAGATAAATACATTTTACCTCACTTAAATATTGCACAATATATGCACGCATGTGTGAATACATCACATATTACTCATAGCATATACAATATTTATGACTAGGCATATAATTTAATGGTAGAATGCTTGCTGAGCATCTATCTGTGAGGCCACAGGCTTGAACCCCAGCCCTCTAAGTAGCTAGCTAGCTAGATAGACAGATAGATGATTGATAGATATACCAAGAGAGAATGGGTAAATAAACCATTTTCTGTGTAAGCAAGATGGCTCAACAGGAAAAGGCTGCACAACCTGACAACCTAAATTCAACCCACTTAGAGATGAGAGAGAAGTGACTCCACAGAATTGTCCTCTCACCTCCACATATGCACTGTGGCATGTAAGTCCTGCCTCCCACACGTATTAGCTAAAAAAAAAAAAAAAAAAAAAAAATTTTTTTTTTTGAGACAGGGTTTCTCTGTGTAGCCTTGGCTGTGCTGGACTCGCTTTGTAGACCAGGCTGTCCTCGAACTCATAGTGATCTGCCTGCCTCTGCCTCCCGAGTGCTGAGCTAAAAATTGTTTTAAGACAGGATGGTGGTGGTGCACACCTTTAATCCCAGCATTCAGGAAGAGAGGTAGGTGGATCTCTGTGAGTTGGAGACCAGCCTGGTCTACAGAGTGAGTTCCAGGACAGCCAGGGTTTCATAGAGACGCCTTATCTCAAAACAAATTTTAGTTGGAAAAGAAAAAGAGTTGGCAGTCAACTTTAGTGAGTCTCTCAGATGAAGAAGCAGGTCCATGCCTAGTGACACAAGGACTGGTTATCAAGACTGCATAAAGTTCCTTCCAGGAGCCTGGAGGTGGTGGCACACACCTTTTATCCAGCACTCAGGAGGCAGAGGCAGGAGGATTGCTGTGAGTTCCAGGCCAGCCTGGTCTACAAAGCGAGTCAAGGACAGCCAAGGCTACACACAGAAACCCTGTCTTGGGGAAAAAAAAAAAAAAGTCCCTTCTAGGAAGGTGGAAGGAGCTGGTTACTTTATTTAGCTTCCAGTAAACACAACCCCAAGGTTGAAAGCTGTGATCTAGAGTGATATCTTTGCCCCCTGGTTCTCCCTATTAAAATTTTGTTTTTTTCTTTCTTTTTTTTGGGGGGGGGGGGGAAATAAAAGTTTAGATTTCAATAGAAGTGGAAAATATGTCCTTAGAGGGCAGTTGGCACATGCACTTCCTTCTCCTAGGCAGATGGGACTTACTTATTATTTCAAAGCGGAAATTTTGATGTTTTCCAAGTGGGATTGGAACAAAGGTTGAGCAAAATCAACAGGCCTTTGGCCTGGGAAAGCTAAAAGCTGCTGTTCATCGTTGGGACTTTGTTACTTCTTTGTGTCTTCCACCAACCCAGAAAACCAAGGAGAGTAAGAGCCACCACGTGTTACAAATGGACTGAATTATTTGGTCCAGAAACCTAAAATTCAGAAGGACCTCACCAGAAGGAACAACCTTTGGTAGTATTCCCACCACCATTTGGGCCATGGCTCCAAAGCATAGAAATTACCAAGCCTATTCAGTCTCCCCGTGGTTTTTTGAGACAGGGCCTCTCTGTGTAGCCTTGGCTGTTCTGGACTCACTCTGTAGACCAGGCTGGCCTCGAACTCACAGCAGTCCACCTGCCTCTGCCTCCCAAGTGCTGGGACTAAAAGCGGGCACCCTTAATCCCCATTCCCATTATTTCCCCTTCTCCCTACATGTTTCTTCCACTAAACACAATGACTTCCCCACTCCAACCCTATTTCCCACCAAGGAACAGTTCATGAAGGCGGCGTGGCAGAGCTTCAAGAGCCCCTCTCCAACCCATGACTGAATGCTGACAGGCCCACCAAAGGCAATCAGTCACAGCAGCTGAGCTCAGGATTGCAATGGCTCTGTCACACTCTTAAGACAGTCTTTCACAGCACTATTCTCCACCATCCAGCTTTTAGATCCTTTTCTGCCTTTTCTTCCACTATTATTTTTATTAATTTATTCACTTTACATCCCAGTTGTAGCCCCTTCCCTCCTCTCTTCCCAGACCTACCTTCCCTACTCCACCCCTCCCCTATTCCTCAGAAAAGGGGAGCCTGCCCCCCGTCACCCCTCCCCCCCCCAGCTTATCAAGTCACATCAGGATTGAGCTCACCCTCTTCCCCTGTGGCCTGGCAAGGCAGTCCATCAGGGAGATGTAATCCAATGCAGACAAGAGAGCCCAAGTCAGAGACAGCCCTTGCTTCTACTGGAAGACCCACATGAAGCCCGAGCTGTCCATTGGCTCCATCTATCTAGACCTAGGTCCAGTCCATGCATGGTCCTTGCTTGGTGCTTCAGACTACACAAGGCCCTGTGAGCTCTGGTTAGTTGGCTCTTTTGGTCTTCTTGTGGGGCTCTTGTCACCTCTAGGTCCTTTTATCCTTCCCCCACTTTTTTTATTAGACTCCTATGTTTCGCCCAAGGTTTGGCTGTAAGTCAGCATCTGTTCAGAACTGCTGCTGGGTAGAGCCTCTCAGAAAACAACTCTGCTAGGCTCCTGTCTGCAAGCATAGTAGGCTCTCCTTAATAGTGTCAGGTGTTGGTTCTCTGCCACGGGGTGGGTCTTGGGTTGGGCTAGGCATTGGTTGGATATTCCCTCAGTCTCTGCTCTATCTTTACCTGTACATGTCTTGTAGGCAGGTAAGTTTTGGATAGAAGTTTCTGTGGGTGAGTTGGTGTTTTCCCTCCACTAGGTGCCTTGTCTAATTAGAGGGTGTCTGCGTATACCCAAAAGATGCTCCACCATTCAACAAGGACATTTGCTCAACTATATTCATAGCAGCTTTATTTCTAATATCCAGAATATGGAAACAACCTAGATGTCCCTCAACTGAAGAAAGGATAAGGAAATTGCAGTACATTTACACAATGGAACACGACTCAGCTTCTAAAAACAAGGAAATCATGAAATTTGCACGCAATGGGTAGAACTAGAGAAGATCATCCTGAGAGAGGTAACCCAAACCCAGAAGTACACACACAGTATGTACTCATTTATAAGTAGATTTTTTTTAGCAACATAGTACAGGATAAACATATTAGAATGCACAGACCCAAAGGTAAGTTACAAGACTGAAGGGAGGATGCTTAAATCTCACTCAGAAGGAGAAATAGGACAGACAGAGGTAGGGGCTGAGGAGAGGGAACAAGGTAGGAAAGGGAGTGCAGGGAGAAGTAGGGGTGGAAATTAGACCTGGGGAGAACTGGGGCAGGGGTCAGGAGGACAGAAGGCATCTCTGTGACAAGCTGGAGACCTAGGTCAAGATAGGCCTCTGAGAGGATGTGAGAGACTGTAGCTGAAACTCCATGGAGGGAGTAGCAGGGGTTACGGAGACTTAAGAGGACATCTTCCACTATTTTTTAAGCATTAGAGGGAGTAATATAGATATCTTTAGAGTGGCCAGCTGCTGCTCTCAGCACCTTGAGCAACTATTACTCTCTGCATTTCAGTAGCAGTTCACTCACTACCAAAAGAAGTTTCTTTGATCAAAGCTGAGAACAGTACTTTGTGATGAGTATAGTATTTACAAAGCTGTTTGGCTTTGTGCCCATTTAGAAACACAGCAGTATTAGGTTCCCCCTTGGTACCTACGACCTCTTCAGCTAAAGGCGTTTGGCCAGGTTACCTCTGTTAACAGTCACGCCACTATTGCACCAATGGGCACTCTCTGCCTAGCAATTCTGTATTATGCACAAAAGGCACTGCTAGGTAAGACAGTTGATAGTACTGCACTGTTCTAAACCATTAAGTTGTGAGGTAATTTATTAAATAACAATACATAGGGCTGGAGAGATGGCTCAGAGGTTAAGAGCACTGTCTGCTCTTCCAAAAGTCCTGAGTTCGGTTCCCCGGCCACTATACAGTGGCTCACAACCATCTATAATGAGATCTGACGCCCTCATCCGGTGTGCAGGCGTACATGGAGGCAAAACACTGTACACATAATAAATAAATAAAAACTCAAAAAATAACAATACATAATACAGAAGGGTTATAGGAAATATTTTAGCGTGTACGGTATTTCACATTCTATAGTAGCCTAGACGCTAAAGACAGTATTTTAAAAAATGGACTATTCTAGAGTAAGAAATTAGATTACACACACAAATATCTGTTACAACTCAAATCCTGGTACTTCTTTCCCCCCGCCCCTGCGATACCTTTAAAGCAAAAATTATACTAGGTATTTCTAGGGCAAATAAACCATTTCAGAAACAGACTAGATATCAGACATAGAATTACTAACTTTGACATTAGTTATGGAAAATGTATACTTTTGTATTCAGAGAAGATATATGTAGAAATGCTTACTTGATGTGAACATTGCAATTTATCTTTATGGGGTGAGCAAATATGGTGAAAGTGTAGAATCCACTCTTTGACAGCAGTGGTCAGACCGTGATGGCATGAGAGGAACGCCACTGAATAGAGAGCTTTAGATTTTGAGCTTTTCTCGCCAAGCACTGTATAGTAAGACACTCACACAAAGCAAGGGCAATGCAGGACAGTTGTTGACCTGACAGTAAACAATCAGTGCTCCGGTGTCTCAAGCTGCTGTGACGTTTAGTAGGCTTGGTATATTTAACACGTGGTTTCACTCTGAGGTATTTTAAACTAGTGGTGATCTGGGGAGACTTAACTCTGTGTCAAGGAGTGCATATACAGCTTGTAAATGCTTGTACGGTCACTACCTTTTCCAACTTTAATGAGCATTAAAGGGAAACATGAGAAAATGATGTTAAATGAACAGGTCTTTGGTATTGTATCTATAATCAGACTTATACTGAATACAGTTACCGAAAATGCATTAGAAATTAAAATTACAAATTTTAAGGACTTATTTTATTACTTTAAAATTATGTGTAGGTATGTGGTTCTGCAGATGCATGTGCACTCAAGTGCTGAACCTACAGAAGCCAGAAGTATCCAGTTTCTCCGGACCTAGAGTTAGCAAGCAGTTGTGAGTCAGCTGTGAGCTGTGATTCTAACTCTAGAAGAACATAACACAGATGTAACCACTGAGCCATTTCTCCAGCCCCTAGAAAACATTTTTTATTACAACTAGGTAATACTTTTAACATTTACATACTTTTTGCAAATACGTATTTTGCCTGCTTGTACATATGGGCAGCAAGCTTGTGCCTGGTGCACAAGGAGGTCAGAATAGATCAGATCCTCTGGAATTGGAGTTATGGGTGGTTGAGAACCACCATGTGGGTGCAGGGAACTGAACCCAGGTCTTCTGGGAAGACACCAAGTGCCCTTAATTATCTGGGCCCTGAGTCAGTATTGATTGTGAATAGTTAAGTTCTCTCAAGTCATATAGGAGGGGATCCCTCTTAGACCTGTAGGAAAGAGGACACACCACAAAAATTTCTCTATTTATTTTATTAATTATTCATAAAATGCCCTAAGGAACCTACTTCCCACTTATCCCTAGGATTATCTGTGGAAACAGTCTATCTTTAGCTATGTCTCTAACAGCGTATGTGAAATTGTAGTGGATAATATATAAATATGCATTGCTGTGTAGTGATATTACCAATACACCAAACTCAGTCATAAAAAAAAAAAATCACAAGAGTAGCATATCTAAAATAAAATGGACATGTCTTTTGTAGACAATGTGGTTTAAAATGCAATGTGAAATTCACTGATCTGAAATTGAATCCGCTAATCTGAAATTGTCCCAATGGAGTTGATTTAGACACAGGCATCAATCTAAAATTGCCTATTAATTTGATCTATTTCATGCATAAAATGTATTCCTAAAGAAATGGTAAGACTGTTGTGAGATCTTTTTAAGAAGATTTATTTATTTACTTATTTTATGTATACGAGCACACTGTCTTCATAAACACCAGACAAGGGCGTCAGATCCTATTACAGATGGTTGTGAGCCACCATGTGGTTGCTGGGAGTTGAACTCAGGACCTCTGGAAAAGCAGCCAGTGCTCTTAACCACTGAGCCATTGTTCAGCCCCTGTTGTGTGATCTTTAATAGCACTGCTTGACAATCAAAACCAGAAAAGTTTCAGATAATAGAAATTGGTTGTATTAATATAATGGAAAAAAGTATAATGGAATATTAAATAAAGCTTCTGAACAGTACATATCACACATTCCTTTTTGAAAAAATAAAATGCATGTTTACATACACATCAATACAGTATAAGACGCTAAGAATGGCTCTTTATTTAGTAGGATTACAGTCAATGAGATGTGTGTATCATGTTTTACTAAATGAATATTTATTTTTTAAGAACACATTAGGAGATCTGAAAAACAAAATAAACCACTATTTAACAGGTTCTTCAAGTGAGATTTTTTTTTCTGCTAAACTGTACAAACAAAAGCTGTTATAAAAAAGACAGTAAGAAACAAAGTATTTACAATTTGCCACCTCTTAACATTCTGAAGAGTGAATTCATGTTTTAAATAAGACTACACCCAATCTTTTTTCAAAGATACCCACCTAGTTTTCAAAATGACATAATTGCACTGCATGCTAGACTGGATATATTGACACCAGTGTATTGTAGTGGAACCAGCATGATTTACCTTTTACCATTTGGTTTTGATAATAACAACTTAAATCCCAATTCAACAAAAGTAAAGCACAAGTGCATAGATGAACCAGCCACACAAGGGTTGAAGTCCAGGTACACAGGAGAGTTGGCATTTAACACTTAGCAAGGTACACATCGCCTATTTACACTTCCTCACACCTTTCTGGAAGTCTGCAAGTTCTTCCCTGGATTAATCTAAACATTCAGAATCTTTTTGCCCTTACCCTTACTGGGAAAAAAAAAAAAAAAGTGTCCTTCTTAGACTGCAATGTGCCATCAAGTCAGAGGACCCCAAGTTTCTCCACGTCAATGCTGAGAACACTCCTCACTATCTAAGCGAAGTTCCTATAAAACCGTTTCTTCCATAATAAAAATGGAAGCACTGGAACTGGAAATGCAATCCCATGGGTAGAATTTCCCCACCACACACCTGGTTTTGATCCCTAGCACCACAAAAACAAACCATAAGAGCGCGCGCACGCACGCACACACACACACACACACCCACCCACCCCCCAACATAAATACAATTCTTAAGAACAGAAATTGAGCTGGGTATGATGGCTTTAATCCTAGCACTCAGGAGGCAGAGCCAGGCAGGTTTCTGAGTTCAAGGCCAGCCTGGTTTCCAGAGCAAGTTCCAGGACAGTCAAGGCTACAAAGAGAAACCAAAAAAGAAACGGCACTGTAAAGGGACGTAATGAAGTGTCCAGTTACTGGATAGTTCCACCTTTGCTTTAGTTGCTAGGATAGTCAGACATAATCTGTGACTTTTGAGGAAGCTGCCTCACAGCAAGTGCTTTCACCTTTTCCCCTCCAATTATAATTTGTCCTATTACCTTTTCTTTTGAGAACAGAAGCATAATTATCACCTTTCAACGCAAGCTGACTTTAGAGTTAAGTGGAGATGTATATAATACAGTATTTGCACTCTTCTAGGGGCCAAAAACACTAATTTCACATGACAGGTTCTTGACTTATTTGTACAATTGCCTACTCAAAATAAATAAATAAATAAATAAATCCAAATCTCTTTGACGTAATGAAGATGAACAAGCACACAATCATATGAAAATGCTATTGCTTCAGATGGTGAGGGGCCAACGAAATGATCTAACTGTAAAGAGGAATGACAAAAGTAATCAGATATCAAAAGTAGAGTGAAAAATGAAGTTACCTCATATAGTGAAAGAAAATTGTAACACATAATCATTTAAGGCCTCAGTTGTCTGAATTGATGTGTAATGTAACAGCTTACCAACTTGCTTTCCTCAGGTAAAAATGAACCATGAAATATGATACCTTTTATTTACAAATGGCTCAAGAAATTATTTTATATTTTTTCAATTTACAATTTATAACAAATTTAATTAAAATTATTTTTCAAGTAAATGCTAAAAGAAGACGTTGAAATGTATCAGTGCTATTGAAAGAACTCAACAGTAAAAGCGGAGAAGCTAAAGTACAGAAGGGAACAGTCAACTAAACCAGATGGCGTATAGAAAAAGAAGCAGCTTCTGTAAGGAAAAGCCTGTGTTCTCCTGAGTAGTAAGGTAAGGAAGAAAATGCTGTTGTAATTGTGCTGTTGTTATTGATTAGTTTTTAATGTTTCTATACCCTGGAAAATCTACCCCATTACACAGGAAAACCTCACAACCATCAGTGCAAAAACTTTATTTATAATTTGTTTCTCCTCAACACAACTTTACAAGATCTGAACTTAATCCACAGTTTTTTTTTCTTTTTTCTTTTTTTTCTTTAAAACACCGGCAATCGGTCATGTAAAATGTGGGAAAAAAAAAATCACCCCCATTAATCAATTTAAAATCTCAGCTTCCCTTTTCCATTGCTACAGCAAATTTAAGATAAGTCTACAGCATTCGCTGACTTTAGCTGGCTCTGACACGGAGGCATACTTTTTTATCTGAGAATCCACACCTAAAGACCTGGCTAATTGTACAGCATTTGCATCATCACTGATAAGTGTCCCAAGAGCCACCAGCAGCCTAAAGGTGGCTTCTAGGTCTTGTACAACTTCCAAGATTGTGCTAATTACTGACAAGCACTGCGCTTTCCCTTCAATGTTATGGTCTTTATGGAAACAAACAGAATAGTTCAAGGTCAGTGTAGCCAGAGCGATATGAATGTTCTTATTGCTCCCTGCTTTCAGCTCTACTGCACGTGACATCAGGGATTCCCTCTGGGACATCACGAGCTTCTGTCCTGCCTGACTAACAAAGCAATTGCAAAAAGTCCTAAGAGCAAGGAGCTGGTTTGCTGGCTTTCCTTTAGGGCTCAGAAGGCTGATAAGATGGCTGCTGAACTGGTCTCCTTCTTTTTCATTGCAGAAGTTCTCGTTCACACTGGGATGCTTAATTGATAGTCGAAGAATGTCAAGTGCAGGAAAAACAATGTCTATTAAAAAGAAGTTTTGATTAATGTGTATGGAGAAAATTCCTCATAGTTATTATTCAAACTAACTTTATTTTCCCCTACAGAACAGTTTTTAGAAAATGTAAAAAAAAAGTTGTTCTTATATTTATTTACATAGACTAGATTTATTATCATATACTTCAAAACTGAGGTATCTCTAGATTGCCAAATAGTCTGACACAGCTAAGCCCTCACTACTGAGCTGAGGGCTGGAGAGATGGCTCAGTGGTTAAGAGCACTGGCTGCTCATCTAAAGGTTCTGAGATCAATTCCCAGCAACCACATGGTGGCTCACAACCGTCTATAATGAGACCTGTCTGGTGCTCTCTTCTGGCATACAGGTATGCATACAATAGAGTGCTTATATACATAAATAAGTAAATATAAAAAAATACTGAGTGAATGAGTGCAGCAGGAACTTAGCTTTAAATATTCAGTTTCCAGACTAAAGAGTTAAAGGAAAAGTTATTTAGAGAGGAATTTCAGTTAACAAATGCTGAAAGGATCCTCTTAGGTTGGTAAAGCTTTTAACTGGGGGGCTATGTAGATGCCATCTGAACATTTAGTGAATAGTCTTACTGTGACTGTAAGGAAACTGCCATTTTATGCTCCATAATATAAGGACAATAGGCATCATCCATGTATAAAAGATCTTTACACACACCAAAACAAACAACCCAAATAAACTAAAGTCTAATTGCCACCCAAAGGAAGTACACGGATAAGGGACACAGTAAGAAAGTACACAGATAGGGACACACAGAAGGGGACACAATAAGGAGGTACACAGATAGGGGACACAATAAGGAAGTACACAGATGGGGGACACAATAAGGAGGTACACAGATGGGGGACACAGTAAGCAGGATAAGCAGTTACATCTTTAACATGGTTATTTTATAGGAAAGAAAAATATCCTCTTCTCGCCCCTAGATTTACAGTCATGAAAAGTAAATCACAGCCTTGAGAGACGGCTCAGTGATTTAGAGCACTGGCTGCTCTGGCAGAGGACGCAGGTTCAACTCCCAGAGCCCACACGGAGGCTCCCACCCATGCTGCTGCAGGGCCTGGGGCCTGCTGTCCTCTGCTGACCACCACAGGCACCAGGCACCATGTGCTGCATATATACACACACAGGTAAACATTCATACACATAAAGTTAAATACATTTCAAAAGTTTTTAAAATCAAACGGACCTTTTGGTTTTCAACAACTATGATAATGGCCTAACAGGAGAACATAGCAGATGCTTTTAACATGGAGTGCCTGAAAGGCAGCACACAGTTTACAAACTGCTGCGGGTATAGGGACCATTGTAGTATATGTTCAGAATTCCAAATCCTGAATCTCAGATCTCAAATGATTTAGCACTAAAGGAATTTCTGGTTTTGATTTTTCATTTTAAGGACGTTCAATCAGCAAAGTCAATGCAAATACTTGAAGCACTGAAAGACTCTAAATTCTAAAACATTCCTGGTTCCTACGTTTCTCTTAAAGAATACCAAAATTATGGTTAGATTCTCATAGGCTGTGAGCAAAGCGAGATTATGAATTACTGTGATGAGGCAGAGCCTTTCTGTGTCACTGTCCATAACCCAGGTTAACTTCTATTTAATCTAGAAGTATTAGTGATTTTGGCAGAAATAAAAACTTCTTATAGTCTGAAGACTACTTGTTTACCTTCAGGCCAGTTGATAGCTTTCCACAAAACCTGAAGCTGCTGGGCTGTTGGCTTTTCTGCGGAGTTACTACAAATCAGGGACAGGATCTTTTCGAGAAGCACCAAGTCATCTTCCGTCAGCTTCTTCTCTTCAGGGGCGCTTCCGTTGAGTTCCTTCAGTTTTCCTAGAACCCAAAACCAGTCTTTCAAAATCCTCTGACTGAACTTAGACGACATTTTCGGGACTCTTCAGCACAACGTTCTTCTTGGCAGTTATTTAAAGACCAGAAAATGAAGTCTACAAGCATTTACTTCTACAGTGAAAGAACGCTGGCCACACTGACACCGATCTTGCCTGTTTCCTGAGCCCTCCAGTACTGCTCTGGAGCCACCCTCTACTCCAAAGCAATATTAAGTTATACCAAATGGAAGTCATCTCCTATTTCCACAAAACTCACAATAACATATTTATGTACTATTTCTGTGTATTGTATGATGTGTGAATGCACGCATAGTTGTGCCATGGCATGCACATGAAAGTCAAAAGCCAATGCTGGGACACACTTCTCTCCTTTCACTACATAGGTTCCAGGGACCAAACTCATGTTATCGAGCTTGCACTTTCACCTGCTGAGCCATCTCTCCAGTCCCACATTTACAAATCTTTAACATTCAAATGGATTCTGGACCTATCTCATTTGTATTTGGTACTAAAGCTTTTATCACTGGCAAATTATAGAAAATAAAACTTAAGGGATGTAAAAACAGGAAATCTCTTAGATTTGTACAAGAATTAACAAATGTCTAAGTATGCATATATTTTTAGTTCAAAATATTATTATCTATCAATGTTATTTATAAGAATAATATAAGGAACAATATTAAAATATATTTGCCTTATCTATATGTATAAGTGTTCTCTCAATAATTTTCACCATCAGCTTTGTAGCAAAGGGATAAAGTATTTTATAGTCCAATCTTTTCCCTTTTCACTTCAGTTTGAGAAAAGCAGAAAAGCAATCAATATAAAGAGTATACTTTCTCTCTCTCTCACCATCTCTGCTCCGCGAAAACCCCTTTTTCCTAGGTAGCCTCAGTATACAACACTGGCTGGCCTTAAACTTGTAGTCCTCCTGCTTCCCAGTCTCAAATACTACAAATAACTGTAGCGCCTATTTTTATCATTTTAAAAGCTGTAGGCTTTCCATATACAAGATGCAGGGCTCACAGTAAACGAACTGTGAAAAGGTGTGGAGATCGGGACATGGGGTCCACTCCCTTTCCTCATGGGGAGGAAATTCAACTCTGGTTCTCAGGCCTGGCCACAAACACACAGTGCCTCTGTCTACAGGACACTAGTTTATTTTAAATTGAAAATACATTTTCTAATAATATATTCTGATTATGGTTTCCTTTCCCAAACTCCTCCCAAACCCTCCCTACTTCTTAACCCACCCAAATCCTCGCCCTTTCTTTTTCTCTGGTTAGGATACAAATAGGCCATCTAAATATCATCAACAATGACAATGATGGGTTATTAAAACAACAACAACAACAACAACAACAACAACAACAACAAAACACCACATAGGTCAAAACAAACAGAAAAGAGCCAAAGAGAAAGTTCAAGAAACATAGTTAGAAACAGACACACACACACAAACACATAAAAACTCAAACCATAATACATATGCAAAAAAACTTGTAAGGTTAAAGAAAAACAAAACAAAACAAACAAACAAAAAACAAAAAATAAAACAAAACAAAAAACCTGAAAAACCATTATGAAACAGAGAACCTCCAAAACAGTCACTCTGTTCGTTTTATGTTGGAAAGCCGTATTTTTAAAAGATAGGCTCTGTGAAGTGAGGTATGGCGGTGCAATGCCTATAATCCTAGTACTCAGGAAGCTGGGGCAGAAAGATCAGGAGTTGGGGATGAGCCTGGGCTACATAGCAGGTTGAACAAAAAGGCAAAGGCAGGCGGATCTCTGTGAGTTTGAGGTCAACCTGGTCTACAAAATGAGTCAGGACAGCCAGAGCTGTTACACAGAGAAAATCTGTCTGGAAACAAACAAAGAAACAATAAGAGCTCGAGGGTGGGACTTACATTTTCCCTAAATAGATGTTTTCTATTAAAGTCATGATAAAACATTTATCCTATATTTGTACAAAGTTTCTTTTTTTTTTGTACAAAGTTTCTTACAACCCATTAAGGCTGATAACAGACTGTCATCAATACAGTCAATAAATACCGCACGGAGGCTGTAGAGAGGGCACAAAGGTTAAGAGCACTGGCTGTTCCCCAGAGGACTTGGTTTCAATTCCCAGCACTCACATGGTAGCTCAGAGCTGTCTGAAAACCCATTTCCAGGGGAGTGGACATCTTCACAGACATACATGCAGACAAAACACTAATGTACATCAAATAAAAAATAAATGCAAACGAGTAAGTAAAGAAAGAAAGGAAGAGAGAAAGAAAAGAAAAAAAAAAAAAAGAGGAAGAAAGACGGATCGACCTCACAAGAAGTCTCTATTCATTTAAGTATGTGTCAGGCAGAGGAAGATTAAGTCCTGAGAGAAACTCTAATAGTCACTGAACATGCAAAAAACACCACAGTAATAGAGACTTACCTAATATTTGTGTAGGGTTTGCTTGGTCAAAGGTAAGAGCTTCTTTTTTGGGAAAATAAATATTCACTGTTTTTGACCCAGCTGACCGGTAGGCACTGCTCCCTATTTACAGAGGGGATCATGAAAATCACAAGGCATACTCAAAACGGAAATTTCTAATTCCATTACTACATTCTCGAAATTACTGAGATACATAACTATTCAACAAATGCAAAAAAAAAAAAAAAAAGAGCCAGCCATGTTCAAACCATTCACCACTTCTGCATTAGTGTCATAGTGTCTGGCTTAGTAAATGTCAGTGAAGACTTCGAAAAGGGCCTTTCCATTTCCTATTTCCTAATTCTGTTCTTAATAGTCAACCTAAAACATTTTAAAAGGTTAAAGAAGACAATTACAAAACTTCATTCTTATCTTAATTAATACTATGCTAACTCTTTTCTCATGTCTTTCTGAAGGAGAGCTAAACATGTTTTTTTGTTTAGATCACAAGTGGGGGATGAGAAAAAGACTTGTGAGAGAGCAGGTGATGTTTATCCCCTTGGAAGTTGAACTGCCATGTGGGGGAGGAAGGTTGTTCATCAGCTGAAAAACATCCTGGAACAAATTCTGAGAGGAGATAGAACTGATATCCTTATGGTTTTGTTAGAGTGTTCTTTAATCTCCTTTTCCTATTGTTTAGGTTAGTCAGGTTATAAGTGAGGTACTCTCAGTTAATAAGTTCACAAAAAAATTTTTGATAAGAAAATTGAGCCTACATCTTTCATTGCTTATTCCAACTGATATAGTATTCAGTGTTGTTGGAGGTTGGTCTGGTGTATTTTGATGCTAACTACTGCTTGCTGTCTCTGCTCTACCTGTACCTTGCATACAGCCTAACCTATTTGACCAATAAAAGGCCATCACACCTAGGCAGGGCAAAATGGGATAGGCATGGGTGGGAAGACAGAGAGAACCTGAGAAGAAGGGAGACCTGAGGAGAAGGGAGGAGAAAGAGGCTCGCCATCCTGGGTTAGGTGGAGAAGTACATGGCCAGTGTGGATGGAGGATGTGGCCCAGATGAAGACCACTAGCAAGTGTATGGGACTGCAGATGGGAGGTAGCTTGATAGAAGTTATTAGAAGCAGATGGCATGGGATTGGGACAGGGATCCCATACCTGCCCCACTATGGGAGGTAGCTTAAGGAATTAATATCTGCCCTGCCCCAGGTTAACTAAGACTATTTTAAAATATATCAGGTATCTGTGTCTTGATTGATTGCTAGTGGTTTAGAAAATACTGTAGTAATAATAATTACAGTCCTGATCAGGGATGAAGGTGCACTCAAGAGGCAGAGGCTGCAAGGTTCTGCACGTTCTAGGCTTCTCTGGTCTATATAGCAAGCTCCAGAACAGCCAGGGCTACAGAGAAGTCCTGGGACAAACAAACTAGCATAAATCAAAATTTCAGTAGTATTCAGTGGAATAAATGCCTTCAAATTAAATTGTTTTCAATTAAAATTATCTTTTGTTGCTATACATACTTGTACACAACCTTTAATCCCTGACTTGGGAGGCACAGGCTACACGAGAACATTCTTCTCAAATGAGCAAATACAAAACCAAAACATCTTTCTTTTGCAGCACTGGTGATAAAAGGCAAGGCGGCATGCGTAGCCATGAACTCAACAACCAGGCTACGGTCTGAGAAGTCAGTGAAACTTAAAAAATCTGATAAACAAAGGAAATAGCTACCTGTAAATGGATCAACTCCAGCTGTGGCGGTGCCTGTATCTGCAGAACCCGGCATGTAGCGGCCGGCACCTGCAACGCAGTAATACTCGTAGTGAGCAAAGGTAAGTGCAGACAATAAAGCCTAAACCATTGCTTCCTTCTACTGATGATGTCACCACTAGCCACACTTCAAAACAGCATATATGAAAAATGCTTACAAGTGTGCTCCCCTGCATGGCCACTAAAAAGCAATTCTTGGGGTTGAAGAGTGGCTCAGTGGTTAAGAGTACTGGATGCTCTTCCAGGGCTCAGTATAATCACTCATTACCAGCATCCACATGGTAGCTCAGACATCGCTAACTCCAGTCCCAGGGGATCTGATGCCCTCTCTGGCTTCTGAGGGCACTGCATGTACACAGTGCATAAACATATATGCAGGCAAAACACTCACGAATGTAAAACAAAATAACTTAAAAATTCTACAAAATAAAACATGTTTCCAGGCAGTGGAGGCACACACCTTTACTCCCAGCACTTGGGAGGCAGAGGCCAGCGGATCTCTGTGAGTTCGAGGCCAGCCTGGACTATAGAGTAAGTTCCAGGACAGCCAGAGTTGTTACAGAGAGAAACCCTGTCTTGAAAAACCAAAACCAAAATAAACAAAGAAACAAAAAACCCAAACAATAAAATAAAACATAAGTGACAAAATAAACATTAGGTACCTTCCACATTATAATTATACATGTAATCTAGATGGTCGAACCAAAGCATCACAGACAGAAAAGGCAAAGCAGAAAACAACAGCAACACAAATGCACTAAGAATGATGATGGCAGAGCAAGTGGATATGTTGGTTTTAGCTGTATCCTAGCCACAATACTACACATAAGTACAGACTCAGTAATGCTTTAAATGCCATTATAACTTCCAGCATAAGTGCTAAATTGTTGACTAAAATTTGCCTAAGGCATACACTGCCTCTATGAGTTCCATGCCCACCTACTTTTTTAAGCTTTTATTTATTACGTAGACAGTATTTTGCCTACATATAAACCTGCACACAAGAGGGCACCAGATCTCATTATAGATGGTTGTGAGCCACCATGTGGTTGTTGGGAATTGAACTCAGGACCTTTGTAAGAGCAGCCAGTGCCCTTACAAATAGAAAACTTTACAAGTAACAATGAAAACCACCTCAGGCCGGGAATGGTGGCACACACCTGTAATCCCAAAACTCAGGAAACAGAAGCAGGCAGATCTCTGTGAGTTCAAGGCTAGCCTGGTCTACAAAGTGAGTCCAGAATAGCCAAGATAACACAGAGAAACCCTGCCTCGAAAAACTTTAAAAAAAAAAAAAAAGAAAAAGAAAAAGAAAAAAGAAAACGACCTCAGAGCACACTATTCCCCCACATTACTTAATGGCAACCCTTTGCTGAGGAATCATGGCGTGAGCTCCCCATGACAGTGAGTCAGAACTGCTGTGGGTAGGTCAGGAGGGAGCAGGAGCTCCACAGGGAGACCATCAAGGCCTGCGGACCTGAACACAGGGCGCCTGCACACACTGATGCACCAGCCAAGACAGTGCAGCAGAGAACCAAGGCCCCACTCGGATGTAACCGATGGAACGCTGATTCTCCACGGTGCGGGGAGGAGAGACTGCCGCTGAACCTCCAACATGCACTCTGGTGCCATGGTTTGGTGACTGCCCTTTGGCAAGACAGTCTAGCAGGCACACAGAGGAAGGAGATGCAGGTTATCCTGATGAGACCTGATAGGCTGTCGCCAGACAGTTAGCATAGAAGGGCCCACCCCATCAGAGGTCTAGTGGAGGGGAATAGGCAGAAAGGGGAAGGAGGGAGGGAAGGAGGGAACGGGAAGATAAGTGGGAGGGGATAACAATCGGGATATAATGTGAATAAACTACAATAAATAAGATATACATTTTAAAAAAGAATTGCTGGGGGTAGAGGACTGAAATAAGCAATTTAAACAAGTTCCCCCCCCCCAATCATTCTTATAAACGTTAAAAATTTGACTACTACATGAATTAATAAGGAAAAGAATGAAGAGCCTTAAACTGTAAGCCACATGAGGAACTTTTTGTTTGATTTGGTTTGGTTTTTCGAGACAGAGTTTCTTGGTGTAACAGAGCTCTGTCTGTCCTGGACTCACTTTCTAGACCAGGTCGGCCTTGAACTCACAGCGATCCCCCTGCCTCTGCCTCCTGAGTGCTGGGATTACAGGCGTGCCCCACCATGCCCAGCTCCACGAAGAACTCCTTTACCTTCAGCATCACTGGAAAGGTTGAAAGAGCAGCAGGCAGTACCAGCTGACAGATACCGATGGCCTAAATGCACTCTTGATAGTCTGCAAAGAACTTTATGTGCATTATGCCACTTTATTTTCTTATCTCCATATGGTAGAGGTCGCCCTGTGTTGTTCTTAAGACAGGCAGGGTCCTCTTAGTACGATGCTCAGTCTGTTGTCAACCTCTGAGTGCTGAGACATCTGCACCATCAGGGATCCTAATTATCTTTCTTGGTAGGCTACTCGGTATGTCTACGTGCTCACTGCCTCAGAAGACACCTCCTGGCAATGATGCACCCAGAAGTCCCCTTGATTTTCTTTGTATGTGTTTAAGCTTGGTATGTTTATTCTGTTTTAGGGGAGAAAAAAGGCCACAAAAAAGGTTATGGAACTCTGCCAGGTTAAGTGTCAGGGCATCACTGTTACTTTTGTTTGTTTGTTTTTGTTTTCCCAGACAGGGTTTCTCTCTGTAGTCTTGGCTGTCCTGAACTTGATTTGTACGAGGTTGGCCTCCAACTCACAGAGATCTGCCTGCCTCTGCTTCCCAGAGTGCTGGGATTATAGTGTGCGCCACTGCAAAGGCAGGCATCACTATTCTTAAAAATTCTGTTAAGGCCGGTGTAGTGAAGCACGCCTTTAATCCTAGCACTCAGAGGCAGAGGCAGGTGGATCTCTGTGAGTTCAAGGCTAGCCTGGTCTACAAAGAGAGTTCCAGGATAGCCAGGGCTGTTACACAGAGAAACCCTGTCTCAATAAACAAAAAACCAAAACAAAATCCTACTGTTCAGGTCCTTACTATCATTTTAAATATATCATGTACTTAAAGAATTCCTTAATAGACACTATACTGCCAAAGCATATAGCTTAAGAATTGGCTGTCAGTGTACAAGGTGCAGCCACTTGCATCTGGGTGATCACTTTATTAGAGAAAGGAATCTCATTGAGAAAAATTCAGAGTTTCATGACACTGACCTACAGTTATAGTGAAACAATCTGTGGCTGAAAAGAGGCTGTAAGTTTTCACTTCCATAGCTCCCAAGTACTTAGTCTGGAAGGCTACTAGATTCTACTAAAGTTCATCAATTTCCTACGATCTGGGTATATTGTACATGAACTCTAGCAGGTGTGATTGCACACGCCTTCAATCCCAGCACTCAGAGGCAGAGGCAGGCGGATCGCTGTGAGTTCAAGGCCAGCCTGGCCTACAAGAGTGTAGGACTGCCAAGGCTACACAGAAAAACGTGGTCTTGAAAAATAAATAAATAAATAAAATAAAATGAGTCCAGGACAGCCAAGGCTACACAAGGCAATCCTGTCTCGAAAAACCAAAAAAATAAAAATAAAAAAATAAATTGATACATTCTGAAACTAGTACTTTCCTCAGCAGCATTAAAGTCCAATCCTGGCAATGTTTTTCCAGCAGTGCTGACTCAACTGAGGCTTGCCTACCCAGGAAGCAAATACACCCTGAAAACCTATAATGACACTGCCAAAGGCCACTGGTAATTTAGGTTAGGAACACTAACCCTGGATAGCTAGGCAGAATGCTATCATGCTTAGTCAAAATAAATAAGCTTGAGCATACATCTTGGTTGCTCTGCTCTGTCCAATATGAAGGACTCACTTGGCTCCTTCTCCGCCACAGCTTTCGAGAGTGTCTTGCCAATGATAACAGTGCTGGTGAGGAGCATTCCCCTATTGCCTAATTTCACAGGTTAAAAGAGCCCAGGAGAATTAAGTAACTTGCCAATTTCTCAAAGCAAACACATAGCAGCACTAGGCTTTGTACTATGGTCCTCTTGCATCACACCCTCTATTGCTAACTCCTCTGACCTCCAGGTAGGAAGAACCACTGGAGAAAACAATGTTCTGATAACATGTTACTTAAAGCCAGGAGAAAATCTACACATTGCAAGGAAGAAAGTAAAAAAGAAAAGAAAGGAAAATTAGAAGTTAAAGATCTATCAAAATTGAAAATACAGGTAAAGCCATATACAACATAAAATGCTACATATAGAGGCAGGATTATAGTAATGAAAGCTTCATCCCACCTGTGAAAGGATCTGTTGTCTGCACTGCATTGGAAGGTCCTGAAGTGCCTGGAACATAGCGACCGCCACCTATGCATGCAAAACAATGGAAAACCTCAAGTACATGGAGACAGAGGCATAAGCAGCACAGCGCTTACACTAAATGAACCCAAGCTTGGGGGGAAGAACAGGAGTAAAGCTGCTAAGTGATAGAAATTATAGTCACGTGTCTTACTGCTACACAGAAACTTTTCTCCAATAGAGCCTCACCACGCTTCAGGGCAGGCTCCGTGCCCAGCTGTAGATGGTCAACATAAACAAAATCAATTGTGTTTTTGTAGACTTAAAAAAAAAAAAAAACAACTTACTGGTGGTGTTTGTATATTATGGTTTCTGTCTTTGTAGGTTTTGATGTGTGTGTGTTCTTGTGTTTCTTCCCCCACCCCCAGGTTTGTTTTTGTTTTTCCTTTATTTGTCTTCTAAAGACAAAGAGAAAAGGCACGAAGTTGTGTGAGTAGGGAGGCACGGATGATTTGGGTGGATTTGGGGAAAGTGAAAAACAAAATCAGAATATATTATATGAAAATTTTTTATGTGTATGGGTTTTTTTGTTTTGTTGTTTTTGTCTGCATGTATGTCTGAGCACCATGTGTGTGAAGAGTCCTCTGAGACCAGAGGGGAGCATCAGATCCCTTGGAAGTGGAGTTAGAAATGGTTGTGAGCTGCCATGTGGGTGCTGGGATTAACCAGAAGCTGTGTCCTCCAGCTCCTAAGTGTAGTTTCTTAACCAACTCCTTTTTGATATCTTAGCCTCAGCACATAAATGTGGAAATAACTGAAACCAAGATACCAGAGTTTATCTCATGTAATTCCTATCCTTGTTCTGGTGCAGATTGACTAGGATTCCTGTGGTTGCTGTTGCATAAAAACCACAGGCAGTAAATGTTAATCTTTTGGGAAAAGCCCTGGGTTCCTTAGGTCCCGTGTCAAACAGTGCACTCACTGCTGAGAACCTAGCAGGGAACATTAGCTGTAACCTCTGATGCTGTTACTTGATAGATGGGGAAAAAACGCTACAGGAGATGAGTGCTACACTGACATGCACACATATGGGGTATATAAAGTGATTTTTTAGTACCTTTGGACAAAATAAAGGCACACATGCACACATACTCTCTCACACCACTTATTAAGTTAGAGTCTTAAGAAGAACAAAACAAGCCTAGTAGTTGCTAATATTCCAGAAAGAGTCAGGTGCCTAGTTTGTTTGTTTTTAAAGTACTGCAGTGTGTTTTGTCCTGTAGTCTGAAACACCAACAGAATCTCCAGGCACTAAGCATGCAGTCTCTCCCACCCCTTCTCTTTGTGCTAAGTCCAAGTATTTGCAGGGTTAAGCCATTTATACTAACTAATTGTTTTGAAAATTGACTACGGTACTGTGTAGGTGAGATTAGCTCAACTGTGCACACAGGCGAAGGACTCTCACACGGGAATGAGAAGAGAACGGGGAGAACACGCAGCAGAGAGGAGACAGGGCACATTTACTGGAAGGAAGTGAAAGGGGAAGGGGCACAGAGCTTTAGAAAATAAAGAAAAGCACCAATGAATAAGAGAAAGAAGTAACAACAGGAGCCCACAGAAGAATACTTTGCTAGAATTTGCTGGAATGTACAAGGCCTTCACTGAGTTTAATCGTCACTGTAACACATGCAGGCAGAACATACATGTACCCCAGAGGAAAACCATAACTGCTAAGTATCTATTTTAAAGTTTTACTTAGAGGATGCCATGTGCAAAGAGGAGACAACATATTTTACTTCCTCTATACCTCAATTTTCTGGACCCAGTATTTATAGTAATAGTACTTGGGAGTGTAATTTTTATTCCAGCAATAATCCCATTAATGACATTTTTATTATAGATATATGTTAAATCACAGGCAATGGAATACAAATCACATGTTTACACTCTATCCTAGATGCACACCTATCTCATTTAGCCTCCTATGAAAACACAGTTTCTGTGTTGCCACTGTGGTACCGTGAAAGAGAACAGCCTCCATAGGCCTGCATATTTGAGTACTTGGTCCCCACCTGCTGGAAATGTCTGAGAAGAATTAAGAGGTGTGGCCTGGTTGGAAGTGTGTCATTAGAGTCAGGCTATGGTGTTTCAAAAAGCCAATGCAGTTCCCAGTAAATTCTCTGCCTTGTGGTTGTATCTCAAGATGGGACTCTTAGCTCCTGCTGCAGTGCCATGCCTGCCTGTCTGCTGCCATGTCTCTTTACCGTGACGGCCATGGATTTCAACCATGAAACTGTATGGCCCAAATAAACACATTCTTTTATAACTTGCCTTGGTCACAGTGTATAGGAGCACAGCAACCGGAAAGTAACTAAGACAACCAGGATATATACATAAAAACAAACAAACAAACAAAAACAGCACTGGTGAGATGGCTCAGTGAGTAAAGGCCCCTACTAGTAAGCCTAATAACTGGAGTTCAATGCTTGGGAGCTACATGGTGGGAGAGAACCAACCTCTGAAAGTTGTCTTCTGACCTCCATGTGTGTTATAATGCACACATGTGCACAAACATACACACAAGATACATTTGAAAAATCTATTAAACAGTTTTTATTTTAAACAACAAGGAAATAGAAACTATAAACTCTGGGAGTATAGGTCAGTGATACAAGTCAAGGACTGTATGGATAAAGCTCTGGATTTGAGGCTCATCACCATAAAAAATAAATAAAAATGTTTTGCTATGTGTTTTAAATTTTTGAATTTTATTTAATTTCCTGGGAGGTTATTTTCATATAAATAAAACATGTTTAGATTTATTTTTTCATTCTATGTGTATGAGTGCTCTGCACATATGCATGTATGCATGTGTGAATACCCTATAACTGTGGACATGAGAAGAGAGCAGAACACTGGATCCCTGGGAACTGCACGTACAGATGGTAGTAAGCCACTGTGTGGCTGCTGGGAACTGAACCACCAGGGCACTCTGCAAGAGCTCTCAATTACTAAGCCATCTGTCCAGCTCCTATGTATTTTTAAGCTATTTAATTTAATTACGTATAATGGTGTATGTGCAGGTGCACTGTGACTGCAAAGTCCAAAAGTTTGCTTCTCTGGACCTGGAGGCACAGGCTGGAGTCCTGTGCAAGGGCAGTGAGCACCCCAACCACCGGCCCTTCTTCCCAGCCCCACAAGGCTATGTTTCAGAGGAGAGGGGTTTTACTTTTTAATTTTATGTGTATGGGTATTTTGTCTGCATGTGTGTCTGTACATCACATGTATGCCTGGTGCACAAGCACCCTAGTGCTAGAGTAACACCAAATGGTTGTGAGCTGCCATGTAGGTTCCGGGAATGGAACCCAGGTCCTCTGGAAGAGCAGGCAGTGCTCTTAACAGCTCAGCCATCTCTCCAGCCAGAAAGTAATTTTATAATTGTTTCTAAAAATATAACCTTAGTGTATACTTTGAGGCTTACCAATTAGAACGTGAAGTCAAACTCTAACTTAGTTTTAATCTAAAAACAGATAACATAATCATTAGCAGATAAGAAGACTGAACAAGGGCTGAGTTATGGCTTGGTGGTGAGAGTATGGACTTGCACACACATAAGACACTGGTTAGTTCTCCGCACACCCCAATACTAATGCTAGTACATAATAGTTAATGCAAGTTCAAGCTCACCTGTAAACGGGTCTGAAAAACTGGTATTCCCAAGTCCCAATGTTTGACCTTTTGTGTTATCAATAATAAATTTAGCCACCTGATCCAGAAACATGGGGTTCAAATCATTCTTCTGCAAGAAGTTATATGCAACTAGCCAGGGATCATCGCTGACATTGTATGGTAGTTTATATGATGGTCCACCTTCATTGACATCAATTGAGAAAACATAGTCATATTCCTATAATAGAAACAGAAAATAAAGGATGGATAATTTACATGCTCAAATATGTTGAAGGCATATGTAACATAATACAGATGTTATATGTCTTTTATTCTAACCATTTAGACTTAAAAAACTTTCTCTAAAACGCAATGGTAAAGCTTTCTTTCTGGCAGAAAAGGAGCCAAAGTGTGCACATGCGGCCAAATTAGTGTTTCATTAGGAGCCGGGCAGGCAGTGGCTGAGATGAGGAACAGATCATAATCTATTCTAGGCCCAAAAGACAGGGTCCCAAATGGTTGATCTCAAGGTACAAATTATCAGTTGCTAAGGTGCCCTACTCACCAACACGTACTGGCATTATAAGCACAGACCTGCAGTGTCCCTCATGGCTTGCCAAGTTTTACAGAGACAGGCATCAATTAAGCATGAAATGAAAGAAGAAACTCCTAATCCAAAATGGCTGGTGACAGTTTTGGATAGGAAATTCTAAAAGGTAGACAACGGCTAATTCGTTACATGGAGCTTCCTCTACATGCAGTTTATATAGATATATATATATTTATTAAATCTATTTTAAGACAGAAGATAATAATTTTTTTATTTAACATGTCAAAATACCAAAGAAAATTTTATTAGTAAACTTCTAATTTTCTGTTTAGTTTAAAATAATAATTAGAAAGCAGAAATTGACATACTTTCCCTTCATATAAAACTTTTCCAGATGTTTGCTGATTAGCACCAGATGAGCCAACAACATCACCAATTTTTATCCACCTCCCGTCGCTAACACTCCACTGATAGGCTTCCACTCTGTCTCCATCTCTGATTAGACGGGTCTGGCCTTCTCTAGTACCTTAAAACAAATATTTTAAGAATCAAAGGTTGACTAGCAGAGTAAAATCTACACACACTTCGGCAAATTTTAACGCTTTTTCTTCTTCTTTTTTAATGAATGCTTCTAAGTTCAAAAGTAAGATGAGCAAGAAGAGCACAGCTTCTCTCATCAGCCCTGGGTGACAGTAACAATCCTCAGTATCAGTATCTGGCACTGAGAACAATCGGAACATTAGCAGAACACCTCCCTTCGTGCCTCCTGGTATTCCGGAAGGCACGTGTGGTGGCACTTCAAACCAGTTACACCACAACAGTTACCTGGTTCATTCAGATGTTCCCTCCCAGGAAGCTGCTCAGCATTAATGTCCCCTAAGTCACCAGTCTTGGAATCGATGGTTGCCTGAGAGAGCTCTCTCTCAAACGCCTTCATCTCCTCAGCACTCGCTGCCCGTGCCTCTGACTCTGTAAACACCCTGATAACACCATCACTACAAGAAAAGCAAACTAATTTTAGGTCACTGCCACAGTTTATTAACATTCTCTCACGTGAATAAAGCAAAAACTATCTCTGCTCATGAACACAGAAAAGTGTCAGTTCATACTGAGGAGCAGTAGGACTGTTACATTGTTACTCCAGCTATTTTTTTTAAAGTTCCTGGCAAAGGAGAGAGAAATTCATTGAAACACAATTTTCAATTTTAAAAACATGTCAGTGACTGAAGCCACCAGAGCCGTGTGTCCACTAGGCTGGTGCTCTCCCACTGACTTACACCCTAGCATCTGGATTCCTAACCCTAACCCTGAGTACACAGCCAAGGCCAGCCTTAAATGAGTGATTTTCCACACATCAGCCTTTCAGGTAAGTATTACTATGCCTGCACAATTTCCAATACTATGTTGTGGGAAAGAATAAGCCTTGTCACAGGTGGGAGCAGTCTTGGCGGGCTTCACCCTTGGGCACCCCATGAATACCTTGTGACAGACTGAGTGGAGCCATCCTGGGCCTGGAATTCAGGAAGCAGACCTGGGAACCCCACCTGGACTATTGTCTTTCTAATGGACCCTCACCTGGAGAAGGAGCCGGTCCTTCCCACGTGACTCAGGCAGTTGGGGAAGAGAGAATAACAAAGTCGGCTGCAGAGCGAGTGTACAGAGCAGCGGGCCAGCTAGACCAGCACACAGGCCAGAGAGACACCTAAGGACCCGTCCCGTGGACCGGCTACCTGAAGGTTCACTCTTTTGTCCCTTTAACCTTTTTCCTTCTTGTATAAGCTAGTTGGGTTGTATAATAAAGTTTAATTGCTAAGAAACAGAGTCAACACTATGTTAAATATTTACTGTAATAATTTAGAAATAAGGCATTTACTTTTAAAAAATCACTATTACATGGGCAACTTACACTAACAAAAAGAATTGGCAAATTAGCTAGACATTGGGGCATATATTTATAATCACAGCCTAGTTTTCACAGCAAGACCTTATCTTGAAAACAATATCAAAAAACTAAAACAAGCAATCAAAGAAAAACAAAAGACAAACCAAAAGGATTACTGGGTGAGTTTACTTTACAAAACACTCAAGACCCAAGCTACTCTTTCCAAATAGCAGGTGCTCCACATCCTCAAATAATGTCAAAGAAAAATACAGTTCCACAATTAACGATATAGCAGTCCTCAACCTATATTCAAGAAAATACTCTAGTTTAATGACCACGTTTTTTTCTATTTGAACTTTAAAGTGGGGGAATCGTGTTAGCTAGTTTAAACCTCATCAGTTCTACAGAACACTTACTTCTTAATTTTCTGTTAGCTTCCTATTCTTCACGCCCTCCCCCTCCTCCCGCCTTCCCATGCCTGGCCTGGAACTCACAGAGAGCTGCCTGCCTGTGCCTCCCAGAGCGCTGCGATGTGAAGGCCACCACACCTGGCTGTCTCATTTTCTCAATTGGTTATTTTCCTCTGACTGTTACCAAGCTTCATGACATACACCTAAGTCAACAAATGAATTCCTGCCCCAACCAACCTACTAAGCCTTCTCACTCAAAGCTGCCACCTAGTTCTTCTTGCTTTCAATGTCTAATTTATAATCTTTTCCTACATCAAGTACCCTTTATTTCCTTTTTCTGTCCTATAATTTTCTACTAAAATGTAACAACAACAACAACAAGGCAGTACCATCTTTCAAAATGAGTCCAGATGCTTTTCTACCATCTTATGACCCTGACACTACGCTCCTTCCAGGCCTCTTTTCCATCTCCCTGAATTCTGGCATCTGGATGCCTGTGCTTTTAACCTCCTGACCCTTCGATATCCAGAGTATCTCACAAGATCTAGCTGCTAGTCTTCTGTCCCTCATCTTTATTTCTTCACTTGGAGAAAGTTCTGTGTAAACCTTCAGTCTCAGCTGCCTACTCAGGACCACTGGCACTGTGGCAGGACACTACTCAGATCCACCAAGCCTTAAGCCAAAATGTCTCCTTCCTTATGAACCAAATTAATTCTCTCGCGTTTCCATTTTTGTTAATGAGGATTACCACAAACTACAATTTGAAGCTTCATCCTTTTCCTGTTTTCCTCTGCACTCTCTCATTCATTTATCCATTAGTATTGTAAAGTCAGTGTTTTATAAGCACACACTCCTAGTACCATTCATTTCTACTTTGCTTTCCTTTCAGTGTGACCTCCAGTTGAACCCAATCTGCATAACTCACAAATTCCACTTAAATTTGGTTGTGTCTTAAGAGCCATAATCTTTTAATCCTAAGCACCAAATATAAGAAAGGCCCCGTCTGACTCTTACCCACAGGTAAGCCGCTCCATTCATCATACCCCTATCTCAGGGTGACATCTCCCAATCTAAGCACAGAACAGTCACTTCATAAAGGGAACTTGTATTATCCCATAGGTCACAAGTCCTAATTTCTGTTCTTGGTCCACTTTCAAAATCCAATTTCCCATACAAAATCCAGAAAAAATTTCCATACAAATTTCTATTTTTTTCTAACTTCTTTGGCATTTGGTATTTTCACTATATATTGCTGTTTTTCTTGGCAACAAAAATGTACAAACAAATCTTCCAGTTCATCTGAAATTTCTGTGGTTTACTTCTGCACACTCAAGTATCTATCAATCACTTAGACACAAAAATGTATTGACTGACTAGAATATAAATACCTCGCACCAACCACAATGTCACCATTGTCCAGCACACAGCAGCACCATATAGACTGAGCTGGAAGCCGAATTGTTTGGGCGCATTCACCATGTTTCCATATTCTCAGAGATCTGTCTTCTGCAGTTGTCACAAAATCTAAAATTAACAAAAACAGAAGAAGAAAATGTTTGGATAAAATTGAGTATGCTTATAAATAACGTCTTTCTTCATATGTATACTGAATAATTTAAAATCAATTTTAGATTTTGTAACCGGCTACAACTTCAACGTCATGTTTTTATTCATTTCATATTTTTTTGGACTAATTAATTATACGAAGTTCTCGGACATTAAAAGGCCGTTTTAATAATACAGCCATCTACTCTGAAATACTATCAAGATAAGAACAGAATTTTTCAAAAATGGAATGTAACAGAAAAAATTTAAATGTAGAGCAATCTTACCTCTACAATTTGGAAAGACAGATATGCTATAAATGTAATTTGTGTGTCCGTAGTACACTTCAAGACATTCTCCAGTCACCTGCCACCTTCTAATGCTAGCATCATTTGCACACGAAAGAAACTCTGTTTCACTCAGAATTGCCAAGCCTCGTACACAGTCTTCGTGCCCTGGATTTAAAAGAGAAAGAATACCAATCAATACAATACAGCATTTGGCTGGCAGCACTATGCAGTTTATCAATGCCATAAAACTTATAAGTGACTAGTAAAATCTACTTTTTCAAGTTATAGAAACTTATTTTCTCCTGTAGAAAGTGGTCTGGTAACCAGGCCATTTAGCAATATGAAGTTATTTTACATTTTTTCTATCTCTTTGAGATGATTTTCTAAACTCCCAAGATACTGTAGAGCAGGCCTGACCTGCAGTTGATAGAGAGCCGCCTGCTGCGGCTCCTGAACACTAGGATTAAAGGAATCCCCCACTACAACTTTAGCATTTTAAAGAATAAATAAAGAGGAAAAACAAAAACTCAGCCAAAATATTAATGGCCTATAAGCACATAAAGCAAACACATAAGGACACTCCTATTACACAGCAGAGAGGCTAAGGATGCAGTTCAGCGGGACAGCTTGTGAAGTGAATTTCCAAAGCCAAACGTAAAGCACATCATTAGCAAATGAACAGACAACAGGAACTCCAGTTTATCAAGGAGCCAGAGCTTACCTCCATACAAGAGTCACAGGCATCACCATGTGCACACACTCAGACCCACCCTGACGGTCTCACTTATACTGCTCTTCTAAGTGACTGTTTTTCAGCTTCTACACTTTCCAGGTAAACAATAACCCTGAGTACATTATGTATTATAAAAGCTGTTAACCCTGACATTACCTGAAAAAGTTCGCTCGCATCTTCCAGCCTTCCACAGTTTAATTGTCTTGTCTGCTGATCCTGTTAACATTAAACCCTGTTCAGGCAAAATCTTTACTGCCCATACTGCAGCTGTATGGCCCTGTAGGTAAAAAGAGTATCAACTGAAGATGCCACAGGATCTTATTTTCAGTTATTACCTAATATAATCAACAGAAATAATACCTGTAATGTCATCATGCATTTGTCATTCAGCCAGACTTTAGCAGTGGTGTCCCATGAGCCACTAAGTAATGTCCCAAATTTTCCAGATGAAAGACTACAAACTAAGGGGAAAATAATTAGTTAGTACATTTTCATGTGAACAAATGCAACCTAGCAAGCTTCTAAAGCATTAAAAACTGTAAGTAAATTTGTGAAGTGAATTTCTTGAGCCAATACAGTTCTATTGAGTAGAGCTGCAAGGTAGCACAGATCAAGACTACAAGCTTTGTGCCAGGGTGTCTGGAACAATGCCTGGCTGAGCCATGTATAAGCTGTGCAGCCAAAAGAGCCCTAGTTTTTATGCTTTTAAATTTGCTTTTATGTTCATTTATGTGTATACGCCTGTATGAGTGTACGCCACTCGTGTGCAGCTGCCTGTAGAAACAGAATAGAGTACTGGGTGCCCTGGGAACTAGAGTCACAGGCAGCTGCGAGCCCCCAAACTTCACGGGTGTAAGGCAAGAACTAGCAAATGTACCCAGTCAGTGTCAGAATTCAAAGCATGAAAACGATGGGCAACTTTAACTTTCATTAGATAGTTAATAGTAAGAATTTTTTGGTTGTTTTAAGTATGATAATGATAATATGGCTATTTCCTCCTTTTAGGGAAAAAGTTATGGCTGGGGAGAAGACTCAGTTGGTACGAGCCTGTCTTACACATAAGCACAAGGATCTGAGCTCAAGCTGCAGAACCCACATAAAAATGCCGAGGCCAGCAGAGTGCATGTAATCCCGGTACTGCGGATGTGAGGATGGCACATCCCTCGCGCTATCTGGCCAGGCAGCGCAGCCCATGTGGCAAGCCTCAGGCTACTGAGAGTCCTTTTTCTCAAAATTAAAAGGGTAAGTGTGGACAGATGGCTCGTTCACTGGATCCCTTAAGATGGCAGAGGAGAACTGACTCCCAAGTGTTATTCTTTGACCTTACATGTGCTGAGGCATCCACTTGCTAAACATACTAATCAAATAATTGAATGTAGCCCTGGCTGGCCTCAAACCACCCGCTTCGACATCGAAAGTGCTAGGACTAAAGGATGTCAGATAACGCCTGGCCCAAAGCTTTAAAAAAAAAAAAAAAAAAAGGTGGACATCACTTAAGGAACAACACTCAAGGTTCTCCCTTGGGGAGACAGACAGACAGACACACACACACACACACACACACACACACACGAATCCACGCAGGTACACTCATTGTTCAGTGGCAGTTAATGCACATGAACCATTTGTTTTTTCACAATCCATAAAAGCCAAACAATTTTACCTTTTTTATGTGACAAGGAGGAAATTAAAACTATATTTGGTGACATGTAAAAAACTACATGAATACACATTTCAAGATTATTTGTTGGACCTGGTTGTATAAGCCTATAATCTCACCTACCCAGGCAGAGAGGTGACAAGTTGAAGGTCTGCTTACGCTACCGTGGGCAATTAAGGCAGATCAGTATTTAACACTTACCTATTCCATGAGAAGCCCTACAGATTCATTGAAAAACAGACATTCTAGCCGGGTGTGGAGGCGCACGCCTTTAATCCAAGCACTAGGAGGGCAGAAGCAGGTGGATCTCTGTGAGTTCAAGCCCAGCCTGGTCTACAAAGCGAGTCCAGGACAGCCAAAGCTACACAGAGAAACCCTGTCTGGAAAAACCAAAAAAAAAAAAAAAAAAAAAAAAAAAAAGGAAAAAAAGAAAAACAGACATTCTGATTTATGCTTTTGTGTGAGTTGAACAGTTTAGCTAAAAAGCCTAAAATACTTAATAAATAACATCTTATAGGAAAAAAATTTTTTAAATTTTTAATTTTTAGACAAGGTTTCTGTGTACCATTGGCTATCCCGGACTCAACTTTGTAGGTCAGACTGGCTTCACCTGCCTCTGCTTCCCAGAGTCCTGGGATTACAGGCATGAGCAATCATGCCTGGCTAAGAATTTCATTTTAAGGTAATACCATGGTAAAGGAAGAAAATTAAATATAAGCCACTGACAATCATTAAAGCTATGTAAACTCGTGGAGATTTTTATATTACTTATTCTGTGTACACATATTTATTTATAACTCACAATAAAATACCATGTCTGTAATCTATATACATTTAAACTTTCTGGGCTGGAGAGATGGCTCAGAGGTCCTGAGTTCAATTCCCAGCAACAACAACCTCATGGTGGCTCACAACCATCTATAATGAGATCTGGTGCCCTCTTCTGGTTTGCAGGCAAGTACACTCAGGCAAAAAAACTGTACACTTAAACTTTTGATAATAAAAAAACTTTAAGATTTATATCATTCTGCATTTAAAATATTACATATACACAAAGATCTTCACGTTCTTCACAGGAGTTAAGTTTAAGTATTTACACATCATATCTCAAACTTGTACACACACTATATAAAGAGCAGGGGCTGGAGAGATGGCTCAGTTATGAAGAGTGCAGACTGCTCCTGCAGGAGTCCTGAGGCTGGCTCCCAGAATCTAACCACCTATAGCTCCACAATAGTTGTTTCTGATCTCCATGGGCACCTGTACACAGGTGCACATACCCACTTAGACACATGTACATAATTAAATGTAATAAAAACAAATCTTAAACCAATAAAATAAAAATAAGTACACATAACCACACTGATTTATCACATCATTTTGTAACAAAGAACTGTGATATTTCAAAGTATTTTCCCTTCAATAATGATATCAGATCACTGCTGGGTGTGCTGGTGCACGCTTGTAATCCCAGCACTTGGGAGGCGGAGGCAGAGGCAGGCAGATCTTCTTGAGTTCGAGGCCAGTCTGGTCTACAAAGTGAGTCCAGCACAGCCGGGCTGTTACACTGAGAAACTCTGTCTCGAAAAACCAAAAAATAAAAATAAATAAATGATATCAGATTCCTGAAACTATCTGATCCCTGGTACCAAAAGGAAAAAGTCTTTCAACTTAGCAATCTGTTAGTCTGAAAGTAAATTAAACAGAAAATTTACAGAACTAAGATAGTCCAAAACGTTACCACTAACAAACATATCTAAAAACAGGAGGAGAAAAAAAAAATAGATTGTAATTCAAACTAGTGAAACATCTTCAAACACAAAATACCATCATGTTATACTTACCAGTATCTTTGTGACCTTTTAAAATATAAAGTGGCATTGGACTGTCCAGAGAGAAAATGCATATATTGTGGTCATTTCCTCCAGTGGCAATTAGTCCATGAGGATATATGTCACTTGAGGGTATGATGCACACACAAGACACAAAATTAGAGTGGCCGCTCATACAGTGCATTTCTGTAAAGCCCCTGTTAGGACTGGAAAGACAGGATCATTAATAAATACACATTTGCCCCTGGCTTACTCTAAGACATAAAACATAAAAATACTCATTACTAAGTATGCAGGGTGAACTTTAAGAATGTACACAAAAGCCAGGTGTGATGGTGCACACCTTTAATCCCAGCAGGCAGGGGCAGTGTCAGTGGCAGGGTCAGGGTCAGGGTCACGGGGCAGAGGGCAGAGGCAGGGGCAGTGTCAGGGTCAGGGTCACGGGGCAGAGGGCAGGGGCAGTGTCAGGGTCAGGGTCACGGGGCAGAGGGCAGGGGCAGGGGCAGAGGGCAGGGGCAGGAGACAGAGGGCAAGGG
Organism: Acomys russatus; assembly: GCF_903995435.1. NCBI lineage: Eukaryota > Metazoa > Chordata > Mammalia > Rodentia > Muridae > Acomys > Acomys russatus. Next base: position 100,003,540 of record NC_067138.1, read on the forward strand.
GCAGAGAGCAAGAGGCAGAGGGCAGGGTTAGAGGCAGAGGGCACGGTTAGCGGCAGGGTCAGGGGAGGGGGCAGAGGGCAAGGGGCAGAGGGCAAGGGGCAGAGGACAGGGGGCAATGGCAGGGTCAGCAGCAGGGGCAGTGTCAGGATCAGGGGCACAGGGCAGGGGCGGGGTCAGAGGCAGGGGCTTCCACTAAGACTTTCTCTTCTATCTTCTTCATTGTTCACACACTGAGCAGGCAGAGAACAAGTGGTTAAGGGAGACCAACTGCTGGGGAACAACTGGCCTTAGCAAGCAGCAGCTGAGGAGAGGCCAAGGAAAGAAATACTAGCCCCAGCATCTAAGGGGATGGGAGCGACTACTTTAACAGGACAAAATGATGAAGACGGATGGATGGTGCTGCAGGTGGCACAGCATTATGAATGTAGTGAATACCACAACACTCTGGACCTAAAAATAGTTGAGTTAATGTTGTATTTTGCTGTATTAAAAATTGGGCTGGGGGGGCCAGGCAGGAGTGGTGCACACCTTTAACCCCAGCACTCAGGAGGCAGATCTCTGTGAGGTCCAGGCCAGCCTGGTCTACAAAGTGAGTCCAGGACACCAAGGTAAGAGCACATGGTGCTTAAGCACAAGGCTGCCTGGAGGGACGGGGACACAGACACCAGGATCCCTGAAGACTGACTGCCAAGCTGGCCTGATACATGCATACACACACAAACACACACACACACACACACACACACACACACACATACACACACACGTTCTACGTTCAGAGAGTGCTATTACATAACACTCCATGTCCTCTGTGGATGTTTACAAAACCATGTGGACAAACATACTATGGTGTTTGAATGAACAGTTTACCTAGGCTCATTGGAGAAGCTATGTTGTTCAGGGTGGGCTCCGAGGTTTCTGAAGCCCAAGCTTGGACCAGTTTTGTGCTCTTTTCTCCCTCTCCCTCCACTTGCAAATCAGATGTGAGTTCTGAGCTGCTACTCCAGTGCCTGCCCGCAGCTGTGCGCCTCACCACAATGTCCATGCTCCAGTGCCTGCCCGCAGCTGTGCGCCTCACCACAATGTCCATGCTCCAGTGCCTGCCCGCAGCTGTGCGCCTCACCACAATGTCCATGCTCCAGTGCCTGCCTGCAGCTGTGCTCCTCACCATAATGTTCATGGACTCACCCTCTGAAGCTGTAAGCAACCTTCCAACTAAACACTTTATTTTATTTTATAAATTGCCTTGATCATCGTGTCTCCTCACAGCAATAGAATAGTAACTAAGAGGCATAGTCCACCCCCACCCTCCATCCCCCTGCACGCACACACACACACCCTTTAAAAAGTTAGAGCAGGGAGTGTGGAACTTGTTGCGGCTAAAGCAGTAAGATCAACTGTTCAAAGACAGCTTGAGCTACAGAGTGAGGAAAATAAGGGGGTTATCTGTTCAGTGCATCTCTTAAAATAGCAACAAAAAAACACATACTTCTGTAAGAAAGACTAGTAGTAACGTCTGTAGAATCAGCGAGAAGCTGCACCAAGGGGAAACATTCTTCTAAGGCTATTTGAAAAGTAGGCCATTTCAGTGTACCTACTTCAATGGGTCTTAAAAACACAGTTTTAAATAATTTTATTCAGAAGCTTAGAGAAAGTTAAAAGATAAAACGTGTTTTAAATGTCTCTGGGGCAGGAGATGGCTCAGAAAACAACTAAGAATCTGTTCATGTTTCTACTTGAAGCAGTGGTGCGGCACAGCCACCTCAGCTCTAACACAAGGCTCTCTGCGGCCATGCAGCATTACTCTCCGCGTAACAACCTGTGTTATGCAAAACTATGTGTTTACCTTAGCAGTTCCCTGAATTAAGTGTCTGTCTGGGTCATTTACAGTGATCCATTAGGCTCTTAGTTTCAGAACTTGGTCTTGTTTTCTTCTTTGTATCTCCCCAAGTTCCTAGCACAAGATTTTACTTGGAAAACATTAAATACTTTGTAAATTAATGGGAAAAAAATACTTGAAAGCATTGGTAAGGAAGACAAAGAAGCAGAGCAGAGAGACAGCAGTCCTCCTGCACCCCTGAAACTTTTACTTTAGAAAAAGTCTTGGGGTGGGGGTGGGGAGGCAGTGCACCACAGGCACACAAGAGTCAACTGGATCTCAGAGTGTAAGCACATGTACATTCATATCACAGCCCAGGATTATCATAACAAAACAAAACAAAGCACCAGAGGCCAGGCCTACTGGTATCCTGTTGGCAGAGCAGCCAACAGAGCAGCTCCACTCACAGTGCTACTTTGGTAAGAGGTCAGGCAGCAAGCCCCACCCAGACACAGAGCTTCCCAGAAGCTATTTAGATCTTCATCCTCAGAGCTGAGCACATAACAAGGAAGCAGACAGCCAGGGAAAAATCTCCAGCATGAAACAAGCAAAACAAGCAGCGAAGAGGGAAGACAACACAATGTGGAGGAAGCAGACTCCCAAGGAGAAAGTAGCTTAAAAACAGGGGGTGGGGGTGGGGGGAGGGAGAAGAAGAAACAAAACCCAAAACCAAGGAACCAACAATAACAAAAAAACCCAGCACTCATTGTGTGAGATGGGAAGTTTGGCAACCATGAACCAGGACATAAGTTCATCAAGTCAACCCACTAGAAAGCAGCACGGGAGAGAAAAGCCATGAAGAAGACAAGCTCAACATCTGCATAGAAGCTCCTAAGAAAGAAGACAGAAAAGAAATGGAGAAAGAAAGCAACGGATTAATTTGAGAAGTTTTGGGCAGAGGTTATCACAATTATGGCCTGGGATGGTGGTGCACGCCTTTAATCCCAGCACTCGGGACGCAGAGGCAGGTGGATCTCTATGAGTTTGAGACCAGCCTGGTCTACAAAGTGAGTCCAGACAGCCAAGGCTACACAGAGAAACCCTGTCTCAGAAAACACACAAACAAACAAACACAAAACCCAACAACAGTAACACACACACACACACACACACACACACACGAACCCAAAAGACAAACAGCCAACTAATGGTCCAGGAAAATGGATGAAAACAGACAGGCTCCTTTTTAAGTGAACACGTCAGGGAGAGGGAATAACAGGTACAAACTAGGATGGCCCAGACTTCTCATAAGAGCACAAGTGGAGCAATGCTGTAAGATCTAGGAGGAAAATTACTGCAGCATTAGATCACACAGTCACTCCAATTGTCACTACAGTAGCAAGACAGAAAAAAATTGTTTTCAAACTTGTAAGTCTGAAGCACCTTTATTACTGACAAACTATACACCTGGAGGATATGCTCCAGTAAGGCACGATGAAGAAAACTAAGAAAGTGAAAGCCTACGTCTAAATGATAGAAGTTCAACACTAGCAGTCTAAAGACGTGATAGCAAAGTTACCCAAGATTATTTGTGCACCAGTGACAGATGAGAAAGCCTCTCATCTGTTAGAAAAGGAAATCCTAAATTGTCCAACATTTTAAAATAGTTTTTGCTGTTGTGATTTTTCAAGACAGAGTGTCTCTATGTAGCCTTGGCTGTCCTGGACTCCCTCTGTATATCAGGCTGACCTCAAACTCAGAGATCCACCTGCCTCTGCCCCACCTCCCTCCCAGAGCTGGGAGTGATTACAGGCCTGAGCCACAGGCCCAGCTAAATGTTCTAAAGAATTTGAAGTGAGCCAGGACAGTGGCACACACCTGTAATCCCACTCTCTGGGAGGCAAAGGCAGGTGGATCTCTGAGGATTTTGAGAAACTCCGTCTTGGAAAAAAAAACCAAACAGACAAAAAAAACCAAAACAAAAAAAAATTTTTTTTGAAGTGGAATTCCGATAAATACATAGAAAACTCAGCAAATGAAAACCTAAACTAGGGAGAAAACGAAAAACTAAGAAAGATCATAAAGTTGTTGAGGAAAAGTTAACAGTGTACAACACCGATGTAGACTAAATTATATAGTCACAAATCGATTTGGTCAAGCTAAGCAAAAGTCAGCATACAGAAAAGACAGATGAGGGCTGGAGAGAGGGCTCGAGGTTAAGAACACTGCTTGTTCCTCCAACGACCCTGAGTTCAATTCCCAGCAACAGCAACCACATGATGGCTCCCATCCATCTATTATGAGTTCTGGCGCCCTCTTCTGGCATACATGCCAGGTAAAACACTGTATACTTAATAAATACATAAATCTTTAAAAATTTTTAAAAAGACAGATGAGATGTGGGTGGGCAGAAAACAAGGAACACTAATTTCTAATGTTCCCTAGCAGAAACCAACAAATAATGCGTTAAAATCAATGTAAAGATATTGCAACATTGCATATTTTTACATTGACATAGAAATAAAACACAAAGTAAGCTATTATATAAAAATGTTGCCTCTGAAGAAAGGCCATCTGGAATGGGATATATCGAAAGGGACTGGCTTTCCTAGCTAACCCTAGTGCTTTCCTGAGTTAGGCCACAGCGTGTTCAGTGTCAACCAGATGAGAAGTCACTTTTGTCTTAGCATGGCCAAGAAAGGCAAATTATACCTTCAAATACAGGTAGTTTTCCAAGATAAGACTTGTTAGCCTGCAACCATGAAGTGGGAGAGGAGATCCCCCTTGGACAGGGACCTAAGGGAGGGTAGTAGGGTGGGGGTGGGAGGGTAGGAGGAACGGAAGGATACAAGTGATGGGAGAACAACTGAGTTGTAATCTGAATAAATTAAAAAAATGCAAAAATGGGTAGTTTTCAAAAGGCCAATCAATATAAAGACGAAGATGCTGAAGCCATGCCTGCTCTCTCCCTTGCCAGAGTTTGCAGCAGGCTAGTGGGATGCCTGTTAAAGAGGTCTGCAGCAGTGTGAGCCAGGGCATGCCGGCTGGTCTAGTTACACACACAACCATGAGGCAGTGTTTTTCCTGCTGAGCTGGACCTTTTGGGTTTTCAATGGACTTTGGCTAAAACCTAGATGGTAAATTCACCCTAAAATCCAGCTATTTCTACCTCCTAAATTCTCCCATCATTATCAGTTCATATCAACAATGGAGATAGAAAAACAAGTTTTATTTACTACTTGACTCCCAATATAGTTTAGCCCTTCATTAACTCAATTAATATACCAGGAAATAAAAATTGTCAGTGTGCCAGCTACAGACTCCTTTTAGATCATGAAAACTATTGCTGAGATGCAGAAGCTAATCACTGAGTGAATGAGACACTAACCTCAACAGCTAGGAATGATAACATTCTTAGCTGCAAATATTGGTCGCTGTTAGTTGATAATGTGTAAACAAAATCTGAAGAAAAACATCAGTAAGAAGAACCATTTTTCAGCTGGACAGTGTTGAGGCACACCTTTAATCCAAGCAAAGGCAGGCAATCTCTGTGAGTTCAAGGCTAGCCAGGTCTACAAAGTGAGTCCAAGACAACCATGGCTACACAGAGAAACCATGTCTTGAAAAACGAAAATGAAAACAAACAGAAACTAGTTTTCAAATGGAAGATTATTTCAGTTTAAAGTTCCCAGGAAAACACAATGACCCTAAGTAGGGCGTTGGTGGCGCACACCTTTAGTTCCAGCGTGCAGGGAGGCAGAGGACTGTGGATCTCTTTGAGTTCAAAGCCAGCCTGGTCTACAGAGTTCCATGATAGCCAAGGCTACACAGAGAAAATCTGTCTCAAGAAAATCAAACCAATAACTCGTTACTCCATTCTGTCAACCTACAACCGCTTTACAGAATGTAAAGGTTAATGACAAGATTCAAGTACTAAAACAGGCATCCTCTACAGTAGGTACTCCTTAACACAATGCTGTCCTTGTAGATGCATGCTTCTGCTGGTTTTTTTTTTTTTAATTTGCTGGGCACCAAATTCAGGGTCTTATGTAGGCTAAGCAGTGAGCTAAACTATACCTCCAATGTTTTTAATATTATTAATATTTTTAATGAGAGTGAGGGACTCCATTTTAAAGATACAAATTTCACCAATAACTATACTCAAATACAGAAAAGGTTGCCTACTTTACTAAGTGGTTTGGGATGTTGTAGACTCTTAATAGTTGGAAGAGACTATCGGAGGTCATATCCAACGGAGCACAGGACAGCAGTTTTGTCTATAATATCTCTAGTCTACGGACACACATTGGCTGCACTACAAAAGCCATCAAAGTGATCTACTTCTGCTTTGCCTTTAGACTATACAAAACTTATTAACATTCAAATTAAACCAAACCAAGCTGGGCGTGGTGGCTCATGCCTATAATCCCAGTACTCAGGAGGCAGAGGCAGGTGGATCACTGTGAGTTTGAGGCCAGCCTGGTCTACAAAGCGGATCTAGGACAGCCAAGGCTACACAGAGAGACCCTGTCTCGAAAACCAAAAAACAAAACAAAACAAAACAAAAACCAAATTAAACCAAACCACTCCCTGCTTGAAACTCAGTGTTTTTACATATAAACCCTACAGCTTGGCTCCTGCTAGCCTTCAAGACCTGCCCTCCCCTTTAATCCTAGGACTTGGGAGACAGAGGCAGCTGAGTTAAAGGCCAGCCTAGTCTACAAAGAGAGTTCCAGGACAGCTAAAGATATCACACAGAGAAACCCTGTCTCGAAAAAACAAAAAACGAAAACAAAAAAACAAAAAACAAAACAAAAACAAAAAAAGAAAAAAAAGAAAAAGAAAAAGAAAACAAGACCTGCTGTCATGGTCATGTTACAGTTCATCTCTGGTCACCCTAGAACCTTCTTTTCTCAATCCAGAACCACAATCCTTTGTTATGCTGTCTACAGTGCCCCTCCAACTTCAGCTTTCCCACTTCGAAGCCCTCCCCCCTCCCCTTGCACCATCAAAGATAAGCTCAATCAATATCCTAATAAGAGAAGTTGGCTTCAAAAGACACACGCTCTGGGCTGGAGAGATGGCTCGGCCGGTAAAGGCTAGGCTCGGCTCACAACCAAAACACACATACACACAAACACACAAACACACGTACGCGGAACAGCTTTTTTTAAAAAGTCTCTTTTTTAATGTCTCTCCCACCTAACTCTATTATTTTCCTAAAAGATTATAAGAGAGTTCTGTAAACAGAGAGGACCGGTCAGCGGTGTTCCTTCTCCACAGAATATATAACTCAACAACTAGGCCCAATTTATCTTTCCTGAAATCCGTTTACTGACTTAGTTTTCTCAACTAATCGGGTCTTAAATGTAACCTCGGATACTGATTTGGCCTGGACTTTAACTTTTTGGTTAACTTATTTTGGGGGGTGCGGGGGTTGCTGGTACAACTTAAGGCAATGATCATTTCTTTTTTCCTCAAGAAAATAGCACATTCCTACACAGGAATAAACATTTGAGGAGGTTCACCGTCTAACCTGGCCAACCAGGAGAAGACTCCATTCCTAACTCTCTGCAAGGCAATCACTGGGAACTACAGTCTTCCAAAATTAAATCCGAGAGAAGACTGGAGAGCACCTCCTGAGAAGGGAGCGAGGGGGGCAGGCCAGATGTCTTCACAGAACCGGAACTGGGAGAGGGTGCGCAGGGACCAGTAACTTCTGAAGCCTAAACGAAACCCGAGAGCTGGGCTGCCATCGCCGAGGACCCTGGAGGTGTTTTTAAGATGCTCGTCCAAGGTCAAGGCGCCCGTTAGTGGCCAAATTAGGGCAGGCAGCCAGGTCCTTCCACTCCATACTCAGGCACCCAAATCTTTGCGGGTTCGCAGACAGCGCGCCCCGGAGTGCCACCGCTCGGGATCCGCGGGGAGGCAGGGGCAGCGCCGGCGCCGGGGTGGACAGAGAGGGAGGGATACAGCGCAGGGAAGGTGGGTCCCTCCTCCCACGTGTCTGGAAGCCTGGGATCCACCCGCGGGGCCGCCGGGCTTGCAGCGCTCACCTGTCCGGGGCCCAGAGGCGGGTGGTGCGGTCCCGGGACGCAGACACAAAGGCCCCCGGCGGGTAGAGGCAGCACACCAGGCCCCTCACGTCCAGCTCGTGGCCCAGGAGCGAGCAGCTCAGCCGGTATCTGGCGGCGCCGCTCGCCATGGCCAGCGTGGGTCCGGAAGCCGGCTCCCGGGCACAGCGCGAGACTCGCCGTCCGCAGGCCCGAGCCGCCGTGCGCCGGGTTGCGGCCCGAGCCCCCGCCTGCAGGTGAGGGGCGCGGGAGGCCGGAAGAGCCCGTCAGCCGGTACGGAAGCACCGCGGGGGAAGGGGCGCGCCGATCGGGCTGAGTGACACAGCAGCCCTGACGTGCGCGCCGGAACTCATCATCCACCGCCGCCCGCGGTGACGCAACTGTGTGCGTCGGGCCGCTGGGGCGCCGCTGGCCGAGTCGCGCTTCTCCTCCCTCTCTCTCTCTCCCCAACGTCTGCGCTCCGGATCACGGACCGAGAAAGGGACGGTGATACCCTGAAATTCTGCGGAGGCGCGGGAGATCCAGGCCCTGTTAGGACCGGGTCCGTTTCAGAGAACAACCGAAGATATGTTAGTAGTTTCAGGGGGGCAAACCGGAACTACAAATCCCACAATGCCGCGGCTCCCGGGCGGCTCTCCGGCGCGCTGAATCCGGATGTTTTAAATCTGGGTGCTTGGCGTGACTCCTCCGAATGGTAGAGTGAATTGCTTTTTTACCTTACGTTAAGATTTCTTTTTTTTTTTTTTTTTTAAACCCACTTTCTGCATGCCTCCAGAGAGTCTTTCGAGATTTTCAAATCTAATTGTATTTCATTTACAACGACAGAATCTTGAGCCAAAGTGAGAATTTCTAATCACTCGCCTTTAAGCTAACCCCTTCGTTCCTACCAGATTTCGCAAATAAATATGGTGGTCCAGGTTTATTCTTTCCAAACGTGACGACTGTTTGCCCGAGGTTTGACACAGTAGCTATAAAGTGAGGCAGAGAATGCTTTTAATTTGTTTGTTTATAAGGTCTCACAGGAGCCTTGTGGTTTCTGCTCCAATTGCCGAGCGCTGAAGTTACAAGTGAAAATGCATATTTTTAACCGAACCTCCGTGGTGCTGCTAGGTGTCTCACTACACTGTTTTGCGTTGTAGTAGATTGCCTTCCGTATTGCACGGCATCTGCCATACCACAAAGTTCCCAAATCCAGTTTGCATTTTTCTTTACATTAATTAAAACTCTAATTCTAGGCTTTAAGTCGCTATTCCTTATTTCTGTTTTTCTCTCATTTAATCCCTGAAATGTAGACATTTTAAAACCTCTTCTGCCACTATCCTCTCTGGGCGATGTTTCCCCGAATCATATTTTCAAACTTTGGATATTTCCAGTTATCTATTAGAAATTTCCTCCTAGTGGCTTAAATTATTTTAACATTCTCTAGTTTTTCTGCCCCTTCTCTCCAGCCAGTTCAACACATGAAGTAAGACTCTTTTTCTAAACTAGTTTTAAGCGTCATTCCCTTTGTTCAGCAACCCCAAATGGCTTTCCATTATTAAGCTGGGCACGGTGGTACACGCCTGTAATCTCAGCACCAGGGAGGCAGAGGTAGCCGGATCTGTTAGTTCCACTCCAGGCTGGTCTACAAAGCGTGTACAGGACAGCCAAGGCCACACAGGGAAACCCTATGTCGATCCCCCTCCCAGCAAAAGAAAGAGTACACTGTTATATAAGGCCTTTTTCAATTCCCTAATTTATTTTACTAAAGTCATTTCTCTTAGGTATGTGTCTGCCTCGGTCACATTGATTTTTTTTTTTTTTTTTTTAACCTTTCCCTGAACACACCACGATGTTGAAGTTTGTAGGTTCCTAAAACAAGCAAGCAAACCCCAGTGCTATGGGAGGCAAAGGCGTGAGGGTGAAGTGCAGGCTGTACAGTGAGTTCTAAGCCATTCTGTCCACAGAAAGAGCTCCTGTCTTAAGAAAACACACACCAGCAGGACACGGGGCAAAAGCCTGCAATCCCAACACTTAGGGAGGAGCAGATGGATCTCTGTGAGTTCAAGGCCATCCTGGTTTACAAAGGGAGCCCAGGACAGCCAATGCTACAAAGAGAAAAACCTTGTCTCAAAATACCAAAGAGAAAGAAAGAAACACACACACATGCACACACTCTGCATCTAAGTTGTAATCTTTTCTCCATCTGTCACAGTTCAATACCAGCATATCTTGTGAACCCTCCTAATTCCTCTTTGGGCCAATACAGTTTTATTTATTGCCAACTTAGTCTTCATGGTGCTGTAACATATTTGTGTAGTCATCCTTTCTACAAGATTAAATTTTCTTCAGGATATGTCATTCTTTTTCAGTTTTTCTGTACTTGTTGTTAGCTTGGTTTTCTTTTTGTTTTTTTAATTGTATTCTCTCTTTGTGTGTATATTTGTGCCTAGGGGGTATTTGTGCATTGTGTGTGTGTGTGTGTGTGTGTGTGTGTGTGTGTGCGCGCGCGCGCATTAACCAGAACACATGTATAGAGGTCATAGGACGACTTGCAAGAAGTGGCCCTCCTTTTCTCCCGTGCGAGCCCTGAGGCTCTAACCCAGGGCCTTGTGCTTGGTGGGGTGGCCAGCAGGGTTAGCCACTTCTACATCTCAGCGCCCTTGTTTGTTTTATTAAACAGTCTCTCACTGGCCTTGGCTGCCCTAAAGTCCCCGGCAGCCTTGCTGTCTCGGCCTTCTGACTGTTACGGCTCTAGGGGCACCACTGAGACTCTGAGGTTGAGGACGGCCTCAGACTTAACCATCAGATTTACTGCTTTCTGTTTAATAGGTCTTTAGTGGATATTTTCTCACTATAGTGTATCACATAAAAAAATAAATTCATGGCCAGGCAGTGGTAGTGCACATCTTTAATCCCAGCACTCGGGAAGCAGCGGCAGGCAAACCTCTGAATTCGAGGCCAGCCGGTCTACTGAACAAGTTCCAAGGGCAGCCATGGCTACACGCAGAGAAACCCTGTCTCAAAAACAAAAACAAACCAAACAAACAAAGGAAGAAAAACAATAAAGAAATAAATTTATCATTTCGTCCTCACAGCAATCCTACAAAGTAGGGAATATAATCTCTTGTCTCACAGATTCACAGATAAAGAATTTTCATTGACTGAAAAATAAAAATGTGGCCGTTGGACTAAGAGGGGTGTAGCTCTGACACCCAACTCAACGTAACCAGCAACTTAAACTTAACTAATCAAAATCAGAAATGGGAGGCGGGGGGCGGGGCGGCTGGAGAGATGGCTCAGTGGTTAAGAGCACTGGCTTCCAGAGGACCTGAGTTTAGTTTCCAGCACATACATCATGGCTCACAACCATGTCTAGAGCACCAGTGTCCTCTGGTGCCCTCCCCAGGCACCATGTGCACAGGATACATAGAAATATGTATTGGTACTTACACACATAAAAAAGGAATCTTTTTTTTTTTTTTTTTTTTTTTTTGGTTTTTTTTAGTTTTTGAGACAGGGTTTCTCTTGTATCCTAGCTGTCCTGTCCTGGACTCACTTTATAGACCCGGCTGGCCTCAAACGCACGGAGATCCACCTGCCTCTGTCTCCTAAGTACTGGGATTAAAGGTGTGCACCGCCATGCCTGGATTTAAATTTTGTTGTTGTTTTGTTGGTTTGTTTGTTTGTTTGTTTGTTTGTTTGAGACAGGGTTTCTCTCTGTAGCCGTGGTTGTCCTGGACTCACTTTGTAGACCAGGCTGCTTTCGGACTCACTGGCCTCTACCTCCCCAAGTGCTGGCATAATGTGCCTGACTAATTTAAAATTTTATGTTTGTATATCAATGTTTTGCTTCCGTGTGTGTGCACCATTTGCATGGTTGGTATCGCTGGAGGCCGGAAGAGATGTCAGATCTCCTGGAACTGGAGCTACAATTAGATGTGAGCCACCATGTTGGTTCTGGGGAAAGCAGTCAGAGCAAGACCTGAGCCATCTTTCCAGCCACAATAAATGGAACTTTTAAGAACATAAAAATCGGCCAAATTTTCCTCTGGGACGTCACACCATAAAGAATCAAGTATGTGTTCTTATTTAATTAATTAATTATTTATTTATTTCCCAAGTGCTGGTAACTAAGGGCGTGCGCCACCACACCTGGCCTTTCTCTTGCTCTTAGAAAGTTTTCCCCTTGTGGTTCCTAGATGGAGCCCAAGCTGTTGCAGCTTCTCAGCTCTACTAGTAGCTGTTTCAACAGCGTGGAAGTATGCAGTGGTTTTCATTGGTTTAATTACTTAGTTAACAACTGAACTTTAAAAAAAAAATCACATAGGAAGGACCTAACAGTTGACTGAACTTAAATCCTGTTAACTAAGATGAATTCATGGGGCTTTTGTTTTTTCTAATTGTAACATTTTTGTTAAGGACTCAAAGGTTTAAAGACTAGCGATTTCTTCTAACTTTCATAAACTCTCCTATGCCGAAGAACAGAGGAGAAATCTCCGCTGTATCCGTAGTTCTTTCAATATATGAAGTAGCTGACCATCCATGTTAAGTTTTTTTACAAACTAGGTTCATCATACAACTCAGTAGAGTGTTTTCTGTTGGGGGTGGTCTGATGTATTTTGATGCTAATTACTGCTTGCTGTCTCTGTGAACCTTTTGTTTAATAAAAAGCCATCCCACCTGGGCAGGGCAAGAGATAGGTGGGGCTAAGAGAGAGGAATTCTAGAAAAGAGAGGAGGAGAAAGGAGAGAGACCTGAAGTGAAGAGAGGAAGGCTGCCATGGGCTAGATGGAGGAGACACACATGGCCGGCAGCGTGGATGGAGAATCCGGCCCAGATGAAGAGCGTGAGCAAGTATGTGGGATTATGGATGGGAGGGAGCTTGATAGAAGTTTTTAGAAGCAGATTGCATGGGATTGGGGCAGGGATCCCATGCCTGCCCCACTGTGGGAGGTAGCTTAGAGGACTGATATCTGCCCTGCCCCAGGTTAACTAAGGCTATTTTAAAATATAACAAGTGTCTGTGTCTTAATTGATTGCTAGCTGGGCCTACAGATAATACAGGTAATACAGATAATTTTAAAAACAGTAGTCTTCATGGTGTCTATAAGACCCTGAGTTTGATCTTCAGATACAGCAATAAAGGAGACAGGGAACAAGGCAGCACAAGGCGTCACACACCTTCATCCCAGCACATGAGCTAACGGCAGGGAATCTCTGAGACCAGCCTGCTCTACATACTAAGATCCTGTGTCAAAAAATAAAAATAGAGATCTGGGTTTTGTGGCATATACTTTTAATCCCAGCGCTTGGGAGGCAGAGACAGGTGAGTATGAGGCCAGCCTGGTCTGTAAAGCAAGTTACTGGGAAGCCAGGGCTACCCAGAGAAACCTTGTTTCAAAAAATAAAAATAGAAAGTCAGATAAAGTTGAGTATTATAGTTTTTGTTCCAAGCATTGTGCTTTTAGTATGACTTGGTTAAAACAAAAAAGAAAAAAAGAAAAAGCCTAAATTCAGATGGACATGATGGTGCGTACCTTTAATCTTAGGACTCAGGAGGCAGAGGCAGATTTTTGAGCTTCAGGCCAGTCTGGTCTACATAGAGTTCAAAGACAGTCTCAAAAACAACAAAAGCCTAAATTCAATACAGAAAAACTAATGTAAAAGATATGAAAATAAAATTGGGGTCAATATGGCCCAAGACTGGTAACAAATTCTGCTAAGAACAAGGAATTTTAACAGTTAGTAATGACATTTGGTATGTCTGTAAATGTATATAAAATTAATACATAATATAATACAGGTATGTAGGAAGTTACAGCCTCTGTTTGTTGGCATAAGCTGACAAAACATTAAATATGAGGAAAAGTGTCTGGATTGACTACACAGAAGCACCCATATAGTGTAAATGACTCAGGAGTAGCCAGCGTTCTGACATTGCTGCACGGCATGCCATCTTCAAACATGTTAGGACACTTTCATAGCTGTCCCGTGGCCCATGGGCACGTGCTGCTCATGAGGATAGATGCTGGTATACCTCTATACATGTCTATAGGCGTGTTGAGTTTCTTGTTTATCATTGGAGGAAATTGAACCCATGATTCACATGGGCATGTTAAGCACATACTAAACTATATCCCCAACCCCCTTCATGTGTAAAGGGAAAGGAAATTAGGAGTTATAAAAAATATTAAGTGGCTATAAGCAAATTGGAAAAAGCCAATCAGTTTGGAAAACATAATTCTGGGACAAAGGCTGGCTGACTCAAAGAACAAACAAAACTGTGAATGATTCTCTAGGGACAGTGGTGTGTGACACACGCCTGTCCACTGCAGTGTGAGTTTGGTCTTCTCTGGTTAATGAGATTTTACAGTACAGAGACTCAGGCTTAGTGTTCCCCTTGGCTGCTGTGGTCAGGTTGAAGGCTAACATTGCTGAAAGTTTCTCCCTGCTTTGGGTGGGAGGAAAAGCAAAGGAAGTTCAGAAGAACCTCAGTTTTAAATTAAGGTGGGTTTTTTTGTTGGTTTGCTTGTTTGTTTGTGTACTTTTCCAACACAAGGTTTCTCATGTAGTCCTGGCTGTCCTGGACTTCCTTTGTGGACCAGGCTGGCCTCGAACTCACGAGATCCCCTACTTCTGCCTCCCGAGTGCTGGGATTAAAGGTGTGTGCCACCACATCTGTCTTAAGGTGGTTTTAATTAAGCAACTTACTATAAAATACTGTTCTCTTACTCCTCTACGAATTTTAATTTTGACCAACATGCCCCAAAGCTTGGTTTAGGACACCAAAATACAGATGATCCTCAGCTTACAATGAGCTACTTTTTTTACTACTTGCAAATATCCTAAGCAAAATTGGAGTTAAGAAGGGCCAGGTGTGGTACACACGCCTTTAACCCAGCACTCAGGAGGCAGAGGCAGGCGGATCTCTATGAGTTGAGGCCAGCCTGGTGTACAAATTGAGTCAGGAGAGCGAGAATTACAAGAAAAACCCTGTCTTGAAGAACAAACAAACTAAAGGAAAAAAATGGAGTTAAGAGGCCAGAGAGAGCTGGGTGGTGGTGCCCGTCTTTAATCCCAGCACTCCAGAGGCAGAGTCAAGCCGATCTCAGAGTTCAGCAGGCCACCCTGGTCTACAAAGAAACCCTGTCTTGAAAAACAAAAACAAAGCAACAACAACAACGCGAGAGAGATAGCTCAGCAGGTAGAGATGCTTCTCATAGAAGCCTGACTACCTAAATTTGATCCTCAGAACCTCAGTACAGGTGAAAGAACAGAACTGTCTTCCCGAAGCGGTCCTCTGAGCTCCACGTACACACTGAAGTGTGTACTTCTGCACACAGACACACTAATAACAGTAACTACATCTGCATGTGGTGGTACACCCCTTTAATCCAACACTCAAGGAGGCAGAGGCAGGCAGATCTCTGTGAGTTGAGGCCAGCTTGGTCTACAGAGTAAGTTCCATGACCGCCAAAGCTACAAACAACCCAAAAGTAGTAACTAAAATTTTCAAAAATTTCGTGTTTTTTTTAAAGATTTATTTATTATGTATACAGTGCACATCAGATCACCTTATAGATGGTTGTGAGCCACCATGTGGTTGCTGGGAATGAACTCAGGGCCTCTAGAGGAGCAGTCAGTGCTCCTAACCACTGGGCTATCTCTCCAGCCCCCGACATTTAATGTTTTGAGCTTCCAAGTTTCATTAGCTTATTCCACCTTAGACATCCTTGAGCATTTATATAAGCCTACTGCTGGCCAGAAACACCTGGCACAAATTGTACTGGATAAAGATAAGTGAATTGCTCATGTAGTCTGTTGTTTAATCTTATCCATAAACAGACAACTCGGTAGCCGCCGCAGTGGCCGGTTTGGATCTGCAGCTTGCAGCAGAATATCGTACCATATTCTGCTAGCCCAGGAAAAAATTAAGATACAATGTCCCAACCATGGCTTCTTTCTAGTAGATATCACTTCCACACTATCATGGTCAAAACACCGAGGTTGAACTATTGTAAGTTAGGAACTGTGTGTGTATACAGGAAATAGAATGTTAACAGTGCATGAAGGAAACATGATAGGAATCTTGTAGTCACAGTTCTTTAAAACTTGAGGCTAAAAATACTCCCCCCCCCCCCCCCCGGGGTAATGGTTCAAAGTCAAAATCCCTTAGAATAGAAGGGGAAAGATAAAATGGACTTCATCTTTAAAAAAAAAAAAAAAGCTTTATTATGTGTGTTTGCACCATAAACACACCATCTGTATGTGTCATAGTACTCACCTGGAGGTCACCGGACAATGAATAGAAGTTAGTTGTCCTAGCAAATGGGACCAGAGACCCACTTCAGCCCTCAGACTCGGCAGCGGGGCAGTCTCTGTGGCCCCAGCTTTAGCTTTAAACATTGTTAGCAGTGAGCAGAACAGAGATAGCCACAATAGACGCACTAATGTGGACAGGGAAAGCCCACAGGCCTCAATTCTACATAAAGAACTACAGGCCACTGAAGAATGCTGGTAGTGGGAGAGTCCCCTCCAAGGAAGACCGCACCAGTTGGTTAGCTGATATCAAGTGGTCAGACCCGAAAATACACAGAATACACATACAAGTAACATTTTACAGACTGAGCAGGTTGTACTTATGTATTTAAGAACACACACATACACACAGCAATTAATGAGGAAAAAAGGAGGTCTGAGTTTGAAGGAGCAAGGAAAGGTGTGTGGAAGGGTTTGGGGAAGAAAGGGAAGGGAAAAGTGATGTCATTACATTATAATCTCAAAACAAAAAATAATTACAAAAAACACATTAGTATCAGCAAATCGTGAATTAATCAGTACAATTTTATCATTACAGGTGGCTACATAGTTTTTACATTTAATTGCAGGAATATCACAAGAAAGTTTTATTTATTCACTTTACATCCTGGTAGTAGCCCCCTCCCCCTCTCCTCCCAGTCCCACCCTCCCTCCTTCCCCCCACCCCATTTCTCAGAAAAGGGAAGCTCCCCCTACCCAGTCACCCCAGCTCATCAAGTCGCATCAGGACTGAGCGCTTCCTCTTCCCCTGTGGCCTGGCAAGGTAGTTCCACAGGAGAGGGGAAGTTCAAAAAGCACGCAACAGAGTCCATGTCAGAGACAGCCCGACTCCCTTACTAGAGGACCCACTTGAAGCCTACGCTGCCCATGGCTGCATCTGTGTAGAGAGCCTAGAGTCTATGCATGGTCCTTGGGCCCTGGTTGGTTGGCTTTGTTGGTCTTCTTATGGAACTCCTGTCACCTCTAGGTCCTTTAATCCTTACCCCTACTTTTCCAGTAGACTCCCTACTCTTCACCCAATGTTTGGCTGTGAGTCTCAGCATGTTTCAGACTGCTGCGGGGTCGAGCCTCTCAGAGGACAACTCTGCTAGGCTCCTGTCTGATACCATAGGAGAGTATTGTTAATAGTGTCAGGAGTTGGCTCTCGTCCATGGGTGGGTCTTGGGTTGGGCTAGGCATTGGCTGGGCATTCTCTTAACCTCTGCTCTATATTCCTTGGCTGTCTTACAGGTAGGGTAAATTTTGGGTTGAAGTTTTTGTGGAAGTCCTGTCTAGTAAGAGGGTGCCTTCTTCAGTCTGGCCCCTGCTACTAGGCGTCTCAGCTAGAGCTCCCCGCCCCCATCTCCTCCTAGAGACCTTTCCTGACTTAGGTTTCCAGATTGTCACAGAGATGCCCCCGCCCACAGTTTCTCTTTTCTCTGCAGGCCTTCTGCCCTCCCCACTCCCACATAAGAAAGTTTTATTTTATTTTATTTTTGTGTGGAAAATGGGAAATTTGCAGTTGCATAATCAGAGGTTATAAAAACAAATATTTTAACTACACATCCATTTCACTAAAAAAATCTAGCAGCTTATCAGAAATATAAGTTGGTAAATTTATATTGCTCTGCATCGTCAGAATTTATTGAAAATACAAACTTTAGTTTCCCAAGTATTACTAATTTCAATCATAGTCAGGCCCACTGACAATTACACATTCTTTTATTTCAATACTATGTACTCAAAGCACACATAACACTTTAAAACATTCCATGGCATCTAAAGAGTTAAAGAGGCTATGGATTTCACAAAGCCCTCGCTGAACTTATGAACAGAGAACTAAGAGAATCACTTCAGGTGACTGCGTAAGATATTAACTAACCAACTATAGAGTATTCCCAGGTGTGCAGAGCTGGTCCTCAGCACTGGGGTGATGCCTAGGAGGCAATGTCAGGCTAGGGGCCCTTGCTGAGCAGAGGCTCTGGAACTGAGCTAGGAGTTCATTGGCTATTGATCCCAGGATGCATGCAGTCAGTGTAAAGACATGTTACTGAGTACCACTACACTCCTTTTATATGACACTAACAGGGAGGCATCCCTTTAATTGGGTTATATAAATGGAGTACTGATCATGTAATCAAGTAAAAACCCAGGCCCATTTGTGTTCCTGATTTGCTTAAGAAACCCTCAGTGTTTTACTTGATTACATGATCGGTCTCTGCCGTGTAGTTTGCACTGGGCAGATGGTGATTGTTCACTTGCACAGATAAGACAGGGAGTCATTCTGCCTCAGCAGGTGCTCTCAAAATGAAGCAAATTGCTGTCTTATAAAATGGAGCCGCTCAGCACAGGCCCAGGCTGAAGTCTGTTTTCTATGGTGTGGGGTGCATCTGACCTATACAGCTTCTTAATTGTGTTGTACTGACCAGCAATGCAGAATAATAAAGAGCTTTAAAACCAACCGCAGCTGCACATTCCTTTACATGGTGTTGCATTAGATAATAGCTGCTTTCAAGCTGGTGCTGAGAGAGAACAAAGACATCTTCCTGACACTGACAGCCTTTTCTTGTTAAACATTGAGGAACTCCTATCTTTTCATAGGCTTTGGAAACACTGTCTAGATAATTGCTTAATTCATTTAGCAAATGTGAAAACTAATCATGCTTTTTATTTTATTTGACACTGAAACATAATAATCCATTGTTTGCACTAAAATTCAAAACCTCAGAAAGATAGTGTACAACTTTTCAGGCCTTAGCACTCAGTTTTCTTCTGGGGAGGCAAGATTATCACTGCTTTCTTCTGTGCTTCCCAAAGACTGTTTATAAATATATATGCAAGAACATGTTAGCTTTGAACACTTTTTAACTTTGCATTAACCATATATCCTGAATAAATGTCCATATTGTTGGGGAGGAGAAGAACTTCTACTCCATCAAGTTCAGTATTTAGGATCTTAAAAATTAACATGGCAAAACCAAAACTGGGCATAGTAATGCAGGCTGGTGATCCCAGGAGTCCGGGGTCAGAGGCAGGAAGCCATATAGCAGGTCCAAGATCAGCCTGGGCTCTGTGTCAAAAATGAAATAGCTAACAAGATACAGGTAGAGAGGTGGGAGGGGGGGGGGCAAAGGGGGAAGAGAGAGAGAGGAGTTGGGGAGACAGAGAGAGAGGGGCAGCGGGAGGGAGGCAGGCTGGACAGTGGTGGCACACACCTTTAATCCCAGCACTCAGGAGGGAGGCAGGGGCAGCCAGATCGCTGTGAGTTCTAGGCCAGTCTAATGTGTAAAGCAAGTCCAGAACAGCCAAAGCTACACAGAGAAAACTGTTTTCAAAAACCAAAAACCAACCAACCAAAAATGGTTACAGTGAGTCTCCTGAAATCAGACCCTCTGGAAGTTTGATCCAGCCTCACTAAGTAAAGCTGAGCTGAGTTTTCCTCCTTTCTTGTTGACTATTTTCCCGTCATCGGCAGAGCTTACAAGGACCCCGACATTGCCCTGATGTTAGGGTTCAGGAATAGCCGAATGCTGACCACTCGGACACCAGACTCAGATTTGATGGACATTTATTTGAACACTGAACAAGAATTGACTGGTCAGGCCCATAGCCTGCAAATTGAGACTGTGACATTGAACGAGCTGACCAGTCAGGGCCACGGTCAGAACTCCGGAATCAGATGTTGATCTACTTCTAAGGCAGGTTTTTTATCAGAAAAACCATATCCAGGTAAAAACCAGGTAACCAGCTGGGAAGCAAGGGGGAGGGCAGCATGACATTATTTTGATTAGCTAAACGCAAGATTTGATTGTGCTGAGCACAGTGTCCGGGTAGCTAGCTGATTGGCTAGGATTTAGGGTCGGAGAACTCTTGGGGGGCTTTCCTGTGAGTCAGGAGCATAGCAGGATGCTGCAGTCTTAACTCTAATAGAACATACATCTATATTTAACCCAAGAAGAACATGCACTTATCATCTATTGTTTTATTCCAAGCAGCAAACATTGAACCTTTCTGTTTCAGGCACATAGGGCCTTTTAATAAAAACGGAGAATTGGAGTCAAAATGGCTTCTGATATCCTAAGAGCTGGTATGAACGGAGGAGCTACTATCATGCTAGGAAGTGATGTAGGTCCCAATAGAGGGGCCGTAAAGATTAAGCAGGTTACAATGGGCTGAGAGGTGGCTCAGAGGTTAAGAGCACAGTCTGCTCTTCCAGAGATCATGAGTTCAATTCCCAGCACCACATGGTGGCTCACAACCATCTATAATGTGATCTTATGCCCTCTTCTGGTGTGCAGGCAGACATGCAGGCAGAGCATTGTATACATAATAAATTTTTTAAAAAAGAAAGGTTACAGATACTGCTCAAATGAATTATGTGTTAAGATTTGCTTGGGAGAGAGAGAGAGAGAGAGAGAGTGTGTGTGTGTGTGTGTGTGTGTGTTTGTGTGTTTAGGTGCACATGAAGAAGTACCAGTGCAGTACAGAAGAGGGAGTCAGATGCCCTGGAGTAGAATAGAGTTCTTGGCATTTGAGTCACTGGATAATGGTGCTGGAGACCTAACAAAGTACAATACCTTTAATTTCAGTGTTTTTCGGAGTTGATCAGTATTTTTATTTTATAATCATTAATACTGAGAATAACACTTTGCATAAACATATTAAACAAAATGGTAGAAATATATTCAGAGCCCTCCTAAAAATTCTGTCCTCATTCAAGTCAAAATAAATTTGGCATTTTTTTTGAAACTCAAGTCATCAACTGAAACAATTTTTAAAGTCAATCAAATTCAATAATATACCAATTTAATACTTACATACTAAGGAATAAAGATACAAAAAGATAGCCAGACATGGTGGTGCACACCTTTAATCCCAGCACTCGGGAGGCAGAGGCAGGTAGATCTCTGTGAGTTCAAGGCCAGCCTGTTCTACAAAGGGAGTCTAGGACAGCCAGGACTGTTACACAGAGAAACCTGTGTCGAAAAAGAAAAGAAAAGAAAGAAAGAAAGAAAGAAACTAGGTATGGGGCTGGAGAGATGGCTCAGCAGTTAAGAGCACTGACTGCTCTTTCAGAGGACCCTGGTTCAATTCCCAGCACCCACATGACAGTTTACAACTGTCTGTAACTCCAAGATCTGACACCTTCACACAGACAAACATGCAGGCAAAACACCAACCACTGCACATAAGTAAGTTTTTTTAAAAAGCAAAGAAATTGAGTCTGGTGATCCAAGTCTTTCACCCCAGCACTTGGGAGAGAAAGAAGGATCTATTTAACCAGCCTGGTCTACACAATGAGTTCCCAGGACAGGAAGGGCCTACATAATCTCCATCTAAAGTTAAAAAAAAAAAAAAAAAAAAAAATCATTAAGGAGGTTCCAGAACAGACTAAGTTTCTTGATAAAGATATCGCAGCTTGCTATTACTAACCCTTTAATCTTAAAACCGAGATACAGTTGCCGGGGCTGGAATCCTTGCTTGACTAGACCCCTGAAGTATTGCTTATGGCTCACGTTCACATTCCTGGTGTGAGCATCGGGTTATTGAAGGTAGCAAGTAATAAAAGCATCCTGCCATTACGGATGACCGGGACAGCCGTGCAGTCAGTCACTCTCATTTCCTATAGAGGAGTTGGCCTGGAGAAATGAAGAAATTTATCAAACATTTAGTTACCAAGACAAATAAAAAGATCCCACCACAAACAATTCCAGTGAGATACTTGTCATCCTGGGCTACTACATAGTGATTTAGAGGCCAGCTGCCCTAAACCTGAGGCCTTGTTTTAAAACACATTCTTTTAAGGACACTAAATTCGATTACACAGCCTTTCTCATAAACTTAGGTTAAGAAAAGAAAAGAAAAAACAACAAGGGGGCTTGAGAGATGGCTCAGAGGTTAAGAGCACACTGGCTGTTCTTGCAAAAGTTCCTTAGTTTAATTTCAATTCCCAGCAACCACGTGGTGGCGCATCTATAAGATCTGGTGCCTTCTGGCATGCAGGCATACACCGTGGGAGAATACTGCGTCCATAATAAAGAAATTAAAAACCAAACATAATAAAGAAATAAATTAAAAACCAAACCAAAAGCTCTGGTGAAGGAAAGATTAAGGATTCCTTTCGATAAGGTATGGAATGAGGGGGAAAAGGGATGGGGCGGGGGGGGGGGGGAAGGGGGAATATAGGAGTGTGCTCAAATCTCGCGAGACTTTCTCCTTATCCCGCCCCCCCCCTCCTTTGGCCCAGCTTTAGGTACCCGAAATCTGTGGGCTAGCACCAGCCAATCAGAAGGGGCGTTTTCTGCGCGGTGGCCGTTGCTAGGATACGCAGAGTCGCTTGGGTCTCTGAGGCCTGGTGCCCAGGCTGTGTGCAAGGGAGTGGCGAGGCGCGGGGCTGATGCTCGCGTAGTCTCCTCGGAAAGAGGTCCGTGTCTCAGGGCTCTAGAGGCCCCACACACGCTTCGCACCGGGCAAGGTGAGAAATCTCAGCTTCCGTGTCTTCTCTCTGCCAGGGCTATCGTTCTGTGGCGACCCTGACTCGCTCCAAGCAAAACGAACTCGAATTCGTGGCTTCCTGGCTGTTCTGTAACTTTGGGTCCGAGGCTAGGCCTGGGAAGTTCCACACTCCGCCTGGACTAAGTGAAAGCTCCAATCCGGGCAAGGATACAGACACCTCAGACAAGTCACTGCTCTGAAGGAGTTAACAGCTGGTTGTAGCAGAAGGGACTTAGCAAATTTTCGCTCAACATGAGTCAGAATGATTGGTTCAGGTAGGGTAACTAGTAATAGCAAGAAGAAACTTGTTTTCCAAGTAATAACTAAACTTCACAACAGCTTTACAAAATATGGACTTGTGGCCACACTTTTGTTTTAGAGACACGTCTCAAAGGGATTGTGTGCCATGGTTATGTAGTGGTTACTGTCACAGGTAGGATTTATGTTCTTAATCCTTATGGAATCAGATTGTGTGAATACTGCCCTCCCCACCACGATGGTGTGAATGTGGGGGGAACCTTAGAGATAGAGGTATATTTGTCACAAGTGCCCACCTCTCATTTCTCTTGTGGGACTAACATAAGTTAGGCATTTTCCACTACAGTAAAGCAGTGGTTTAAAAAAATGTTTTTTTTTTTCTTTATAGTGTACATTTTCTCAGTTAACAGGAAAGCTAGAGTAACAGTGACTAACTGTGCTAGAATGACTGGATATTTTTACTACTTTTGAGAAAATGATTTTGTTTGTTGAGACAGGGTTTCTCTGTGTGGCCCTGCCCTACTCAATTTGTAGACCAGACTGGCCTCTAGATCTGACTGTGTCTGCCTCCCAAGTGCTGGGATTAAAGGCATGAGCTACCACAGCCCATCGAGAAAATGTTTTGACTATAAGACCTCTCTTTGCAAAAATGCTGTTGATGGTTCAGTATAGTCTGAGACTATGGGGAAGTAGGGGCACGGCGGTACTTGGAATAGAAAGATTCTAATGGTGTGGATGCTTTGATAGAAATTTTCAGTAAAAAAGTGAACATTCAGAATTGGTGCCCGGTGT
This sequence comes from Acomys russatus, assembly GCF_903995435.1. Lineage (NCBI taxonomy): Eukaryota > Metazoa > Chordata > Mammalia > Rodentia > Muridae > Acomys > Acomys russatus. Next base: position 100,027,258 of record NC_067138.1, read on the forward strand.
GAATGATAGAATTGTAGACATGAATTTGTGAATTCTTATTTCAGCTGGAACTAAAAACTGTGTATAATGACAGATCACGTGTGATGCAAAGAAAAAAAGTGTGGAGCTTGAAGTATGGAGCAAGGCACTTGAGCTCAATGGCGGGCTTGTTTGGAGTCATAGTAACTCCTCCCCTCCTTCTCTTCCCTCTCTTCTTCCATCACAGGCATACGCTGTCGTAACATGTTGTGTTTTTAAATTTTTAAGTCAAGTTAAATACAGCTTCTCAGATATTTATCTTTTTTTTTTTTTCTTAAGACGACTTTTTTCCCCCGTAGTAGTGTTGGAGGTTGGTTGATCTGATAGTGCTTTCTTTACCACTGACCTACCTTCCAGAGCCCAAATTTAGTAAATGCATGGTTTTTTGTTTGTTTGTTTCCAAGACAGAGTTTCTCTGTGTAGCCTCCTCTGTCTCGGACTTGCTTTGTAGACCAGATACGTTGATCCTCCTGCCTCTGCCTCCATGAGTGCTGGGATTAAAGTTGTGTGCCACCTCACACAGCTTTAAATGTTTGTAATTGGGAATGCTCTCTGTATAGGAGGATATTAAGAGATACAGAAGCATAGTTCTGCTTGCCGCTGAGACACATGCTGAAGATTAAAGATACCAGCCAGCTCTTGTTCCCAAGGGACAGGGTTGTTTAAGCACAATCATTCAGTTACCGTGATAGTTCCTGGGACAGAGTCGGAGGCAGGGTATATGGTAGTATATACAACAGCCCACTAAACCCTCAGCAGGTGGAGTGTTTAGAGTAGTCACGGGGGATTCCATGAAAAGCCAGTGTGTAAGATGTGTATTAGGCAAGGAGACTCATTAAGAGAGTGAGGTAACAACCCGTCTGAATGAGTGAGGCCCTAAACTGGATGCCAGTATGGTAAAAACAGAGAGACTGTGTGGTAACCATTGAAGGAATTAAATCTGTAGTCTATAGGAAATTGGGGGGGGGGGAGGAGAGGAGGGGAGGGGAGAGGAGAGGAGGGGAGGGGAGAGGAGAGGAGGGGAGGGGAGAGGAGGGGAGGGGAGAGGAGGGGAGGGGAGAAGAGACCAAGGATTAATTTTCTGGCTTTATGAGTAGGAGGTAAGACAAAGAGGAAGGACAGATTTGGGGGAAATGATACATTTTCATTAACTTTATACATATTTGTCTTGAAAAAAATCAGATCACATGTCAGTGGAGAAGTTAAGATGCAAAGTTGTGAGTCTTTAGCTTACTATTTGCTAAAACCCCGACGGTGGGTGTAATGGTCCAAGGAGAGATCAGAGAGAAAGAACATGAGACTGTGGTGGCACTGTGTGGAATGCCGCCATACACTGCCAAGTGGAGGAGGGGGAGACTGAACGGAGAGCTAGAACAGGCAAGTGACGCACCGACCATCTTCTATAGAGTGCATGCCCGTCAGGGACGACAGTTATATCCCTGTAATATTGACGAGAGCATATTTAAATGGAGTACTAGAAGTCTAGGAGGTGGTGGAAATAGGCTACTTTGTAGAGCTACTTTGTAAAGTCTTAAAGAAGACTTTAATCTTGAATGTGGGAGGGATGACTTTTGAGAGCAGCATGCACTAGTGTGGTTTGTATGCTGTGAAGGTGATGCGGTTTATTTATGTTCTCATGTTCTCAGATCACTAGGAAATCAAGTTTTCAATGAGATTGATAGGAACAGATGAAATGTGAGCAAGGATTGTATCTACCAAGAAAAAATTAAGAGTGACTTGCCTTTGCAGATATGGGATATTAAGGGAGGAATATTATAATAAATGATTCCTTTATTTTTCATTTATTTACATATTGTAACTATTTACTATTATTGTATGTGTAAGTTCATGGTGTGTGTATGTGTGCGCGTGTGTGTGCGCGTGTGTGTGCGCGTGTGTGTGCGCGTGTGTGTGCGTGGTGGGAGATGCTCATGCTACAGTGTGCGTGTGGGGGTCAGATTTCTTCTTCCACCATTGTCGGGGCTCCAGGGATTGAACTCGTGTCACCAGGCTTGCATGACAAGTGCTTTACCCCAATGAGCCACTTCACTGGCCCACATCCCATAATTCCAAATGGGGTATTGATTTAAAAAAAAAAAAAAAAAGCTCACTCAGCCTTCAGTGGTATCTGGGAAAGACAGTTTGCAAGAAAAAAACATCTTGAGTTGCATGTTTAAAAGAAGAATATAATGAGATACTAGTATTTTGGTGTGTGAGACCTCAAAGGAGAATTGAACTATTTTTTTTCCCAAACAGTGGTTAAAGCGAACAATGGCCAGTAATCACAAGTCTTCAGCCCCTCGCCCTATTTCTCGGGGCGGCATAGGGTTAACAGGAAGACCTCCTTCTGGAATAAGACCCCCATCTGGGAGTGTCCGAGTGGCAAGCGCAGTAAGTCGGGGGCGAGAACTGATTCTGCTCTATCCTTCCTTTATTCTTTAAACACTATTATTGTATGAAAATGTTTTGGAAGGATGTAGAAATGCTATGTGGAAGAATAAGGCCATTATCAAGAAATTACGTTTACTGATACTCATAAATATTTTAAGGCTATAATTTACGTTTTGTGGTGCTGGGGTCAAACACAGGGCCTTATACAAATTAGTCAAGAGCAAAGCTATTATAATTAAAATTGTGTTGTGAGTTAGGGTCAGAATCAAAATAGATAAAATAGACTAGAAGCAGAATCAAGCATTTGTAAGAATTTTATTAGCAGTGTAGCATTTCAAATTAGTTTAAAACACAGGATATTCTTGACCATGCCCCAAACCTAATAATTTTTGTTTTTTGTTTTTTGGTTTTTTTTGAGACAGAGTTTCTCTATGTAGCCTTGACTGTCCTGGATTTGCTTCGTAGACCTGTAGACCAGGCTGGTCTCAAAATGACCGAGAGCCACCTGACTCTGCCTCTCAGAGTCCTGGAATTATAGGCCTACACCACCAGGCCCGGCTATCTAATAATTCTTAAAGCAAATTTTTGTCCCTTCTTGTATCATCTGTCAGCCTTATAAAGAACATAGAAACTTGACATTTTAAACAGTTTATAACTGGTAGAGGAAAACATACATAATTACCTAATATAAACTTGCTAAGTCTGAGGGCTTTCTAATGCTGATAGAAAAACCAAGTACCTGAAAATATTTGTAATTTTCACATTTGAATTTACAAAAATTGAAAATTCCATAAAAATGATAAGAAATGATAAACTGGTAACTTTTTGTATGTATGGCTCATAACTTTTTAAAAAGCAAGACAAAAGCTGGTAGTGGTGGCACACACCTTTAATCTCAGCAGTTGGTTTGCAAAGGCAGGCAGATCTCTGGAAGTTCCAGTCCAGCCTGGTCTACAGAACAAGTTCCGGGACAGCCATGGCTACACAGAGTGACCCTGCCTTGAAAAACCGACAGAGAGAAGGGGGGGGGGTGGGCACAGACAGACAGACAGACAGACTGAGACTCTTCAACTTCCTAATATAGCCTGGGCTGTCCTGGACTTGTAGTCAGAGTGGCCTCAAACTCACAGAGATTGGCCTGACTTTGCCTCCTAGTATGCTGGGATTACAGGTGTGTGGCACTGAGCCCGGCTCATTAAAACTATTTTCAATTATATTCAAGAAAACTGTTCGTTGTAATACACAATTTAAAAAGCAATGTAATAACAATTTAGCATTGTAATATGCACTTACATGTTGATAGAAATGAAATGGAGGGCTAAGAAGGTGGTGCGTACCTGAGATGCAGCACTCTGGAGGCTGAGGCAGGAGAGCCGTGGGTTCAAAGCCAGCCTGGGCTCCATCGTTCCAGCTCAGCCTGGGGTAAGAGCAGATCTTCTCCCAGCCAGGCGGGGACAATAACAATACTGTCTCAAAAAAAGAAAGAGAGAAAACCCACCCTGTTCCCTGCTATAGTATTTTTGTTATTCATACGTATGGTTTTGAGTAACTGAAGAAGCACATCATGCTGGTCTTCAAACTGCAGTCATAGGCTGATGGCAGAAGTACAATCTGAGTCTTGTGTTTAAAGAGCAGCACTTTGTCTTTTTGAGGGAATAATTGATAAAGTCACGTTCTCTTGAACTTTTATGATTTTTCTAGAGATTTAGGTAATAGTTTCATATCATTATAACCTAAGGTAGAAATAAATTTTTTGAAATCTTCACATGTTTTTTCTCTTTTTTTGTAATAATTGATGCTTTTGGTGCTTGTTAAGTACTTGCAAAAGTAATCTGACAATGTATTAGCCAGTCCTTCACCTGTGTGATGCCTGTGGGTTTGAAATGAGTGATGCTCACTGTAAAACAATCAAACGGTGGCTGATTTGGGGAGCTGCTTCCTATTCCAGTCAGTCAGCTGGTTTTTTGTTTTGTTTTGGTTTGTTTGTTTGTTTTTTTGTTTTGGTTGGTTTTAGGTTTTTTGAGACAGGGTTTCTCTGTGTAGTCTTAGCTGTCCTGGACTCACTCTGTAGACCAGGCTGGCCTCAAACTCACAGCGATCCGCCTACCTCTGTCTCCCGAGTGCTGGGATTAAAGGTGTGTGCCACCACCCCTGGCTGAGAAGGAAAATTTTAAAACAATGATAAAATATAAGATGCAGAGAGAATTTGCAGCAGCTTCACATTGCCTTATAATTCCTTGTGACATTATGTGCTATACAGTGACAAGAAGGGAGTTGTCAGTGTTGACTATGTAACAGTACTGTTTTTCAAAATGAAAATTTTCTTTTTCCTAATTTTAAAGAACATATATACTCATTATAATAACGCTTAGAACACCTGATTCTATAAAGGAGAAAATCAACTATAATATCATTATGTAGAAATAATGATACTTTAACTTTTTCTTACATTTATTTATTTATTTATCTGGGTAAAAATGGGGCCACATGCCATGGTGCCCATGAGAAAGTCAGAGGCAAGCCTGTGGGAGGTATTTCTCTCCTGTGTGGATCCCAGAAGGCAAACTTAGATCATAAGGTTTGGAAGAAAGCACTCTAATCTAACTGGACCTACTTAGGGGGAAAAAAAAAAAAAAAAAAAGCTTTTTTGCTATGTAGTCCAAGCTGACCTTGAACTTAGAAATTGTGTAGAATTTCAATTCTTAGAAAAATTCTCTTTATAATCTTATGCTAGTAGATATATACTGTATTTTCCTAATTTAATAAAGGTGAGATCTTTCTTGCTGTTTAGATGCCGCCACCATCAGCACGACCAGGTTCCCGTGGCGGCCCCCTGGGGACTGGTGGAGTTCTGTCCTCTCAGATCAGAGTTGCTGATCGTCCTGTGACCCAGCAAGGTTTGAGTGGAATGAAAACTGGGATGAAAGGTATTTATTTTAGGAAGATGTGTATATTTCGTTTGAAAACTATTGCAGCGCATCTTAATAGATGAGAAACGTAGCATGTAGTTCTTCTTCTTTGACTTATAAAATTGTTGGATTTGTTATTGTTGTTGTTTTGTTTTGTTTTGTCTTTTGGTTTTTTTTTTTTTTAATTTATTTCTTTATTGCATATGAGTACTTTATCTATAGAAGAGGGCATCGGATCACATTATAGATGGTTTTGAGCCACCATGTGGTTGCTGGGAATTGAACTCAGGACCTCTGGAAGAGCAGGTAGCACTCTTAACCACTGAGCCATCTCTCCAGCCCCCTGTCTTTTGGTTTTTTGAGACAGGGTTTCTCTGTGTAGCCCTGGCTGTTCTGAACTCATTTTGTACACCAGGCTGGCCTCGGACTCACAAAAGTCCGCCTGTCTCTGTCTCCTGAGTGCTGGGATTATAGGCGGGTGCCACCAGGTCCAGCTCTAAAATTGCTGTTAAATAACAGAATGACACACTTTGGTATTCATTTTTCTTATCATGGAATTTTGCTACAGCTGGAAGAAATTTGAAGTTTGTGATTGGAAATGAGATGCTGTGGCCTTCATGTATGTGCCATGGCATGCACCCATCACATACAGTTCAACTTCAGTGTAATAAATCTAAATGACGCTGTTAAAACATTTGTTAGGAGTTAAGAAATATTACTGCCTTTTATCCATTATGATGATTAAGGAAACAAGACTGACATGCTTCTCTCTAAAGCATAATAATATAATATATTTTTTTAATTTATTTTTGAGACTGTTAGTGGTCTTACACTCACTATGCAACTGAGGGTGATCTTGAACTCCAATCTGCCTACCTCAAGTCTCTCAAGTGTTAATGTTACTGTACTTGGCTTAAACTGGTTTTGCAAGTTCTGGCTTTTTGGAATGGCAGCAGAGACTGAAGCTGGGACCTTGTATGTGCTAGGTACATGCCCTACCACTAATCATATTCCAAACACTACGACACTGTGCTTGTTTCAGGATTTGATCAGGGTCCTGTATACACCAAACCACTATTAAAATTTTTAGTTTTAATTTTTCTTGTGACTAATGATTTATGAGGGCTAAAGATACTCCTGAGGTGCAAAGTTAATGTTAAGATAAACCACAATATAAGAACAACATCGTAAGGCATCTGGCTGGTTTTGAGTAGTGCGAGGCAATGCACTTACATTATATGAAAAAAACACTGCAGAACTTATCAGGGACGTGAGCATCCCTGAATTTTGAGTCTACTGCAGTTTTGGAACCAGTTTCCTTTAAATACTGTACTTTTATTATTTAATTTTAGAATTACTCTGTGTGTGTGCATGTGTGCATGTGTGCGTGTGCGTGTGCGTGTGTGTGTGTGTGTGTGTAGAAGGAGGGAGTGAGGGAGGGAAAGAAGGAGCCAGACAGGGGTGGGGGAGACACATGTGTGCCACAGTGCATGTGTGTAAGTCAGATGACAACTTCCTAGAGTCGGTTCTTTTCTACGGTAGGTTCCTGGGATCAAATTCAGTTGTCAGTCCTGTGTGGCAAGCACTTCATCCACTGAGCCGTCCTGCCAGACCTAAGCACCGTACTTTAATAGTATGATACTCCTTAGAAGACTTAATTTTTTATAGTACCTTATTGCTTAATAAACAGAAAAAAACATTGATTATTTAGAAACTTGCTCAATTATTATTAATAATACAGAAATGAGTCAGTTATTATGTCTTTGGCCTCCACATGTGTGTTATGGCACATGCTCCCCATGCACACATCATACAATCTAATGGTAATGAAATAACAGTTTTTAATAAGTTCTTTTGCACTGCTCTAGGCTTCCATAGGTGTAGTTTCTAGTAAGTCTGTCCTATAGTGGCTAGTTTCTTCTTTAAAATACTGTATTATTATTATTTTTTTTAATTATGTGTATATGTATCTATGTGTGGGTGAGTAAACATAATTGCAGTATCATGGACGCCAGAAGAGGCTTTCAGATTTCCTGGAGTTGGCGTTCCCAACAGTCATTAGTGGTCCATTGTGGGTGCTGGGAATTGAACTTGGGTCCTGGAAGAGCAAATGTGCTCCTAACCACTGAGGCAGCTCTCCAGATGAGAGTCTTGTTTCCTGACAGCCTCTTTCATCTCGTCGTTGTGTTCTGACTCAGCCCCCCTGTGTCATGATTCTAAGGTACCGG